>NC_064640.1:831329278-832006924 GCF_023864345.2 Schistocerca serialis cubense
CTCCTAGGACAATGGAGAGGCTGCAATATTTAGGCAACACTTAACACTTCATAAACTTTCTGTATACAGATGCTGTGGGGGGTGGGGGGAGGTTTGCATTTGTTTGGTGTGCGCACTCCACATCCAGATCCCACACTCATTGACCTACTATGAATTTCCATTAAGTGTGAACTGGTTTTCTGGCTTTTGATATTAGTCTAAGAACACAGAGCAGCAGGGATATTTACAGAATACTTGTGACCAGGAACTAAATGAAAGGGTTATAACAAAAGGCATCTGATTGGGTAGTGTCCAGTAGAAATTACTACTATTAAACTAATTCATAAAATGTTCTGTGTTAAGCAATGAATGGGAAGGGTAAGAAATACCATGGAATCAAAGTTGCCACAACAACTACTAATGCGTTAGGTGTAATATCACACCTTTTGTATTTTAATTCTGGAAGTGGTGGTGTGTATAGAAATTCCCTAAGTCATAGAAAGGGTGTTGGTCAATCATTAGACAACCATGTGTGAGCAGGCAGTTATAGCCCAGCTTCTGATTAGATGTTCTCCTCTGTGGGCTGATCATACCAATTCAGCTGATTTCATTTCTGAAAGAATGGCTGCTGTCCATATCCCTTCATAAGAGCCAGATTTCAGGTTTGCTACCTACAACTATGACAGGATCATTGCCAGAAGAGTAGCAACATAGGTGAGATACTCATAAACCTAAACACTGACCAATGTGACTCGTCCCAAGAAAGTGTCTCCCAGCTACAAACTAAGCACAAGCGACCTTAACATAAGGTGAGGTGCTGTGTTCAGTAAGCTAGGATTGCATAGATGACGTTACAAGACTACCGAGCCAAGCAAACCTCCATTAGTATGAGTGGTGAAGCATGTATAATCATAATTTAAAGTTGTGGCTGTGTGCTATTGACAATACTCTTGTTATGGGAGGGAGAGTAGGCCCAGTAGTATGCAATGTAGTGCTGTTGGTGAGTAATTGTTGAGTTTGACAGTGGTACAAGTTGGGTGTAAGTTCAGAATGTGCACGTATAAACCTAATGCAGAGATGTGTTTCATTAATAATGGAAAGAAACATGCGAGACTTGTACCTCTGGTATTACAACATATAAAAATATAAAATAGTATAAGTCATGACAGACTTGTAAGTTCATAATGAGTTCTGACTTCTAATAATCAGCCACATCATGAAATAGTTAGGTAGAATTCAGTAGTTAAATTCTACAGTGTCTATGAAGTATTGCTATACTGGCACTGAAAATCATTACACTGATGTGCTATACATCCAAGCATTCACGCAAAGTATAAAAACTTTAATTATGGAAGTGTGACAATGAACCAGCAAGCTCACCATATCTGACAGTATAATGGGAAATATTTCAATGAAAGTAATAAGTTTTTGAAAACATAATGTAATTGCATAGATAAAAAATCTACTCACCAAGAAGGTGCAGGAAAACACACTTGTAAAACTTATTATGTATGCAAGCTTTTGGAGCCACTGGCTCCTTCTTCTGACAGCAGGGTTGAAGGGGAAGGGAGAGGGGTGAAACAAAAGGACTGGTGAGGTATAGAATAAAGGGCAGAGTTCAGAAAAGTCACTCAGAACCCCAGATCAGAGGAGATGTACCGGATGGGATGAGAAGGAAAGACTGATTGTTGGAGACTGTACTGGGCAAAATTTGAAAACCTGAGAGCTTAAAGGTGGAAGAAAAGGTAATATGCAAGACAGAGATTACTGCTAAAACATTGCACATGAGTTCATGAGAGTGAAAAGCTAACTGCATTGTACGTGATGGAGGTAGGAGGAGAATGGCGAAAAATGGACAGGTCAGAAAATGAAAGATGTAGAAAACTAACATGGTCTGAAGAAAGGAATAGTTCCTATGAAGAAATGCTGAGACCAAAGAAATTAACATTAATTAAGGCCAGGTAGGTGGCGAGAACCAAGGATATGTCATAACATCATTTTGCATCTGCGGAATTCTGAGAAACTGGTGTCTGGGTGAAGAATCCAGATTGCACGAATGGTGAAATAGGCACCAAAGTCATGACTGTCATGTTATAGTTCATGATCTGCAACAGGATATTGTGTGTTGCCAGTATAAACCCTCTGCCTATGCCCACTCATCCTAACTGATAATTTGGCGATATGAAACTTCCTGGCAGATTAAAACTGTGTGCCCGACCGAGACTCGAACTCGGGACCTTTGCCTTTCGCGGGCAAGTGCTCTACCATCTGAGCTACCGAAGCACGACTCACACCCGGTACTCACAGCTTTACTTCTGCCAGTATCTCATCTCCCACCTATTCTGGAAATTTGGCGACAGTCATGCTGATGTAACAGGCCAACCTGTGTTTACATAATAGCTGATACATGACGTGTTGTTTCACAGGTGGCTCTCCTTTGTATTCTTCCTGCTCACCTCAACCAACTTTATTCTTAACAGTTACTTCACCTTTGAGGGTCAGACATACAAACAGATCAGGGGTATGGCTCTGGGTAACCAGGATGGCTCCTTCCTATGCTAATCTTGTCATGGGTCACCTGGAGGGGGCTTTACTGGGATCCATAAGCCTTCAGCCCCTGGTTTGGTTTAGATACATTGATGACATTTTTGCCATTTGACTCATGGTGAGGCTGACGCATTCTCTCAATTAAATTTCACATGATCCTATTCTGAATCCTATGCCACTTTCCTTGATGTTGATCTCATCCTCACCTAAGGCCAGCAACACACTTCTGTCCACATTAAACCTACTAATGAACAACAGTACTTACATTTTGACAATTTCCATCCTTTCCATGTCAAACATTCCCTGCCATACAGCTTTGGTATTTGAGGCAAACATATTTGTTCAGATGCAGACCACCATTATCACCTCAGCCTTCACCGGACATAATTATCCCACCAGCCTAGTTCAAAAGCAGAGTTCTGGAGCCATCACATCCAATCCTAGTACTGTTGATTCCGCCAAAAAAAAAAAAAGACATCGTAGGAGTACACCACTTGTCACCCTGCATTATCCTGGTCTTGAATGTATTAATCAGCCACTTCGAAAAGGCCATGACTTCCTTAAATCATTCCCTGAAATCAGGTCCATTCTGTCTGAGATTTTGTCCACCACACCTAGAATAGCTTTTTGTCACCCTCCCAATCTCTACAATATCCTTGATAGACTCTATGCTCCTTCTGCACCCATTTCCCTAGCCTATGGCTCCTACTGCTATGACTGTCCCCACTGCAAGGTCTTCTCTATGCACCCTCCTACCACCACCTATACCAGCCCTGCAACTGGAAAACATACTTGTGTATTATCAAAGGGAGAGTCACCTGTGAAATGACACATCGTACACTAGCTCTTATGTAAACATTGTTTGGCCTTTCACATTGGCATGATTACTATCAAGTTATCAATTAGGATGAATGGGCATAGACAGAGGGTGTATACTGGCAACACACAATATCCTGTTGCAGATGATGCACGACAACATGACAGTCATGACCTTTGTGCCTGTTTCACCATATGTCTAACCTGGATTCTTCCCCAGTTTGTCAGAACTCCACAGGTGGGAACTGACAACATATCCTTGATTCTTGCCACCCACATAGCCTTAATTTACATTAATTTCTTCTGTCAGCATTCCTTCACAGTAACTACTCCTTTCTTCACTCGATTTTAGTTTTCTACATCTTCCATTTTCTGATCTGTCTGTTTTCACTGTCCCCCCTGCCACCTGTATTATATATAATACATTTGCTTTTCACTCTTATTAACTCATGCATGATGTCTTACCAGTAAGCTCTGCCTTGCATATTACCCTTTCTTTCATCTTTAAGTTCTCAGGTTTTCAAATCTCACCTGGTGCCATCTCCAACAGTCAGTCTTTCCTTCTTAACTCATCTGGTAGGTCTCTCCTGACCTGGGGTTCTGAGTGACTTTTCTGAACTCTGTCTCTTTTTTCTAAACCTCGCCAGTCCTTTTCCTTCACCCCTCTTCCTTCTCCTTCAACCCTTCTGCCAGAAGAATGAGCCACTGACTCCAACAGCTTGCATATGTAATACCTTTTGTATGTGTGTTTTCCTGCCCCCACTTGGTGAGTAAATTTTTTTATCCATCCAATTACATTATGTATAATGTGAAATGGCTTATGCTGTGAACAATCCAGTTAGAAGAGTGTAATTTTCCTCCAGAATAGGTTTACAATATTTGCCACAATTAGTGACAATTATTTGTGAGTATATTTCATGCCATAGTGAGTAGCTATGTATGGAGTCTGAGTTGCAATGCATTTGATTGTACCAGTGATGTATCAGAATGTTAAATGAAGCTGGAAGCTTAAAATATGTGCTCGGAAATGACCCATGATTGAAATTGGCCAATTGCATGGGTAATAAAAAGAATACAGCCTACTAGGACCATGTTTTCATTCTCAAAACATGTTAAGGCTGTGGACCCCTACAAAAATAAAATTTTGAAATGTTTGTAGGCAATTTCAACTCACTGTCAACATCTGTAGACAATATACAGGGTGAACCAGAGCTCCACCAATAAACTTTCAGAGGTCATTCAGAGATACCATTTGAGTATTTTGGTATAAGGGCCCTACAGTCTCTAGTGGCTCATTATAGAGTACTTGCATTTTGTTTGGCTGCTTGCCCAGATTAGCTTCAGATCTGTATTGCATTGAAAATAATGCCTAACAATGCAAATGTCCATGATGTGTGCTTTGCGTCTTCTTTGTAATCAAACTTGTTCCATTCACTTATAGCACTTATTTTTGACAACAGTAATGCTCGCTTTATTCTTGTTCCTCAAACTTGCATTCAGTAGGCCTGCTCAGTTCTGTCTTGGGTTTGTTTTTCAAGTTGTGTCAGTTTTATGTAACAGTGATTCATAGCATTATGGATAGGTTTAGTGATGAAGAGTTGGCTGATATGCTCCTCACATATGGGATCATTGAATGCGATGGAAGAGTAGTACATAGACAATATTTTGAGTTGTTCCCATAACAACAGCTACTGTATCACAGTACTTTGGCATCTGAGGGTTATTTCACTGTTTTGAATTGTACATTTTGGTGTTTGCATATTACATGATTTTTCACTGTTGTGGAGGTCTTTTCACAAGAAAAGAAAAGAAAAGAAAAATGTTATTGCAGTAAGAAACTGAATAAATCATAATTACAGTCTTACTCTGTAACGAGCCACCAAAGACCATAGGTCCCTTATACCAAAATACTCAGGAGGTACTCGTGAACAACCTCTGAAAGTTTGTCAGTGAAAATGCAGATGTGGCTCTGTAACACTTGCAGTGTGGTGGCAGAAACAAGTACTACTTCACCACATCTCCACTGTTATGCCATCCAGAAATTTACAGGAGACAGTGCTGTGATTTTATAATTTCATAAAAATTAGTGTTGATAATAATGACATTAGAGGTGTTGTGTGTGCAGGTCATTGCAAAGATCATATACAAAAGATTATGCCACTTGCACCAACAGCCAGAACATAACATGTTGAAGAAAGTAGATAAAATATAGTGGATAATCATAACTTCTGGAGGGTTCCACTAGTAACCCCCAACCAGCATGGAGGTAGCAGTGCAGTGTTGATACAGCTTACCAACAAACTATGATATGGCAATGCTGTACCTGAACAACACAGGATGATGTCAGCAATTTATTTGCCATCTAGCATTTGGCCAACAAAAATCAAGGAGACTGTGAAACGTAAGTTATGAGTTTTTTCCTTATTTAGGGCCAGCAGTGTAATATATGTCTGATAATGACATGGTTGTTAGAGTAGATACACCAAATAGCTGCTTATAATAAGTAATCTTAATTTACGATAGACTGTTTTGGCTTAATCGCCATTTTCAAATACGTCTAGATTAATGTGATATCCGTACTGCATTGTTAGTGGACTGTTTTGTAACTGTCACTGCTTTAATAAGATCGTAAATGTTGTCAAGATTTTGAAATTAAATGTTAATTACAATGTGACAGCAGTTTGACAACATTTGTTATCTTATTAAAGCAGTGAAAGTTACAAAACAGTCCACAAATGATGCAATACGGACGTCACATCAATCTAAGACATACTTGAGAGTGGTGATTAAGTTGAAACAGTCTGTCGTAAATAAAGATTACTTATTATAAGCAGCTATTTGGTGTATCTACTCAACAATAAGTTATGAGCTGTAGCACTGCATTAGTATTTCTGACTAACGGCCCTCAGAGTGAAATTAACAGACATTGCTTGACTTAATGAAATGTGCTTTCCTGTAAGCAATAACAGATAAAATTTATTATGCATTGTTGGTGCATATTTATCATTTTTAAAGAGCAATAGCACAGCAGTGGTTGCCCTTTCTTCAAAAGAAACTGTTAATAAGCTACCTGCCTAGTAGGTTTAGGAAATGTTATAGTAGGCACACTGAACAGCCAGAACATTATGACCACTGATGTACTAGTGGTATAAACCCATTCAGGTGATAGCAGTGTCACCTGATGAGGAATAACAGCTACTCAGACACAAGCACGGTGCATGTAGTATCAGTGCGTGTGCTGTCTGTGTGTAGAATGGGGAAGGTGTGCAATATATCTGAGTTTGACTGAGGGCAGACTGTGATGGCCTGGAGGCTCCGCATGAGCATTCTGGAAACTGCACAACTTGTCAAGTTTTCAGAGAGTCCTGTGGTGACTGTCTTCAACACATGGAAAAACCAAAGTGAAACCACATCCAGATGTTGTGGGGTTGGCCAGCCACCACTCATTACAGATGTCAGACTTATAGGCTGGGCAGATTGGTAAGTGAGCTGTGGCAGAACTAACATCAGATTTTAATGCTGGGCACAGTGCACTGAACACTCCTAATGATGGGCTTCCACAGACGTCGACCCATGATTGCGACAATGTTAACATCGCAACATTGGCACCTACTGCTGATATGGTCACATGGCCATGAGCACTGGATGTTGGTGCAGTGGCAGTGTTGCATGCTCTGATGAATCCCAATACCTTCTTCATCATGCCAATGGGAGGGCATGAATCCATTGTTTTCCAGGGGAACAGCTCTTTGACACCAGTACTGAGAGATGGAGACGAACTGGCGGTGGCTCCACTATGTTCTGGGGAACATTCACCTGGGCACCTATGGGTACAGTGGAGCTCATGCTAGGCACAATGATGGCCAAGGAGTATCATATCTTGGTTGCAGACCACATACATCCCTTCATGATGATCATATTTTGCAACAGCTGTGGCATTTTTCAAACGATAAAGCACCATGTCACAAGGCCAGGAGTGTGATGATGTGGATCAAGGAACACAGTGGCAAGTTCCAGATCTGAACACAAGGCATCAGAGCTCATGACCCATTTCCACAGAATTTATGGGAATTGGGTGAGTTGTGTATGCAGATGTGGTACCAACACCCTCCAGCAACCTACCAAGGCTTCATTGCTTCCATGCCATGACACATCACCACTTTTATCTGTGCCTAAATGGGACATACCAGTTATTAGGTAGGTGGTCATAATTTTTCTAGCTGATCAGTGCATATCCGCATATTATGTAACTGTATCACTTGTTTTACCCTAATGAAATGGAATTTAGGCATCACAGCTCTGTCAGTGTTGAAGTTTTTATTGTTTTCTTGTGTAGTAAGTGTCAATAATAGACTGTTTTATGTTAACTGTTCAAGATGGCAACTAATGAAGTAAGTGCAGTGAGTAGATCAGTTGACAGTAAAAACAGAATGTATGCCTTTTTGAATATGTTTCCATTCATTCTGGAAGCATTTTTTTTTTTCCATTTTGGTGTTGGTATCTCAAAAACATGCTTTTGAAAGGATTATTCAGCTTCATGAAGTGATGAAAAAATGCTGTCCATAAATTTGTTGTTTGACATAAAAAAAACAAAGAAGCTAGTAGACAATAAATCAGAAGAATATGGGCAATGAGGTATTAATTTGAAGTTGTTATCTGTAACATAATCAATTGTTTGATGTGCTGTGTGACAGCTGGAATTATCGCAAAGAAGAATGATGCAACATTTCAATCGTTTTTCTGATTTCATTGACGACTTGTGGCAAGCAAATTGTTGTGTGTTAGTCTGCATTATCTGCTCTTTGATCCTCTAAAGCAGAGGTGTACAGACTTGCTAGTACCGCAGGCCGCAAACCCCTTGCTGTGACTATGTAAGGGCTGCAAGTTCAAAAATATCATGCGATGAGACAAGTCATTAATCTGAATTGGGATTCACTGTCCCAGTGCTCAGCTCAAAAGAACAAAGTTCTACAAGTTCTTTCCATTTTGGCAAGGAGTGAAAGATGAGTAAAAAAAGTGACAAGAACAAATGGCGAGGGGTGGGCCACCATGACTTCAATGCTGGGTCACATGCGGCATTGGTCCGTGGATCCCTGATCTAGTTGTGGGTCTAGCTTTGCTTCATCTGGAGGGAGTGGTGGGGAGGGGGGAGGGGGGGTGGGCAAGAAAATCACTATTGTACCCACCAGTGATTTGCATTTCTTTCCAACTGGTCTTTTTCTTTGCACTTGGCCAGGATATTGCCTTTGATACCGATTGACTTTCTTTTTAAAGGATGTCAGCCAGCTGTTATGACAAAGTGCAGTGACTGTAAATGTATTGTATCTATTTCCTGCAATAGCTTTTATATTAGCAGAGTTTCTCATAAAAAGTAACTGTTGGTACATCTATTTTCAGCAGACAAATTTAATTCTCTTTTAAGAGCTAGCAGATCTTGAGATCTTAGGCTGTAGTGAGAACTCTGCACAGCAGATTTTTAGTGTTTATTTATTCTCCTTGTTCATATTTTGCATACATTCCAACCTCAGTAGCACCACAGCTGGGTGATTTCCTCTTCTGTGGGCATCTGTTTGTACTTCCTCAGTTACTCCTCACTGTTTTGTTCATGTTTTTGAGACCTTATTCAGACTTTTTACACAGTACGATATGGGTAGAGACTGTGCTCATTGTGAGCAGACACATGGAGGATTGGTTGCTGTCTGTGAACAGCTGGAGGCTGCTTTGACCATGGTCAACAGAGTTTTGGCTACTGCTGAAAGCTGTGATGCCATCACAGTGCCAGTGATGAGACCTGCAGGTTGTTGCTGCATCTTTGGATATGCAGCATCTGAGAAATTCATCTTCACACAGGAGTGAGTGGCACACAGAGGCAGGTTTGCATGTCACTGGGTGGAAGGTGAAAGTGGAAATGGGCCACACAGCTGGCTCCTTACATCTTAGCAACAGCAGGTATGAAGTACTACCCAGTGTTGACAATACTTCTGAGCAGGCACAGAATGCATCTCCTGTTGGGCCAATGGCTGATTTTCCTGCCCAGTCCGGACAAGCACAGAGAGCATGTATGATAGTCAGTCATTGGGAGCACCAATGTTAGGCAGATCATGGAACCCCTCAAGGAAGTAGCATGCAGGGCAGGAAAAATTGGCTGTGTGCACTCAGTATGTTTGCCAGGAGGAGGGGGGAGGGCGGTGTCTTGTCTGTCATGTGGAAGAGGCTGTGCCAGCAGCTATCGATTGCACTGGGTGCAACAGGCTGCAAATAGTGGCACATGACATCACAAATTATGCCTGCCGTCTGGGTTCTGAGGCAATCTTTGGTCCCGTTCAGTGAATGGCTGATTTGGTGAAGGCAGCTAGTATCACAAGTGGGGTGCAAACTAAGCTTACTATTTGTAGTGCATGCCCAGGGTCAATCATGGTTCTCTGGTTTGGAGCAGAGTGGAACGTCTAAACCAGAGGCTCAGATGACTCTGCAACAGTATCAGAAAATTGTCTATGATAGCAAATGTGACTAGAAGTTTTACAGGGAATGTTAAGAAAGGCAGGAAAATAGTTTTGCTTAGCAAGAGTCACAGGATACAAATTACAGAATATCTGAGTAATCAGGATCAGATACTCAATGCTGAGGGTACAGACGTGGAGCACAAATGGAAAAATTTGAAAGCATCATTTAATATGCCTTAAACAAGAATGTTCTGGGCAAGGCCTTAAGGGATATGAAAGACCCACTGTGGTTTAATAGCCATGTTAGGAAACTGCTGCATAAACAAAGAGAATTTCATCACAGATTCAAGAGAAGTCAAAACCTAGCTGACAATCAAAAGCTGAACAAAGTGAAAATGAACATAAGGAGAGCAATGACAGAAGCGTTCAATGACTTAGAAAGTAAAATTTTGTCAACCCATATGAGTAAAAACCCTAAGTGGTTTTGGTCTTACATAAAATAATAAGTGGTTCAAAATCCTCTAGACATTCACTCAGTGACCATACTGGCACCAAAATGGAAGGTAACAGAGAGAAGTCCGAAATACTGAATTTGATCTTTCAAAATAGTAAAACACTGCCTCCTTTCAATCATCATACGAACATAAAAATGGCAGATATTGAGATAAGCAATCATGGAATGGAAAAGCAAGTATAATCGCTTACTAATGGAAAGATTATGCGAAATAACTTACTCCCCTTCAAGCAGCAGTTTACTATAGATTGCTGGAGCAACAAAGGGTACGTAGCAACTGGAAACAAGCGCACATGATTCCTGTTTTCAAGAAGGATTGTAGGACAGCTGCACATAACTATAGTTCTATATCATTGATGTCTATATATTGTAGAATTTTGGAACATGTTTTATGCTCAAGAATTATGATATTTTTGAGAATCAACATGGATTCTACAAACAGAGATGTTGCCAAACTCGGTTCACTCTGTTCCTCCATGAGATCCATTGTGCTGTAGACAATGGTGCACAGGTTGATGCCATGTTTCTTGACTTCAGAAAGATGTTTGACATCATATTGTACTGCCATTTGGTGAAAAAATACAAGCTTACAGAGTATTGGACCAGATTTGTGAGTGGATTCAAGACTTTCTTGAAGACAGAACTCAACACTTCACTCTTAAGGGAACAAAATCGACAGATGTAAAGGTAATTTCTGGAGTACCCCAGCAGGTGTGATAGGACCATTACCATTTGCAGTGTATATTAACGATTAGTAGAAAAGATCAGAAGCTCTTTAAGACTGTTTGTCTATAAGAAAGTAGCAATGCCAGAAGACAGTATCAATTTGCAGAATGACCTGCAGAGAACTGATGAATGGTACAGGCTCTGACAGTTGACCCTGAATGTAAATAAATGTAACATTTTAAGCATACATAGGAAAAGAAAGCCACTACTGTTCAACTACACTAATGGTGACAAACTGCTGGAAACAGTATCTACCATAAAATATCTAGGTAGAATGGCCACATGAAAGAAATAGTATGAAAAACAGATGCCAGACTGATATTCATAAGAAGAATTTTAAAGAAATGTAAATCATCCATGAATGAAGTGGCTTATAAGGCACTTGTTCAACCAATTCTTAAGTGTTGTTGATCAATATGGAATCCTTAGCAGGTAAGAATGATAGAAGAGATAGAGAAGATCTAACAAAAAGCAGCATGTTTCGTCAGAGGATAGTTTAGTTGGTGCAAGAGCGTTATTGAGATGCTCAGCATACTCCAATGACAGACATTACAAGAGGGGCATTGTGCATCATGGAGAGGTTTACTATTGAAATTTCAAGAGAGCTCTTTCCGGGAAGAGTCAGATGACATATTACTTCCTCCTCATATATCTCACGAAATGATAATAATGAGAATATTTGAGAAATTAGAGCTAATAGAGAGGCATACCAAGAATCATTCTTCCCACACACTATTCTTAGTTGGAACACAGAAGGGGGGGGTCAGTTAGTGGAATCAGAAGTACCCTCTGCTGCACACTGTTAAGTGGTTTGTGGGGTATGATGTAGATGTCTTTAAAGAATATACGCACTCTTTAAAGGTTCTCAGTAATTCATTTATTTTACTTAAAGAAATATGTAACTCTGTTATTTCTTCTTTTTATTTAATTACAGAGTGTGAAGTGTCTATTGTTAACTGATGCAAGAAGCTAGGGCCAGTGTTTGGCTCAGAGTATTATTTGCCTTTCTTTTGCCCTCACCCAGAGCAGTGGAACTTGACCATCGCAGCTGTACACTGTCAGACACTAAATTCAGGACCCCTGTCATGAATATCATGCTGGAACATTTATAATATTAGGGGATAGTATATGCTTTCTCTGCAGCTATAAGGTGTATACAAAAAGCAAGGGCCATTCAGCGATAAAGAAAAATTATGCTC
Organism: Schistocerca serialis cubense; assembly: GCF_023864345.2. Taxonomy (NCBI): domain Eukaryota; kingdom Metazoa; phylum Arthropoda; class Insecta; order Orthoptera; family Acrididae; genus Schistocerca; species Schistocerca serialis. Next base: position 831,341,503 of record NC_064640.1, read on the forward strand.
TGGAAAGAGCTGTTATTTGCAGTTTAAGTTTTGTTCAAATCTATGTAGCTTTTCCAATTGCCATTGACTTCGAAGCACATTTTGTAAAGTTGCAGAAACTTCTTCAACCCTCTGCACAGAAGTATTGTGACCAGGCAGTGATCAGTTAACAACAGTGGTATTCCGTGTCTCGTCACCATCAAACTGTAGTTCACTAACTCACTGTTTCCAAGTTCAAGATTAGGTAATAGTTACTGGGTGTGAGGTGAGGAATGTAGGGTGGATGGTCACAAAGTCCACATATAAATGGTAAATCTTATCCTCAGTACAGGCAGCAGTGTTTGAATGTGCATTATCATAGAAAAGGATTATCCCGTGTGATAATTTCCTGCACACTCAATTTTGGTGAGCATCACACAGTACATATCAGATGTTATTGTTGACCCACATTTCACGAAAACAATCAAAGACCACTCTTTTAATGCCAGAAAATAACGTGCTTGTGTATTGTATGACAGCAGGCACAAATGAGGAGCTCTGAAAGTACAAATGTTAACATTTCCACCATTTACTGCTGTCCATAGAGCACGTTTGAATACATGTGTCATAAGGTAATGTAAAATTCTTACAGGAAATCACATGTTGAATAGTACATGTGTTTTCTTATCACTGATGTACTGTGTGTATGTTTGAAATGTATGATAAAACATCAACATAATCATGAAAAAAAAAAGTCTGCCTTCTCTGTCAATTAATTCAACACATAAAGCCGCATATCTGTAGATTTGAATACTTCTCTTTGCCTCTCTATTTGTTGCATAATTTCATTGGTTGGGTGCTGGGCTTGCCACTCTGCTCTTCATCATGTACATTTGCATTTCCACTTTTAAAGTCACTACACCATTGCCTAATCTTCCCGTTACTCATTGCTGCAGGCCCATAAACTAGGCATACTTCCAGATGAATTTGAGCAGCTGCAGATCTTGTTGCATACAAAAATCCGAGATATAGCATGCATTTTAGAACTGGCAGAGTAACAATTTTTGAAACCATTGCTGTTTGCTTTCACCCACAGTCAAATGACTTCTGTGGCTTTGTAAACAATCAGTATGCCTGCCAATGATGAATTTATTTATGAGAAATGGTAAACATCCCCTCCTTCAGCAGATCATCTGTAATTTCATGAGACATAAGGGGCTCAGTTTTCTAAATTCCAACATCATTTGAAATAGTCTTTATGTGGAAGTAAGCATAATATAAACTTGGTGCCTTATGTGAGGCCAGACAGATGGATTGTTTAGTGCAGTTGGCAAGTGGCAACTGGTAAGTGTAGCAAGTGGGGAAGTGGTACGTGTCAGATGCAAATTCATGTTTGCACAGCACATGAACATATCAACACAGATGAGAACTGTGCTGTATTTGTAGAGAAGAGAAATGTTTGAGATAAATTAACTACGGTGCTACATCAGTTTAATAAACACAAGTGAACACAAGTGATGCATAAGTTTATTACAAGTTCTGATAAATGGCACTACTGTGGAACAGTGAAATACTATTCAGTATTTAAATTCTGTAATACCACCAATTTACTCTTATGCCACTGATGAAAACCAATACACAGTCATTCTTGATTGAGCATTCCCAAAACCAGTAAGAACATGAACTATAGAAATGTTACAACAATGAGCCATAAGATTTGGCTATATCCTGAGAGATGGTTGACTCTACATAGCACAATTATACCAGTGTAATTTCGTTCCCAAAACATACATGCAACATATTCCAGAATTAGTGACGATTCATTCTGTAGTGAGTAGCCAATTACAGATACTGGGTTGCAGTACACACAGGATTGTCAGTGATTTCAGTTGTATGTAATGTATACCCTCCAACCCTGGTGCCAAGTTTTATTTTTGAGCATAAACATATATTTCTTATAATATAAGGCAGAATTTACTCATAGAATTACTGTATGATAGCATTCACATCAATTTGTGACAATTTTAGAACAGATTTTCAGCTGAAACAATGGCCTACACTGAAACAATGGCCTACCTGGAAGAAAATGACATCCTGCATGGATACCGAAATCATAAATCATGCAAAACACAACGGTCACTCTTAACTGATTTCTTCTTTCCGAGCACCACAACCTTGATAAATAATATTACTCATTCCAAACAATACTTCATTCAGGAGGTTTGGTCAATTTCAAATAAAGGTGGGCTTGAAAATTATCTAAGGTTGAAACTATAGAATAGTGTAAAATAAATTACTTATATCAATACCACATTTTACAGATGATATCTTGATACGCATGGATAGAGCTGGCCAGATGAACTGCACAGTAATGGTATAGTCGAAAGTATAAGTAACAATATGAGACTTTTTGCAGCAGGTGATGATATTCATGAGGAAGTTTATAGGACATCAATTATAGTAATGTCCAGTTGTATCTTGGTAAGTATCAGTTGCATTTACTTGAATGTTTGGACAAAAAGATATTAATGACAATTGACAGCCATCTGAAATTAATTTGAAATAACAGGTGATATATCTATACCTAACACAGCTGAAGGCTAGATATTCGCAGTCGCCAAATTTATTCTGAAGCACCAGTTAGAAACAGAGACTAACAACTAAATCTACATTTTGATAATTGTTAAACTGTGCATATGTATAAATGTACTAGCATTTTAATTAATAATAATGTGTAAACTATAGTTAGTCACACCACCTCAATACTTTGGAGTAACATATGAGATACAAAATGCAATAATCACGAACTCAGTTGTAGGTAAAGCAAATGACAACAACTTGGTAGGATACTGCAGTTTGTCTACAAAACACTTGTAAAGATCACACTGGAATACTGTTGAACAGTCTAGGATTCATAAAATTTTGGATTAAAGAGGATATTGAGGTATGAAAGAGGGAGCCATGGTCACAGGCATATCTGAATTACGAGAGAGTAACAGAAGTGTTGAAAACTCGCAACAGGACACACACACTAGGAACGGAGCCGTAAGTCTCATTAAAGCATGCTTCAAAAATTTCAGGGGTTTGCTTTCAGGGCAGAAACTGCACATATTCTTTATTTCCCTTTGTTTTAACCCTGCAGAGGTCATGAAGATAAAATTGGATTTACAAGCATAGATTACTTCTACACTTCATCATACGATAAACAGGTATGAAAATGTACACCCAATAGTAAGTTTTAAGTCCCTTGTAATACCACAACAGTACTTTGTCAGACTCCATTTGGAATTGTTGACAAAAACTGTCTCAAGTGTAGAGGCACCACCCAATGTCACTAAGAAAGTTGAGTAGTTGGTGCAACATTAATGTCAATTACTGTGGTGCTTTTCACCAGGAACACCCTCCGAGGCCATGCCTGCCAGAATCCTCCATAGAAGCCAACACTGGAAGTGCATGCCTGTCAGTCTGTTTGTTTGATTGTCTTTACGTAAGTTAGCTGATATATACCTGCTTTGTTGAATTTATCTATGGTGGTGTTAGGTGTTTTTAGTCTTTCCTGCAAAGTGTTGTTTTATATGATACATTTATGTAGGTCACACGGGATGTGGTGGTCGGCAATGACAGAACTGACACGCATCCACTGCAATCTTTCTCAAATGATTTTACAGAAACTATTTGGTAAAACCTTTCATTTTTGCTTTACTTGTAGCTTTATATGTCAGGTTCATTATGATAGGCCCATCATTTTGTTCATGTTCATAGTTATTGTGATATTGACGTGGATATAAGGCACTGTGCAAAATTCAAAAAAGTTTGCAATGAAAATATGGGTTGCTATGATTTTGCATTTGGTGCATATTACATAATATGTTGCTACGTGTGGAATTTATTGAATTTTTCTTTAGACTTGGAGGAAGGCCTCTACCTGTCACCAATCTCGAGAAATTTGATCTGATGTAGTGCACTCATTTGCGATCGCACCACGCCAGCGATAAAGTCAGAGAGAAATATCCACAACATTCCTCATGTTTCGTAAGTGGTTTGAGCTATCGAAATGAGATTTTGCAAATGATAGTAAACAAAGAGGAGAGTATTTTGCTACATGGTTATTATGCAAAACTTCATTGTCTACCATGTTATTCCACAAACTACAGACTTTCCCAAAGAAACAATGTACATTTTAAGGGCCATCAATAGTTGGTGAAATGAGAAAAACTAAGGGTTTTTGGAACAACATGAGTGAAATTATTACACGTGTATTTTGTACCGAGGATACGATTTTTCGTAAGACGCTGAATTTACTTTTCCTCAGTGCCTCACTTCATAAACCACTGTTTCAGAATTCCCTTGCAATTGCGTCTGCACAATATGTTAGTGAGGTGAGACTGTAAACACCACTGAGTTTTGTCAAAAGAAGCAAATTTGAACATGACAAAAAGAGAAATGAGTAGGTTTTACTCAAAATTCCTCACTCGTGACACTTCTCTGGAAGCTACAAATGGTTAACAAACCAGGCAAAAATAAATCACTGCATTTTAAGTGGGATTCTTTTTATATACTAACCAAAGAAGTGACAGATCTCTCTGAATGGTCACCATGCAAGTGTGGGCATGAAGGGGCCCCAATCAATATTTGCAAAAAATATAAGTGTAGGCTTCAGTTTAGAATGGCACTTCCACTCCAACGTTTGGCATTTCTCCTACAGTGCCTGCCTATAGCCCCCACAACTATCGCTCTCCCCACTGTGCCCTGCCGTTTGCACATCTAGCGGCCATGGTACTCTGTGTGCACTACAGTTTGCTCATGTTGCTTCCTATTCTGTGTGTTATTTTGTTGTAAAATGTCAGGGTGTGCCATGTTTCTAGTGTTTTTTGTGGTTTATTAATTTTCTGTGCCCTGTGTGTTCCCTGTTGTGTGGTTGTCGCTGGTGTGTTGTATGTGTTCTGGATCAGATGTGTTTGCATTTTATTGTTTAGTTTGTCAACAACAATTTATTGTGCTAGGTTAAAAAAATAAGTGTTGTTGACATGCTAAACCATACAATAAAAACACAACTGATACTGAACACACACAACAGTATCACATCATAGCACACCAGCAACAACCACACAACAGAGAACAAACAAGGCACAGATGATGATGAACCCACAACAACAATAAAGCAATGCACACCCTGATATTTGACATCAAAATAACACACAGAAGAGGAAACATCATGAGGAAACAAGCTACAAATGTGGCATATAAAACAACACACTGCAGGAAAGACTAAACCACCAAACACCACCACAGATAAATTTAACAAAGTGGGTATATACCAGCTGACCTGCGTAAAGACTGTGATTCAGTATACATCAAACAGATATGTAGAAATTTCAAGATAAGATACTCAAAACATTTCAGAGCAGTGAAAAGTTCAGCACACATTGCACATTTGCAGTACACCTCATTAAAAACAACCATCATCCCAGTGGCAAAGAAACGACTCCAAATTCTAAAACTCAGTAACCACCTGTAAAAATTTTTAACAATACAAGAAAATTACCACATCCAAAAAGCTATCACAAAGGGCCAAAAGTTATCAATAACCAAACAGTACTATGTGACAAAACACCATTCAAGACTCTAAACGAACTAACAGACAACACAAAATAAACCCGAACAGATTCTGCAAGGCATTTGGGACTACAATCTTGCTAGTTCTTGGGCTGCTATTTATCACAGCTGGATCACAAAAGCTTCTGTATCTACAAATGCTATACATCAAAGGTGACTTGTGAAGGAAGTTTGAGCACAGATCACAAAGTCCCAGCACTCAGTCCTGAACGCTAAAATATCTTTGGCAGACACTTTTACCTTCTCCTGCTCGGACCGTACATCATGACCCAAGTTTATTTTCTTTCCCAGTAATAAGACTTGCCTCAACAAGTTTCATATCGCATACCAATTTTGTGGTAGATAAAACATCAGACTTAACTAATATGCACATCACATCAGCATGAATAGAAGAGAAAGCACAGTACAGGATAGATGCCTTAGGGGCTACACACTGAAATTCCCTCAAAAAGGGTGTGACCTGCTCCAGAAAAAAATAAATAAATAATTAAATCTTTAGTTGGCAGCAGAGGATCTGAGGTACTTCACCACTATTCACTAGCTGTAAGTATTTTAACCTTGTGCTCCCTTACTTCGTCTGTGTAAGTCTTTAGTAAGGGGATCATTTTTACACGCCGATTGGCCACATCTGCTTTTCCATTCAGCGCGTGAAGCAAGGTAAGGGCGGATTTTTGGGCTTATTAAATCTTTTATAATCAGCTCTATGTGCAGGAACATTCTTCAACTAATTATAAATCAATTTCAGAAAAGATACAATGCCCCAGTTACTCCTTAAGGCTGCATTCTTGAAAAACTGGTGAACTGTATGGAGACCACAAGATTCCATATCAATCAAAGTTGCTGCACAGTCCCAATTAATACTCTTCAGATCATGATAACAGTGCTTCAAGAATGCCCAGTTGACATTTGGCCCATCCTTTGATACTTTAAGCATGTTGGTAAGATTCAGGTCAGAAGTTTCTTTCTTAAAACCTCCAGCATATTGTCAGCAGTGGTGTGGCCCGAAAATGCAGATGCAAAGTAGTGCATTTCAACCTCTTTGTTAACTTTGTATCAATATCTGACGACAACATCCATTTGCTGCAACTCAGCCACCTGGTTAAGGCTCTTGTCGAATGTGATTACAAATTGAACATCCCTTTCAGAATCTGCGAGAAAATTTTTCCTTAAGTGCAGAGTTAAACCATACATGATACCATATGTTGTCTAGGGCCCCACAAGCTGCACATTACTAGCTACATTATCATTAGAGAACATGACCTGAAACAAAGCAGTCTGCGTGCCTGCAGTAGGAAAAGATACACTGTTTTCAACGGCCTGCAGAGTACATAATATTTTTGCCCTAGTAATTTCATCCTCGATCAGGTACTTTGAAATACGACTGTTAGCCAACACACCATAGTGGCAGTGGTGGAGCCGACACTGAGACTTGCTGGGAGGATGACAAACTGGCCATCAACTTCGAGACCCCCTATTCACACCACCATCTCATCGAGCATCAAGAGATCATCTTTATTACCCCCATGTAATCTTGCTAGAGGACACTGAGCATGATCCAGAATTACCAGCAGTGTGAAGACAATCAAATATTCCAATAAGACAATGACATCACCCATGTGATACTATCAGGGGAAGAACAGTAGTCTTCAACAGATGGGTTTCAGTGCACACCTGAAATAAAGAATGGGATTAATGAAAGCAACCCCTGTATCTAATGAGGAAGCAAGACAAACAAATATGGCAGGGAATAGGGCTGGCGGGGCATTTACGTCTGGTCCTCCCTCTTCACTCCAAAACCAATGGCGATTTTCCATAATGTCAAAACTCGGCATTATGAAAGGAAAGGGTAGGTTACATCTAGCCGCACACAGGTAGGTCAAAAATAACACAGTCTGACTGTCACTTTCAAGTGCCACCTTGTTTGCAAGGGTTCTCAGCTCAATTGACATTCCTGTTCTCCTCGTTTACATTTTAAAGCATTATTGGAATACCCTTTTAATGATATAACGTATCATCAAAGTGGCACGATAAAAACTACAAAATCATTGAAAATAAAATACCATTAAGGTCAGCAAGGAGAATAAAGACAGGCTCTCAGCTGGTTTAAAAAACCCTTGGACAGATTGGTTGATTTAGGTGAGGGGACCAAACAGCAAGGTCATCGGTCCCATCAGATTAGGGACGGAAGTCGGCTGTGCCTTTTCAAAGGAACCATCCTGGCATTTGTCAGAAATGATTTAGGGAAATCACGGAAAACCCAAATCAGGATGGCCAAATGTCTGTCTGAACCATCGTCCTACCTAATGCAACTCCAGTGTGCTAACCACTGTACCATCTCGCTCGGTCCTTGAACTGAGGGACTACATAAATATGGGGCAACAAGAGGTGACAGCCTTATTCAACACATGTCCCCAAATGTTGGTTCTGGGTTCAAATACCAGCTCTAGAGTGGTGCTTTATCTTTCCTTTAACTTTTTACAAACTCACTGACCCAAGGAGTTGTGTTACACAAGCAGCCTCTAAGAGTTAATGCATCACTTTATGATTGTAGCATTTCATTTATTGAGGACTGCTGAAAAAGATTAATGTCCACTGTCTTCCTGACCACCACAACTGCCTTGAAGTGTTTAGCTTCTTCCACATGGCCGATAAGTACCATTTTCCCCATGTTGCACAGAGTGAAAAACATCCTGGGGGCTATGATGCCCTCAAACTTCTGGTCATTCAGCCATGCAGCACTGAATTTCACCTTGCCTGGTTTCACCATGATCTTTGATCTGAATACTGCAAGAGCTGCCACAGGACTTACGAAGGAATGTTGTTTGTTTCAATGCTCCCACAGCAAGCAAAAGCTTGTGCATCTTCGAAGATGAGTTGAAACATGACGGACGGACAAACAGTGATTGCTATGAAGGGGAATACCCCCAGTGTTTCAGAGAGCCTTGCACCAGTAAAAGATAAGGAAAATTAGAGCTCGTACTGAGGCGTTCAGTCATTTTTCCCTTGCATGATCCGCGAGTGGGACAGAGGGGGGGGAAATATGACTTTGGTGCAAATTGTGCCCTCCACCCATACTGAAATGAGATTTTGGCAAATGATAGCACAGAAAGAGGAGAATATATTGCCATATGATAAACATGTGGAACTTTCTCATCTACCTCAATATACAAGGAACTGAAGACTTTTCCAATGGAATGATGTAACTTTTAAAGTCTTCGATAGCTGGTGGAATGAGAATTAGTGTGACTTTGCAACAAGATAAGTGAAGAAATTAAACATTTATATTTATACAAAGAAAGTGATTTTCCATAAGCTTTAGACCTGAACTGTCCTCAGTTTCTCATTTAATAAACCACTGTTTCAGGATTCTGTCACAACTGCTGCTACATTCAGATATTAGCAAGGTGATATTGTGCAAACTCTACTTCATTTTGCCAAAAGCAGCAATACTTTAACATGACAACTTGAGAAGTGTAGATGTTACTTGAAATTCGCCATTGATGAATGAGTGACAGCAAGTTTTAGTTGCTCCAAGTATAATGAAGAGGCTGGACCAATCACCACATCGAAAAACTTAAACAAATGTAATGTAAAATAACTTGTTTGTGAAAACTGTTGAATGACCATTACAAAAACAAGAATGTAAGAAATAGAGCATAAAAAGAGATGACTGAAACATTTCTAGACAGAAATGAAATTTCAGAAAAAAATCTTTGTTTGTGTGACCATATTGTCCATAGCTGCCTTACAATAACTAATGGTATTTTAAAACCATCTTTGCAACTACAGTATGAGAAACAACAGTGGCAAACAAAATTTAAAAATAGTGTTGGTAGATGGTGTTTCCTGATGTGATCGAATCAGACACAACATACCATAAGTAAGATCAATATATTTTGCAACAACCTCTTTTTACATGTAGGAAGCAAGTCAGAAAGTAAATGCGTTTCATTAGAGCATTGATGATATTTTATTTAAAAACTTGGTGGCAAAATTTTTCTTGTAGTTCAAAGATGGTTTGAAAGTACCTTCAATAATTTCAGAAATAAGCTCAGAACAATGTAGGCCTCTTAAAAGAAATGAAAAAGGGACAGAGATGAAATATATAAACCAACATTACAGTGAGCACCAATAAAATTTTGCTTGTACTATGTTCATTACTGTAGGCTATTACCCACTGTGTTACATATATTATTATATAGGTACAACCACTGGCAATTACCACAAGTTTCTTCCTAGCGTCATCCATAATTTCTCTCGTACACATAAACTACTTTCGAAGTCCGAACATGTACTAGAATAAATAAAACACTCATAAAATGCTGCACTGTACAGTGTACTTGTGGCGAGATACAGTCGCAACACCTGTAAAGTGTCACCCGTGGCCTCTGGCCTGTCGAGCATGCACCACAGTCCTGGGTCCATGGACAAATCACAGAAATCCACCAATTTACGCCACACACAAATGGGGCCAGCCAGTGGGCAAATTGGAAAGACCAGATCCGACGTGTGGAGCTTCCAAGTTAGTGGAAAATGATGGTTCTCAGATCGGTAGGCCCGATCTGTCATGTATGCCTGAGGTTTTCGGCCGTCACAGAAATCCATTCGTGTGTGGCTACCTATTCGTACCAACAGTCATGAGCCACCGGCAGTGTGAGGTTTAACAGAGACTATGGTGACCAATTAGTGCAACAGATGGTCTGTGCGAACACTTTGAGATCCAAACAAACCACCCCCTGCACTTCCCTCCCACTCTCGTCGGCAGCTGCTCAGCTAGCAGCAAGCAGTGGTGGTGGCACTGACTGCAAGCTGAGGGGAGGAGTGAGAGCTTTTCAAATTTCTCTAATACATTTTAAATGCCCTGATTTCCAGAACTTGTGGTAACCCTGGATATAAATTTCTTCACGGTTCACACAGTGTTGCCATGCTTTTCACAGATGTGCAAGATAAGTGAATGTACGGACATGAGCATGTATAAATGACCCCATAGGACTGTGTTTGTGGCTATCTGAGGGTTTTACGCATGATGCAGCTGTGTATAGGGACAAACAATCATCATTTAAAAGAGCAGTAACTGGTAGGTAACACTAAACACAAATGCAAACAAAATAGACCTATACAGTTTAATCATATGTTCAGTGACCAGAAAGTGGAATGAAAAACACATTACCTCTTCCAACATAAATCTTATGCAACCATAACAAACGTAAAAATTAACGTAATTCAGGGTTACACAAAATGGTACAAACAATCTTTTTCTTTCCCTTCTTACCACCAACAAATGGAACAGGAAAATCGGGTACATAGTCTATCATGAGGATGATAGTTTTTAATTATCCATCCTGTAATTAAAACTGTAATTTATATCCAATGAAACAATTATTTTAGTATGATACTACACAATGACTGACAGAAAAAGTACGGTACTAACATTTCCACAATGGTATATCAGTAAATTAGATTTGTATTTTGTCTTTTTTCCCATAAGGGCCAGTGAATGATAAACCACAAATCCAAACACATTACCACTTGCACCTATCATACAATATTCTGGGAATAATTTCATTGAAGAAATGAAATTACCAAATTTTACTTCTGATACTTCCAAATTACGCACTTTCTTCAATCAAATTTCATCTTGCCTATAGAGAAATAAAAAATACAAGATCTATCTCTTTTCTCCCCCACATTTTACTATTCTTCATGAGGTGCCTTACAGACACATTTTCAGAATGGAAATTTCTCACTAGTATCTACACAACACTGACGAAACTGTTCTACAACCACTGGAACTTAAAGGTGAACAATGTTCTTATTATAACAAACATTCTTTATCACAAATGTTGACACAAACATGACTTTTTTCAATGTGTTTCATCTGATTAATTCTTCTATGCTGCTTCACATTGCACTGTAATACTGTTGTGTACTACTAGTTATTTCACATCAAAATGGACATCACATACTCTGTCTTGAAAGCAAGTATAATGCAACTGACTCATATGATTACACAAAAAAGCAGCCCTAGCCAAAGTACTGAAAATGTGGATGGTGTATGCCATAAAACACACAATAAAATGTTACAGCTATCCAATGGGATTGCTTCATAACATCTGGGCATTAAACAAAACATGAATGGTATACAATGAATGCAAAATAAAATGTTGCAAACTTAACTGGAGTAAAACACTGAGTGAGAAGGCCAAGGGGAGGATAACATCTATAAAAAATATGTTTGAGGTAATGTCTATTTAATAAGGACCTTTCAGGGAAGGGAATGGCTGTTCAGAAAAAAAGTGTACATGAGCAACAAGTCACTCCAATTACAAGGCACCAACACTTTCAACATTACATGTTTCATCCACAAAACACCAAATGTTTGTTCACTGCAGCAAGTCCATCTCACTTCTACAAACATATACTTTTCATAGACTGTCAATCGTTTAATGCACAATCCCACTGCCTGTACACTTTCAATTTTCCTCTAATCACTTTTCATACTGGCTCTGCCAGCCTATGTCAGCCTCCATCATTTTAGAATGGGCCATTTGAACTGTTCTTTCGCTGACTGGAAGACCTGCAAGAAGTGATACAAAGCACAGTTTAACAAGTGGAAATATGTCTTCAGATTTATAGCTCAAAATTATAGACAACCGTGTATGCAATTCTTATACATGAACAATGAATAAATCTCCATCACAGCTAATTATGTGTCAATAACCAGCCAGAAATGGCAACAGAAATTCAAAGCGACTGATGGTACTGAACCTGCAAGTTGGCAGTGACACCACTTTGTCTGACACTTACACTGCCTCATAAAGAAGAAAGGTAATTTATAACTTAACTGAAAATTCAGATTTACCTGAGAGACAGTCTGATCACCAAGAGGAATGTCATCCACTCTCAAAGCAACTCTTGAAACAAGGGCAGATGGATCTGCTTCCATAATAATCCTGTACAGATTGAAACAATATACATAAATAAATCAGTCATTAAATATGTCAACATTTAAATGAAGCTGCTCTTAAAATAATAGCATGAAAACTTCCATCTGACTGTTGTATTAACATAAAAAAATGTTAAATTACTGCATTGGCTGAGCAGAAACAACTTTGTGCTGACGTATCACAGGACATGCTGGACTCTACAAACAGTGACTCACACTTCGTCAACACCATAATCACTGGTGACAAGTCCCGGGCGTATGAGTCTGACCTGGAAATCAAATCCAAGTCATCACAATGGAAGCATTCCTTGTCACTAAGACCAAAGAAGGCCTGTCAAGTGCACAGCAACGTCCAAGTCATGCTGACTGCTTTCTTTGACTCCTGCAGTTTGGTATACCATGTGTACACACCACAGAGCCAGCCTGCAGTTTGGTACACCATGCTTACACACCACAGAGCCAACCACCAAAGAATACTACAGGGATGTTTTGTCATTTACATGATGCTGTATGGTGCAAGACAACACACTTGTGGTCAACAGGAAACTGGCACTTCCATCACAACAATGCTCCCGCACATTCCTCACACTTTGTTCGACTTTTCTGATGAAAAATCAGATTCCTGTGCTTCAACAGGCTCCTTACGCTCCTGATACGGCCCCCTGAAACTTCTAGCTGTCCCCCAAACTCAAGAGGCCATTGGAAGGAACACAATGTGAGACAAGAGAACATTATGACAACAATGAAAGCTGAGCAAAACTACATTCTGAAACAGGTTTTTTTGGTATGCTTCCAACGATGGCAGCACCACTGGTAGAAATGTGTGGAGTGCTAAGGGAATTATTTTGAGGGTGATTAGGTGTCCAATGCTACAGGTAAGTCAGTAATTGGTACACATGGAAAGACAACACTGATTTTAATCTGACAATGGCACATGCCATGTGGGGGATCATGAATGTACTGATAATGGTTTGGTTTCAACATCATCCACCAACAGGTAGTGTAGTGGCATAGCTATGAGAGTGCCATCTGTATCTACCCTTTAATAAGGAATGCTCACAGCCAGAAGGCTCCGTGTGGTGCGGACGTGTGAAGCAAGCAGGCAACCATGCCAGAGACACACTCATGTTACCTACGGCCAACTGACAGTTTGAAAGAGGTCAAATTATGGCCTTCTATGTGGCAGAATGGTCCTTTCAGTCAACTGTCACACAAATTGGATATGCTGCATCAGTTGTGCAATGATGCTGGTATCAGTGATCACATGAACATTCTCATACCTGTAGACGAGGTTCTGGGATGTCCATGCAGCACAGATGCCTTTCAGGGTCATCTTATTGCAAGGGCAGCAGTGGCAGATCGCACAACTACCACAGCACAGGTAACTGGGCTTGCGAGCCCAGATATGTCAACACGAGGAGGAGACTAGTGTTTAACATCTCACTGACAACGAGGCCATTAGAGACTGAGCACAAGTTTGGATTAGGGAAGGATGGGGAAGGAAATCAGCCATGCCCTTTTGAAGGAACCATTCTAGTGTTAGCCCAAACAATTCAGGGAAATCACTGAAAACCTAAATCAAGATGTTCGGATGTGCACCATCATCCTCCAGAATGCGAATCCAGTGTCCTAACCACTGTGCCACCACGTTTGGTACACGTGAACACAAACTGTTGCATACCAGATATTAGCAGTAGGGCTACAGGCACGCACACCTCTAGCCCATCTTCAGCTCACGCCACAGCATCGATGTGCTTGGCTTGACTGGTGCCCTCAGACAATGACTTGGAATGTGGACTGGCACACTGTGGTCTTTAGTGGTGAAAGCAGATTCCGCCCGCACAAAAGTGATGGTCGTTTGTGTGTATGATGTAGACCTCGTAAGTGCTCTCTCGTAGAGTGCATTTGTCCAAGACACAATGTCTCCACCTCAGGCCTTATGGTCTGGGGTGCGATAAGCTACAACTCTCATTCACCTTTAGTGTTTCTGGAGGGGAAGCTAACCAGCACTCGGCATGTGCAGAATGTTGTTAAACCTGGTCTTGCAACAAGAAGGTGATGTGTTGTTCCTACATGATAACATTTGCCCACATACTGCCCGTGAAACTCAAGGTGCTCTGCAAGACATGCAGCAACTTCCCTGGCCAACACTATCTCCAGACTTGTCTCCAATTGAGCATGTGTGGGATACGAAAGGATGAGAGTTGACTTGTGCGACTCGTCAACCAACAACTCTTACAGAACTCTGTTAAAAGGTCAAGCAGGTGTGCCACAATGTATCCCAGGATAGTATTCACAATCTGTATGAGCGACTGGATGCCCAAGTCAGTACCTGCACTGCTGCCTGCAGAGGCTACACCGTGTATTAATGTGGGTGTTTCAGCATGGGTCAATACCCGGTACCACAGAACCACAGGTGCTATTGATCTGTAAATGTAATCATTTCATGTACTCGACACATACTGCTGCAACACTAAATCTCTAGTGAATCTGAAACCTCTAAAAGGGTGTACTAATTTTTTTCTGGCAGTGTATGTAGCCTATGTCAGCTTGAGTGTTTATTACAATATTGTGCAAAAATTTGAACAAAATCGGTCAAGAACTTTTTGAGCATTTTGCTAACACTTCCCTCGTGTGTTTTATATGTATATATACATTTGTGTACCACATATATTAAAGCAATATGTAGCCCATGTCTATCAGAAAATGTATTAGAGTATCGTGTAAAAAATTTGAAATAAATCAGTCCTGATTTTCCATTGTTTGAAATAAATAAGTCTAGAACATTTGAGATTTTTGGTAAGAATGTTAAACTACAAATTGTCTTTATACAGTAGTACAGAAGTATCGATAGGTCAACATACCAACATTTGAATTTTGGTTTTTGTATTCCACCCCCCACCCCCGTTAAAAAGCTGTAACGAGCATTCAAAGTTCTTAATTAACATAATAAATCGTGCAATTTGACTCCGACATGCTATTCTTTTATTTGTTCTACCCAACGCACAATGCATCACACAGCATGTCTTTAAATTCAAACCATCAACATATGAATCTCAGGACACAATAAAATCTCATGAGATTCGCATGTTTGATATGCACTGTGAGGAAACATTGCAAATTCTGAGTAGTATTACTTTTTTCTCTTCTCACATCACTGTAATACGGAAACACTACACACATCTGTGCTAGTTCATGTGTTTTATTCTAAAGTAAAAGGTATAACTGTGCACCACCCTTTTATTATGTTATGCTGAGTATTTATTATTAGTATGTTATTTTTGTGATTAAAGAACCATTCATGTATGAAATACAATAAATAAATAATAAATCACTGTTATGTTTTATTTTTGGGCATCAATATTTTAATTTTCTTGTAAATCTTTGGGATAACTTGACTGAATGTAACAAGTATAATGAACTGCTATACAAGATTGACAGAAAGAGCAATACAGTCATAGAGAATCAAACATTGTTGGTGCATGCGAGTTTGCCTGAACACAGAGATAGTAGCGGGTCTGTGCCATGTCAGAATATAAAGTATGCCATATATTGCAGAACACACAACTTTCATATACTGTATGGACTGTACTGCATGAAGAATGTATTAGAATGATTCAAATGGTGCGAGCTCTTTGAAATGCTACGGGCTATACTGACAACATATACACAAGAAAGTTGGGATTACTGCTTCACTAAGCTGAATTCGCTGGTACGAATTGAACAGCATGAGTTTTATAATTTTTATTTGCAAGATGATAAGTGATCCCTCAGGTTTTCTTGGTGTGATAAATTAGTGGTGTGCTTCCCAGGTATATAGCCAAGTTGTTGTTTGCACATTTTAAATGGATTAAGACAGTGAAAGCGCTTATAGCAATATTTTCATGCAAACAAAACCGTGAATGTTGACAGCCAGACCGCAAGTTGGTGGAGGTCACCCATCTGGCAAAGACAGACAAACTTCATATTCATATTTTGCTAGTTGATGTGATTCCACACACTTTCTAATCTGTGAACTTGACAATAAGAATTTTGTCATAGCAGAAATATTTGTTGTGGCTTAAATACCGACATTAATTAACTACAAGACTAGTTTCTTCTGACCGGCCTATTCATCAGAGTTGATGGACGAACGCTACTGCCATTAAACGGATTATACACAAATCAAGAGGATGTAATGTCAATGGACCTGCTACAACTTCAGAACCACCACTGATCTGTTGTTGACTCAGAACGGCATTATCCATCAGGCACAGACAACACTACAGTTCCGCATCACCATAAAGCCTTCCCTCTGCAAAGACTCTGAAAGCAGTTCAAATAATTTATATGGTAATTTTATTTTCACTGACTTCATCAAATGTTTCTCAATAAATTTATTTCCACTGTAACTCAAGTACCTATGTTCTAATTTTCCCAATACAACTGTTTGCTGACTTTACCTTCCTTTGTGTCAAAGGACGTGTTTCAACGTGTGTGTTCTGTGATGTTAAGGAAATTTGCATAGTTATATGTTTTATTTTGTGAAATGTGAGCGAGCTGCAGTGTCCACCATTATGGTTCTGACTCCAACCAGATGGAATAAAGTAGGTTACTTCCCATTGGTGTAAGGTCTAAAGAAAGAGAAAAGTTTGAAATCTGCAGTTGTATGATGTGAACTTATGTTTATGTCCTGGAACTCTTCACACTGCAACATTCCCAAAGTTGAGAGCGAGCTTGTTTCCTTTTTAGTTCTCTTTGGGCAATGTGACATGCTTGGCTTACTTAATGAAGATATTCACAGGATTTTCATAAATTGGGGGTTTTGTTTACCAACTGCAAATGTGACTTTTACAGAACTTTGATATCGAAATAGTTTTCCAGCTCTCAAGTGATTAAATGTTACTTCACTTAGCAAATTCACAATCGAAATTGGACAGTTTACTTCACATACAGTTTCCTAGTGACAGTATCATATTAGGAGTGCCATGTCACGGAAACTAAAAATTACATTATTTCCTTACATAAGACTATTGAGTAACAACACTTTGAAGTTTAATCTCAAAAGCGCTAATTTTGTAACAACTGTCAGATGTTTTGTACAGTACTCTGGAACTGGGATTCCTTTGAAACTTAAAATTATTCCATTCCAAGTGGGAGATGTACTCACATTATATTTTTGAGAAAACTGAAAAGCTAGTTCACTATACCTATAAGGTACGGTTATACACTGGTGTGTGTATTTAAGGTAAGTATGAGAATGAAAAAAACAAAAATGTAATTAAAGAAATAAAAACAACTTCTGTGGAGCCAGGTGCAAGTAAGGTTTCTACAAACTTGTTGCACCTGCTAAACATTATATACTGTATCAAAATATAATGCACAAGATTAGAATGTTATTTTTCTGGAATCAGATGTGCCAATGGCTTTATTAATCAGCAATACACAGAAATTAAATTTTAAGTGAAATTAACTACACTCAACTTTTTCAACACATTTAATATTTTACCCATGTTATCTGAAAATTTAAGAATGCAACTAAGATAGTAGAACAGATAAAAACCACTCCGAATAAGGTCACAGTATATATCAGAACGACGCTTTACAACAACATAACTTATGTTGCATTATCTTTTCTTACATACATGCAGTTTTTTCTTAATGGAACAGGCACAATCAGTTTACTAATGTTTACATAAATGATTTGAGGATTAATAATACTTATGTATCTCACATTTTGGTTACTGCCTTGACCAAATGACAAATGCAATAATCGCTGTAGCCAAAACATGCCATATGGAATTTTTCAGCAGTGATCTTTATCACAATTTTTATTTTACGAGCAAAATGGTCACAGAATAGTACACATTATTTCTTTCCTGAATTAATAACTTGCCCAATCATTCACGTAAGAGTTGTATAAGTGAATTATAACAATGCTGGCTCTGAAACGTTCAGTCATTTTGTTATATTACACATTTCACATTAAACTGAGTATTTTGAACTACAGCAAAAGCTGTACTAATAGTATGAATTGTACTTTTAGTTAGCAATTGTGGGACTGAAGTCTTTAAATACTATCTTCAATCATCCACACAATGCCACACTTTCCAGATATCTACAGATACAAATGTAACAGCTGTTCATCATATAACTGCATGAAATGTTCAATAATAGAGAATATTAGATTTATTTAACTTCTCAAAAAATTAAAAAATAATAATGAAAACCATTACTGCAGATCAACCTGAGTAGTAGCCCAATAACGACCCAAGTTTCCCCACATTCTCTTCACAAGCCCATGTACGAGACGGAAGTTCATTAGACAAAAGTGCAGAGGCTACAATTAATATCTCTGCCAATAAATTGTGATAGGGGCATGGTATAAGAGCAGATAATTAATATCTGTTTCCTACATTAGATGACCAATTTATTAATCTTAGAAAGATCTAGTGTATAAATACTGGAACAATGTGATTTATCCAGTATTTGCATTTATGAGGGGAAAAAATTCTGTATTGACTGCTTCTGTATCACATATTTCAAAAATTTAATTGACACACACAGAAGAATCTTTCACAGACACATTAAAACTATTAGTAACTCGTCTGAACTACTTCCTGGCACAGCAAGAGGACAGAAGCAGTTTTATTTGACTGGATCATATTAATCTTACCTTCATTATCATTCACTACTTAACTGCATGTTATTAGTAAAATTTCTGGCTCTGCATAAACAAATGCACATCACAGGGAAGTCAATTATTTGGACTCCATAATTTCAAACTAATGAATTGTGTCAACAATCATCTTCAATGACATTCCTCAATAGCAATGAACATTGCTCTGTCCCAATAATAACTCATTCACTCTATAATCATCCCTGCAGCTATGAAACTAAATAAGAGTTATATTTTTTTTGCCACAACTGAGCCTTTACACTAGCCCACATTTTGATAAATGAAACACAAATCAGAAGGGCTAAACTTTACAAGGAGCTTTCCACATGCAGCACCTATTCACAGTTTAGAGTTTATGTAGGTGACGTGTTTTCATATGAACTTGGATACAGCCAACGGGAGAATATTTTGTGGTAGCCATTAATGGATGTTAACTAGATACATCTTTATGCTACTATAAACAAATTACTGATGATGTGTGGAGAGCCCTTCACTTTTTCCTTTGGCCATATATAGGCTCTTACTGCTGTATACACACAGTACATTACAACAATATATGAACAAATATTATTAATGTTTTTTGACTCAAAGGCAGCAGCAAGAATGTGGCGATAGGCTGATCTGTAGTGTAGCCTGAGGTCTGATTGTAGTGTAACTGGAGGTCTAGGTTAGGATGGAAGACAACAGTTTGGGTTATGAGTTAGTGAAGCCCAGGTAAATGAAATTTCAATCTATCTTGGGTTGAAAAACTGATCTGTAGTGTAGCCCATAGTCTAGGTTAAGCTGGAGGGTGACAAATTCATTTTAGATTGTTTTCTGTTTACTTCAACAAAGTGTCCAACAGGATTTTAGAAATGCCATGGTCTGCCTGCACTTAATATTAAATTTATTTATTTACGGTAGAGCTGTCCACACAAAGTGAGTAACTTGAATGAGTGTTTCCAGTATCACAAGTCCATATATTAAATGAAGTAATTTGTATCAGTTCATCACTGAAACCAAGAAACTGTGTTTCAGATGAATTTACTAATGTTACAAGGGGAGGCCTCAACATTGTGATCACAGGTTTATTTAAAGCTTTTTAAACCTTTAGTGGGCCATTAAATCAACATAATGTGCAAGAGAAGTTTTATGCATCTATTATGTAACTAATGTATCTGTGCAAGGGGGGGGCTGGTCGTAATGAGTCGTGGTGGTCAAGCAGTTAGCATTTGCTGTTTGCAAGTGGTTTCCGAGTGACACAATCGTTCGAATCCCTGCTATCACTTCCATTTTTAATCTATATTTTTTTCCATCACTGGTCACATTATTTAATTTATATGACATTTGAGAGGTAATATAACAAAAAAATTACCATTTCTATTTGCATGAAGTTTCAATTTATGTTTTCCATGTGTCTATGACAAATTCCATCCTACAACATGTGATGTTGAGAGCACACCCGACAAGCAATTGTACATTACTCTTGTGGTCTGGCACATTGTAACTTATATTACTGATTGTGAATAACGTCATTCATATCATTATTTATCAAGGTTTGTCTTGGGCTTTCTGAGCCCATCCATCGTCCTCACAAAATGAATTACAAATAGCAAATAGTCAAATATTATGAAATTCATAACAACTTCATGAAAATGCATGTGTGTTTTCATTATATTACCTCTCATGTGCCAAAAATTAAATAATGTGAGCAATGGCAAAACAAAATATAGATTAAAAAAAGTAAGTGGTAGGTGGGATTAGAACCGTTGCATCGGCCACGAACCACATGCAAACCACGAACGCTAACTGGTTGACCACCACATCTTCTTACGAAAAGCCCTTTCACATCAGTTATATAACAGATGAGTAAAACTTCTCTTGCAATTTTCTTGGAATTGCCAGAGTATTGCACCTTACTAGTTGCAAATTATGTTGCAGTAATGGCCTACTGAAGGTGTAAAAAGTTTGAAGTAAATCCGTGATCCCAACATTGTGGCACCCCTTCGTTAGCATAAAAAGCCCAAAAAACTACATACATCGGTAATGAAAACCCCAACACGTGACAAAGACAGAAAATTAAAACTTGAGGTTAATTTAGTTAGTGTGTGTTACGCATATTTTCACCTGCAAACATAAGACTTTTCTATGAAAATTAAGTTTCACCTCATTCTTGCATCTGATATATCAACATTGTTATGTTACAAATTAATATATTATTTCGTCCACTATCTAAATGAAATTATCTTGCTATGTCATTAGCTATACAAATCAGCTGTTTAATTCTTATGATTTCTTACAAAATAGCCTGTCAGGTAAGAGTGTGGATGGCCCACTCAAACGTTTTACTTTAGCAAGAGCAAGAGTGTAAATTCAATATTAGCAAACTTTTCAATTCCTAACGATTCTTTGCCTGCTTGCTGCATGTAATTGCAGTACCATTTTATTAATTAACTTACATGTGAATGCAGAATTTACATTGCAGTTGTGTGTGTTAAATACTGACAACACAATCAGCACCGAGATATAATACAATCTTTATCATATTTATGTATATATTGGAGTATAGTACTATTCATTCCTCCTTTCATGCTAGGCACAGTGCAGCAGTACCATGGGCTAAACAAGGATGGAAAATTTATTATGAGCACTTTTCAGAAGCTGTTGTCAGGGTTGCCGGAGGGAAATCATATGGCATGGGTTGTGAAGTTGACATTTCTGATTGGCATGGTATGCTGTGTAGCATGTTTTGTCACTGACAAGTCAAAACATTCCTTTGGCCACAGTTTGGTGGCAGCCATTCATATGGATAACAGCTGGTTGGTGGTCATGCCTGTATACAACACTGCAGCAGATTGATAAATGATGTCGCAGCTATTACTAGTGGCCAGAATGATTGTAATGGCAGAATTCTTTTCACTCACCACAAGCATCTGGATTCTCGTCTACTAGTGATCTAGCTTTATTCTGTTACTTGCTGGTGGCTCAGTATGTACGTACCAGACTACAACTCAAAAAATCTAGCATTTGATCCCCACTGGATCCACATATTTTTTCCTCCTGGATTCAATCCCTAGTACAACTTTTGATTTTTTCTGTCACTGTGTGATTGATTCTTTCACGTCTTGTAATGATCATTTAATGTACAAAATGCCCAGCTGCACTCTGAAACAGAGTCTATGTTACACTGTAGGTCTCTTCGGGCTGGCTATTTCAGTTTAAAGGTAAGAGGAAAGCCAGGGCATATCTACTCCAACAGGATCATGTCGAGTACAGCACTGAGTTGTGGGCAGCTTTAGCTTTTTTTTATCCTGCCTTCCCAAGCTTACTCCCCTCTAACCTAATGCACAACAGCCAACTACTTCAGCTGTACCTGGTGAGACCTTTCTCCTAGTGCAACATTCCTATATTTCTCCCCTGCTGTCCATTCTTTTGGTCATCACTCTGACATCCACCCTGCTTACTCTATGCAAGGCAACGACTTCCTGTACAGCTCTTTATGTTGCCTGCTTAGTGAAACTTTCACTCTGCAGTTGAGTGCACACCATTTCTGAAACTTCCCAATAAAACTGTGTGCTGGATGGGGACTTGACCCTGAAACCCTGAATTTTATGGATAATGCTCATACTGACTGATCTATCCAGGCAACTTAAACTTTTTACTTAGTCTTCTCAGTACCATCATCACATGAAAAAAAGAGTATCGTTACCAAAATTTTGATCAGTTCTGGCTTATAATGCATAAATTCAATTATCTACCTTCCCAATCATTTTCAAAAAGATTTTGATTTGTTTGCAGATGTTCCACATGACAAGATTATTCATAAAAGTTTATTTTTCTTCACATCATCTACTTTTCAATCATCAATGAAGTAACAATCACCCCCCTAGACAACTAATATTTTTGTGTAGAAAAAGGTCACAAATTATGATTCTATGTACTGATTAATCACTCTGTACCTAGATATCTATCATTGATTCTAACTTCTCTAATTTTTCCAACTTTTCTTCATATGACTTTTTCCTATGTGATATTAAAATTAAGCATAAGAATGGTTCACTATGTATTAATTCCACTCCCTATGCCAGATGACTTTTGAACAAAAAATAATTGCATTAAAATACAATATTTCCAGTTTTATTTCATATTCAATTCATAAGCAGAATTCTTGGAGTCTTGTCTCCATTTCAAGTTTTTTTTATTGCTCCTATTCAATATTGTGTTAATGTTCATACCTCATCAAATTGACCATGTTGTAGCTTCCCATAATAATCGATTCTTTTCTCTGATATAGCTATTTCAACGACTAACTTTCGTCACGTCCTCCTTCAAGCACATTTTTCTCATCCTCTGTGTTTGCACACCACATAGATATTCTCATCTTCCAGCTTCTATCTGTCACAGTTGCTAATATTTCTTTTAGCACATTGTTTTCCACCTATGGCTTAGTTGTCAGCTACCTTTCCCCCTTTAACTATTCTGTTGCATCTCCCACAAGCAGCACAAGGCTTTCTTCCGTCATTTAACTATTCTACAAATAATTTCGAAGTTTTGTGTGTGTGTGTGTGTGTGTGTGTGTGTGTGTGTGAGTGATTAGAGAGAGAGAGAGAGAGAGAGAGAGAGAGAGAGAGAGAGGTCTTATCTTAATAAATTAATTAGGAAGACAAATATATTCTTGGCAGCACAATTTCCCCCTTTCTACACCAAATTATGATTACATAAGTAAAAGTGAGAGTCATTTTTTGTCCTAACACTGTGTTTGTTAATTCACCTACTGGACTTTTCTTTCCGAATTCTGAATGATTGCTAGTGATAAACTTTTTAATGGAGGAAATGTACTGGGAAGTTTTTAGCATGCAGCGTTGCTTAAATAGTTGTTTGTGGGAGGTTTTGCGAGTATGCCAGGTGTATTCATGTTTTGAAGGAATCCCCGTCACCTGTCAATTGCTCCCCAAGCAAATATCAGATGGCAGATATTAGAACCAACAAAATTAAGCAGTTACAACGAAGTTGGGTTTATGTTTTGTGATAGGGGCAACTGCTTGTTATGGGCCA
Source organism: Schistocerca serialis cubense (assembly GCF_023864345.2). Classification (NCBI taxonomy): domain Eukaryota; kingdom Metazoa; phylum Arthropoda; class Insecta; order Orthoptera; family Acrididae; genus Schistocerca; species Schistocerca serialis. The sequence goes on from NC_064640.1 coordinate 831,365,715, forward strand.
AATTTCAAGAACAAAATGTTTTTTACTATAAGCACTGCAGATACAATACGGCACTGGATGTCGTACCCTACTGTTTCATAAAAGGTATCGAAACTTCATATTATTCTGAACACACCATCACAATATTTCCAGACAAAGCGCCCCAGCACCATGCAGGGGAAATAAAACTATGCTAGACCTCAAACACCATCTTTAAAAGTCAAAACAGAACATTACTGGAACTGGAAACAAAGTTAAGGACTAATATTTCTAATAATATTTACCCTCCATCACAAATTTCATCCAGAGCCAGCATTACTATATCCAAGTTTTCCAGGACAACTCGTTTTTCCACATTTTTTCTAAGGATCTGACTGACAGCGTCATACAGGCAATTCAGTACACTCACAAGAATTAACTGAAATGATTCAAGAAATCAAGAATCAGTGCGTATGATAAAAAAAGCATAAGGTTAGTACACTGAAATACAAAAGTATTTGTAATTGTAATCAAATATATAAGGAAACTAAGAAAATGCATTTAAGTATGCTACCAAAACAGAATTTTACTCAATTCATGTTTTTAGGTGTCTTATGGTTTTAGGTTACACAAAATAAAGAATGCATTAACAGGCAGACAACTAGCTCAGTTTTGGAGAGGTCAATTAAGGAATAAACTGCAGCCCTGTTGAAGCCAATTTGCTGTATCTCTCACCCTGTTGCAACTAAAATATTTGTAAAATCAAGTTGGCCATAGAGATTCCAGCAACACTGTAGCTCATCTGTTAGCAGAAGGCTCACAAACTGCAATGTTTTTATGAAATGAAACAGCTGATGGTGCACACCAATACATCAGACACAAAGGAACTCGTATAGTGTTGCAGCAAGCAAATATCTTTCTCAATCTGCAGACCACATAATTTTAAGCCACTCACAAACAATAACACACAAAACTGACAATTTTTTTGCTTCTATACTATTATTCGGAATGTGTTTTTGACGGACTGATATGTAGTGTAGCTCAAGGCATGGGTCAGACTGGAAGCTGAGTTTGGTTGCAAGTTGTCGAAGCCAATGAATGTGATTTTATGATAACAACTATATTCTTGTTATTATAGGTATTTTACACATATTTGATTTTTGTAAGTTGTTTTTGTCTGCCAATTTCACAGTATGATGCATCAACGAACTGGTGGTATCAGCAGGTTCGGTATCTCTGCAAACTATACGTACCCTGTTTACATGGTTCCAACATAAATGGACTTGGACTCTATATAACTTTCTCAAAGAAAGTCCTACAGATACACTGATCATGGAAATTCAATGCCTGTGGCATTGGCAGACAAGATGTGAACACGGACTGAAGCTTTTCTAGTTTCAATTCACTGTGTGCTTTTCAGACTATGCACTGGCCACAACAAGAAAGAAACACCTGTCTGCAGCAACCTCTTCTCCATTCAAAAATAAAGTAATGATTGAGTAAAGTCACACAAAATGTGAAACACAATATCTGTATCCCCCCCATGAACCATGGACCTTGCCGTTGGTGGGGAGGCTTGCGTGCCTCAGCGATACAGATAGCCGTACCGTAGGTGCAACCACAACGGAGGGGTATCTGTTGAGAGGCCAGACAAACGTGTGGTTCCTGAAGAGGGGCAGCAGCCTTTTCAGTAGTTGCAAGGGCAACAGTCTGGATGATTGACTGATCTGGCCTTGTAACAATAACCAAAACGGCCTTGCTGTGCTGGTACTGCGAACGGCTGAAAGCAAGGGGAAACTACAGCCGTAATTTTTCCCGAGGGCATGCAGCTTTACTGTATGATTACATGATGATGGCGTCCTCTTGGGTAAAATATTCCGGAGGTAAAATAGTCCCCCATTCGGATCTCCGGGCGGGGACTACTCAAGAGGATGTCGTTATCAGGAGAAAGAAAACTGGTGTTCTACGGATCGGAGCGTGGAATGTCAGATCCCTTAATCGGGCAGGTAGGTTAGAAAATTTAAAAAGGGAAATGGATAGGTTGAAGTTAGATATAGTGGGAATTAGTGAAGTTCGGTGGCAGGAGGAACAAGACTTCTGGTCAGGTGACTACAGGGTTATAAACACAAAATCAAATAGGGGTAATGCAGGAGTAGGTTTAATAATGAATAGGAAAATAGGAATGCGGGTAAGCTACTACAAACAGCATAGTGAACGCATTATTGTGGCCAAGATAGATACGAAGCCCACGCCTACTACAGTAGTACAAGTTTATATGCCAACTAGCTCTGCAGATGACGAAGAAATTGAAGAAATGTATGATGAAATAAAAGAAATTATTCAGATTGTGAAGGGAGACGAAAATTTAATAGTCATGGGTGACTGGAATTCGAGTGTAGGAAAAGGGAGAGAAGGAAACATAGTAGGTGAATATGGATTGGGGGACAGAAATGAAAGAGGAAGCCGCCTGGTCGAATTCTGCACAGAGCACAACATAATCATAACTAACACTTGGTTTAAGAATCATGAAAGAAGGTTGTATACATGGAAGAACCCTGGAGATACTAAAAGGTATCAGATAGATTATATAATGGTAAGACAGATTTAGGAACCAGGTTTTAAATTGTAAGACATTTCCAGGGGCAGATGTGGACTCTGACCACAATCTATTGGTTATGACCTGTAGATTAAAACTGAAGAAACTGCAAAAAGGTGGGAATTTAAGGAGATGGGACCTGGATAAACTAAAAGAACCAGAGGTTGTACAGAGATTCAGGGAGAGCGTAAGGGAGCAATTGACAGGAATGGGGGAAATAAATACAGTAGAAGAAGAATGGGTAGCTTTGAGGGATGAAGTAGTGAAGGCAGCAGAGGATCAAGTAGGTAAAAAGACGAGGGCTAGTAGAAATCCTTGGGTAACAGAAGAAATATTGAATTTAATTGATGAAAGGAGAAAGTATAAAAATGCAGTAAGTGAAACAGGCAAAAAGGAATACAAACGTCTCAAAAATGAGATCGACAGGAAGTGCAAAATGGCTAAGCAGGGATGGCTAGAGGACAAATGTAAGGATGTAGAGGCCTATCTCACTAGGGATGAGATAGATACCGCCTACAGGAAAATTAAAGAGACCTTTGGAGATAAGAGAACGACTTGTATGAATATCAAGAGCTCAGATGGAAACCCAGTTCTAAGCAAAGAAGGGAAAGCAGTAAGGTGGAAGGAGTATATAGAGGGTCTATACAAGGGCGATGTACTTGAGGACAATATTATGGAAATGGAAGAGGATGTAGATGAAGATGAAATGGGAGATAAGATACTGCGTGAAGAGTTTGAGAGAGCACTGAAAGACCTGAGTCGAAACAAGGCCCCCGGAGTAGACAATATTCCATTGGAACTACTGACGGCCGTGGGAGAGCCAGTCCTGACAAAACTCTACCATCTGGTGAGCAAGATGTATGAAACAGGCGAAATACCCTCAGACTTCAAGAAGAATATAATAATTCCAATCCCAAAGAAAGCAGGTGTTGACAGATGTGAAAATTACCGAACTATCAGCTTAATAAGTCACAGCTGCAAAATACTAACACGAATTCTTTACAGACGAATGGAAAAACTAGTAGAAGCCAACCTCGGGGAAGATCAGTTTGGATTCCGTAGAAACACTGGAACACGTGAGGCAATACTGACCTTACGACTTATCTTAGAAGAAAGATTAAGGAAAGGCAAACCTACGTTTCTAGCATTTGTGGACTTAGAGAAAGCTTTTGACAATGTTGACTGGAATACTCTCTTTCAAATTCTAAAGGTGGCAGGGGTAAAATACAGGGAGCGAAAGGCTATTTACAATTTGTACAGAAACCAGATGGCAGTTATAAGAGTCGAGGGACATGAAAGGGAAGCAGTGGTTGGGAAGGGAGTAAGACAGGGTTGTAGCCTCTCCCCGATGTTGTTCAATCTGTATATTGAGCAAGCAGTAAAGGAAACAAAAGAAAAATTCGGAGTAGGTATTAAAATTCATGGAGAAGAAATAAAAACTTTGAGGTTCGCCGATGACATTGTAATTCTGTCAGAGACAGCAAAGGACTTGGAAGAGCAGTTGAATGGAATGGACAGTGTCTTGAAAGGAGGATATAAGATGAACATCAACAAAAGCAAAACAAGGATAATGGAATGTAGTCTAATTAAGTCGGGGGATGCTGAGGGAATTAGATTAGGAAATGAGGCACTTAAAGTAGTAAAGGAGTTTTGCCATTTGGGGAGCAAAATAACTGATGATGGTCGAAGTAGAGAGGATATAAAATGTAGGCTGGCAATGGCAAGGAAAGCGTTTCTGAAGAAGAGAAATTTGTTGACATCCAGTATTGATTTAAGTGTCAGGAAGTCATTTCTGAAAGTATTCGTATGGAGTGTAGCCATGTATGGAAGTGAAACATGGACGATAAATAGTTTGGACAAGAAGAGAATAGAAGCTTTCGAAATGTGGTGCTACAGAAGAATGCTGAAGATTAGATGGGTAGATCACATAACTAATGAGGAAGTATTGAATAGGATTGGGGAGAAGAGAAGTTTGTGGCACAACCTGACCAGAAGAAGGGATCGGTTGGTAGGACATGTTCTGAGGCATCAAGGGATCACCAATTTAGTATTGGAGGGCAGCGTGGAGGGTAAAAATCGTAGAGGGAGACCAAGAGATGAATACACTAAGCAGCTTCAGAAGGATGTAGGTTGCAGTAGGTACTGGGAGATGAAAAAGCTTGCACAGGATAGAGTAGCATGGAGAGCTGCATCAAACCAGTCTCAGGACTGAAGACAACAACAACAACAACAACAACAACAACAACAACAACATCTGTATGCGAGAAATGATTCAATTCTTTTATATCTCAAGTTGCAATATACTTTTATTTCTTAATGTTTTCATTCCATTTGTATGGTCTTACTTCATGGTTTTTTTTATTTTTTATTTTTTTTATTACACTCTGTATGTTAATTCACCACTTTTAACTGTGCATAATCTTGCCAATGGTTGTATGCTCATTCTACTTTGATTCTGAAACAGTTTTGTATAAAATTAAATAGTGTAAAAAAATCTGCTGCATCCATGACTATGTTGAAAGAATTTTTAAAAAAATATTGTAGCTGGTCATTACATGTTAATTCTTACAAATTGAGGAATTTTGGAGGAAATGCTCAATAAAGTGAACATTTTGTCAGTAGTTCAGTAGCAGTGCTCTAGGGAAGGCAACAGAAATTATTTTAATTGTTACCTGATGATAGATCAAAGCTGCTGAAAGACACCACAATAGATAAGTAATAAAATTAATTACTGGTTATTGAGTTTTGTTGGTTAGGTATAGAGTAAAACCGGAGACACACAGTTCCCACAAAAACAAACTTGTAATTGAAGTGATTATAAACAACATAATCTAATAAATGAGAATAGGAAGTGAAAAGTTTGCAACAAAACATGGACCGAAATTAACCTTGATTAGAGATAAAACAGTGCCCAACTGGATACAATGGCTTATCTGTGTGTTTTTAAGGATGGAACCAAAGTTAGGGCTTAATGACTTGAGGTGAAGAGACAGTAGTGGAACTCAGAAGGCCAACTTTTCATGGAAAGCTCTTGTAAAAACAAGTGTGACGATGGTGAAAAATTGCCTGAAATGATTCCAAGAATTCTTCAACATTTCTCATGCAACACACTTCTACATAATTACAGCTCGCTCACGGAGTTACAACGATATCCACTGGGTTTCCTATTTTATACTGAGGCATGTAAGACTTAAAAGTGTCTTCCATTGATTCATATGCTGCATTTGCTTCTTTCATACTAATAAATGCAAAAGACTTTGTTCCACATCCAAAAGAAAAGACATTGTACATAACTTCTTTGTTTCCAGAGTAATAAAACAGCATTACTCATTTTCTTTATCTTGTAAAATTCAGTTTACAAAGTTAAAGTTAATTTTAGTAAGCATGAAATTATCCTGATCTCTCTGGTTATATCACTTCCTTACAATTGGCAAGAGGACTGAGGATATGGTAATATCAAATTGTCTTAGAAATATATGAAGAACTGTACCAAACAACCTGTTATACGCACCTCATTCTCTTGGGAACTGCCCATTACATAGAAAAAAAGATCAACGTTTGACCTGTACACACATGTCAAACCATCCAACATTATAATTTCTGCATTAGCCCTGTGCGTTTTGGTGAAAAGATTTTTTTCAAAAGTTTTTTGCTCTTTCGCAGATGGAAATATATTTTTGTCATAGTATTTTGCAAGGATCCTATTTCCATCATTGTCAAGTATTGCAATGCCTTTCACAGTGTACAGGCTCGGTTCCTAAAAAATCAGAAGTGTCGATTAATACAAATATGAAAACAAAAAAAATTATAATTAGAAGGTAAATAACACATTGGAATAATATGTACATACACTGTTGAGCCAAAACATTACAACCACCTGCTCAATAGCTTGTTTGTCCATGTTTCGAACAAAATACATCACTGATTCTGCGTATCAGGGATCTGGTAGGTTTGTGGAGGTATGTGGCATTAGATGTCTAAAGACATATTATGTAATTCACTCAAATAATGGGCCACTGATTTGCGTACATCAAGCGAAATAGATCACCAAGACATCAAGGCGAGTTCACTATAATGTTCCTCAAAGCACTATAGCAAACACAGTTCTGGCTCCAAGATAGAGACAATTATAGCAATGAAAGATGACATCATTATCAGGGAAAACATCAAGCATGAAGGGATGCAGGTGGTTCGCAGCTGTGTGTCAGTGACTTCCACTGCTTCCACCAGCATGCACCCACGGTGCATTGCACATTTCGAGCTGCTGTTCACCTCGATGAGTGACTGTGCGTACAACCATCGCCCTCGTGATGCAAAATGTGATTCACCCAAAGAGCCGACACTTCTATTGATTAACAGTTAAATCCCGGTGGCCCCGTGGTCACTGCAACCTTAAATGACGATGTTGTTGTGTCAATATGTGATCACATAGGGGTGGTCTGCTGCAGAGCTCCATGCTCAATGATGTATATGAACAGTGTGCTCCAAAACACTTGCGTGTGCACCAGCATTGTGATCTTTCAGCAGAGATGCCACAAATCACCATCTTTTCCACTTTACAGAGCAAACAAGCCTCCGAACCCCATGTTTTGTGATGAGCATTAGTTTCATTGGCTTACTCTTTCCATAAATGCTCACGGCAGCAGCACGTTAACATTCGGCAAGCTTTGTCGTTAACAAGATACCCTTTCACAGGCTCTGCATAATAATAATCTGCCCTTTGTCAAAGTTGCTTTCTCAATGGACCTGCACATTTGCAACCCATATCTTCGCTAGAGTGATCCTCTGTCGGTATCTGCTCCAATTACTTTTCTTATGTCATGCGCTACAATGTCAGATGACGAGATGGCAAAAAGTCATTCGTGGTCTTCTCAAAGGAACCACGCCAGCATTAATCCTGGCACTACCAAGGAAGGTGCTTTATAGGCCCACTGACTTAATAATTACACGTTGTATCAACGTCCTTTGATAAATGAACTTGAAATCAAAGCTTGTTATCCATTACTGCATTTACAACTGAGTGCTTATAGAATTTGTTAATTAAAATTCATTTATCTGATTTTATTCTCATACGCCTTAGAAGCCTCCCACCCACCAGTAACACTAGGGATAGATTTCAGGTCATTGTGGAGTATGTGGTATTAGATAAACTTAAATATTTAAAATTAAATGCTCTTTTGCACTGTCGTCTTCAAACATATTTTTAAGAAACCGTTTTTTTTTTATTTTCATTGTTTCTTGTACTGTTGAACAAGTGACATGAATAGACAATGTTTACGCTATAGTTCTATTGAAGGAGTGCTTGAAGTCTTGAATGAATCAGATGTAGATGAAAATGAAGTGGATGATGGTATGGAGATACACTGCCTGAGAATGAAGATGATGTTCAACCCAACCTACCAAATGCTAATAGCAGCTTTTATAAATTCATTGCCAAAAGTGGATGTGAGTATGTTGTAGAGCAATCTCGATAATATCAGTGTTCTGTACAAAATATAGTGCGGGGCAAAATGAGGCTAAGACAACAAAGAAAAACTAAGTCTCTGTAAGAGGCTTCTCGACCAGATATTCAACACACTGATGAAATGAGTTATTTTGTTATATTTGGCACTTCCTAATCATGGGTCAAATCATGATGATAAGATACCTGTCCAAGATTTATGGTCTATGCTTCAGGCCCGTCAAGTGTACTAAGGACCAATGAGCCCAACCAGATTTTTTGAACTGAGTAAAATGTTGAGGCCTGATGATAAGAATACAAGAGAATCCCGGGTCAACATGCTACAGTGAATATGTCTTTGTTCCATGGTCACTGCCCATTCAAAGTACTTCTAAAAAAAACTGAAAAATGTGGCATTTTAATTAGAATGCTGTCCGATTCCGAAACTAGATACGTGGTCAGCATGGACGTCCATACAGGAAAGTCTGGAAATGAACAGCATCTAAATGGACCAATGGATATTTTAAAGAGATCAATAATATCCATCAATAAATTAGGTTGCAGTGTTACCACAGGTGAGAAAGCAAAGTGACTGCTGTTGATGTTTTTGACTTATCACTGGGGTGATTAGCGAAGACTCAAAGACGACTAATCTTTTTCTTTTATAACACCAAAAAGGGAAGTGTGGACACCATAGACTACATGACAAGACATTACAGCATGAAGAGAGAACAAGAAGATGGTTCACATCCATCTTCTACACACACACACTGATGCAGCAGCAATAAATACTTATTCAACTTCCATCTAAACTTTCGAAATTGGAAAAAGAATTTGCTGAATCACAATAGAATTTTTCTCGGTCACTTTGGTCTTGAATAATAAGGCCTCATGTACACAAACGGGCCTGAAATTTGTACAGGCTTCAGAAGCGGCATTACAGAAGCATCTGATTCCACCTGTCTGATTTGACCCATGACATCAATATGGTGGAAATGCCTACTTCCAGTGTATGCAAAGGGGAATTTAGGGTAGGGACAAGCTAAATATACAAGAATGAAAAACACCCCACCATCCCAAAACAAATAATATATATATAAAAAAATTAATTTACAGCATTGCACTACAACAAAACCAAAGGAATCTGACATTTCCTTTGGCCTCTATAGCTCAACCACAGCTATCCATATCAGAAAACCAACACCTACTACCCCAAAAAGTGAACTCTGACATTACCCTTGCCCTAGATAACTCAACCGTAGCTACTGACACCAAAAAATCAACACCTACAACTCTGGAAAGTGGAACCAAAACCCCAACAACTCAAATACCCCATATTCACAACATAAATTAAAACACAACCGGCCTACCATAAATATACAACACACAAAATATTACAATTACTATGCAATAAAACCAAAACAAAAATTACTTACCAACAAATGCCTCCGGCAATAACAATTAGCTCCCCCCCCCCCCCCCCCCCCCACACACACACACACTGAAAACACAACATACACATGTCCCTGATCTGAGCTGCAGGCACTCTCCTCAAACTATGTTGTTGCCACAAACTTGACACCTAACATATTCAGCAATAAGACCAAACACCTGCAGAAACTTTATGACAGACACCGTATCATCGCCCATCTCAGAACACAATGACACAGTCATGAACTACTCTGTCATATCAATACCTTTAAAAAAGGAATAAAAATTTATACTTCTTTCCACACATCAAACTAATTAGACATAACAAAAAAGCCAAACACAGAAACGCCCTTAATAACGCACTGGAAAGAGATCCACATTATCGCACCAACTACCTAAACTCAAAACCATGTTAGCATGACAACCCAAACTCAAATGAACCCAATACTACACATTAAACTCAGCATGTCCACATCCACCACCAGAGGGCACCATCAAATACATCATCTACGAACACAGGGTAAAAGCACATGGGTGGACTCTTGATGCTTCCGTTGACCCTCAGAAGCCAGTAACAATGGCAATGGAAAGCACCACACAACGGCACCTTGCTGCACTATGGAACCTGTGCCATGAACAGCAGAGTTAGGAACATGTGGATGGTGCCAGATATTCTACCAAGAAGCTGCACCTAAAAAAAGTACAACAAGTTGGAAAAATCAACTGTTACCTGCTTTCAGTGCTGCAAACACATCTGTGTAAAACACCGCAAGAGGACAGTGTTGCGTGAAAAATATGTCTCAGAATGAGACAGCAAATTCTGTTTGCTCCATTTAGTGGACTGAAATTAATTATTAACAGTGCAGGGAGAAAATTGTACAAAGTGAATTTGTCCTTATAATAATTTAATATTTACCTGGTATACAAAAAATAATGTATAAGCAGTTCTAAGTCTTTTCAGTGAGATCAGAATAAAATAAACCTGTTGGTACTATATGTAACAAAAATTACCTAGGTAATGTTAGTGTTAACTTCAGCAAATTCGGACAAAAACCCAATCCAGGATGCATTAAAAGTTACACATCCCCCTTTCATTTTTCCAGTCAGTTTATCACCACAATCATATCTGCTACTCTCAAATTCAATGGATTTGCCACTCACAACTGAACTGCCACCTTCCAACCTAACCAAGATCTCATGCTGCACTACGGATCAGTCTGTCACCACAACCATGATTTCAGAAGCAGGGAGGCAGGGGTGGGGGGTCCAATATGAAACATAATTTAGCCCAGGAAGCCAGATGATGTAAGAATCCCCTCAATCCTGAATGAGAGTCCAGTGCATTAATATGACTTAGCACCTTACTCAGTACACGGTTATGAAAGGAAAGTGCCTACAAGGAGCAAATAGCATGCACTAGAAGTACAATCAATGACATAACTAGAATATGACACTGTAATATTACACTTCTGAAAAGTACACACACACACACACACGGACACCTCCCACATTATGTCCAGCTCTTGCAACTGAGTCCCTACCCTGAGGAGTTTTAATGTACTTCATTTGCAAAAGAAAAAAATAACACCAGAAACATTATTGTGCAAAGACATACACAAAATCTGGTAAAAGCTTAAAAAGTACTCAACAGTAAACGAGGGTCTAGTACTTACAAACATATTCATTTACAGTGTAGAAACACTGCTCAACTAGAAATGTTCTTAGCTCTGCTCTAAAATCTGTTCCCTTCTCCCAACTTCCTCATGCAAGTTGGCAGTGCATTGTAAAGAGTGACACCAAAGTGTTCAATGTCTTTCACAACCAGTTGTGAATGTTATAACTATGGTATCACTGCTGGTTTGCCAGTCTCCCTGTTTAGATTTTGTCATCAACACAAATTTTTGTAAGTATAGCGAGGGTACAGTAAACACAGCAAACCTATGAAAATCACAATTTTAGTACAATTTTCTGCAACTGGCTGTACATGTAATTGGTCTACGAAAAAATACATGTATTTTATTTATTTCTTTATATCATGGTAAGCTTCCTGTAATTTCAGCTCAAGTGAAGAACAGCAATTACATACCATGCTCCAAAAATATCACGAAAAACAGCTGCTACGGTATATAACCTCACAAATACGGAAGATCCGCTGTTAGATATATATAATGAATTACAATGCTTTGTTCGTTCTTGGAAACAACAAATTAAACGCCAAATGAAAAGGATTCTTTTGCATCAAACAAATTAACAGGGCACGACATTCACAGTAAATCCTACGGGTCGTGCGTATGTAAATAAGTAACTTCACAGATGAAAAAAAAAAAAAAAACAATATGATTTCACATACACGCGGCATCTGGAAAATTCTGATAAATACTTTAAAAAAATAGGTAAACATACCATGTACGAACAATCCATGGTGTTCTATCACCCAAAGTTCCACGTCAGTCGTGTTCGCTACAGAAAGCAACAAGACGCTAACAGTGTTATATAACGAATAACGAATTACACTTAACGTAAAAACCAGACAACGCTGAACTGCTAGCACCTTCCCAACTTAAAATTATGTTTACTTGTAGCTTATATTAGGTTTCTTCCAACTGCAACACACTTGTCCACAAAAAAAGCAACGATTTACATTGTCAACGTCAAGCGCTTTGACAAATCCAAAGAGGTACATTTGTATAGGTACTTAGTTATATCGATCCTGTCGATTGTCTTTAAGATAAAGTGTCAAACCGACGTCTGACCAAGTGTGAAACAAAATTTCAACAATAGTGTAATTATTTACTGATTACTGTGATTAATTTCTCTTCTCTTATCCAAATCTGAATTTGTGAAATAATTTAGGTTCTTCGTTATTGCGAGTCAGTCTTTTGTAAAAAAATATGTTTCAATTTTCAGAGACACGCCGGCCACAGGAGTTTTTCTTCAGTGGAGGCAACCAGCCCGCTGGAAAGTCTGTAGAAGGGTGAGTTAGCACGCAGCTGCATCAGCCGGCCAACTGCCCAGGGACCAAAACAATTTTTGCCAGAGGAAAGGAATAATGGCCTGTGTGTTCACCTTAAAAGCAAAACCTGCTGTAATGTTTGGGAGAGCCCCAGCATGTGCATTTTTGACGGACCTAGTGCGCCGTTTCACAGTTCTCACAGGTGGAGAGTAAATGCCTAACGCAGAGCTATATATTTCTGGATTGGTCAGCTTAAACAGAACACCATTCTCCTGTTTGTAAGAGTAACGCTTATTTGCGGACTATTTCTGACAGAATGAGCGGAGGGAATGAGGGAAAGACAGCGGATGATATACCCTTTCACTTTTTGCATGGAGAGGTGTTGGTCCAGTGAAGCACTTGAAGCGGGAACACGTAGCAGGAGCGAGTGCGCTTGTGCGTGTACACAGAGGGCGAGGAACAAAGACTCTACTCAGTACTGGACTGAGAGAGCACCTCTGGCACTAGCGAATCGGAGTGATATTCTATATTGAGTCGCTCGCGATTAAGCGTTTGTTCACTGTGTTGGCCACAACACTTAATGTGCAGTGTGAACACAGACAAGGTATTAGTTAGAGCCTGTGAGCGAACATTGAGTGGCATCGTGGTGGACTGGTTATCTGACCAGTGTACCACGCCAATAGTTAGACTAGGGCCAGTTAGGAATCCTTGACTTCATCAAGGCGTAGTGAGAGTTCGATTGGCGAAGGTCAATCCAGATAGAAAGAGATAGTATTGTTATTTTTCAGCAGCGAACAACGCAGGCAGCATCTGTTGCAGCTCACGGTATTGTGCGCTGCAGTGTAGGCAAGCCTCATCTTTCCTCCATTAGAAATAACATTCCTCATTCACGTCACTCCATTACATTTCTCAAACGACAGCCTCGACCATACTTATAAAATTCAATTGGATAATTATTCAAGATGAGTAGATGCGGCTCTCCGCCATTCTGCCAAGTTCAAATTGCTCTGAGCACTATGGGACTCAACATCTGTGGTCATCAGTCCCCTAGTACTTAGAACTACTTAAACCTAACTAACCTAAGGACACCACACTCATCCATGCCCGAGGTAGGATTCGAACCTGCGACCGTAGCGGTCATGCGGTTCCAGACTGAAGCGCCTAGAACTGCACGGCCACACCGGCCGGCATTCTGCCAGGTAAATAGCATTCTTAAAGAAAAGGGATAAAAGAGCTTTCGCACTCTTTTTATGTAAATTTCATTCAGAGGATTCCTGTCCATAAGAGGTAACCTGATATTCCGAAAATAACCCAGAAATTTGTGTATCAGCTTATAAATAAAGGTTTGACTAGATTTTCTCAGATTTTGTAATAAATAATATTTTCTGTTCATTTAATGTTTTTCTTACACTAACTAGCAATACTCCAGTACTGAAGTATCCCACTAGTTACGTAAGGAAATAGAATATTTTTGTGACTTTTCCTTACAGCAGACGACTCCAGAAGATATTTATTGCTGAAAGTTTTTCAGGCAATTTTGGTGTGTTAGAAGCGTCTGTCTGACTTCTGTAGTAGTGTGGGGTGGAAACTGCTTCTTGCAGGAGCCAAAGGGTAGTTGTCAGATCAATCTGTTGCACAACTCGTCAAGATAACATCCACAAACATACAGAAAATGGCGACCCTGCCAGGAGAGGTAAGATAGGTAGGTTACCAAGATAGGACAGTGTTAGAATAGGTTATAGATGATAGTTAGGTATTGCAGGTCGCAATCTTAGTAAAAAAATTGGGCATTACAGTTAGTTTATTGATATTTATGCAATGTTAAGTTAAGCGAGAAGCCAATAATTATAAAGTTTTTTTAACAAAGAAATTTAGTTAATTTGAGAAAAAATTTTTATGTTAGGCTGCATTATCACTTTGAAAAATTTTCCTTCATGTCTTAAAGAGTTATTTGCAAAGATTTAGGATTAGAATAGAAACAAGTAGTGAGGAAAGCAGAATTGTAGTTGAAAGGTCTTGTGTTATTGTGTTGAAAAATTTTTGGATTTTTACGATTTTTGAGTAGCTGCTAGGGCATATGATTTTCATGTGATAGGCACAGACCCAGAGTGACGTAGAAATGCAGAGACACAGAGTGATGCAGTATTAAAATCGTTAGAATTATGAAGTAACATTTTTACTCCCTTTGAAAGCGTACAGGTGGAGATTGGAGACTAGCAGAGCAGACAGAACAGTAGCCGATAATTCACGATGTTGTTGTTGTTGGTTCAACCAACTGATACGTGGTCATACAGTTTTGTAGATAGGGTTGTGGTGTGTTGAAAGAACTTCCAAGTTAATGAAAGCACAAGCCAAAAGGTTACATGATAGACAGCAAGTAGACAAGACGGGGGAGAATCAACCAGATAAACAGTAAGTAAACGAGCTCGTTGAGGATAGGACAGTTGGTGAACCAGAGAATAGGACAGTCGGTCAGCTGCAGAACCAGCAGGCTCAGGTAGATTTGGATAGAATTGAGACAGATCGGAGAGATGGGAATCGAATGGACAAGAACACTGAATTTTCAGAATACGAAATTCCGTGTAGGGCACATTCTGAGCCAGAAACAGATAGCCCACGCAGGAAATGGCAAAAATTAGCAGCGAAACGAGCTCAGGAAACTCGTTTGTTTGCTGCATATTGAGAGACAGAATATGTGTCAATACAGTCAATGAACCGGCAGTTAGTTAACATTCAAAGAGAAGTAGACAGTGAGGAAGTGGTGGAACATTTAGAATACGTCGAACCTCTTGTACACATTCTAAATATACCTCACCGACAGGGACAGAAGTCTGTGGAGTCTGTGGAGTTACCGGCGCCGCGAAAAGGCACCGTAACAGACGGAACTGTACCTGCAAACATAAGACATACACAATAGAGAGGGCAGTGTGTGGAGTTGTTTACACCACGAAATTATTCGATGACAAACGTAACTAGTCCTCAACATAAAGAGCAACACAGGGAGAACGGAAGACAGCACGGATTGTTGCAGTTATCGAACTTAGAAACGTTACAGCACAGTCCAGTAAACGACTTAATTGACCGAGTAGAAAACAATAGATCGAAAACACACATTTCAGCAGAAGGTAGTGTTCCAGAACAGGACGCGATCATGGAGATGTTACAAAAAATGAAGGATAGAACGACACAAATAGCGAAACAGAATCACGACACAAATAGCGAAACAGAATCAGTATATGAATACACGGATAACGAAACAGAATACACAGATGATGAAACAGTATCAGCAATTGAAACAGGATAATCAGGAATTGGGACAAAAGTTTAAGACACAGATTCAACAAGTTAAAATCCAGATGGAAAAAAGGGATCACCAGAATTGATAGTCAGATCACTCAGATAAATAAAGACGCGAAAGAATCTAGGGAAAGAATTCAGGTACTAACACAATGTCAGCAGCAATTATGCACTGACGTGGACAAGGTCCAACTGGACATCGTAAAAGTTGACAAAAAAGTGGAACGTTTTACGAAAAAGGCCACTCAAACAGCAATACAAATTTCAAAGGAACAAGCGATTCAAAGCAAGGTCGCAAACGTTGCACTGAAAAAATATGATCAGCGGATCAATAAAATCGAACTTAACAACAAAGATCAGTCTGAAAAGCTTCGAACGGAGTTGATACAAACTATCGAAGAAAAGATCGAAACCGATTACACCTGTAGTGAAACAACTGACACGTCAAGCATTAATTCAGTAGATGAACAAGCGCCGTCTAAGAAAGTTCAAGAAGACCAAAGACCAGAAGTAACACTCGCGCAGAAATCGAAACAGAAGGCCTCGATTAAAGAGATACATGATACGCCACAGAACCAGGCACAGTGTCTAGAAAAACGGGACACATACTCAGTCGATACCAATGGAACGATAGGCGACTGAACCAGTAAACCTGATGACGCAATATAACCGTGGCACAAGTACAGTACCGCGAACGACGAGAGTAGAGACAAACGAACAACACTTTTGTTAATTAATGTTACGATATGATGTGAATATGGGTCAGAAAATTTAGAATATGCAGACAGGCAGTGGATTGCCAGAGAATAGCAAGACAACACAAGCAGTGGAAGATTATTTGAGTCCATAAAATCAGCCTCAACCCGGATTTATGAGTAGATACGATACAGAACACTTCTTTACAGTTAGAAAATTCCAACATTTCAAGGAAGAAGGCGGTAGCTTGCATGCATGCACATTCATAGATCAGTTCCAGGTAGGCTTGCCAAATCATTGGAGCTTGGCTCACAAACTTGACTTTATTTGTGTCAGGGACAGTAGCGGAGGTGATGCAAAAGATCGCTTCTACCTGTACATCTTACCTACAGCTCAAAACAGCATTTCTCTAAAGATATTGGTCTAAGGAGGCGCAAAACAAAATTAAATACGAGCTACTTTAGATGACACCATATGAAAACTTAGGGGAGAAAATCGTTGTAAAATTCTTTGACACAATGGACAAAAAGAATCAACGCTTACATAAACCATATAGTAATGGAGAGCTGATACGTCCATGTAGAATGAAGTTACTGGTAAAGTATCAACAGGCCACCAAAGGAAAAAATGAAAATATGGAGGAATTCAAAGAGGTCCTAAGGGAGTTCGAATTCATGTTTAAAGAAAACGAGGTGAAAGAAAAAACAAAGGAAAGGGAATAGCAAAAGGAGAGGACTTGGAACGAATGTTCTAATAATAATAATACTAATCCCAATAATAATAATTTCAGGCAATTTAACAACTCAGGACAGTGGCATAATAGAGGTAATTGGCATAGAAACGGGAACCAGAATAATTGTCACCGAAATAGGAATGGTAATGGACACTCATACAGTATGGGTTTAGGAATCAAAATACCAATGGTCAAGGGTACTTTGAAAGAGGTCACGATGCCAAAAACAGCAACGGGCGAGACCAGGGCGCGAATAATTACAGAGGAAATCATAGTCCACAGAGAAGAACAACACAGCAAAGGAAACCAGAAATACAAGTTAGGCAACCGAATCCTGAAAAACGTAAAGATTGACGGGAAAATATGGAAGAGGTTAGGCAAACTAACGTCCACCCATTAATACAATCAAAACAGAACATTCATTTCTTTGAAGTAGATAAATCAAAATTAAAAATCTGACAATAGCCACAATTCAGATAAACAGGGACTTACGAAAATTTTCGATAAAGAGTCAGCACCACATAGTACCACAACTTATCCACCAATTGCAGTATTAAAAAATATAGATCCACCAGAAAAAATAAAAGAAATCATTAAATTTCCAATGATTCCCCGAAAGCAACACAGACAAATCGTCGCTTCTGCCTTACAGAACATTCGTTCAGCAGCAATGAGACGTAAGACCACCCAAGACAAGTCTGCCACAAAGAAACGCTTCACCTTGGGCCAGAAAGTATTCGTAAAGACTCATTACCTTTCACACAAGAGCCAAAATAAATGCCATAAACTTTTTGCAGTCTATAAAGGGCCGATGATAATTTCCAGAATCGCTCACGAAAATGCCGTAGAGCTAAAAAACCCAAAAAGAGGTAATAGTGTTGGCCTCTACCATGTGAGTCATTTAAAAGCATGTGAGTGAAAAGAAAAGGAAAGATACAAAAATCTCATATCTTATACTAATAACTAAATAAAAGATAATTAAGTAATCAACAAATTAACACATTAATTAAAAGAAAGGAAGAGAGATACAAAACAGACTAACAGATTTTCTTGTATCATTAAGTACTCTGCAACATGCACACAAACCATAAATGACACACAACTAATAAAAGAATGAAGAAGTGGTAGGCTATAAAAAAGACACACACACACTCACACACACGCCAGTAAACAAAGGAAAAAATCTACGCATCAGAGGGACATTGCCACCAACATCAATCGCCAGCTACCTCAACACCGGATGCTTCGAGATAGCGACGGAGAGGCTACAGACATGTTGAGAAAGAACTTAAGGCAATGATAACAACGTGAAGACCAATGTGATACTGGAAATGTAGGGTCACCCGGTTGATCTTCAGGAGGGCAACACGCGGCCCAGACATTTCATATGTCACGACACTGCTACTCAATGGACGAGCATGAGGAGAATCATGATACGACGAGACTACAGTGAAGGTACAAGAAATACTAACAAGGGAACCTCCCCATCGCAGCCCCCTCAGATTTAGTTATAGGTTGGCACAGTGGATAGGTCTTAAAAAACTTAACACAGATCAATCGAGAAAACAGGAAGAAGTTATGTGGAACTATGGAAAAAATATGCAAAATATACAAACTGAGTAGTCCATGTGCAAGATAGGCAACATAAAGGATAATGTCAGTTCAGCAGCGGTGTGGTCCCGTGGTTAGCGTGAGCAACTGCGGAGCGAGAGGTCCTTGGTTCAAGTCTTCCCTCACGTGAAAAGTTAACTTTATTTATTTTCGCAAAGTTATGATCTGTCCGTTCGTTCATTGACGTCTCTGTTCCCTGTAATACGTTTAGTATCTGTGTTTTGCGACCGCCCCGCAAAACCGTGCGATTAGTAGACGAAAGGACGTGCCTCTCCAATGGGAACCGAAAACATTTGATCGCAAGATCATAGGTCAACCGATTGCTCCACAGGAAAACACGTCTGATATATTCTATACGACACTGGTGATGGCACGTGCGTCACATGACAGGAATATGTTGTCGACTCACCTAACTTGTACACTTGGCGAATGGGTAAAAAGATTCTTCTACCTTGCCCAATTTAGGTTTTCTTGTGGATGTGATAATCACTACCAAAAAAGTGATGAAAACATGAGAGTTTGTCACATGAACTGCAACAACAGACGGACAGAATAATTGTCTGAAAATAAAAAATTAAACTTTTACTCTAGGGAAAACTTGAACCAAGGACCTCCCATTCCACAGCTGCTCGCGCTAACCGCGGGACCACGGTGCTCGTGAGCTTAAACTATCCTTAATGCTGCATATCTTTCACATGGACTACTCAGTTTGTATATTTTGCTTATTTTTTTCATAGTTCCACACAACTTCTCCCTGTTTTCTCGATTAATCTGCATTCATTTTTTCAAGGCCTATCCACTGTGCCAATTTATAACTAAATCTGAGGGGTATGCGATGGGGAGATTCCCTTGTAAGATCTACAAACTCATCAAATAAAATTTGGGAAAGGCAGGCAGATCCGACAAATCCTATATCTCTCCTACATTAAAATTCACATATTCCTGGCCCAAGAAGAACAGAAGAATGCAAGAAAGAAGAGAAGACCAGAAGACACAAGATGAAGAAGGGCAGAAGATTGGAGGATCCCTTTCTCACCTATACTAAAAATTGTTACAAACATCTATCCATGAACTATGCAGCATGGTAATTACTACAGCCATCTCTCAAAATATAAATCTTGCATAGTCAAAAGAAGGCAAACAAATGTCAAACAACATATTAATCTAGCACCAACAAACATTATCAAGAAATGGATTAAGCTAAATGAACATCATTCTCTCTACCACATCACCGAACAGCCATACTGAACCAGGTGTGGAGTACCAAGATGTCACACCACATATAATGGGTGACAGTCTTTGGCAATCATCGAACTGCCATACCTCACCAGGTGTGACAGAAAAGGAGTACAAGGACATCACTCCATATTCATTAAACTACAGTCATCAGCAACCATTAGTTAGAAGTACCACTTCATGATGACAACATCAACAAATAAGGCCCGGCATCACATGCTATAGTGTTTCTCACATGGTTTGTGACACCCTTCCAGTACTTCAGTGGGGATCGTCTAGTACAGAAACTGATAGAGCAGCACAAAATGAAAAGACTATTTCGAAAAAAAGAAAAAATCTCTCTACACTAAAACAAGCGTAGATTTATGAAAATAATATACGTTTATAATATGATATTTTTCATCTCTTTCTAGGTAAAAGTAATTATTTTTATAATATATGTACAGTCCATAATTTATAGGTACCGTAAAACCTTTTGTAAATAAACTTAGTTAGTATAGTTATATAATTTCACAAACTCATGGAAATTTTATTTATTTCTTTCATATGTAAAATTAGAAAAGGATTTATGCAGGATTTTTCTTCTTTAAGTAACATTCGAAAACACCTTTTTGGGGTAATAATATTAATACCGAGGATTGAATTAAGAGTAAAAGTTTCTTCATTCTTACACCAAAAAAAACAGTGACACATAAAAGTCAGTTTTACATATTTCCATTTAATAGATATGCAAATCTAATAAATAAATCACAAGTGCGCATCGAGATTAAGAAGTCCAGGGTGGCATATGCAAACATTCAAGACACAGCGGCCACAGGAGTTTTTATTTGGCGGATGCAACAAGCCTGCTACAAAGTCCGTAGAAGGGTGAGTTAGCACACAACTGCGCCGGCCAGCCAACCGCCCAGGGATCAAAACAGTTTTTGCCAGAGAAAAGGGATAATGGCCTGTGTGTTCACCTTAAAAGCAAAACCCGCTGTATTGTTTGGGAGAGCCCCAGCATATGCATTTTTTGATGGACCTAGTGCGCAGTTTCAGAATTCTCACAGGTGGACAGTAAATGCCTAACACAGATGCTATATATTTCCAGATTGGTCGGCTTAAACAGAGCAGGATTTTTCTTCTTTAAGTAACATTCGAAAACACCTTTTTGGGGTAATAATATTAATACTGATAATTGAGGGGGAGGTTACATGTGGCGACCTGGTGAGAGGACAATCTTCAAATTTGAGGTTGTTCTGGACACGAATTTTGCATTGTGCAAATCTCGTAACAAAGTACTGGTTACGAAATGGTCGATACGTCAGCAAGAATATTAGTGTGAGGAATCCTAATTAGATTTGAGATTTGGCATTTATATTGAAAATTGTTAAAATGAGTGAAGGTAACAATTACCAAAATTTGGTAGACTTGGTTAAGGAACAATCGGTCGAACAGTGGGAAACGCGCACCGCGGTACCCATTGTTCAGGGGCAGGCGGCTAGCATGAAAGACGCGACCGCCGAAACGCAACAAAGAGCCGAAATGGAATTCCAAACTTTAGAAAATGTTTCGGAATCTGAAGTGAAAATCAAATCTGAATCCCTTGATGACGAATACGGGGGGACAATTAAAGAGGAAGCCGCTACGTAAGTAAAACCGGTAGTTTCCGGGAATTTAACTGATTTATTGAATGTTTTGATTAATGAAATCAAGAGTCTGGCTGGAGTGGTGGAGTGGAGCAGGTGTGTTGTGTGAAGCTCCCACGAGTTGCCGCACTTTCGGGGTTTGGCAGAATGTAATTGCGCTCGACTTGCGATGATAGTTTCTGACATGGTGTCGCGGACGGGAAGCATTAGCTGGCGCACATCAAGAGCCTGTTTCGTCTGGTGAGCATGTCGAGAAGAAGACGCGCCAACATCCAGCTTCAGCAACAGCGACGGCCGACAATGAGTGACTGTCGCCACCTCCTCGATGGACGGCTTCAAACCTTCAATCAGCCAACAAGGAAGACTGGAAGCACGTAAAGTTTTAGAACTGTATGGCAGACCTCAGCTTTTCAAACTTTTAAAATTGTTGCATCACAAAATTACAGCAACTTAGCATGAACGTTTGTTGCTCATTGTCCAAATTGCATTACCAAGCAGGGTCCCTTCCTTTTCCGGAATGAACCCGAGTGTCGTTGAAATTCAAACGCCAGCATCATTCGATTTCACTGCTTTAATTTCAAAGTTCAGTTAAGGTATTCATAGCTGGCTACAATATTCAGATTACACAAGCACAAATTAAGAGTGCGAGTTTTGTTACCGTATTTTAGCTTACCTGTGACTGCAGCTCAGCTTGGTACGTACTAAATTTTACTACTGTTAATTGTTCAGAATCATTTAATTCAAGTTCAAAGTTAAATCCGTTATTTCTAAATTGCGTAGATTCAAGTAGCTTTTGAAATGATTGTTGAGGTAGTCCAAGACTAACCGTATTTTACTGAATTTCGATGTGCTTAAGAAAGAAAGCTCACTATTAACTTCAGTCACTAAATTAACTTTCGATTTTCCTGTTTTATTAATTCTTTTGCTAAATTAAGTCAAAGTGTAGCGAAATTTATTACTTCTGACAAACTTTCAGTTTTCACACTGCACGTGTCAACCTTCAGTTGCCACGCTTCTACTGCTAATTATATGTGTAATAACCTTTCTTTTTCAGTTACTATAGTGTTTGTCCTTAGGACTGGCGACCGTAATTTCCCCCAAATCTCAAATATCTAATTACCGCTAATTAATTGTTAACGTAACGGCCGCACATTTACTTTCTTTATTAACTTTACCCCTTTTCAAAATTAATTTCCACCTGTTTCATTAGCATTTTTCCTTTCATTTAGATGTAACCCTTTCCTCCCTCTTTGCCGACGGATTAACTTCGTGACGATTGCTTTTCCCAAATTTCCATTAGGTACATGTAATTTAATTTTTCACTGTCATTAAGGTCGATAAGTGAGGGGGAGGCAGTCCTGTTTGTAAGAGTAACGGTGATTTGGGGACTATTTCTAATGGAATGAGCTGGAGGAATGAGGGAAACACAGAAGATGATATACCCTTTCACTTTTTGCGTGGAGAGGTGTCGTTCCGGTGACGCTCTTGAAGCGGGAACACGTAGCAGGAGCGAGTGCGCTTGTGCGTGTACACAGAGGGTGAGGAACAAAGTCTCTACTCAGTACTGCACTGAGAGAGCCCCTCTGTCACTAGCGAATCAGAGTGATATTCTATATTGAGTCGCTCGCGATTAAGCGTTGGTTCACTGTGTTGGCCGCGACACTTAATGTGCAGTGTGAACACAGATAGAGTATTAGTTAGTGCCTGCGAGTGAACATTGAGTGGCATCGCGGTGGACTGGTTATCTGACCAGTGTACCACTCCAATAGTTAGACTAGGGCCAGATAGGAGTCCTTGACTTTATCAAGGAGTAGTGAGAGTTTGATTGGCGAAGGTCAATCCAGATAGAAAGCGACAGTGTTGTTATTTTTCAGCAGCGAACAACGCAGGCAGCATGTGTCACAGCTCACGGTATTGTGCGCTACATCTTAGGCGAGCACCATCTTTCCTCCATTAGAAATAGCATACTTCATTCACATCACTCCATTACATTTCCCAAGCGACAGCCTCGACCGTACATAGAAAAATTCAATTGGATAATTATTCAAGTTGAGTAGGTGCAGCTCTCAGCCGTTCTGCCGAGTCCATAACATTCTTGAAGAAAAGGAATAGAAGAGCTTTTGTATATAAATTTCATTAACAGGATTCCTGTCCATAAGAGGTAACCCCCATTTTCTCAGATTTTGTAATAAAAGGATTTATGCAGGATTTTTCTTCTTTAAGTAACATTCGAAAACACCTTTTTGGAGTAATAATATTAATACCAAGGATAGAATTAAGAGGAAACTTTTCTTCATTTTCCATTCATTTAATGATATTCTTACACTAACTAACAATACTCCAGTACTGAAGTATCCCAATAGTTACATAAGAAAATAGAATATTTTTGTGTCTTTTCCTTACAGCGGACGACTCCAGAAGATATTTATTGCTGAAAGTTTTTCAGGCATTTTTGGTATGTTAGGAGTGTCTGACTTCTGTAGTAGTGTGCGGTGGCAATTACTTCTTGCGGGAGCCAAAGGGTAGTTGTCAGATCAATCTGTTCTGCAACTCGTCAAGATGACACCCACACACATACAATATGACATCAATATTCACTTGATAAACTTTGTCTCAAACACTTAATGTAATATAAAAACGGTTTTGTGCAATAAATGTAAATTCAACTGTTTGTTTATCATGGATTTATCGAATTTAATCGATTTAATATGTGAAATTAGCTCTGTTAACGTTTATT
This sequence comes from Schistocerca serialis cubense, assembly GCF_023864345.2. Lineage (NCBI taxonomy): Eukaryota > Metazoa > Arthropoda > Insecta > Orthoptera > Acrididae > Schistocerca > Schistocerca serialis. The sequence continues at coordinate 831,390,031 of NC_064640.1, forward strand.
CTATTTCTTTCTTTGTAAGGTAGTTGCTTAGTCACAAGCTGAAGTCAGCAATGGCTGATGCAGAGGCTGCTATGACTGACACTAATACCTGTTTGATAATATAATTATTGAATTGTGCAAGAATACTTGTGTAATCAGCCTTTGTGAGTATAACTTTTCATTGTTTTTCTAAATATTGGTTTCTAACAGCATCATAAACACTTAATGGATCTTTTCTACTGACTATTCTCCTTTCTTTGAGTTTAGTATAACTCTTGGTCATCAGAAAAATCTTCATTTTTTCTGAAATTGTTTAATCATATTTCCTATTTTCGAATCGAATGATTTTGTTTTTTGATCAAATGATTCTAAAGCTGATTTTATTCTTTATAATCCTTCCAATATGTCTGGTAACCTTTAGGCCATGCCACATTTCAAAAAATGTCCACATATATTATATTGCATTAGTGGGTAGCCGTGTGGTCTAGGGAACCATGCCATGGTTTGCGCAACTCCCTCCATCAGGGATTTGAGTTATCCCTCGGGCATGGGTATGTGTGTTACCCTCAGAGTAAGTTAGTTTAAGGCAGATTAAGTAGTGTGTAATTGTAGGGACCGATGACCTCAGCAGTTTGGTCTAATGGGAAGTTGCCACAAAACATATTATACTGAAAGTATCATTACACTTACAGTTATCTGACAATAGTTTTAGCAGAAATATACACAATTTACAGCATATAATTTTTAAAAGTTTGTGTTAGCTGGCCATTATAAAACAACTCACTTGATCCAAGCTATTAATCTAATTCTTTCTGAATATTTCTTCCAAATAAATCAAAAATGTTTTTTTTCTTTATTCTTTTTTGTTTGATATTCTATAATTTTTTTCACAGTAGGTATACCTGATGTTATGAGCAAGTTACCACCTGCTTCCTTTCCTATCTTTCTTTTTTGTGCATCAGTTAAAAATGTTCAGTACTATGTAACTGATTATTGTTTACTTCAGCTTTAATTGATTATGGTTTAGTCTTGCCAGTAGGTAGCAAAGTATAATCAGTGCTGAAGTTATTTATTTATATAGATCTAATTTTAGAATACAGATATAATTTTTAATGGTTAATATTTTTTATAGTCCCCAACCATTATCATGAACATCTAAACCCATGTCTAATTTTCTCTTTCCATACATTATTCCTCTAATTGCTGTAGCAACAAATTTTTCTCCAGTAGATGGATCAAAAGCACACATTCTTTCTTTTGCAGCTGGTTGAAGTTGTTTATCTGCTTCATGTCTTCTTTTATTATCTCTATAGGCAAGATCATGTGTTTTGCAAGCTTCATGCAGTGGATTTATTCCTGGATCTCCATGTACTAACCTTTCTTCTAAGTTAGTTTCTGGACTACAGTAATTATAACCAGGGGGGTGTATTTCGAATGGTAATCTATTAATTAAATCCTTTTCCATATTTACCACTTTTCCAAAAAGTGTCAATTTTATTTTATTTGGATTCTTTTCAGAATATTATGTGTATGAATGATATAATATATATGCATAATTTGATAACTCAGCAACATCAAACTTTTCTTTCATATCTTCAAAAGTAATGTGTGTCTTGGTTATCAGATTCATTAGTCCATCTGTACCTTCACTGATCATTAACTTATCTCCTTTAAATTTTTCTAGTTTATCGGCAATATATTTAAACATACCAACAGGTCTTGATCCAAAAACCTTATCTTCACTGTGATTAGTATATTCTAGCACTATTTCACTTATGTTTATTTATTTAGGGAGTTGCTTCTCTTCTATTTTCCTATCTTTAACTTTTCAATTGTATTTCTCCAATAAATTTTGTATATCCGATTTGCCTAATGTATAAGCTCTTTAATCACAGTCAAATTGCTTAACTGGTGGTATGTTATTAAATTCTGGAAATATTTATAAGGAGCCATCTGCTTTTCGAATTCTCTATTTTCTTCTATCACCTAAACCTTTGGTCCTTGTTTTACTTTTTCGATTATATCAATAATTGGCTGATCTTTTTTATGTTTTTCTAATTCTGTTCTTGGTTGTTTCTCATATTTTTTAAATTCCTCTTTTACTTGTTCCTTTATCTTTCTATTTCTTTTAGGTTTTTTAACTACCGTCGGGTTATACACAGAATGCATACTCAGCCCTTACAGATGATTGTGTTTAGGAAATATTTATTAAGAATAAACGACATTAATAATTTATTTTTTAACATTTAAGACTTACGTTTGACGTTGTTTTGTGCGTATTACTAAGTTAAACTTTTACGTTTAACATCTATAGTTACGTTTAACAATTATTTTTCATATTTATATTTTTAAAGGTTTTTTAATACTATCACTTTACATACAATTACAAATTTTTCTTATCATTTCTTTTATAATAAAATCAAATTTATCTCCATTCCAGCCTTTACCACACTTTTTTAAAAATTATCAAATGTTAAATTTCTACTGGTAAACTTGTGACAAATGTTATTTAAATTTGTGTTGCATTGTTCACAAATATTTAAAAGAATTATAATACCTCTTACTAGTTGTTTTGGTATTTTTGAATATGTCTGGGCTAACTAAAAACAATCTATTTCTTTGTGACGTCCTTTAGTATAGTATTCTCTAAATACATTCTGATTTTCTAGAGTCAAATCACCAAATACTACAGCTCAATTATCTTCACAGTCATCTAACGATATAATTTCGTATTATTTTCCATAAACGTCGTTATCTTCCCGTTATTTTTCTCTTCAACTTTTTTACACATTTTTACCCTTATTTATTTTATTCAGTTTTGCCATACTGGAGCTAAAATATAACTACCAATGGTTGATGCCACTGTTCCATATCCACTTGGATGCTATTTGTGCGCATCAAGTAGAGCTAGACAAGAGTTTGCCGTGTTTATTCCTTGGTCTCGTCTCTAGAATTCTTATTTTTGGATCTCAGTCAGTTTTATTAATTTATTATGTAATCTTTTATCAATATAAATGAATCGCTTGTTTCAAGTGAGTGGCAAGTCATCTGTTCTCAAAAAAAAAAGGTTGACAGTATCTATAACACATAGCTGCAGTAATGTTTCACAAGTTCATTTTTACACATTTCTTATGTCAAAAATCGTATCGAAAAACAGTAAATTGTAATATGATGGGGAAACGATAGAATCTCCTGTTGGACAAGTTAGATTGAAAAATTTAGAAAAATTTATTCACACAAAAAGCTATATACTCACATTAAAAGCAGATGAAATTTTAAATAGTGTTAGTATTGAGTGTAACATTAAATTATGTATGGACATAAAGAATGACACTGGAAGTGTATTAGGATTTAATAACCAAATTATTGAAGCCAACGAAGAACTATTGCTAATAATGTGCCTAAAATCGAACTATTCCAATCAATGAGTATTAATTTTAATTGGGCTGATGGAATGTATGTTAAGCATGGTGATGTCTTTTTTAGAGAAACTAATATTATTGCTTCATTCAAACCCAGTGCAGAATACGGTGGATCGACAATTCATGAGCCACATTACCTAGTACCTAATACTAAACGTGATTTACAAACAACTGTAACTTACAAAACCGAGAATTTGATTGACTTGAATGGTGCTAGTGTAACAGTTGTTTTAGAAATATCTTAATAAATTTCATCCTTCTTAAATAAAGTAGACTGAGAGCTATCTGTTTTACTCATTCTCTGTGAATGAGAAGACTGAAAATAATTATATATTCCTAATAAGAAGTCAGAGATTAATATTCGAATTGGTGATGGTTGGATTCATCCTAAATGTGGACAACTGTGCCTTAGCTACAGTAATATTGGAGCTGATGGTACAGATTATCCAATATATGATGGAATATCAAATAAAAAATGGATTGACAGCTATGTGACAAATAAGTTCGGTGTTATCACAATAAGGAAAGGGAACAATATTTTTTTCCACAGTTGAGTATACTTTCATTTTTTTGTCTGTTTTTGTACTATTGACATCAGCTGTAGTCAATGAGTTAACCATGGAAGATCATATCCTCAGTAATGCGAAGATAAAAAGTAAGGAAAATGAAGTAGTCTTTCCACTAGATTTGCTTCATGCATCCTTTAAAGACTAGAAAGAAATTTTGTGGGAACGAGATTTAACTGTAATTTTTACATAGAGTTCTTGTGTAGACAATGCCATTTCTTGATAGTCAGGCTGTAATCAAACTCAAGCTGAAATAAAAGATACACTTCCAAGGAAGGTAAAATTGTTGTGTAATCGATGGAATTTCGTGTTCCTGTGGTTGCATATGAACTAGAGTATTCACTTGTGCTGGAGCAAGAAAGACAAAAAAATCCAAAAATTCCCGTATTTTATTTGAATCATAAACCATTGATATTGCCAGATTAAGTAGAAAAATAAGTTTTGCATTAGATGTCAGCAACTACTAGAATTCTGCAGAAATTGATATGCCTTATTTTATTTTTGTTGTTTTTCAAACAAATCGAAAAAAATAATCATCTGACTGATCCTTCTTTATTCAATCATGTTACATTAGAGAATGTATATGTAAAGGATAATAGAAATGCAGTTTTTCCTCAAGAGATGTGGAATCTAGGTCCACCAACTAACGTTTTGAAGGCTTATGATGTTTTCCGAGTTTTTTAAGTGGGTTACACAATTAAACACCAACGTGAAATTAAATCAATTCAATTTCACAGAGAATTATCCTTTGTTTCTTGTAAATAAGTCTAGAAGGATGAATATGTTAACTACGCAAAAAACTATTATGTAATTATGTGCCCTGATCAATGACAAAATTCTGGATGATGCAATTGTTTATATAATAACATATGGCAAGAAAAGTTTAACATTTGATACTTATGACATAATATTAACTGAAAATTTTTAAATCAGTATGAAAATTATCTTCTATTTTTTGCTATTGAGTCACAAACTTATAAAAATAGTATATAAAATTCTGTATAAGCTTCTATCATATTTGGGAAATCAGAATATTCACAACATTTTTTTGAAAAAACTAATTATCACAATAAAGTTGTAATAATGAATCATTAAGTTTTTTATGATGATTTGGAATTTCTAAAGTAATAAAAAAAGAGAAATTAACTTTTCTGTTTCTTTACAAATATCTATAATTGGTTCTATACAATTAAAAACAAATTCCTGATCTTCAAATTAATTCTCATCATTATAATTTTGATTATTATAAATACCCTCCTTGTGTTTCTTGTTTCTCTGAAGTTGTATGATTAAAGGTGGTTTAAAATCGGTTTTTCAAATATTATATTTGACTCTGTTCTCTCTTGGTTTATTAAAGATGTTTTTCTCTCTTGGTTTATTAAAAATGTTTTTGTCAAATTTAAATTCATTGCACACATTAGTCATAATTTTTAGTTTAATATAAATAGTCTCATTAGATTTTTGAAAATAAAAATTTATTAGAATTTTTAAAAGTATTTTTTCCATTTACTCACAAGTTTTTTTCGTGCATGAACATTTGACATTTTTTATTCAGTTAAAATTTGTAGTTAACTGATTTTCGTTAGTTTTTTATGTTTCGTTAAAATTTACAATTAATTTATTTCCTTTCTTTTAAAAATCTGGGGTGGTTGAGTAATCAGGAATTGGCAGTAGTAAATGGATATTGCTGGTAGCCTCTAGCTTTGGGCAGAACAGGCTACATCCACATACTAAATATATGGCTTGATGTAGTTCCCCTCGTGTAAGTGCTCCATGTCAACTATTGATAAGAATCCATAAACACTGATCTGACACGAAATGTCATCTCTGTGGCGCAACCATCTAAACTATTGAGGCAGTCAATTTTTATCATTTCATGTACTGCATTATCTAGATGATCAGCTACAACACTGTCTGTTATATCTCCTTTTTTCTTGTCATTGTGTCCTGCATTGGAGCACAGTCTGCCTGGTTAGTAAAGAATTATTCATGGCTAATTTGGTTAGTTTAAAGAATGGCTAGATGCCCTTTCTGTCACCACCACACTATCCCCCTCCCCCCCACTCCCTGCCCTTGGGACAGAGTTTACATATGCCAACAGATTGTATTTAGTGTTATTCCTGTGAAAGGGAGCAAACGTTTTTGAAATGTTTACAAATCGTGTAACAGAGGTGGGACTTGGGTACCTGCTAAGTAGTCACCTAGTGAGACGTGGAAAACGGCCTAAAAACCACATCCAGGCTGTCTAGCACACCGACACTCGTCGTCAATCCTCTGGGTGAACTCAGTCTGGTCCCAGTGCACCTCTCTGTCCTAGAAGCAGTAGTTTAACATGCATTACTTTTGGGTGGGTAATGTCTTTTACAGAATGATCCAAAACGCCTATAACCTTTATAATTTTGTCGACGTTTTCCAGAACAGCATTTTTTCCTGAGAAATATAATTTAAATTTTTGTGTTATTAACCCACAAGAATTTTCTGAAACTGCACTAGCTCAGGGATGCCCAGCATTGAAAATTTATTAATGGACTTCGATTTAGGACTTGGACAAAGCAACTATATTTTTAGAGGGAAAGCCCCATCCTTTACATTTACACTGATGGCCATTAAGATTGTTACACCAGGAAATCACAGGAGATAACGAAATTTTATTTATTTTACAAATGCAGTATAGTAGGAAGGATGTGTGAGTAAATTTGTGGGTGTACATAGTGTGAAATTTAGTATACAGAGGTGTCACCTCTCGAAGAAGCAGTGCCCACAATCGGGCTGGGTACTATGTCAAACTGAACTTTGATAACAGATACAGGTACATCATCCCATGCTGATTGAGCTATATGCCAGTGGTCATCAGTCGTAGTGGCTGGCAGCTGGCAGCACACTAGTTTTTTGGCAACCCATGACCAAATGTTTCCAGTTGTGTACCTAATTGTAGTATCCCATACCATCATGCCAAGTGCTGGGCTCAAATGACGATGCTGAATGTAATCATTAGGGTCCTCAGAGCCCCCACCTAATGTGTAAGTCTACTGTGATGCTATACACAGAACGAGGACTTCTTTGTTAAGATGGTATGGCGCCACTCTTTTGTCCAATGTTGTTGGGTGCACCACTCTCTGCTACAGAAGTGGTTGCCATGCTGATAGTCAGTGAAGCTCCAGACGTCATTGCACTGTCTGGCCGGACATTTCTCTTGATGCAAACAAGCCCATTCCCTAACTGAAAATACGTGATGTGGCTGTACGATTCTGCATGGATGTGTGAACAATATGTCTGTTCTATCAGGCTCCAGCTGAGGTGGGTTCTTGAGGTCCTACATATCAATGAGTATGGCGCTCCTGAAGCCATCGATTCCACATTCCCATGACAGTCGTGGGACCTTGACCTATGCAAGTAGCAATCTGGTGGAGTGATAAAGCATGGTCTTTATGGGCCATGATCCTGCTGTTGTCGAATTCCGTGCTAATATACTTATCAAAAGTTTGTTAATCGGTTCTCAGCAAGATACTGTTGTTATCAAACAAATTTTATGCCCTTCGTTCTTTGAATTTTGTGCATGCCTGTGAATCAAAATACAAATACTTGCTCTTCTTTTAGACTGCAAATGCCGAGTAAGAGGGATTTGATGTAGAGACCAAAAGAAAAAAAATAATGAATAAGAAATCAACAAATGGTTAGTCAGTGTACTTCTTCGTAGTCTGCAGCGATTATCCACAGTACTCCTTCAGGCTGTAGATGACAACCAACAACATCAAAGAGGTGTTCAGGGGCACATTCTTTGTGTTTGGCTTCCCTGCAGAAAATACACACTTTACCTTTTTCTGTTCAAAAGCTGGAGAGTGAGGGGCCACAGCAGTCTCATTGGCAGCTGCCTAGTATCTAATTGCCATGTCGATAAACTACAACGAGTAATACACTTGCTTTCAAGCTGAGTGAGTGACAGAGAATGAGCCACTGACTCAGTCACACCAAGAAGCCTTGGTAGCATGAAGACATCATGGTATTCGATAGCCTTATTTTAATGAATAGGACACCATCACAGATATCTTTTCATAACAAACTGACGCTACACTGCCTAGTGATGACATTATGTGAGTAGACTTTGTCACTGTCAATCATTATCATTCCTTCTGGTGTAGACTTGGCATTGCCAAGTAGTGTCATGTGGAAGAGAAAGTGGGAACTGAGTAAAAGAATATTTTAACAAAGCTTGAAACACCAATTACAATATTATTTTGAGTATAGCAGGTCAAGTAACGAGAGAAGACCCACATAGGCAATGAATGGATTGCTCCAGATGAAGTTAATCAAATAGAAAGTAGGCTTAGCAGAGAAGAAGGGCACATGGTAAATTATATATCAGATTTCAGTCCCAACTATCAATATTTTGCAAATTGTTTTTTAAACAAATATTTAAAATAACATTTGGGTTCGTGTTCATAACCAGTCACTTAAACCTTTTATGACGTTTGTCTCCCATTTGTTACTTGTCATACATACAAAGGATGATTTTCAAAAGCGTATCTACATTAACAAATCTACTATGTTGCCGCCCATACGTCATCATGTGACGTTTAATTGGAACAAATCGTTCCAAGAATGAAGTGTTTTTATAAATTTTCAATGTGCCATTGCCTTGAAATGGCATATTTTTTTTCATACGTGAATTAAGATGTGAAATTACGGAATCCAGTATGGAGTTTTAGAAGCACGCAGGAGCCTTAGGTCTTCGATAAGTACATGTGACATCAAAATGACTTCATGTTTGCACAAGTCTTGTGAACTGTATATTACCCAAGGGGCAGTGGGGCAGTAGTGTGTGACATATATGTTGACTTCATTTTTCACAAAAGACAGGGATCATAAATTTGTGGTCAGCAATTGCCAATTATATTTACTAGGAGTGGCAATTACATAACTGGTACAATTACATAACTACTTCAATTCCATGATATTTTGACATTTCATGCAAAATTTGCAGCAAACCATGTTCTCTCAAAAAGTGTTTTCCTATCATTATTTCTGTCTTTATTTCTGCTCCAAAGATAAGAATATTCTACAAAACCTGTAAAGTTTTTACATGCCACTAATACAGTTTCTAAACTAGCAATACTCATTTGCAGCAGATCGTTTTTTTATTATCATACAAATAGTGACGTTTTCTTGTCTTTCTTTATCCAAGCACAAATAGTTTCTTCCACTTGCAAAATCTGAATATTCGGCACCGTGGCTAATAATAGAAAGACTAGACTGGCAATTTCCACTCACATGAGTAATTTCATTGGAACTTGTCGAGAAATTCTGCCATCTGACCATTCAGTGCTGCATGACGTCCCAAGGTATGAGCTTCTTCTAATAGAGGAAAGTGGAGACAATGTCAAAAATTACCCAGCAGCCACTCTTGTAAAGGATATTTATCCAACAGTGATTGAAAAGAGGGGGATAGCAAACAGTCGCTTTGTGGTGCCAGTTTTAATTTGGAGAGTCACAGTCCAAAAGAAGATTCAAGAAAACTGGAAAAAGGCCGAAAACGTATCACTTGGTCAGAAGAAAACTGGAAGTTAAGAAGGCTTTCGTAGCAACATTACACAAGCTCTTTGACATCCGCAATATCGCAACTATGAAATTACGCTATGTTCAAAGTTTGGGGGTTCATGTCTAGGTGGCGCTGACTGTAAACATAAAGTGCACATCTCTTGATCTTCTTCTAAGGTTGTAGAACTGTCAAAGAACTAGCGGCCAAAGAGAGAAGGTTGGATCTATTGGACAGCACCAGATTGGTTTACCAGATCTACCTGAGCACATAAGACGAATCAAAAAGCAGAAGAGACAAGAAGGTGAATTAAGAATAATTTCTAAATAAAAGCAGAAAAGGAAGGAAGAGTTAACAACGCAACCAAATGAAATTCTTTTCTACAAGGAAGAGGAAGAGATACTGATGTTAAAGATTAAGATTCTGAGGATTCTTTGCAGGTACGATTTGTTGAGTCTAATGCACCTTCTACTTCAAGTACAAGTCAGTATAATTCCTTACAATTGCGTACTGTTGCATTGTAAGGTATCAGGTATTGTTTCAGTCTATGTTTTACAGCTACATATTTGGATGCTGTATTAATTATTGAAGTAGACAGGGGACCTATGGTTGACAAGAATAAAGTAAAAAGGACCAAGGAAAAGTTAACAACCCACTTTTTGAAGAATTTCTTTACTGATTCAGGGTAGGCAAAACTGACTGTATCTTTTTGATGGAAACCAAGATTCCATTAAGTTCTGTTACAAGCAGAGAACTCAAGGCATTAGTTTTGAAGTGTTGTGAAAGAACAGCATTACACTGTTTGCAGTGAGCCAGGTGGAAAGTAAAGACTTAACGAAAGTAAAACCTGATGAAGTTATTGCTAACCATCTTGTGAATTTTTTAAAGAAAAACAGCATTGATAAAAGTCTGCAGCATATTGGTGGTGACTCAACGAATTTTAACACTGGGTGGGAAGGTGGAGTCATGGATTGGGTTGAGACAAAGCCGAATCTGAAACTCATCTGGTTGGTTTGTGCTCGTCATACTAATTAGCTACCTTTACAGCCCTTGATCAAACGGTTGGGTGAAAAAACCTTGTCTAACAATAGGTGGAGTGGTAAGATTGGCAAAATACTTAACAGTGCATTAGTAGGATTTGTCGCAAAAAATAAAAAATAAAAAGTTGAAATTAATGTGTCCTTGTCAGAATATTCTTTCCAGAATCTTTGGTTCCATTGAGTGACGCTGATGTCAAAGATCTCTCTACAGGCCAGGCTTATGGTTACAGGATAACTCATTCTATAAGAACAGGTGCATTTCCAAGTGATCTGGCATTACTAGTGTTTGGTCCTGTGAGCCATGCTCAGTGGATAACAAGTACAAGTAGGATTTTTCATGCATGGATTTTAAGAGGTGGCCTTAAAGGCAAAAACTTGAATACATTACAACTGCTTATGGAATATATTGTTGGCATTTACTATGCCTGTTGGTTTACAATCAGATCAAAATTCTGTTGGGTGGAAGGACCCCACCACATTGTCTATCAACTGAAGCACCTAAAATCCCAGAAGAAGGCAGCTAAAGATATTATTTTACCAACAATCCAACGTTCATCAAGTTTCACATTTAGTGTAATGGTGCTTCAGACTTTTTTTTTTTTTTTTGCTTGGAAGACCTAGAAGAAAAGAAAGCAGTGATCCAGGAGATAACTGAACTGAGAAATAAAGAAGATGATGCACCAGGAGACCTACCTCTACATGTAAACTCAAAATATCAGAAATAAGAAAGATTATTAAGAGTCAGTGCAAGTTCCAAAGTGACCATGTCATGGACAGTCCATAGAGAGATGTGTGAAACAAGTAACAGAGACTTCTAGTTAAGTATATACTCACAAGAAATGAGAAGGATACATTAGAAGGCAAGAGGCAGACAGAATAATGATGTCTAGGAATGATTCAAAGGAAGATTTGATGAATATTGTTGACTGAAGCATTTAAAATTTTTTAAAATGTGTTTTTAGTGTTTGGTAGAAGAGACAAAATGCAAAGAAAATTGTTTGAGTTGAATAAACTATTTTTTGAGCAAATTTTGCTAGCTCTCATATTAATTTATGCACTTTTGTCATAAATTTCAACTTACACTATAATCAAGTGTGAATTTACCAAGCTAAATGTTTATCAATAAAGAAAAATCTTTTAAATTAGGAGATTACACATTAAAAGGCACATTTTTGGGCCACCTCATTCACAAAAATTACGAAAATTTATTTTTGCCCTCTGCAATGACACACCCTAGTGGGGCAGGAGCCGGCGATATATGGTACTTCCAGTGTGGTGAGCTTGCATGATCCCGCTCTGCTCATGAGTCTCGTGAGACATGTAGACACTTGAGTGCTGTTTGTCACAGTGCTAAGGCGATGAAGGAACACCTATAAATGATAGCAGACGAGACATACATTCTATTAGACAGGTCCAGAAACTGAAATAGTTCCAATACTGATAATTTCAAGCTACCAGTTGTTTAATTTCAGTAAGAAGTTGTGTCGTTTGATGTTAGATTAAAGAGGTGTCCGAGACAATGTTATCAGATTTTCCTGAAGTATCACTTGTGTACTCATACAACCGTTTGATATAAAAGTGCTAAAATGTTATTTTCACATGTCCTTCAGCTTCTGAACAGTGGTGCATTAGAATTATGAAAAGTGATGCATTTCTTTATTTCATAGTCTAATGTATGTTCCACATACAGCTGGAAAGCTCAGTCACAGACAAATGTTCAGGAATATTACCATGTGTTTCAGTCTCAAAAAATTAAAACGATAAAAAATTTTTGGTAATGGAGTTGAAAAAAGGGTTTCTTTGATTACATCAAAAATTATGAATAAAATTTATTATTTTCCATCAAGTTTCAACTTGGTGCCATTCTGAGACTAATACAGCAGTATTTTCCACTTTGCTTTTTTCTTGTCCTCCAGTTTCGGAAAAATCATGTCCTTGTTTTAAACAGGTAAGAGAAGAAGAAAGGAGCTGTATTCGACAGAAAATATGTTTATTACCGCTATTTTTGATTTCGGTTAGTAGCTGTAGGGGTACTTGTGGTCCTAGGGGCTATTTTCAGTACCAAAGAGAAGGATGTATAGCGTTACTCATATACACTGAGGTGACAAAAGTCATAGGATACCTCCTAAAATCGTGTCGGATGTCGTGCAGCAGCTCTACATGGCATGGAATCAAGAAGTCGTTGGAAGTCCCCTGCAGAAATATTGAGCAATGCTGCATCTATAGCAGTCCATAATTGCAAAAGTGTTGCTGGTGCAGGATTTTGTGCACGTACTGACCTCTCGGTTATGTCCTATAAATGTTCGATGGTATTCATCTCGGACGATCTGGGAGGCCAAATAATTTGCTCGAATTCTCCATAATGTTCTTCAAACTAGTCCCAAAAAATTCAGACCCTGTGACGTGGCACAACGTCAACCATAAAAACTTAAGGTCATGAATGGATGGAAATGGTCTCCAGGTAGCCGAATATAACCAATTTCAGTCAATGATCGGTTCGGTTGGACTAGAGGAACCACTCCTTTCCATGTAAACACAGTCCACACTATTATAGTGACACCACTAGCTTTCACAGTGCCTTGTTGACAACTTGGGTCCAAGGGTTCGTAGCATCTGTGCCATAGTCGAATCCTTCCACCAGCTCTTAACAACTGAAATCGGGACTCTTCTGACCAGACCACTGTTTTTCAGTTGTCTGTGATACAACCAATATGCTCACGAACCCTGGAGAGGCGCTTCAGGTGATGTCATGCAGTAATAAAAGACACACGCATTGGTCGTCTGCTGCCATAGCCCATTAATGCCAAATTTCGCGGCATTGACCTAACAGATACGTTCATCGTATTTCCCACATTGATTTCTGAGGTTATTTCAGATGGTATTGTTATCTGTTGGCATTGATAACTTAACGCAAGGAGTATAACGAAGTATGTATAGCCCCACTCTCCATTGTTGCCAGATGTATCCAATATGGCGACGATTACGTAATCCAAGACGGCGGCCTGTAGACTTACCAAAAGCACATGACGTCATCCAAGATGGCGGGTTTTGGCGGGAAGATAGGTCAATTGGGCTACTTCCACTAACCTAACCCACCTCCCCTTCTCTCCCCCAGAAAAATGGCGGGAAGTTCAAATTCCAACAGGATAATGCATCACGCCACGGTTATCTCTACTAACCTAGGAAAATCGGGGGAAAATAACTCACTTGGGCTATCTCCACTAATCTAAGTCATCTGACCATCACCTCTTGCTAGGAATTGCTGGAGAAAGGACTCAGCCTGTGCTGGACATAAGTCTTTATTTTGCAGGCTGACTTTATTTAAACAATTTCAGGCAGTAGCTCCATCCAGTGTGTTCTACACGAGGCCTGGACTCCAACTGACCTAGTACACAGTAGCACCACCAGAGGGTACTCTCATCCATGACATAATCCAAGATGGCCCCCATGACGCGGGTACCGTTATCCAGGATGGCGGGAAACAGAGAGTGAGATCTTGCCTAAAATAGAGGAAGCCATTGAACAGGACGAGTGTGCTATGACGTGCAAACTTTGGACTGACAATTGTCGCAAAATACATTCTCTCGCTGTCACATCCATTAGACTCTGAAGACGGGTGTGAATGAAGAAACAATATGCTCTTCACAACAAAGTTTCCAGCTGTTACAAAAACACGTGAAAATAATCTCACAGGAAAATGTGTCTCAGACAGATATATCTCCTCTGGAACTAAACAAAGTAACATTTGTATTGGGCCAAAGGCAGGACATAAATAAAGGTCTTCAACTTCATAAATGCATGTCATATGCAGTCAGTTGCATAAACACAGCAATTAATACACCCACTGGAAGAAAATTCCTTAGTGAAAAATTGCCTGACACTTATAAATCCATCAAGACAGTGAGCAGGGTTGAAGGTGTATGAAATGTTCTGGTTTGATTGCAAGATTAGAAAAATATTACATGAAAACATTGGAAATAATGGACTAGCATCTACATCTCATTCATAAAAAAATTACACTGAGAATTTGCTTTTTGATAGAAACAAGCAAGAAATGATACATTCATATCAGCCTGATGTAATCGATGGCATAATGAAATTTCTGGAAGTTTTTAAAGAAATCACAAATGACCTGGAGGGTAAAACAGAACTGACCCTTTCTTTTATAGTGCATTGGGAATCCAGTTAACGAGATTTGTGCCAAAGTGAAGCTGACAACATAATATTTAAATTGCTGACAGGGTGTGCAGAAACATTCCTAAAAGAGAAAGTCATTAATGAACTACAGGATTCTAATTACTTGGCTACTTTTGTGATCCATGTTTCACGGAACACATGGTCGTGTTGTTCTGTGTTGTTTTGCGTCTTTATTTACGCTCTAAAATCAAAAAGGCATTGCAATGTTGCTAGTAAATATTAACATTGTCTTTTCTTTAGATTTGTAATAGCCAAATGTTTTAAAGCAGAAACTGTCTTTATAAGGAAGTTTGCACTCCATGCTGAAGTCTGGGTTAAAGCCCATACAAAACAAGCAGTGACACCTCACGTTAAATACATAAACCATAAAACTCATCCCTCTCAACAACGTTGTGCGACCTGTCATCGGGCGAAAAAGGAAAGGCATGATGATACTTCTCCCATACATCCTTATGGTGCTACACACTTTCATGTTAACCCTTTGGCAGGGGTAGATGATGTGGACGGTGAAATCGAATAAACAGACATGCTCCATTAGAAAGCCCCTTGAAATATCGACATGACAAGAATTCCATTTTAAGAAATTTCCACATTTAGAAACTACAATTTATTTATAATCCGTTGATGAATGCACTGCTGAGCTATTGGACCGACTCAGTAGGTAGCATTCTAGTAATTAACAACAATTATTTTAACTCAATGTGTGAGAGAAAAGTGCATAATGGGAGCAATAAGTGCAGACTCACATTTACTGGGTCACATTGTGTTTATGTTTTAGAAGTAAATTGCAGTTATAGAGATTAAAAGACAGTGTATTCCTTCTCAGGTATTCAAGTTAACCAAAACGTTTATAAGAAGAGTGCTACAACTCTTGATTTATACCACTCTACCTTTCACAATTCGTAAATCTCTGAGAGGAAAAGTGGTACTCCAACTTTTAGGGACTATAAAAAGGAATTTAACGTACAAATAAGTAAAATGTCTGTAGTGAACGTAATTATAATATTTCATTTGTACATTTCATCAAATGAATCATGAACTATTGTAAAGCATGAATTTACACCAAAACAAGCGCAATATCCCTCATTTCTCAGAAGTAGGAAAAATGGTATTATACCAATTTGGCTTTCAGCGCCTCATACATACATATATATGCGGCGCATGGTGAATGAATTATCAAGATGGAACGGAAATCGGTAGATGTGCTGTATATGTACAGGCAAACAAATGATCCCAATTTCAGAAAAACTCGATGATTTGCTCAGGAGAATCAGCTTCAATATTACGACAAACGTGACTTCAACCATGATCTGGGCACTGAAATAAGTCAATGGTGAAAGTTGAAAATTTGTGCCAGACCAGGTCTCCAACCCAGATGCTGCCCTTCTGTAGAATAATTGCGTTAACTACCTTTTTCTACCGATTTTTTTGGATCTCTTGCTTACTTCTTAAATTGTTTAGATGGTATCCCTTTTTTCGTTATTTTGTTAGAAGTAACAAACTGATTACAATTTTGCAACGGTAGGAAACGTCCGCCCCTGGTAGCTGAGTGGTCAGCGAGACGGAATGTCATACCTAACGGCCCAGGTTCGATTCCCGGCTGGATCGGAGATTTTCTCCGCTCAGGGACTGGATGTTGTGTCGTCCTTGTCATCATCATTTCATCCCCATCGACATGCAAGTCGCCGGAGTGGCGTCAACTCGAAAGACTTGCACCAGGCGTATGGTCTACCCGACGGGAGGGCCTAGCCACAAGGCATTTAAATTCCAACACTATGAAACAAATAAAGTATCTGTCTTTTTTAATTGATTTTTTAAGAGTCACAAGCAGCTACAGGCTGGAGGACACAATGTGGGGATGGGTCGAATCCCAAGGCCTGATCATGATGCAGAAATAGATTGTGTGGAAGGCAGTAGTAATGCAGTCAACTATCTCCTCAGTCATCCGTACACACTTCATAACCTATCCGTATTCTCAAAACATCATGTGCAAGTAGCGCCCCTTTCCATTAGTTCCACTGCTTGTAGTATTCATTAAGTCCATCAGGGGTGTGGAAGATATTGTGCCTCTGCACTGAAAGTCCCTAGAGGCATATTTGTTCATATATACGAAGGGCGTCCAATAAATGATGCAAAACATTTTTTGTCGACCAGTTTCGGTTGAAAAACTGGGAAATTTGTTGTGGGACATCGTGCAATATTCTCACTTCATACCCTATGGTTTCATGAAGTTCCGGCATGTAGCGGCGCTATACATAACCTTCCAAATGGCGTCTGTAATGGGGCTGCATTCCAAGCAGGGAGCTGTAATTAAGTTTATTTTGGCGGAAAATCAGAAAATCGCGGATATTCACAGGCTCTGGCAGAATGTCTATGGTGGCCTGTTAGTGCACAGAAACATATTGAGTAGTTGGACGAGGCGTCTGTCATCATCGCAACAAGGTCGAAAATAGTAGTCCGATCTCCTGAATGACGGTCAGCCACAAATTGCTGTACTACCCCTAAGAAATTGAAGAAACGACTTCAGCGTGAACTTCGTCACAAAAATGCAACCAAACCTCCCCTTCGCCACGACAATGCAAGGCCTCACACATGTCTGCGCATCCAAGAGTAGCTCACAAAACTTCATTGGAATGTTCTTCCTCATCCATCCTATAGACTGGATCTCGCACCTTCTGACTTTCATATGTTTTGCCCAATGAAGAACGCACTCCGTGGGAAGTAGTGCGTGGATGATGTGGAGGTTATTGATGCAGCAAGACATTGGCAGTAGAATGGCACCATGCAGGCGCAGAGGCCCTCACAGTAAGGTGGCGCAGGGCCGTCGCATTGAACGGAAATTACGTTGAAAAACATGTTTTTGTAGCCAAAAGAGTGAGGAATAAGATGGTGTATTGGAATCCTGAATAAAACGAAACTGTTTTCAGGAAAAAATATTTTTTGCATTACTTATTGAAACCCCTTATATATATATATATATATATATATATATATATATATATATATATATATATGTATGTATGTGTGTGTGTGTGTGTGTGTGTGTGTGTGTGGTGCCTGTTCTGTTGGATATGCCCTACAGAACAGACATAACATTTCAATAGAAAAGGCTTCACAAATTGAGCAAGTCAATAATGCCTTGGTCCACCTCTGGTCCTTTTGCAAGCAGTTATTTGCCTTGGTATTGATTGACAGAGTTGATGCACGATTCCTGAGAAATATCGTGCGAAAATATTGTCAATTGGCACTTTATATTGTCAAAATCTCGAACTGGTTGGAAGGCCCTATTCATAATGCTCCATACGTTTTCAGATGGGCAGAGCTTTGGCGACCATGCTATCCAAGGTAGAGTTTGGAAATAATGATGACAAGCATTAGAAACTCTCATTGTGTACAGCCAGGAATTATTGCGCTGAAATGTAAGCCCATGATGGCTTGCCATGAAGGGCAACAAAACGGGACATAGAATATCGTCGATGTACTGCTGTGCTGTAAGGGTGCCATGGGTAACAATCACAGGGCTCCTTCTACCAAATGAAATGGCATCCCAGACCATGAATCCTGGACTTTGAGCCGTTTAATGGGTGACAATCGGACTGGTATCCCACCTTTCTCCAGGTTGTCTCCAGATGTGTCTTTGCTGGTCATCGGGGCACAGTTGGAAGAGGGCTCATCACTGAGGACAATTCTACTCCAGTCTATGAGATTCCAGATCGAAGACGGAATTGTAGACGTCCTAGACAGTGGTGGGATACCAATATGAGTTCTGTCGGCCATATGGCCTTGCAAACCAGAAGAGATGCCATGGCAGGACCCTTTTGGTTGCACATGTGCCACCCTTAGAGCACAGTGTTATGTCGACGATATTCTGCGACCTGTTTCGATGCCCATCGTGGCAAGCCATCCTAGTCTTCTATTTCAGCAAGATAATACCCACTCGTACACAGTGGGAGTTTCTACTACTTGTCTTCATGCTTGCCACATCCTACCTTGGCCATCTCCCCAGTCACACAGAATTTGACACAATATCCCTCGAGAGGACTTCCGATAACTCTGTCAATTAATGTCAAGCCAAGTAACTGCTTGTATAAGGGCCAGTGGTGGACCAATGCGTTATTGACTTCCTCAATTTGTGAAGCGCTTTTTCTTTTGAATAAATCATTGAATTTATCTGGAATCATAATCATTTGTTTGTCTATATATGCACGTCACAGTTTCCAATTTCCATTCAGATAATTCCTTCATGGTGTGTCGATTTTTTTGTCTTGGAGCGTATTTTAACATGTGGCCCAGAAAATGAATTACAAAGATTTTGTCATGGTGGAAGACCAATGCCTGTGCCTTCCTCATACTTTCAGAGTGGTGAAATGCTGAAATGCGTCCTATGCATTACCACCAGTAGTGCTGTAAGTGAAATACAGTTTAGCTTGAAAAGCTTAGTTGTATTGGAGAAGCACTGCACACACATCCATATCATACATGTGATATTTTGTTAATCCACATTTGTTAGAAATGCAAGTAAATTACTTTATGAAGGCTATCGTATCTTATGAGATGAAACAAAGCGAATCTGTGTAAACAGCCTCTAATACACAGTTTTGTATTTAGCAGTTACTTTTATGAATTCTTTTTACGTTCTAGACACATAGCTTTCATATACTTTGTTACATTGCCTTCAACTTCTACTGAGTTAAAATAACTGGTTCTGTTTTATGATTCACTTATATAAATTGTTATTTTATTACAATTTTAGTAAATATGGGAATAAAAAGGTAATTTT
This sequence comes from Schistocerca serialis cubense, assembly GCF_023864345.2. Classification (NCBI taxonomy): domain Eukaryota; kingdom Metazoa; phylum Arthropoda; class Insecta; order Orthoptera; family Acrididae; genus Schistocerca; species Schistocerca serialis. The sequence goes on from NC_064640.1 coordinate 831,409,548, forward strand.
AATGTTTCTATCTTATAAATACAATTCTACTACAGCTGATTTGACTAGAGCTCTAATGTTATTTAATATAAGATAAAATGCAGTGAGAGATACATACATCAACCCAAATCAAATATGCAGTTTTAAATCTACATGTATTTCACATAAGGGCAAAAATGTGCATCTTTCAAAGTTTCTTAAGTACTTTATTGTAGTTTTAATTGAAAAACTGTATGATAACCTGTGAAATATTGATGTTGCTATTGGATAGTCTTTCAAGAATATAAGGCTGTGAGTATATCGTTCACTATAATGCTTACAGTGGGGAATTTGGAAGCAAACTCATTGAAGATAAACAGAGAGCAGTAGGTTACGACTATGATAGAGGAGAATGTATGAATGGGATATGAAGACTACTATAGTTTACGTGTATGGTATATATTGAGGAGGGGGAGAAGGAGAGGTGATGAGAACTGGAGAAAGGTATGAGCAATGGCAAAACGGTAACAGTTTCTTAATGCATTTAGAATTCTGTTATGATATAACAGACTGTTACAAATGTAGCTAAGACTATTTGGAAAGAAAAGGAATTAATAACTAAGTAATTATTAGGGTGCTTGCTTCAGGAGAAATTAAGAAATCAATGAACGAAGACTGGGATTCAATCTTGTGTTGATGACTAGGTTAGAAATAGGTTTCTGCAAGTGACTAAAAGAATACAGTTTCAGAGGGCTCCCACAAACTATAGAAGTGTCTGAAAGCATTATTAACTTATTTCTACACGAAAATGACTAATGTTTGTAACTGAAAGACAAAATTAATACCCTGTCATGGACACACTGTAATATCTTCGTGACTTTGAAAGCAGTATAGCAACCATCGTTTCTTATCTATGCAAATGTGTATTAATACTGTTCAGTATAGTAGTTTATCAATCTATCATGTAGCCTCCACTTTTGACAGCACAAATCATATTAGCATTAACAGCAGAAAATGACAGAAGTTTCTAACTGCAGGATAAAGTTACTGCCCTAACATGAGGCTTACTGCGATGGTTGGAACTATCAGTAGAAGACGGCAAATGTTTTTACTGCTAGATAAAGTTAATAACTTAGTATGGGATCAGTATAATGTTTGACACTGATAGTGGCTTCAGAGACGAGTTTTTGATGTGGCAATAACATAATTTGCATCTGTGAGTGTATTTTAAGTTGCAAATTAGATCAGCATTAGTACTCATGTCGGTTTATGCATTGTGATGAATTTAATAGATGATATAAACACATAATTCAAAGATCAGACTATGCTCATTTACCAACTTAAATTTATTTCAGTAATACCAATAAGTGAGCCATGTGTATGTCGGCAAGTAATACAGACAATTTAGATGTGGATATATTTAATTTGAGGGTGTATTGTGTTTGTAAAGTGTGGTACAAGAGTTAAACTTTGGTTACTAACAAGTTCTGCTTAACTAAAAGTTTCTTAAATTGCAAGGATCAAGCAGTGTGAGGAACCTTGTTCAAAATTTTGAGTACATTCACTTTATGGGAATATTCTGTTATTGCTAGCCTGTGCCTTGGGATGTCAATGTTCTCCTTATTTATAGTGTATTATTTGTGAATTGTTTCCCTGCTAACACATTCCTTAATGTCCTTCCTTGTCAAAGAGTGCAGACTTATAAATATACAAATTCACTGATGTTTGTATCCTAAGCCTGGTAAAAGGAGGGCGACAGTGTCCTTTAGGACCAATTTGCATATTAGATGGACCTTTTTTTTTACCTTTTAAATATTATTGATATGAGTAGAATGTCCCCATATGAGTAGGCCATATGATATAGGTGACTAAAAGAGCGCAAAATATGGCATACAGAGGTAATTATTGCTGATCATATCTCTGTTTCCGCATGAAGTAGGAAACTCCTGAAATCTTTTTAGAGGCTTGTTTGATACCCTCCTTCCAATTGAGTTTGGCATCGATATGTGTTCTTAAGACCTTGACTCATTTATTATCTACATTCTTTGGCAGTCCCAACATAAGCTTTTGGGTGTTGTCTGGATTACAAACAAGTTTATTGGCTGAAAACTAATTTAATGCAGTGACAAGAGCTTCCTGTATAATCTTATTAGGAACTGGGATGTCGTTATATGAGTTAAGATAAGTTGCATCATCACCACAGAAGATAATTGACTGTGATACAAAATGGAGCAGGTCATTGACAGCCACAACGAAGAAGATGGGTCTGATCACAAAGCTCTATGGAACACCTATACGGATTTGTACTAAGGGGAGTGCCTATGGAGAGAAACTCTCTTCTGTTGTTCAGCCAGGAAGAAATTGCTGCTAATGTAGATTTTTGTACACCATAATACTCTAATGTTGTTAGAAATGTGTTAAAGCAAATGTAGTCAATTGCTCTACTTAGACCATGTAATAGAAGTGACACTATCTCCTTTTCGAAAGCTCTTAAAGTCTGAACAACAATTTCTGGAAGAGCTGCAGTGGTATTTTTACCTGAGAGAAATCCATACTGACTTTTGCAAAGGAGGTCATACTTTTCGAAAGAATTTTGTAATTGAATGTACATGTGATTCAAATACCTTCAAGACTATTGGCACAATAGAAACTGGTTGGTAGATCTGGAGAAGTTGTTTAGCACCCTTATTGAATATAGGGATAACTGTTAAGATTTTTGAGTGAATCCAGAAAAACTTCACACTCTAAACGTATATTAAAAATGAAACTCAGTGGCTTACTTACCAAGTGAACTGTTCCTTTGACAACATAATTAGACATCAGTAGCAGTCCACACCTTAGGAATTAGGTAATTTGGAGACAGTTTTACAGATATCTTTGTCTTATTCCACCATTTTCTTTGTATATATTTCATGTCTGTCCTGTTCCATCATCATCTTTTCTTGTGTTCTGTAATTTGTAAACGTTTTGTATTCTGAAGTCCTTCTTGTGTATTTGAAAAACATGTAGTTTTTTTGTAACATCACTCTCATAAAAACACCTTCTTCCGTCCTTCCTAAAATAGTGTTTGGTTGGTTAGTTTGTTATTTGAATAAGTTGCATGTGCATGTGTTTTTTTACATTATTTATTTTGATATGATTTTTGGTATTACTTATTAGTTGATTATGGAAGATACAGTTTTAGAGAGACTTGGCACCATAGTTCCCACTAGTAAATATTGCAGCCTTCCTCGAATGTTTGTTTTGTACATAACCTCAAGTAGAATTCGTTCAGATCCAAATAAAAATGCAATATCTGCCTATTAATACAATGGATTATATTTTTCTGGACTAGAGCATGATGCACTATCTTCTTCCCTCCTAAACTAGTACTTGTTACAACATTACTGAAAAACTTGTTAAAGCATCAGGTGATGACTGTTCATTCTATGGACCACCAGTAACATAGATGCAGACTGAAATGAGAACACCTTTAACATATTTTAGGCTTTGATGCACCACTGTAATACTTACTATACATGAATCATGGAACAATTCAGATGTGGAAATTCTTAATTTGAAAATTCGTTGTGCCTTACACGAAGTGTAAGCCTAAAAAATAGAATTTAATACATTCTTCCAGTAGCTGGTAGTAGTTCAGACTGCCTATTTGTGTCTGTGCCTGTCTCCTTATGACATTCTTTTAGCCAGTGTTTGTTTTCTGCAGTTATAAGCTTTGTATGGTTAGTTTTGCTACATTGCCACATTTAGGCCTAAAAATGAAATTTACGTCTGTTCTGCAGGTTATGCTTTAGCCACAAGTGTTTAGGCATTGATATAACATTGGGGCACTTAATTTAAGAGAAGAAAACCATGTTGTACACAACAATTTAGACAGGAGTGTGTTAAATAATATTTTGACGCACTTCACTTTTTTTGCTGTTGGTTTATCATTGCAAACGTTTTAGTCATTGAATATACTGAGGTACAGGGTCCTTCAAGCATTGGGAAGCGTGGCTGTAAAACATTGCATGAAATCAGGAGAAGGAATCACTTGTGAATTCCGAAGTGTTACCATGAGTCCAGATAGCACAATGACTATGCATTAGGAGTTAAGAAGAGTGGGGCACAATGGTCGAGTAGCTCTTCACAAGCCACACATTTCTGTAGTCAATCCTAACTGGCGATTGAGGCGGTGTAAAGACTGATTCCACTAGACAGTGGATGATTGGAAACGAGTAATTTGGCGTTATGAATGACACTATACCCAGTGGCAATACGTTTGAAGGGTTTAGATTTGGTGAATGCCTGGAGAGCATTACCAACTATCATGTTTAGTGACAACAGTGAAGTACAGACGTGATGTTAGAGTGTGAGAGTGTTTTTTACGGCTAGGATGTTGTACTATTAAAGTGCTTAAGAAAACATTAAATGCAGAAGGATAGAATAGAATACAATAATTTTATTGTGGTTAGGCCACTACGGCAATAGATAAAGTCATACATTGCAATATAATTCATACTGCAATAGAGTAACAGGTTTGTTATTACACTGTAATATTACAAATTATGAAATCCTAGAAAGTCATACTTATAACAGAATATAATTCCTGTTGCAACAGATAGATTACACTAGACAACTTACCACTATGATACTTGACATGTAAACCCCAAGATAAATTGTCATCCAAATTTTTCCCCTTAAAAACATAACTTAACTAGGATCATCAGATGGTAGCTTTCTTTTAGACTAAATACTATCTGCTGAGTTTTATTTTCACTAAGCAAAAATCCATTTGCTTTAAACCCGTATGATGATTGAGCAATTGTCTCTGTAACACAAGTTTTAAGGCTATTGAGGTCATTACTACTGTTCAGAAAAGTTGTATCTCTGCATATAGTACAGTTTTTGATTTAAATCATGACAGCAGGTCGTTAATCACTATTAGGAACAGGAAAGGACCCAGTACAGATCCCTGTGGGACACCTACCTTAGCTAGTTCTACACTGGACAATTCTTTGCCAACACAAACAGCTTGCTTACCGTTCTGTAAAAATGATCTTAATAGCTTAACACCACAGAAGTCCAGTTTTTCAAATGGTAGTGTATGTTCTACACAGTCAAAAAGTGACTTTAGCAAATTCTTTATCTTCAAATACCTGATGGATGTATTTTACAACAGCATCTATTGCATCAATTGTTCCTAAAACCATAATGAGATGCACTAATAATTCTTATATTATGAAAGTAATCAGATAATTGTTTGTAAATTGTACATTCCAGAACTTTAGAAAAAGATGGGACTATGGAAATTGGTTGGTAACTTGAAGCAGAGTCTTTATCCCCTTTTTTATAAACTGGAACTATCCTAGACATTTTAAGCTCATCAGGAAAATATCCTACAGCTAGACACTTGTTTATACAATGTGTTAAGGGGTACACTATACTGCCTATGACTTTCTTCATTATGTTACATGATAAGTCATATATGTATACACTGTCTGATGAATTTAACTGTTTCACTATTGTTAATACAAAATCTGGTGAGACCTCAGAGAAACTGAAGATACTTGTATTTGTTGATAATCTAAACTATTTTTTGACAGTATCTGTGATGAACTGATTTCAGGTTTACCAATACTACTTCCTATTTCATCAGTTGTTTTAACAAAATAATCATTGAATTTTTAGGGACAGATATTAATTGTAACATTTCTTTCATCTTTAGCAACATTATTTATTAGCTTCCAAGCAACTTTGCTCTTTTTGGTGGATTCCTCAATACTTCAGAGATTGTGTGCTTTTTTGGCTTCTATGATAGCTTTTTGATATTCATTACTACATATAACATTGGCTAGTTTAGCTTGATTAGTCTTCTATCTACAATAGACATTGTGCAACAACATAACTTGGTTTTTCAGAGTGGTCAGCTGTTCTGTATACAACATATTTTGTCTTTTCGGAACTTCAGTTTTCAGGACTCAATCAGTTAGGTGTACTTTCAATTTCTTTGTTTGAATGCAGTCATTAAAGTCTGCCAAAAATACTTTAAAAAACCTATCAAATAGTATATTTGCTGCAAATTGTTACTTAAAGTATAGGGTGTGTCTCCATAACACTGGCCAAACCAGCCTCAGTCAGCAAGGGAATTACAAAATCTATGAATTTTTTCATCTGAGACAGGTCTGGTGATCACAACTTTTGGGACAGGCTTAGTTATACTTGTCTTATCAGGAGGGAACCTACTTGTATAATTTAAGGTTACAGAACTACGATCAGAAAATGCAAATTCTGACACATCACATGATTCGTCTGTTATTTTAAAATTCACAAAAATATTGTCAAGGTATGCTTGTTCTCTTGTGTGCCTATTATTGACATAGTGTGGGTTGGATTGTCTTAGGAGATTTTGAAGTTCAGTGACACTACGTTTGTGTGTTATTACATCAGAATCTGAATTCAGATCACCACCTATAACAATATCATAATTTATTCATCTAGTTTTGCCAAGTACGTGTAACAGCTGGTCCAGTTTCTCTAGATGTACACTGATGATGGCCTTAAGTTATCTATACAGGGATATTGTCAATAACTTAAAACTGTCTAAAACTATACTAGCAGCTTCAAAGTTCAGTTCATCACACAAAAAATCTAGATCCAGTCTACTGATTAAACATGTAAGTGACTTGTTAACATAGATTGCTATACCACCTCTTAAATGCAATTTTCTGCAGTAGTTATTGGCTATATTATAATTATCAAATTTAACAAATGATAGGTCACTCTCAGTAGCCCAGTGTTCACTCAAATACAAAATATCAAACCCATTTTCTATTCCAAGATTATTGACAATAAGTTCCCTATCCCTCACTCCTTGAATGTTAAGATAGCATATTTCAAGATCAAACCTGTCTTTCCTCACAGATGTACCATTATGGTGAGGGGCTACTAAATCTTATGCACTATTTGCCTTATGGGCTTCTTCTCCTTGCTGTCTTAGAGTAAAAAATCGTTTAGACGGAGAGGAGGAACTGTTTTTCCTTTGCCCACAACACTTGACACTGCTACTGCTCATTGAACACTCTTCCCTTCCTCATGTTCATGTCTTGATCTCGAGGACTGGGTTCCCCATGTGGGTAGTTCAGATGTTGCTGCAGAATGGATACCTGTACCACTTGATGGAGCAATAGTTTTTGTAGCTGAGTATGCTGCCAACCTTTCTGTTTCTGTTTTCTCTGTTCCTTGCTGTGTTGTTTCATCTGTTGTAGCTGTTAATATGCCTGCTTCTCTCCCACCACGTTCTTCTGTAATCAATGTTTCTTCAGGTTGTGTTGTTGTAGCAGCTGGAGTAGTTGGTAGGCAAGATGCATTGCAGCTCTCCTTCACCATCGGCTATGGCATTGGATTACATTTCTTACTTCTAGGAGAAACACTTTCCAATAATGCCTTGATCTTCTGATTGAGTAGCGATTTGCCCCATTTATTTAAATGCATTCCATGTGTAATGAAGTGCTTTCTCTCCAGGTCATCAATATTAAGGAAAAACGCATTTTAAGTGGCCTTGCAGATCTTTTGGTAAATCCTGTATGCTTTTTGCATCTCCCTGTTCACACAAGAAGATTCAATAAGATCATACCTGTGTGGTATGCCTACCACGATGACGTTTTGATTCACTAATGTACATAGCGCATTTCTTAACACAATGTTTGCCACTATTAGTTCATTCTTATACAAATCATTTGCAGCGCCCATTATACTATACATTCACTTTGCGACATGCAGCTATAGTTTGCACAGTTTTTAAAACTTCTGTCAGACCTGCTCCAGGTTTCACAACACTAGTAACAGAGAGATCTTGCTGGAGGAGAAAATACCTGCAGCACCTCTCCCGTGGCTGTCAGCAAGCAAAACTGTAGGCCTATTAAAGTTTATTTTTGTCATTTTACTTGCATCATCACGGCAGTTACGTTTTTCCGACATTTTGCGTTTAATTCCCGCCAATTCAGATAAATAGTCTTGGTGTGAGTTGCCGGACTCGTCATTATTAACTTCGCAATCTGTTTCTTAACGAAACTTTAAAATTGTTTGAGCTGATTTAGGATTTGCACACTTCTTTGGTTCATTGTGCTCCTGAAATTGTCCGAGTTCTTTAAGTGATGGATCAGACAGGCTTTTAACCATGTTTTCAAACAACTGCACACGTTCTCTTGTTCATTCTGAAGTGTTTCTAGTACTATAAGTTCACGATTTGCACGGTACATTTCAGTTGCGGCCAAATCTCCGTTACACTTTGTTCCACAAACACGCGAAAGGTTTTCTTGATTTATTTTCGCGAAGCAATGTGAGTGATACCGTGTATGCATCACCGAGCCAGTTCTAATACCACTTGACACAATTTTGTCACATAATATGCACCTTATAGACGCTAAATACTCGCAATTTATGGAGCGATTTACTGCCACATCTATACTCGCCGCCATCTTAACTGTGCATATGAACACATTTTACAGTGCTGTGTATTGTGTGCAGTTGAAGAGCATTTCAGAGACGATGGTTGTTTTGTATCCACATGAGAATTCACTCGGCCACTGGTGGAACCCACACTCACCGGAGGGAATGTCTCACACTAGACAAGTGTAACCCCTATGTTTGTGTGGTAGAGCAATGGTGGTGTATGCGTACATGGAGAACTTGTTTGTGCAGCAATCGCCGACATATTGTAGCTGAGACGGAATAAAGGAAACCAGCACGCATTTGCCAAGGCAGATGAAAAACCACCTAAAAATCAATCATAGACTGGCCGGCTCACTGGACCTCGACACAAATGCACCAGGCGAATTCGTGCCAGGGACCAGGCGCTCCTTCCCAATCTGGAAAGCCGTGCGTAAGACGGCACGGCTAATTGGGCGGGCGTAGTCACCTAAGTTAAAGCATATGTAAGTAACTTTAAGAACAAAATAAAAATCGAGAGAAAAATGAATGCCACTTCATTATCATATTAGCTGATTTGATGTTTTGTATTGGCATATGAAGACTAAATATTTTAAGGCATTAGATTAAGCTGACTTGCCCAATATTTTTTTCTGTCTGTCTGTTCGTTTAACATTATGTTAAACTAAGAAACCAATCTAAAAAAAACAAAAGAAAAAAATCTAAAATTTTTCTAGTACACTTTAAAGAAAACACATATCTTTGTTTGAGTATGTACTGCTATGGCATCTCGCATGCATGTGTCAGACTTTGGTATGGAGCTATAAAAGTGGCTCAAGAGGATTTCAAAATTGATTTTACTCATTCGAAAATTATTTTCTAATGGAACTTCGTCCTCGGCAGATAGCTTCCTTATTGGTGAATTGGTTGTTCCCAGATGATTCCTGCAAGATACCTACATGCGTACCCAACAATTTTGAGCTAGTTTTTTCTTCGTCATAGTCGCTGTAAGCTCTTTGGCTACAAGCTGTGCTGTTCCTGTGTGAATAAGTTCACTTATCGGCATCTTGAGAGTGGCGTAAATAGTGTCCCCAGCAAATGGAAACGTTAACTTAGATTCAAGGGTAGATAGGGGGAAGGGGATGATGTATGTGTATGTAAATCATGCCTGTGGAAACCCAGTTTTATAACAGGTAGAGATTATTGTTAAGTATCTTTTGTAAAACATGTATAAATCATGAGATTCTCACTTTCAAAGAAAGAAAACGCAATAACAGCTTCAGAAATGGTAGTGAATGTATCAACTGAAGATGTATTGAAATGCTCCTTTAATTCGTCTACGAGAATACTTACCACAGGTTAGGATCATGATACCATGACAAGAAAGTCCTCTATTGATGCCCTTGACAAAGCCAGAGTAGAGCCACTCGTAAAGTTAAAGACGGTGGAACACAAGCTGTGAGCGATTTCTGGCTTGACTATAGGAAGAATGCCGCCTTTTGTCCACCATGTCATTCAGAGGGGGACAGTGGCAAGTTCATTGCCAAAGCTGCCTTTTACCCCCAGAGGAAACTTCTGGTACTCACGTAATAGCAGTCTGCATGGTGCCATCCTGAAATGACAAGAATGGGGAAAATCCGCACTCTTACCTATGACTGAACCTTTGACCTCTAGTCAGGCATCTAGCACACATCCTGCTAGACCGCCATGGCCAGCGCCACTCGTAAAATATATACATGGTATTACAAAAAGATACGGCCAAACCTTCAGGAAACATTCCTCACACACAAAGAAAGAAAATATGTTATGTGGACATGTGTCCCAAAACGCTTACTTTCCATGTTAGAGCTCATTTTATTACTTCTCTTCAAATCACATTAATCATGGAACGGAAACACACAGCAACAGAACGTACCAGCGTGACTTCAAACACTTTGTTACAGGAAATGTTCAAAATGTCGTATGGAGTCCCTGATGCAGCCCTGGAGAATGGCGTATTGTATCACAGCCGTCCACAATACGAGCATGAAGAGTCTCTACATTTGGTACCGGGGTTGCGTATACAAGAGCTTTCAAATGCCCCATAAATGAAAGTCAAGAGGGTTGACGTCAGGAGAGCGTGGAGGCCATGGAATTGGTCCACCTCTACCAATCCATCGGTCACAGAATCTGTTGTTGAGAAGCGTACGAACACTTCGACTGAAATGTGCAGGAGCTCCATCGTGCATGAACCACATGTTGTGTCGTACTTGTAAAGGCACATGTTCTAGCAGCAAAGGTAGAGTATTCCGTATGAAATCATGATAACGTGCTCCATTGAGCGTAGGTGGAAGAACATCGAGCCCAATCAAGACATCACCAACAATGCCTGCCCAAACGTTCACAGAAAATCTGTGTTGATGACGTGATTGCACAATTGCGTGCGGATTCTCGTCAGCCCACATATGTTGATTGTGAAAATTTACAATTTGATCACGTTGGAATGAAGCCTCATCCGTAAAGATAACATTTGCACTGAAATGAGGACTGACACATTGTTGGATGAACCATTCGCAGAAGTGTACCCGTGGAGGCCAATCAACTGCTGATAGTGCCTGCTGATAGTACGGAAACAACTGGTTCTCCCGTAGCACTCTCCATACAGTGATGTGGTCAACGTTACCTTGTACAGCAGCAACTTCTCTGACGCTGACATTAGGGTTATCGTCAACTGCACGAAGAATTGCCTCGTCCATTGCAGGTGTCCTCGTCGTTCTAGGTCTTCCCCAGTCGCGAGTCACAGACTGGAATGTTCCATGCTCCCTAAGACGCCGATCAATTGCTTCGAACGTCTTCCTGTCGGGACACCTTCGTTCTGGAAAACTGTCTCGATACAAACGTACCGCGCCACGGCTATTGCCCCGTGCTAATCCATACATCAAATGGGCATCTGCCAACTCCGCATTTGTAAACATTGCAATGACTGCAAAACCACGTTCGTGATGAACACTAACCTGTTGATGCTACGTACTGATGTGCATGCACCGAAGTCAACATTACCTTCCTTCAATTGGGCCAACTGGCGGTGAATCGAGGAAGTACAGTACATACTGACGAAACTAAAATGAGCTCTAACATGGAAATTAAGCGTTTCCGGACACATGTCCACATAACATCTTTTCTTTATTTGTGTGTGAGGAATGTTTCCTGAAAGTTTGGCCGTACCTTTTTGTAACACCCTGTATAAAGAGCAAAGCATAAAACCGTATAGAAATTTTTGTCTCGTTTACCAATACAACGACGAAAAAATAGGGTGAATCAGACTAATAATACCAGTAACTACACCACTTCCATTAGTTTCTGAACACATCTTGTATATTCATTCACTTATTCATCAGCTAACTTTCTGAGAATGAAGTAGTATGAAAACTTAGTCTTAAACATTATAAGGGATTCTAGAACTTACAAGCTATGTTTAATAGTGGATATTTTTTAGTTTTTTGTGCTCATGCTGCCAACAACAAATCCAATACAGTTCAAGAATCCACAGGTATAACCATCAAATAACAGAAAGTAAGGAAAGATCAAAATGGAAAGCCACTTACAAATGATACCAAACTTCCTGAAAGTAGGCGAAAACGAGTCAAAGAACCAGCATTCTCCTCATTTTTATACTCATGCAGCCATCGTGTGCAGAGCAAAGTTCACAGATGTAGTGCTTACTGAATACTGGCACCATTAGTTTGAATGCACACTTTCATTTTGTATTGAGTAAATTGTGATGTTATTGAGGTTGTCATGGTATCTTGCTATTATAATTTTTAAATTAATTGCATGACACCCCCTTCTCAAATTTTTGAAAGTATACTTTTCAAAGGCTATATTTTTCCTAATTGCAATTTCTAGAACATTATGCTAAACCAATATTATGTTGACTGATTCTACAGAGATGGTTGTTATTACTAAATTAAAATATTTTATATACGTCATGGTAATTAAAGAATTCATTATTATTCGAGTAAATCATTTACAACTATTATAAATTACAGCTCCCTAACACCCTTTCCTGTGTGTATGTGAAGGTTATTCTCAGGAACTACTGTAGGGATTTTGACATAGTTTTTACTGGTGGAGAGACTGATTCATGAGGAAGGCTGTAATGGAATGGAGCAAAAAAATAAGGAAACAGCCTGTTTAGTGTCAGGTATTGTGGCTGTAACTAAAATTGGAATGATTACTGATGTCGAAACGTAAAGTGGTCCACAAGGCTTGGTGGGAGTTAGGAGAGACACAAATAGGTGAAAGGATGGGTTGGAATGCGACCTAATGAATTCTGTCGCCAGGCTGGCGCCAGGCTAAAAAGCCACTGACTGCCTCGTGGGCATGAGGCAACAGTCTATCGTATCTTACCTGTTAGGAAAAAATAGTCACAATAGTCACAAAAAAATAGAGCCAACAAACCAGAGCCCTACTTTTAAATAGCGCTTGTCCTGTTTACTATTAAAAGAAATTCATATATTCAAGATATACAGGCAAAGAATATTAGTTTCTCGCCGAGTCATCTGGAAAGGTTAATGACTTGTGCAGTGCTACAGTTTCTATAAAATAATATTAAATACTTAAGCAGCATGATTGCAGGCACCAGTCCTGATTGGCCGGCACAAACACTCGTTGTATGAGCCAGACTGGAGACAATACTGCTTGAAAATGATACTTATTCCTTCAACGACACTCATGAACTGCCAGGTAGCTTTGAGTGTAGTCGTGCACAACATTGGAAAGTGTTATATATGAATTACGTATCTCCATTGGCTTTGAGTTTCTTTAGCAGGAACCATTCCTGGCCTAATTGTTATTGTTTAAATAATTAGTGTAGTATAAATATTCCTTCCTAAAAGCAAACCAGTCATGTGTTTCAGATCGATTGTAGCTCTCCAAATGACACACATCATAAATGTAATAAGGTAAAAGAAACTAATGGAAAAAGTAATATAGGATGTTTCATAGACTTAACAATCTCTCATCAAAACATGCAATATAAAATACAGCCATTTGAAGTTGAGTTCCAATCTTTAAACTGCACAGTAATTTGTTTTACTGAGCACTGGTGTAGAAACGCAGAAGCTCAACATGTAGTATAGTCACTGTACATAAGGACAAACTTTTACTGTAGGATTACTTAAAAGGTTGGAGAATTGGAAGTCTCAATTACGAAAGTCAATATAATTTTGTGTGGAGATGTAAACATCTATACAAGTTACAAAAATGAAGTTATGAGCACCCTCATAAATATTCTACAATCTTTTGACATTTTCCTGTTGCTCATTACTGCAACGAAGGTTACTACAATGACAGCATCAATAATCGACCATGTCGACACAAATATGAACAGAGAAAAGTGTAATGTAGCTGTAAAAGAGCTTGGACTGTCAGACCATTTCTGTCAAATAACAACAGTAAAATGGTATATGAAAAAAGTCCCTCAACTGCAGAAATCAAAATACATGATTTTTCAAGACAACTAGCAAACCAAAATTGGGATGAAGTGTGTAGATAAAATAATGTAAATGAAAAATTATCTAAATTCTCAACATTGTCTGAATTGAAGTTTAAAACGTTATTTCCAAAATTACTCACATCAGTAGGAATATCTCACACAAGCAAATGAATAACAACAGGTATTAGGAAGTTCTTTTAAACTGTTAAGTACCTCAGTTCCATGAAAAAGAGTCAATATGAGACAGAATTCTTAAAGTTCTATCGTAAGTAGAAAAAAATTCCTAGGAAGATGCTGATACCTGCAAAAATTCACTTAATGACAAAATAATATACAAAACAGGGAATAAAAGCAAAGTAGTCTGGGATGTCATTAAAAAGGAAACACAGAGAGCCAAACAAAGGCAGAAGAACATATTGGCAAGAAGGGGGGATAAAGTAATAAATGATCCACTCCTCCTTTGTGAATAGAGCATTTCACAAGCACTGCAGTGAAATTACATCAAAAATTCCCAAAAAATATATAACACCTGTAAATAATTATGCATTAAGTAGAATGATGTTACGAACAATCACACAGCATGAAGTCAGTACAAAATCTAAAAACCAAAAAGTCTGTAGGCTTAGATGAAGCACCAACGTGTGTGCTGAAACAATGCATACCGAATATAAAAGCTCCATTAACAATGTAAAAAATGAATTATTCCTAGCAGAAAATGTCCAGAATATTTCTAACAGGTAAGAGTTGTACATCTGCTAAAGGAAGGTAATTCACAAGACACAGAAAAATACCAGCCTATTTCCGTAATGCCACCATCCTCAGAATCATTAGAAGCAATTATGAAAGACTGATTAATCAATTACTTGAATAAATACAACGTTCTAAGTGAGTCACAGTTTAGTTTCCAAAATTTGTAACACTTTACACCGAGTATCAATCAATTCACTTAACAATGGGGTCTGTTGTCGAGTACCAGTTCATTTGCTTGGTATCGATATTTTTGTTGACATTTTTATCCTCTAGTTTAACGAAAATCGCTTATTATTGAAATGACCATCTTTTTCATGCTGTCATACCCATATTTACTTAAAATCATAACAGTTGATGTATTTCTCCCTATTAGCAACAGCTGTTTACAGGTCATAATTATCACCATGTTTGAAAATAAGTAGTAAGCCAAAACTGATAAACTGTAAAGCAATCTAATTCACGACAGGTCTCAGTCTAGTTTAATACTGGCCATCATTTGTAAATGACTATCTAAGTTACTACATAATGGAAGCACAACTTATGTGGACAAACTTGCGAAGTTCATTGTTACAGGAAGTAATTACGTTTTTAAGAATTTATATTTTATGAGGAAGATTAGGTGACAGAGAATCTATATTTTTTCAGACATACTGGACTGAGGATTCACTGAACTCCGTAATATTTAAACTGCATCATAATTTACAACTTAAATTTATAAACAATACTTCAAAATTCACATTCTGAAGAAAACTAACTTAAACATATATTTGTCGAACGAGTTTCAAATCCATTTCCTAGTCAAATTATTTGTACTATTAACAGCAAAGACTGAAAAAAAATATATTTCCATAATTATTCGCCACTACGACAGTACTGCTGCCCCACGAATAGCTAGAGGCGTGAATTTGGGTAATTCTTGTAAATTTCACACAGGTATGGCTGGAAGGCTCAGAGGGCACTGTATACAAGTGTGAAGTAATCAGGGCGGCACAGGGCGCTAATATGCAGTGAAGAACACATATATTGCAGTTGCAACAGTGATTAGTGACTTGTGTGCAGGGACCAAAGTGGGCTGAGGGATGTTGGCATAGTAATTATTAAAGAGCACTCCACTTGTCTCCTCCAGAGGAACTATGTTAGAGGCATAGGAAAAAGATGTACAAATCAGTGACCCCGGAGCCTGAAATCATGCAGCTCTGTCACATTCTGTCTGCATCTAGAATCAGACAGAATGACGATTGTTTGAGTTGCAGGCCAACCACAGCAACCCCTGTTGATGAATATTGGCAGCCAACTGGTTTACTGAAACCACCACCAACCTCCACTCCATGGATGCGTCATAGATGTGGTGAGGCGGGCTGTACCTTGGAGCTGCACTGGTGTGAGGAGTAAGAAGGCTGCTAGCCTCTGCTCTCTGAGTGATATCGTCTTGCAGACTGCAAGCTGCCTTCTTCTGAGGCGGGGCCGAGAACGAACTCGCAGTGTCCCGGATTCAGAGCTCTCTGCAGTCACTGTCCGAGCCGCCCTGTGAGGATGGCCAGAGCTGCTAAGGCTCACCACAAAGACGGCGGTTAGCTGTTTCCCTTCCATGCTCTACATGGGTTCCACGAGTTGCGCTTGTGGGAGCAGTCAGCTATGTGCTGGGCTACCGGCGCAGCGAACACACGCGATGGCCATTTAGCGGTGGCATGAGTAGAAGTGTTAAACCTACAGGGCTAGGTGGTTGGACTCTGACGTAGCAGATTCCAGCATTGACATTGGCGCTGACCCATGCGTGCACGCCATGTGGCGTCATCACCTGTATCAGCAGCGCGCCAGCTGTGTACCTTCGATGCAATAATGTCAATGACACACTTGCCAGTGTTTCTCCGCCTACTTTGGTGTGAGTCATCCCTCTCTCCCAAAGATACCTCTCAGTCGTTCTGACATATTAAAATACCTGAGCTCAGGGGGTTGTAACAATTTGGTATCAGGAAGTGCTCGTTCCTCTTTCTGACACATGATGTGGCAGAAAGTGTTTGTCCACGACCAAAACTCTGTTTTGGTGAAAGAGTTAGTTTTGGAGAGTGGTGAGTGAGGCAGTGGCATATGATGTAGGTTTGAAGGTACCACCTCAGCACAAGTTTTATTTATGTTATTTTTTATATTTGCTCGTGTTGTCAGAGTTAGCTGTGTGAGCTAAGGTACACGATGTTTAGAGATACTTTTGTGTTGGCACAGGAACCTGTGGACTTACCTTTGTTTAGATGTATGGTGGACATGGTAATTTAGTGTCAGTGAGGTGGTCATTTTGCAATTTGTCTGGGCACGAGTTACCATTACCAGAGCTGTAGCAGCTGTTTGTTCTGTATGCAGGTGTACTGGTCATCGGTCTAGTAGTTGTACTCAGAGTAAATGGGCGATGATTCGGCAGAGAAATTAATTTGTGATTATGTTTTTTTGTAGAATTAAAAGGAAATTGGAGTTTTGTCCTTTTTTTTAAAGTTCCAATTAGGTGGAAGTAGAGTGCGCAAAATGGTGGAAACACGTCTACTGCCTCAGATTCAGTTGCTGTAGCAACTCAGCAAGCGCAAGCGTTAACACAGCAGTTTTAAGGCATGAAACTAAGAAATTTCTAAATTAGTCGTGAGTTAGAGGCTCGTAAAAAGAGTCACAATCATTCGCCATCAGAGTTACAAGAAAGTAACTCTGGACTGAGATTAATGTATGACTCAGCAGTGATTGCATTGATTAATCCCTTCTCGGGCAAGGCAACAGAGGACGCGACATTTTTCATTAAAGGTATTAGGGATATTGCGGAAGCACATGGGTGATTAGATGAATATGCATTTGGCGGGGGACGCCAAGGCATATGTCTACCATGAGACATTGAGTTAAGCACACACATTCCAGAAGTGGGCCAATGGATTATGTCAGCGTGACCAAAAACAGAACCGTGCGCGATTTTTTCGGGAGAAATAAAGTGCGTCCTCGACACAGCACAGCAAGTCTGTGGACGCATTCTTGGATAGAATCCGTAAGCTAAATGCGAAGACATATATACAGACCCAGAATGCAGAAGATAATAGGGTACTATTACAAAAGGCAGAAAATAGAGCGGTGGATTTCTTTTTGTTTGGTATAAGTGCTGATGGAGTACCCAGAGGAATTAGAGTCAGTTCATATGATCGCAGCACTTACACAGGAGGTGGATATGCCCACAAGGCCGAGAGTGGACCAGCACATGTTCACTTATGAAGTTAAGTGTTATAGATGTGGTCAGGAGGGGCATCTAAGGAAGCAGTGTAAGCAACCAGAGTGCTATGCGTGTGGCATAGTGTGCCATTGGGCATTTGGGTGAGAGTTAGGGAAGATGGAAAGCACCGGCAAGGGAAGCAGCCATTAAATGCAAACGGGATAACTTAAACTGTTGGAAGGCAGTCCCGATAGACCGTGATAAGGCACAAGTTAGTGCACAGACGGAATGCAGCTTAGTGGGTGGCAGGAAACAGAGATGTTTGGTGGGCACAGGGGTGAATGTGTCTGTTATCAGTCTGGACATCGTGGAGAAGAGGAGACTGGCGCCAAAACGGTATAGGTTACAAGTAGTTGGTGATAATAGGGTGGACTCATTGGGTACAGGAGAATTGGAGTTTTTGGTCGGGAAAACTAAGTTCAGTGAACGCATCAGTGGCGTCTAATTATTTCGATCTTAAGATGTTAGCAAAGAAAAAGAAACTATATTATGCTTTATATCTTAGCCCTCTTTTTGTGAAAATCAGAGGAATCACATTTGTGAGGCTGAATAGCGTAAAAGGTCCTGTGTCATTTACTGTAAAACTTTTTCCCTAGTCGTGACCCAGGGTAGGTCAAAAACTGTGGTTCAAATGGGCACAGCTGGGAGGTGACATTTATAACTAAATTAAATGGACGTGGTGGTGTGTCGGTTCTTGGTGACATATACAGAGAACAATGAGTTTAACCAGAAAAACCATGTGATAGGCACTTTTAGTCTACTAACACAGTTCATCACTGTGCAATAAATAAAATAAAATAAAGAAGAAACGATTTTTAGGACAGTTGAACCTATGGGGTACTGTCAAGAACATTTATGTATGTATTGAACTGGGGACCTAGAAACGACGGAGGGCCACTAGTGGACACACCCCCTTCCTCCCCTCGGACAGTTGAACCTACGGGATACTGTCAAGAACATTTATGTATGTACTGAACTGGGGACCTAGAAACGACAGAGGGCCACCAGTGGACACCCCCCTTCCTCCAATCGGACAGTTGAACCTACAGGATACTGTCAAGAATATTTATGTATGTATTGAACTGGGGACCTAGAAACGATAGAGAGCCACCAGCGGACACCCCCCTTCCTCCCCTCGGACAGTTGAACCTACAGGATACTGTCAAGAACATTTATGCATGTATTGAACTGGGGACCTAGAAACGATGGAGGGCCACCAGTGGACACCCCCCTTCCCCTTCCTCCCCTCGGACAGTTGAACCTACCAGATACTGTCAGGAACAATTATGTATTTATTGAACTGGGGACCTAGAAACGACTGAGGGTCAGCAGTGGACACCCCCCTTCCTCCCGTCTGACAGTTGATCCTACGGGATACTGTCAAGAACATTTATATATGTATTGAACTGGAGACCTAGAAACGACGGAGGGCCACCAGTGGACACCCCCTTCCTCCCCTTGGACAGTTGAACCTACGGGATACTGTCAAGAACATTGATGTATGTATTGAACTGGGGACCTAGAAACGACAGAGGGTCACCAGTGGACACCCCCCATGCTCCCCTCGGACAGTTGAACCTACGGGATACTGTCAAGAACATTTATGTATGTATTGAACTGGGAACCTAGAAACGACGGAGTACCACCAGTGGATACCCCCCTTCCTCCCCTCAGACAGTTGAACCTACGGTATACTGTCAAGAACACTTATGTATTTGTTGAACTGGGGACCTAGAAATGACAGAGGGCCACCAGTAAACACCCCCCTTCCTCCCCTCGGACAGCTGATCGTACGGGATAGTGTCAAGAACATTGATGTATGTATTGAACTGGGGACCTAGAAACGACGGAGGACCACCAGTGGTCACCCCCCCTTTCTCCCCTCGGTAACGTCTCATTCCAGACGAGTGGAACCCCATTGTTTGCGTGGTAGAGTAATTATGGTGTATGCGTATGTGGAGACAGTGTCTGCGCAGCAATCGCCGGCATAGTCTAACCAAGGTGGAATAAAGGGATCCGGACTGCATTACCCGAGGCAGATGGAAAACTACCTTAAAAACCATCCACAAGCTGGCCGGCACACCGGACCCCGACACTCGTTAGACTGCACGACTAGCTGGGTGGGCATCAAGGACATATTCACAATAAAAATAAATAAATAAATAAAATAAAATAAAAACAATCAATCCTGGGTAGACACCGAAGTTTTTCAACGCTGGAATACAAGATTATTGCTTTTAAGTCTGAACTTATGTCTACATTAAGACTACAAAAATTTATTGTATTTGGTGGGTGAGTGATATGAACTCTTCATTCCATTCAACAAACATTATAGAAGGGAAACTCATATTTCTCTCTCTCTCTCTCTCTCTCTCTCTCTCCGTCTCTCTCTCTCTCTCTCTCTCTTGCGACAAATGACTATTGAAAACTGTTTGCAATGGTACTTTCGCGTTCTCATCAATACGGTATCAGAACATTTAAGTTCTACCACTGTAAAGTCGGAAGATCCGCGATTCGGAATGTCAGAACTGTGCAGTAAGTGGTGGCAGGAACACCACCACAAAATCACGCAGCACTAACACTCCAAACCATCGACTCTCGGAGAGAGATTTTAACCGTGTTCAACCTAATGGTAAAGTATCGAACTATTTTTCTCCGAATCATACAGTTTGGGGGAAAAGCAGTGAGAATAATTACTTTTGGAAATCATTTATCAGCCAAAGCCTGTTATAACAATAAACTGTTTCGCTTAATAAAACGGACGCCAGCCCAAATTTGGCACAGTGTCTATACAAAAAGATGAAGTCAATTTTCGACACTGAATAAATAAGTACTTTCACTTACTACGGTCACTTGGCAATAAGAACTATTAATTCCATTTTCTGTTACTTATGGAATTTATCACTATACTTCAGTAATTATTTAAAGAAGACACACATATGTTTCAACAAGGATACAAAAAAAATATTAAACTTATAGCTATCATTCATATGACCAAAAATCTTATTTAACACGACTAAATTTCATTTCTTTAGGACTGTTATTTGTTAATGTTTTAATAACATCAATATTTGTCTGGCTTTCTTTAACATGGAGAAGCAACATGAACAATTACTGTTAAGGTTGTTGCAGTTAAACAATTATGTTACTTTACTTTCAGAAATAATATTGAAAACTTATCCTCATGGTCACGCAAAGTGGTAGCCCTTAAACTGATATGTGCAAATTTTAGTATTTAATAATGATTTTCAGATTTTACTACCAAAACAGTACTCTTGCCAGTAATTTACTATTATTCATACTTTAATAAACATCAGGATACTCGGAATAAATTCGTTTAGGTAAGGACCCTACTGAGGCACATGACATAGGAAAATCACGGTTAAACACAAAGGTACATATAACGCTTATATTCCACTGATTGAAGATGGATGGTTCATACTTTGATACGCTTCTAAATAAAGTACTTTGCCTGTTACTGATGTCGAAGGTGGCATGAGGCGGTGCTGCATAGTAACACTACACAGGTACTGCTCTTGATGTACATAGCTCTGTCTTCCTCTTGGTGGCGACGATAAAATTGCAAATTTTATGAGCTATTAATTTATTGCCGTACTGCGCCAATCATGTAGAACACGTCCGAGGCCAAAAACCCAGTCTTGCGGATAAATTCGGGTCCTCTAGTGCTTGGCCAACGTAATGCATGTTCATTACTTGCAGGGCAGCTACCGACTGTATGAGCCACTTGCGCGCCAAATCTCACTTGTGCGCCCCACCACCTTTTCCATTCCACGACAGAACAGAGTTCCATTCTACCTATGATCCCTACACCTTTTCAATTTACACTTCTGCTTACAAAAGCCCTTAGTATGAACCATCTACAATTGCATGACGACATATACATACAAAATTGACCTAATTAATTACAGTTGTACTTGAAATATTACATAATATTTACAAAATATGTTTTAATACATTTATTCCACCTATGTCAAAGATGTTATTTTAAATAGATAAACTACACTTAACAAAAGCTTACTCTCGTTATAGTATTTTCTTAATTTTTCAAAATTATTGTGAAAAAAATTAAAATATACAGATTAATGGCAGTATTACATTTACAATAGCATTGCAAGTTGAACTCTCAACAAATTATTATTTAAAAAAAAAAAAGATGATTTTACCTAACTGACAGACTCATTTAAATGAACTGGAAACACAGATTTAAAGCTGTTTGATAAATGTGAATTCACGATTCTACAAACAAGCCAACATACCACACACAACATATCAGCAGTCACCTTATTCATTTGAAGGCACCGTGGCGAGGCGTGGAGACAGCTGTGCCGCGAGGTGTAAAGAGATGAGATGTCAATGGCGAGCGTGCGATTCGGCGCAGCTGTGTCGTAATCTTTCCCACAGTGATAGCTAAGTACACGGCTCTCAGGACTGGTCATGATGAACATCGGTTGGCCAGTTCGCGTCGCTATTAGGCCGCCTCCATCTTTTCATTGGAAGTACCGTTGCTGCAATTGTGAAGACAACTAAATGGCGTAAATGAATGTTTTCCACTCGCTGCTTTAATAATGAGCGTGTGCCCGTCTCCACAGTTATTGCTGGCTGAAGTGGACGTCAGCATAATCTCACTTTGCTGCTGGATATCGCATCGACAACAGGATGTGTGTCGTCCTCTCCGGCAGATGCGTTGATCAGAAAAAAACATATTGAGGTCCTTGTTACATTCTATTGATTGTTGAAGCGGCGGCCGCGGTGGACGAGCGGTTCTAGGCGCTTCAGTCCGGAATCGCGCTGCTGCTACGGTCGCAGGTTCGACTCCTCCCTTGGGCATGGATGTGTGTGATGTCCTTAGGTTGGTTAGGTTTAAGTAGTTCTAAGTCTAGGGGACTGATGAACTCAGATGTTAAGTCCTGTAGTGCTTAGAGCCATTTGAACCATTGTTGAAGCACCAAATTCATTAAATGAGCATATCAGTTCGTAAACAGAGCCGTAGGATATTTTTCCAAAAGTTCACTTTATAGTCCGTTGACAGCAGCGCGATCGTAGGTTTGGGCAAATATTTTTATCCTAACAGTTATGTTGTTCCGTTATTTCATCGACATGGTCAAAAAGACCTGTTGCAATTCTGTCAGCGCTCACATCGAGAAACCCTAAAAATCGTTCCACTATTTTTCTCTGTGAAACTGAAAAGTAACGGAATACAGTTGATAGCTGCGATTTATTGATTATAACTGACGTTTCATCAAGCGTAATAACCACAAAATCAGCATTCTTAATTTCATTACAGACTTCATCTCACAAAACATCAGCTACTGCATTTATTAAATCATTTTTAATGCTTGCCGAAGTGCCCCAGGAAACCGTACACGGTACTACACGTTTTTTCAATCGAGGGTCGAACTCTGCATTTGCAAGAAGAAATTTCATGTAATTTTCTTTGTTTGCACATTCTGAATTTTCCTCTTGGCCTCGAAAGGGTAGTTCCTATTTCTTAAACAGCAAACAGCATTAATTAATCTCTTCAATATTTCCCCTGTACTTTCTTACTTTCTCATTGTGCAATTCTATTTCCATCCTTCCTTGAGAACTTAAAGAATCGTCAATTCTAGCAGGACAGGCAATAAATCGATTGAGTTTTAAAAATAGAAAGGTAAATTTCAGATTTACCATATTTTTTTCATTGCAGTATTAAGATGCTTTAAATCGTAATACCGTTGCTTACTCCTACCTAACATAGGTAGTATGATAGTTTATTATGATAAGTAATGCAGTGGAGGAATGGCAGTTGTCCTGTAAATTGAGCATCATGGCACCACCCAATACTATCCACAGTAATGATAGTCAGCCTGTAAACTGACCATAGCGTGCATAGTAACAGTGGTCACCCTATCAATCGAACATCATTCGTTATAGTGGATGTAGAGCACAACCATTCTAAATTTAAGTGGTACAGTTCGGACCATCTTGGCAGTGTTTGTTTGGATGTTGAGTGAGATGGAGCGTTTGATGTAAGCAAATCCGTAGTACAGATTACAATTATTGATTGACTATTTCATTATTTTTGATGACATACTAATGATGACACAGCTTCAACGTGAGCCCTATTTTGTATCACATAGTTGCTTATTGGGAATTTTAAGGACTTTATTTTTTCAGCAGTTGAATAAAACCATGCATTCAACGTAATGGTAGATTTTTGATGGAGGGTTAAAGGCAGTCACACCTTTAAATTGGCTACCATTCCCCACACAACAGTATTCGAGGTAGTGGCAGCTACCCTGTAGACTGACCATCATTGCTCTAACCTGTAAACTGACCATCACTACTCAACCCAATAGTATCGACTGGGGGTAATGGCAGTCATCTTGTAAATTGACCATCACTGTTTCACCCAGTAGTATCGACAGAGGTAATGGCAGTCACCATGTAAACTAGCCATCATTGCACTAATAGTATCAATTGTCCATTTATATGCATATACAGGGTGTATCAAAAAGGATGGCGCAAACTTACAAGGCTGAAAGTACACGATAATAGAAGCACAAACGTCCTAGTAAACATGGGTCCGCAAAAGAGCCGCTTGCGAGATAATCACCACTGTATGGTTCCAAGCCGCCTCTGACGTCATTGTAAACGTCGTCCTAGTTAGTACACATTAATTTGAAATTTAGACTTTACTATTGGGTTGTACATCGCAATTACTTCACATTTCGTGTATGGGCTACCTGTTAAAGGAGGTGTTCGAATTGTTTTCCTTGAATATGGATGCAATACTGTGTTCGTCTCTGCGATGAATTTCGAACCCTTTCGAAAACCCTTGGGTCATTCCGGAATTCTTGACAAGCATGTACAACTCTCTGCTCCTATTCTTCAACCATGTTAACGGGTGTGCTGTACACTTTGATTTTGAACTGACCCCAGACACAAAAATCCAAAGGATTTAGATCAGGAGATCTTGGAGGCCAAGATACAGGTCCGCGTCGACCTATCCATCTTTGGCCGTATCTGCGCGTTAGATGCCGTCTCACACCAGCAGCGAAATATGCCGGAGCTCTATAATGCATGTAACACATACTCTGGCGTTGCTGAAGGGGAACATCTTCAAGCAATCCTGGAAGATGACACCGCGGAAGGCTAAGGTACCTCAGTCCATTAAGTTGTGTTGGAAGAATGTGTGGCCCAGTGTGTTGATCGCCTAGTACCCCTAATCACACATTCAGTGAGAAACGTTGCTGATGTAATGACTCATGAACAGCATGTTGGTTTATTTCACACCACAAATGGGTATTAGGATAGATAAACACACCATTGCGTGTGAATCCTACTTCGTCTGTAAATAAAATGTTACGTGCGAAACGAGGGTCGACTACAGCATGCTATTGCAGCCACTGACAAAACATCACTCTAGGAACAAAGTCCGCATCATTGAGACATTGAACTCTTTGGAGGTGGTAAGGGTACAGTAAACTGTGATGTATAATTCTCCATACACTACTGTGGCTTAGTACAGCCACTTGTGTGGCAATTTTTCTCATCGAGGTTCCTGGAGAGCGTTATACTGCTTCCAGCACCATATACTCAACCTCAGGCGCAATGCGAGCAGGCCTACCTCCTGCTCTGCCATGTGCAAAGCCCCTGTGTTCTCTCAGTCACTGATGGACTCTGGTAAATGTACGACTTTCGTGGTGTCTTCGATCAGGAAGTGTTTCTTGCTACAAGTGTGCATCCTCCCGTGCATTGCCATTAGTCCTACCATACATGAAATGCATATCTGCATACTCTTCGTTACTGTATGGTTCCACTGTAACTACAACACAGCACACGTGGCACTGCTCAGACGCGACTGCCCTTTGAGACTGTGTACTGTATCTGTCCTGTACTTTCTGACTGTAAGGTGTGACTCCAACTCCACCTCTCGTCAATGTTCCATTGTGTAAACAGCGAACATAGAACGGCCTCAAGTGCACAAGGCGAAAACTGGACGATGTTACAAACAACGCCGTCAGTGGCGGCTTGGAACCATACAGTCGTGATTATCTCGCAAGCGGTTTGTTTACGGACCTGTGTTTACTGGGACATTTGTGCATCTATTATCGTGTACTTTCAGCCGTGTAAGTTTGTGCCATTTTGATACACCCTATATATATTAAGGAGCTGCCCCGGCTTCACATGGATAGTACTAAGTATCTATGACTGGATGATCTGTCTTGCATGCTGGTACTTTTCTTTATGGAGCATTGCGTATAGTTATGATTCAAAATCAGAGAACATTAGGTAACTGAATTAACAATTTTCATATAAATTAAACGATTTAATTAGCACAAGCCATTTGCCACCATACTGTAATTCCTAAAAGTGTGAATGGATTACCCAAACACAACTTGCTAACAATATGAGCCATGCATCAAAGGTCACTCATTTGCTGATGGGGCTGTTGCGCCAGTCCACTGTGAGTATCAAAACCCCTACAGCTGTTTCTGAGAATAGCCTTCACATACAGACAGAGAAAATGCAGCGGCGAACAGCAATTCATCACCATTCAGCCAATTAGCGTCTAATATATACAGATGATATACACGAACTATCCTCATGAATCAATGTACCTATTAATGAAAATGTTATCAAAATGCCAACAGTAGTTCCTGAGATTAGCCTTCATACAAGTATACAGACAGAGAAATGTCGCAGGGGGCTTTAATTTATACCTAACATGTATGGAAGGAGGATGTATGCATAAGTATTGGGACAAGGAGGGTTCTGTGGCACTCTGCATTGTTGCCAGATGTATCCAAGATGGCGACGATGATGCCATCCAAGATGGCGGAGTTTGGCGGGAAGATAGGTCAATTGGGCGACCTACACTAACCTAACCCCCTCACCTCCCCCCAGGAAATGGCGGGAAGTTCAAATTCCATCAGCATAATGCATCACAGCATGGTTATCTCTGCTAACCTAAGAAAATCGTGGGAAGATAGGTCACTTGGACTACATCCACTAACCTAAGTCACCCAACCACCACCTCCTCCTAGGAAATGGTGGGAAGAGGACTCAGCCTGTGCTAGACATAAGTCTTTATTATTTTGCATGCACCAGTCTTTATTTAAACAGTTTGATGCATTACACCCATCCAGTGTGTTCACCATAATGTCTGGACTCCAACTGACCTAGTACACAGTACCATCACCAGAGAGGCTATCGTCCCTTTCATCTGTTCGACCTCTTTCTCTCTCCCATGATTCTAACGACACACGTCTGAAGTGTGTAGCATGCACACATATTGAAATCACAGCATCTAGCCATTGCCCACATACTGACATCACAGATCGTGTTTTAGAAATATGCCAGTGATTCTAACGGAACATGTGTGACGTGTAACTGATGCATCATGCATCTAACGAAGTCCTCAAGTCACATCACTATGTAAAAAAAGAACCAAGTCGAACTCTAGGAAACTATATAGTGTCCCACAAATCCTTAATGTTCACTTTCTTGATGTTTCCATAGAAAAATTCCTGCTCTGACATAAGCTGTTTACCAAAATAGCCGATATCTCATTTTTTCTGTTGTACGCCATTCCTAAATACTAAAAAAAATTCACCGTTTTATCATCTCAGCACTTTCTAAATGATTTGCTTTAGCGTTTAGGAAGCTAGGGTAAATCTAACAAACACTAGTCTTAATACCAGCAATCTAGAATTACACATATATAGCATTCATGTTTGAAAAAATCACTAAGCTCTCAGACTTTGAGTAAGATGCAATAAGTCCTTGATCAAGAATATATGTAATTGCATCCTCCTCAGATGAGTTCGTAATATACACGTAATGACTTCAGATTCAAAGGTTGAATTCAATATCATCCAGTATGTATTACAAACAGCATCTTCACTCATAGTATGACCGAGCGAGGTGGCGCAGTGGTTAGACACTGGACTCGCATTCGGAAGGACGACGGTTCAATCCCGCGTCCGGCCATCCTGATTTAGGTTTTCCGTGATTTCCCTAAATCAATCCAGGCAAATGCCGGGATGGTTCCTCTGAAAGGGCACGGCCAACTTCCTTCCCCATCCTTCCCTAATCCGATGAGACCGATGACCACGCTGTCTGGTCTCCTTCCCCAAACCAACCAACCAACTCGTAGTATGAATTCTCTCTCTGTAAATTGATAAATTATCATAGGCTCAGTCCTCCTTGAAGTACTGGAAGCATCTGGCTAGTTCAGCTTTCAGTCACTAAGACTGCTAGTGAGCTCCTCCCACCCTCAAAATGTTCAACAGCCATTGGTTCACGCTGAGATCATGTGATACTACGTCATCACATCTATATAAGGAGTAGTTCTCCAACAGTCTTTCTCACTCGTCCGCTGTTCGTCGCATCATTCATTCATTCATTTGTGCGTTTGCTGTTTCTTTTATCCCTGCAAAGATGAAGAGGAGTGGAAACGGTCATGCTCACGGTTCCGACAATGTCAGACGCGTCTGCTCACCCTAGACCCAGCGTAAGTTATCATTATCTTTTTCTTTTGTGTTTGATCAATCTTCAGCACTTCGAACTGAAAATTGTTTTTAGTTCTTGTGCGTTCGTCTGGCTCAAATTTTTATTTCTCTCTCTCCTACACTATATTTTCTCCATTTGTTTCAGCATTCGGGCTAGAGATCTCGACACAAATAAATCCGAAGGTTGCTGTGGAGATGAGGGAAGAACAACACCAGTCTTCATCACTTCCAAACCGTGAGTCTGAAATTTTTTATCTCGTGATATTGTTATTCTGTATGTGCATCCTTCTTTAGATTATATGTACAGGCATCTGATGGAGATGGCATAACCTTTCTCAGTTATTGTTTCAGAGCATGTTTGTTTAATGAATTTCCATTGCTTAATTCATGTGCTTCACGTTACAGAGTCTGTAGATCCACATCTGTCCTAATCCCTAGTGCCTGAGTGGTGCACGAAATGGCCAAGGAGCGGGGATATATTATTTTTATATCAACAAGTGTTCTATTCCTAATATAATACCGATCTTACTAATTATTACCTCCATTCTATCTTTACAGAACCACCTTCTCAACACTTGGTATGCGCTCCTGCAGCATCCCCAGATGCACGCAGGGTTGCGAAAGCAACAGGTCCCCGCCGTACGCGTCGCCGGCTCGCACCCTTCTGCTCGTCAGAGGTTGCAGGTGGCTGCAGATGCCTCTGCAAGTGGCTGCAGGCTAAGTGACGGTGGGACACGACCATCTAAAAGAGCTAGCATCAGCTTCTATGCTTCACCTGCAACTGCACCAAGCCCGGGCTGCTCTCACTGTGAAGCGCCTACCACAGCCGCCCCTGCCACCACTGCTGTTACCCCAAGTCCCGTCCCAGCCACCACGACTGCCACAGCATCGCTCTGCCGTCCAGGGGGCCGCCTTTCCTCAGGCTAGTGGGTTAGGCCTGCAGCAAACAGGCTGCTCGCAGCAGCCCGATTCCGAGCGTCTCCTCCTCTGCTGTCACGTCCTCGCCATCAGCAAAAGGTGTGTGTACCTCGGCGCATAGCCCTCCCTGCAGCAGATGCACCCTCACCAGCCCAGTCATCAATAGGGTGGACTCCTAGTTTAGCAGTAGTAATAGTAAAATTGGTTATTCTATGGCTAGCGGTAGAGCTCTCCCTTGTCGTAATGATAGTAAAGGACATCAGAATAATGGTATAATGAACCCTCTAGAATACTCAGCAGTTGCTAGGGCTTTTAAGGGACATATCTCAATCACAAGGCTTGAGAATCCAGGAGGGAGGTATCGCGACACTGTCTTGGAGTCCAAGACGATCCGAGATTTAATGCCATTAAATGCAGCGAACGGTTCACGTTTATGGCCTGAAGAAGAAAAGCAAGTCAGATGAGCGAGACAAGCACATCGTCGTCGTCGGCCCCCTCCATTTCTCAAAATTTGCAGGTGAGCCAGAGCTGCATGTAAATGTGCTGCTCTTCTCTGAAGGTGATAATTGTCACTATGTGTGGATCAAAGATATGTCCCGACTCCTTTTCAATCAATTGTCAAAAAATAGCAATAAAAAGCATATCTGCTTAAGGTGCCTCAATTATTTTTCATCAGTTATTAGCGATACATCTCGTAGACCGTGCTTCCAAGGACCCAGTACATGTTATTATAGCCACAGAGGAAACTAACTTCATTAAATTTCAAAATGCTCACAACCAGCAGCGATGCCCGTTAGTGGTGTATGCCGACTTTGAATGCCTGCTGGCTCCTATTACTCGCTGTGAAGGGAATCGATCAGCCTCACATACAACCTTCACACAAAAACGCATACCTTATGCTTTAGCGTTCCAAGTTGTAAGTGGATATGGTTCTAAACTTAACCACTACGAGTCTTATGTCGGGGACAATCCTGCGGTTTGGCTTCTCACTGAGCTTGAAAAACTTTCATGAGAAGTTGATAAGCTCTACAGCACCATCATTCCCATGACCAAATCAAAGGAAGATGATGAATTGTATGAAAACGTGGTTAATTGTCATGTTTGTGGCAGCCGTTATATAGAACAGCAGAAGCTTCCCATAGAGATCATTGCCATCTTATGGGAAAGTTCCGTGGTGTAGCTCATAACGCATGCAATTTGAAGTATAAGCTACCACGGCACATACCTGTCTATTTTCATAATTTGAGTGGGTATGACACTCATTTTCTGGTTGAGCACTTGGCTAATTTCGGTATGAAGAAAGATCAGGTCAGTGTCCTGCCTGAAAGTGTTGGGAAGTGCATTTCTTTCTCAAAACGAATGACGCCAAAAATTATGCTCCGTTTTCAGACCCTTTACGATTTATGCAGACTTCACTCCAGAAAGTTGTTGAAACTCTACTCGATTAGTATTTCCTGATGAGGAAAAGTTCCAACTAGCGACTAGGAAAAGAGTTTTCCCATATGAGTATGTTGATAGTATGGTAAAACTCAATGAAACAAAGCTTCCCAACATATCTGCATTTACCAGTACTCTCACAGGCGATGCTGTAACTACAGCAGATTATGAGTATGCCATGAATGTCTGATGGGAATTCAACATTCCCAATTTGGGAGAATATGCAAGACTATACATGCATTTGCTTGCAGATGTTTTTGAAAAGTTCCGGAGTATATGTATGGTCATGTACTCCCTGGACTCTGTCTTTTATTACATGGCACCCGGATTGACCTGGGACGATATGCTCAGAAAAATGGTGAGCAGCATAGAAATTTTGGCTGATGCTGCAATGTTTCTATTTTTTGAGTGCAAATAACCCATGGATGGGTGTCGGGTTTAATGCATCCCTTGATTGAAGTTGCATTATGCACTTAGATGTGAACAACTTATACGGGCTCGCCGTGATGCAGCCACTGCCAGTTGGTGGGTTTCGATGGGTGTCCGAAGATGAATGGAAGGAATTAGGTGGAAAAATAATGGGTCTTGTGGCTGATTCAGATGCAGGGTATGTGCTTGAGGCAGGCATCACATATCCTTATAATTCACATGGAAAGACAACCGACGTGCCATTATGTCCAGAGCAACAAATTCCATGAGGAAACACCGTCTCTAAACTGATGGCTACTGTTGGAGATAAGCAGAGGTATATTATTCATCATCATAATCTCCAGCAGTGCCTCAGCTTAGGGATGAAGCTTGTTAGAATCACCCTGGCTATCTCCTTCAAGCAATCCCCACGGTTGAAGGACTATATTGAACTAAATACCGAAAAGACGGCGGTCGTGACTAATGATTTCGAAAAAGATTTTTATAAATTAATTAACAATTCCATTTTCTGGAATGCAGTACGTAAGAAATGAACACGATATTTTGATTAGAACCACGTAGGAAAGGCGTTATGGCTTGAGAAAGTGTATCGCCAGGCCAAATTTTAAGTGTACCACCATCTTCAATGAAAACTTTGTTGCTGTGGAGATGGCAAAGACTGCAGTAGAGTATATGAAGCCTATTTGTTTGAGGATGTGCATACTGGATATCTCCAAATTCTACATGTATCACTTACACTAAGAGTGGAACCAACGTTGTTCTATATGGATACTGACAGTTTTATCTACTGGATCAAGAACTGCTATCTATATGAAGTAATTAGGTGTCACGGTAAAGAATTCGACATGTCTTCTTATGAGGCCGATAATCCTTATGGTATTGTTCCTAAGAACAAGAAGGTTATCAGTATTATGAAAGACAAGGTGAATGGTTTACCGATTGTACAGTTTGTGGGACTGAGCTCCAAAATGTTTGCATATCGTACAATAGAGGGGGGCACCCAATGGCGGACAAAGGATGTTTAATGTGTGGCATCTCGGGCGCTCTCAGTGGAAGACTATTAGCAGTGCCTGTATGGTTGCAGCGTTCAAGGCGCTCCTCCACATATGGTTTGGCAAACTAGTATTCAATCATGAGATCACAAGGTGTACACTGTACTGCAGTCTAAAGTCGGATGGTCTCCTTATGACAAAAAAAGAGTCGTTTGTGAGGATGGGATAGAAACCTTGCTTGTGTGTGATGTGTGGTGTGAGTGGGTGTGTATGTGTAAGTGTAAAATATGTATGAATGTGTGTGTGTATGAGTGAGTGTAAAATATGTATTAATGTGTATATACATCTAGTTTATATAAGCACCATGTGCTGGAAAAAATTATCGTCACTTTATATATATATATATATATATATAAGCACAATGTGCTGCAAAAAAACATTATTGTCTCTCTTCCGTGATTCAAGTCTGTGTGTGTGTGTGTGTGTGTGTGTGTGTGTAAACAGAGTAGTGTTTAAGCTTCACCTAACACTAGCCTTTCAGTCAAAGTAGTTTGAATTCCATTCAAATCTTTTATTTTTAGTACGGCTGTTTGGGTTGGACACTTTAGAGCCACCCAATTAATTGTTATTAAAGTATTTCAGCTGTCTGTGGTGGAAAATGTCTAGAGCCACCCAGTTCAAAAAAATTTAGAGCTGCTCAGTTAAGATGGAACTATCCAATTAAACGTTATTAAAGTAATTCATGGGAAATGTATATTTCAAACATATATACAGAACTTGTCTCGTTAAGTTGAAGCCAGCAAATTAATTAAGTATTTCACAGAAAAGTCTAGTTGAAAAAAAGTGTTTAGAGCCATATAGCTAAGTAGGAGAAAGTTAATTTACACAGCAGCTCGATTCAATAAAGTCTGTTTGGGTGGAATTTCATTAGTAATAGTGTTTAGCGTATAAGTTAGTCTACACCTCTGCTTTAGTTTTAAGTATGGCTCTATAAGGAAAAAAAACCACATTCAACATGTGTTTGATTTTAATAATAAGTTAAAAGTATCTCTGTATTGAACTGAACTGTATCTCAAGAACTATATATATATTGCACATCACTAACTAAATTGTAATCTCAAGAACTGAACTGAATTGAATAAAGGAAAAAAAATTAGCTACCCTACATCACTGTTGTTATTTAAAAAAAAACCTAATCATTATTTTTTTTGTTAAAACATATGTGTGAACATTCTGCAGGTACATCTGCATTGCATGCGCACATCTACAATTTCAGAGAATTCCCTGCAGGTAGTGCCACAGGAATGTGGAAGTCTACCTATTAATAGCACAGGTACCGCTGCCGCTACTCTCTTGTTGACAGTGCACAAGGCTGTGGTAACTAGGTCACACAGCAGACTGCAGTCGCACGTCAACAAGATGTAGCGCATTTAACACACATTTTCAGAGAAGTCACTGCAGGCGAGCACATAGGAATGCAGAAACCTACCTATTAATAGCACAGGTACCGCTAGTCCCTTGTTGACAGCGCACAAGGGTGTGGTAAGTAGGTGGCACACTTACAGTGGACTACAGGTATAGATGCAGACAGCAATAGGATCATGGTTAAACTTACATGCTAAAGATGTAGGTCTCAAAAAAAAAGTATACACTGATTGTTAAGAAAAAAATTATTTATTTTCATCAATTCAATTTAAAAGTAATATTACATTGTCATAAGCAGATACAGCAAAACGTTTTTTATACATGTTCTTGAGTCAATGGAAAGAAGGACACCAGTAGAATTCCGGGTCTTGAATAGAAGCAAACTTAAAGATTCGACGCATCCATCAGATCTTCTCTTTCCCCTTCACATAGACGATGGTATCCATGTGATAGAATAATTTAAGCGCAGTCACTGTATCTTTATAGGGTATGCCAGTATCATCTCAGTGAATTCTATGGTAGAAACGTGTTAACCAATTTGCACTCTTCCATGTCTTAGCACAACTCACATACTTGAATGGCCCTGGCAATACAATGTTTGCTGAGAATGTCTCTATTATTCCATCATCTTTTGTGTATGCTACAAACGCAACATCCTTCAACATGAACTGTCTACACTCACCATCATAGAAACCATGAGTGTCCAAAATGATGTTCACACCTTTAGATGTCATTGTGAAATACTCTAGGTATGGTGCAGCACCTATTCATTTATACATCTCGTTGCACAACACTGGTGAGAGGGCAGTAGTTGATCACACAGTCATGTAGAACTAGAGCATATGTGGCAGTGTGTGCCGGGAAATTTGTTGATGATTCATATTCAATTCGTTCATCTATAGGTCTAGACTTAACTATCTCATTCTGTTTCGAGCAGTCTATTACGATGACTGGTGAAAGCTCCTTGAACTTACGCAGACTGAGTGGACAATCTCCTCCCTCTCCTTTGGCAATTTCATAATAAAAAGCACGAAACCTTGCATACATGTCATACGCTAGACTGTATACATTTTGATTCCACTGTAGATGTAAATTGTCATATGGGTAGAATTCTGAATTGAGGTAGACCTTACCATTAGTTAACTTTCAGTTGTCAAACACTTTGGAATCATTTGCTGTATTACCTCTTCTATCAGTCTGAAACGCAAGTGTGATGAATCTAGGTGTCTCTAGATGGGAGGAGGTTTGAATAACCCTTGTTTGTCTGCTCGCAGTCAGTAACACTGGGTACTCGAAAACCTCCCACGAGTGAAATATCAGTGACAGAAATGTACCTGAATTCAGGACTTTTAAAAGCTTCAAACACTCCTCGTCTGATACACTGGTGTGAGGCATTTTCCATATTATCTTGCTGATTGTGATCATATTCTCCTCTTGAGCTCCTTGAATGTATGAGTTATTGTCCGTCGCACTCCGCACCAGAATGAGTTCCTATTTAGCGTCCATAATAATCTGTCTCATGTCCTCAGAGTACCCCATAAGCATTTTTAGAGGTACTGCAACTGTTCTATCCTCTGGATCGTCTATGAACCATCCCGCACTTTCTAAACTATGCACATCTGTGGATGATGTAGACACATATGTTTTCAGGGTTGATGTTATGCCGACATTGCGTGTACAGTCAATCTCAGACCCATTGAGTTCATAGCGTATCTCTTAGAACAGGAATGCTAAAGGGTTACATGTAAGCTTGGATCCCACTGTATCACTGCCGTCGGTTTTCTTGAATGATCCCTCCAGATATAATAAACTCTTGCATGGAAGCGTGAGTGCGTCTTGGTGCTGGATGACAATCCTGATTTCATCGTTCTTGTTAAATGTGGTTGAAGCGTAAGGTTTATGAGAGAAGTATTCCTGACGTATAATTCTGTCATCATACTCTACTAGATCGGTTATATTGAGTGAGGACGTCATTGAGAGGTTTCAGGCCAACTGATTTAAGAAATGCGTATTTCGCACGTGTTATCACTTTGTTGTTTGGTAGCGAAGTGGCATTCTGTGGATTGCATCCACTTGTTTTATACCGTACGCCCAGCCTGCCTTAGATGTAATCGTACAATGATTTCCTCACCACGAAAGTCAACATGTTGATTATTCTGGTCCACAATATGCAGCTGCAAATAGTCCAATGTCTGAGCTGTCATTTGAAGGTATATTGCATTGGCTGAGGTTTCAACAAGCTTATACCCCGTTGCAACTGAGGGGAAGAATCCGTAAATAGTGTGAATCAGACTATCGTTGAGATAGGAGTTCGTTGCAATGTTAAACTCGACTCGGATTGTGCTGACGGAAAGTATGTCCACAGTCTGATCAGACTTGTAAAATTTACTTGGATCCTGCTTCAAAACCTGTCCTTTTGTGAAACCCAGTAGGTGTCCTATTGAACCTTTTTGGTTAAAGTCAGTCGTTGCATTTACAGTCCTTATTTCAGATTTAAGTGAATTGATGTTTGCATGTAGTTCAATATCTTTTCCAGTCTGTTTTAAGACTTCGTTTAAATCGTCGATATCATGTGCAGCCGGTTCTATTTCCAGAATATCTTTTTCACCATTAATATCAAGATGCAGTTTGTTGTTACTCTCAGTGATATTTGGGATGCTGTTGTACGTCTCCAGTCCAATCAATGCAATATTTCATTCACCAACGCTCCAACACTCAAATTAATTGGCGGGAAGTAATTTGCACGCAATACAGATGATCGTTGTTTTAAGGTCAAATTAGACATTGCATCCGAACCTCAGTTGATGAAGGAATGTTTAAAGCTCCTCCTTATATAGCATGTTTCTTCTTCTTTGTGAACGTCAAGAGAAACATGATGCATAGATGTCCACAGAAGTGTGTATTAAAGTCCTGATAGTGTCGATAATTGCAGAGTACATGTCTTCTGTGAGTGAAGTATCGTTGTAATTCTTCTGGCGGTTGCAGGTCACCAAATGAGTCGAAATAGTAGATGGTATCCGCATTTTTGTAACATATGATACCCAGTGAGTGCCGGGGTCTCCAGCAACATCTAAATTCACAATGCCGCGTTCACCAGTTTTCCACATAGTCTTTGGTAATGTATCCCGCATTAACACACCACGGAATCCTGGTATCTTGAATTTGTCTCTAACAAACTTAAGAAGATCTGTATTTGTGAGTGGTAGATCTGGTAGGACCGCTAATGGGCTTTTTTTTTTTTTAATTTATGAATAGACCAAGATCTTTCATGCACGATTTCAAGTATAGTCCTTTTCCGATGGCTGCGGCTTCCATCATGTGGTTATGTCTTATTGCCTCTTCTAACTGTGCTTGGGAGTTTTGCACGTTCTTGACTGTTCGTGCGACAGCTGCAGCACCACCAACGAGGGAACCTACCGCCGAGAGCGCGGAGAGGGACGGGATGAGAAATGGAATAAAACCGCCAGATGTCTTAGGTACTGGTGGAACTCGAGGTGCTTTAACCGGACCTCTTTTTCTTCTTCTTCCCGCATCTTTCTGCTTCAGTGCGTTTTAGCTGCATGCATCGAAGTCGGTATACATTTCTTCAAACAGCCTTGCTTCCCTCCCTTGTCCTTCTTCTTGTTTAGTGCACAACGTGCAGTATTCATAACTCGCTTGA
This sequence comes from Schistocerca serialis cubense, assembly GCF_023864345.2. NCBI lineage: Eukaryota > Metazoa > Arthropoda > Insecta > Orthoptera > Acrididae > Schistocerca > Schistocerca serialis. Next base: position 831,446,752 of record NC_064640.1, read on the forward strand.
AATTCATCACTCCTAAACCCAACTTAATTTTTCCTAGCATGTTATTATCAACTGCAAATGCTGCAATGTGTTGACCTGTACCAATATCCCTTCTTCTCCATATCACCTTAACCTTATCAGCTAAAATCCTATCTGCAATGTGACGACTTGATGGATCTTTATTTGCAGCATATGCAATGTCGTGTTACATACACCCTTCGTCGAGCAGATTAACCCCCCTTATCACATCGTGCCATGCATTTCTGAAGGTCCACACTAATTATACCGAGGGATGTGTAAATTCCACTGGCAGTTGTTCTAGAATACCACCACCTCCTCTAATGCGTCTCCTAGCATGCATGTTATGCTACTGCGGTCGTTGTAGACCATGCACTCCCATTATATAGCAAATCGTCGGCATCAATCCAACTGTTTTTCGGTAGGTCTTAGGAAGATAAGATTCATTAAGCCGAGTGTTCTCTCAGACCGCCTATCACCAATCTGTATTGTGTCATCAGTTACAGTTATAGGATGTGTACCCAACATATACGGCCTTCCCCTACTAAAGCCGAATGTTCTATCTGTCTTACCAGGAGCATGACGGATAATGAATTCGTCAATGACAACACTCTCGTTATAGTGTGTTTTTGTTTTTGCTGAGAGCTGTTGGAGAGATTCAGTAACCGTCTTAAAGGTCTCTCTAGTGTTTGCTGTCGATCCATATGCCCTAACCTCAGCAACCATAATTTCTCACGAAGTGCTCTCCGCGTTTAAATCACTTTCTGCTTCGTCGACATGTCGGTTTACACTAATCAGACATCTCCGCAGCGTGAGGCTTTATATATCCGGTAATTTTTTTCTTCCTCTCACTATGTACCTGCTCATCCTTCTCAACAACAAGGAACTCTACATCTATTTTCACCACAACAGCCTCGACCTTTTCAGTGAAGTCGGCTACTTTCTTACCGACTTCATTAACTAACTCATTTAACGCATTCACCATTCTCAAAAGGTCTGGTAATATGTCTCTAGTTCCCTGTGCATACCTAAACCTTTATGCACAACAGCCTGACTTTTCGCGTACATGTACAGCCGAAGGTTCTGTCTATGTACACCTATTCTCACGGGTTGAGAGCTACACAAACTCGCGAATTTGTCCATGGCGCAGCGTATACTGATGTACTAACCTGTCTTACCGTGCAATAAATGCAAAAACTCTTGAAAGTTTCGCCTGTAGCTACCATCACTCAGTTTTCATGTTTTATCAATAACGATAAACCCATACTGTGAATGATTCCAGCAATCAGCCCATATCTTTACAAAATCATTGAACGACATGTCAGTTCCGACATATGTCTGGTAAATGTGTTTCAAATTCAGATTGCCTTGTTTGAAGGCTGTAACGAGGCCTGAATTATCCCTAACCATGTGTTTCGGGATTCTGGAATATGTCTGGCTTAGATAAAATACATCAGCACCCATATGACGACCGAAACAGAAATATTTTCGAATGTGGTTTTGGTTTTCCACAGAAACGTCGTCAAATGTGAGGACAGTGTTTGACTTTGCTTTTACAGGTGGAGGGATATCACCACTTTCACTGAATGTCGTGTATGTAATACTGTCTACATCGCACAATATCTCCTGCAATAGCTGATACTTAGGTTGAAACAGGGAATTTGAGAATACACAAACATGTTCAAATCGGACTCCATCTACATGTGTTAGCAGCATCATGAGGACATTAGTCTTCCCACAGTTGGATGGACCTACAAAAATCGCTCATATATTATAAGGAAGGAGAATTCCGTTCTCCTTGTTCTTCTTCAGGTCTTCTTTTGCATCTTCACAGGACCAGTCACCGACAACAAAGTCCTTCTGATGAGGGTGTTCCATATATTGACTACACAGAGTATATATATATATATATATATATATATATATATATATATATATATATAGACAAACTCGCGAATTTGTCCATGGTGCAGCGTATACTGATGTACTAACCTGACTTACCGTGCAATATATGCAAAAACTCTTGAAAGTTTCGCCTGTTTTGTGTTTTAAATTCATATTGCCTTGTTTGAAGGCTGTAACGAGGTCTGAATTATCCCTAACCATATTATATATATATATATATATATATATATATATATATATATATATATATATATATATATATAGGGTCCATTGATCGTGACTGGGCCAAATATCTCACGAAATAAACGCCAAACGAAAAAACTACAAAGAACAAAACTTGTCTAGCTTGAAGTGGGAAACCAGATGGCGTTATGGTTGGCCTGCTAGATGGCGCTGCCATAGGTCAAACGGATATCAACTGCATTTTTTAAAATAGGAACCCCCATTTTTTATTACATATTCGTGTAGTATGTAAAGAAATATGAATGTTTTAGTTGGACCACTTTTTTCGCTTTGTGATAGATGGCCCTGTAAGGGTCACAAACATATGGCTCTCAATTTTAGATGAAGAGTTGGTAACAGGTAGGTTTTTTTAAATTAAAATACAGAACGTAGGTATGCTTGAACATTTTATTTCGGTTGTTACAATGTGATACATGTATCTTTGTGAACTTATCATTTCTGAAAACGCATGCAGTTATAGCGTGATTACCTGTAAATACCACATTAATGCAATAAATGCTCAAAATGATGTCCGTCAACCTCAATGCATTTGGCAATATGTGTAACGACATTCCTCTCAACAGTGAGCAGTTTGCCTTCCGTAATGTTTGCACATGAATTGACAATGCTCTGACGCATGTTGTCAGGGGTCGTCGGTGGATCATGATAGCAAATATCCTTCAACTTTCCTCACAGAAAGAAATCCGGGGACGTCAGATCTGGTGAAGGTGTGGGCCATGGTACGGTGCTTCGACGACCAATCCACCTGTCATGAAATGTGCCAATCAATACCGCTTCAATCATACACGAGCTATGTGCCGGACATCCATCATGTTGGAAGTACATCGCCATTCTGTCATGCAGTGAAACATCTTGTAGTAACATCGGTAGAGCATTACGTAGGAAATCAGCATACATTCCACCATTTAGATTGCCATCGATAAAATGGGGGCCAATTATCCTTCCTCCCATAATGCTGCACTACACATTAAACCGCCAAGGTCGCGGATGTTCCACTTCTGGCAGCCATTGTGGATTTTCCGTTGCCCAGTAGTGCATGTTATGCCAGTTTACGTTACCGCTGTTGGTGAAAGACGCTTCGTCGCTAAATAGAATGCGTGCAAAAATCTGTCAAATGGTTCAAATGGCTCTGAGCACTATGGGACTCAACTGCTGAGGTCATTAGTCCCCTAGAACTTAGAACTAGTTAAACCTAACTAACCTAAGGACATCACAAACATCCATGCCCGAGGCAGGATTCGAACCTCCGACCGTAGCAGTCTTGCGGTTCCAGACTGCAGCGCCTTTAACCGCACGGCCACTTCGGCCGGCTAAAAATCTGTCATCGTCCCATAATTTCTCTTGTGCCCAGTGGCGGAACTGTACACGACGTTCAAAGTCGTCACCATGCAATTCCTGGTGCATAGAAATATGGTATGGGTGCAATCGATGTTGATGCAGCATTCTCAACACCGACGTTTTTGAGATTCCCGATTCTCCCGCAATTTGTCTGCTACTGATAGAAACTAAAACACCTACTTGGGCATCATCATTTGTTGCAGGTCGTGACTGACGTTTCACATGTGGTTGAACGCTTCCTGTTTCCTTCCTGGCCCAGTCACTATCAATGGACCACCCTGTATATATAACCCATGAAGAGTAACTTAAGCCTTCATTATGTGAATAACTGATGCAGCATTGAAGTACATAATAAAAATTGTAATACTTTGACTATAATGAGAGAGGTATGAAATAAACCACAAACATGGTTTGAGATTATATGTGTACATAAATTATTTATTTATTTAAATATCATACTTAGGGTGTAGTATTTCAGCGATATCATTACAATCTTTATGTATGTTCTTCTTTGCACCTGTACAGTATTTGCCAAATAAAGCTTTTTGACATGCAATAAATTCAGTGCGTATCTCACTCAAGCCAATAGATGCCTCACAGTACTCAGTTTTTTCACATACACATTTAATCTGTAACAGCATGCGTTCTCGGAAATGATAAGTTCACATAGGTACATGTATCACAATGGAACAACCGAAATAAAATATTCAAATGTACCTACATTCTGTATTTTAATTTAAAAATCCTACCTGTTATGAACTGTTTGTCTAAAATTGTGAGCCATATGCTTGTGACTATTACAACACCATCTACCGCAAAGCGAAAAAAGTGGTCCAACTAAAAATTTCATATTTGTTTACGTACTACACGAATATGTAATAAAAAACAGGGGTTCCTATTTAAAAAAACGCAGTTGATATCCGTTTCACCTATGGCAGTGCCATCTAGTGGGCCAACCATAGCGCCATCTGGTTTCCCCCTTCAAGTTTTGTTCTTTGTAGTTTCTTCGTTTGACGCTTATTTCGTGAGATATTTGAGCCGGTCACGATATACAGAGTGATGTTTAGAGGGAGATCCACTACACGCCACATCCAGGGTAGGGCTCTCAGGTTGACCAAGCATGCATTGCGTCTGAAGATGTGTTCTATCTTCAAAGTTGGGTCCCCCTGTCCCATTAGGATAGGGTGACCAAATTATTTTCGGTGAAAACCGGGACACATTCACCCAGGTGCCAATGGACACCTCATTCCACATGTACCCAGGTTTCTTAATTTTAAATATTAATGTTTTGTTGATACATTTTGTTAACCCGATTATTATAACTAATAAGAGGATACAAAAGATTGATATAATCTAGATTATCTGTATAATTAATGACATTTAATAAGCGTATACAGTAATAAAGAAATGTATTACGGTTTTACAAAATTTTACAGCCATTCAACTTTTAATCAATTAATATTAACATGAGCTTTAATATTACTGAGCACTTGTAGATGGAATTGACTGTCCTTGGAGAAAAGGGTATTTTTCACTGCCTCCAGCCTTCTTGATCATGTATTTGTTCTTTGAGACACAGTGATAAAACTCGGTACAATCCATTTTGTAGTTGTACAGGACCTGCAGGATTGCTTCAAGAGAGTCCACCTCCATTCTGTTTCTTTCATCAGTCCACTCGATATTCATGAACGAAAATATTCTTTCCACATTGGCATTATGGGCTGGGATTGCAAATAAAAACCTTGCAATTATTACCAACTCAGAGTAATGCTGAAGAAAGACACAGCTTTTAAAAAAACTCACCTACTTCTCATGACATTCCAATGGTGTTTTTTTTTCATCATTCCACTTGTGAAGGCTTTCTTCAACAAAATTTGTCAGTATGCCAAACTGATCAAAGAGAATGGAATCATCGATTTCAATCTCTTTACTCTTCAAATAAGAAACTGTCTCTTCAACACTTTCCCATTTTGGCACTCTCTTCAGTAACATCCAATCAAACACAGGCGATGAGAGTAAATATGAGGCGCTCCACTTGCTGAGATATTCTACACAAGTGTCATAAAACTTGTTAACTTCTTCTCTAAAACCCTTTCCTCTGCTTCTGATACTTCTGCTCTTTTAAGGACAGATTTAACATTAAAAGAAATGAACTGCTGTTCCTTCCTCTTAGTAACAGTTTCCAGAGTATTTTTCAAAACATCATTTACCTCTATTACACTTTCCGTGCTTCCCTCAATTTCCTTTATCCCATGCTGCAAAGTGCTAAGCTGACTGTGAATGAACCATAAGTAGGCTTCACTTAAAGGGTTACTCAAAAACTGATCCAATATTTTGGGGGCTTTGTCTTCATTTAGGAAAAAATCTTTTAACGGTTCAAACAGGCGGATTACTCTTTCAACTGCTGCGAACAGTAATAACCAGCGAGTTTTCGAGTGACACATTACATTCATATATTCAGTTCCCACATAATCACAGAACTCCTTAAGCCTCTCTGTTCTAACAGTATATATGTAAAACTGTGAGTATACCTTCATGACGATAGTTTCAACATCACAGCCTAAACTGTCAGCAGATGTCTGCACGCTATTGTGTGAAACATGTGCAGGGCACTCTATGCCTTCAATGTTTTCATGCAATGTTGCCTTTAATTTGGTAAATACGTTGCATTTGCCTTGTCTTTTTAAACCACCAAAGTTTGTGTTGGTGTTGTCTCCACAAAATGCCACACATTTATTTTTCTCAAGATCAAACATTTCGATAGTATTCATACAAAATCTTGAAATTTCGTCAGATGTTTCATTAGGTAGGGAACTCACCTTCAAAATTTTAGTCTGAATTCCCTGATTAATATCGAAAAACTGAACAACAAACGGAAATATTTTAGTGGCCTTATGATTGCTGGCATCAGTGGATATCCCGTAGAAAGAAGACTTTTTGATGTATTCAAGACTTTCCTTTACACTCTGGGGAGCAATAACTCCTTTCACTAAGGCTGACACTTTAGTTCTTGCTGAACTAAACTATTTTGCAATAGAAGAATCATCAAACATAATGCTGTAAAGCTTATTAGTACAATCACTAGATCTATAAGTTTGGTGATGTTTTACCGTGTGGTAGGCTAGTGTAAGCTTGACTGAACTTTCGTCTCTTCACTTGACTGATGTTTCACAAAATAATTTTGTAGAGTTTTACTGCAGCTCGGTGCACAGCATCTGTTAATGTTGGAATAACAGTTGCTGAACTTGCAGGCACGTTTCGGCATTGCGTCTCACAGTACTGCAGCAATAATACCACTAATATGAGAAAAAACTATTGCAGTTTGTCTGACAAAACATCAACTACTACACTGTTCTGACAATGAGTGTGTGAGTAAGTGGCGCGACAATCGGAGGGTTTCATAGCTCTGTTACAATAATACAACTTACTACTTGTTGGCCAAAGTACTGCTCAAAGTAAATTATTGCCTGAGTGTATCAATACTGATACTGTGATTACTAGTGTGGGACAATGGAAGTTTTAGACAAATAAGCTAAAATATATTAATTTCTTGTGTTGGTATTTCCTTTAATATAGCGAAATCCCAAAAATTTGAGAAAGTTTCACCAAATGTATTTAAAAACTGAATTCCGGGACTTTTGAGCGTCCCGAAACAAATTTTCGGGACACCGGAACACAGGGATGAAAACCGGGACAATCCCAGTCTTCCCGGACGTTTGGTCACCCTAGGAAGAATGCATCTAGTCATCATTCCGCCTTGGAACTCTGCAGGGAACAGTTTGCTGATACGTCACAGTCGAATTTCTTAATGGTAGTTCGAAAGCTGTTTTAAATGCAATATGCACTGCATTATTTCGATTGTTTAAGTGTTGTGAGCGTGTTTGCATAGTGTAATACATGCATTATTTGTGATAATTTTACACTTAGTGAACATGTCTGTGCATTAATGTACTGTATTATGTCGGTAATTTACGAGTAGTTTGCAGATCTGTGGGCTGTGTAATGCATTATTTCGACAGTTTACAATTAGTGAGCGTGTTTGCAGAGCGTTATTTACATGTACCATTTTGACAATTTACGAGTTGTTTTCGTGTCCGTACGTCAGTATAGGCGTACTGCAGTTTTTCGGTAACTTACTAGTGGTTTGCAGGTCTGTAAGCTATTTATTGTGACCCCAAGCACTTCGGGACGAGAGTTTTGTATTAATGTAATAAACAAACTACGTGAAATCCGCACCTAAATAAACTGTTCCAACTTCTCAATGAAAAGAAGTAAAGTACACTCCTTCCTCTCTCCAGTAGCTGGACACAGACTGAATTCTTTTCCTGCCATTTTTCCCCAGACCACGATGGGACGACAGTGTCCTCTGGTAGCAGTATTGTGTACTAGGTCAGTTGGACTCCAGACCTACACAACATGCCTAAACAGTACATGCAAAGTAAAGACTTACGTCCATCCTATCCAGCAGCCCAGCACAGACTGAGTCCTTTTCCTGCCAATATCAAGGAAGAAGTGGTGGTTGGATGACTTAGGTTAGGGGAGGTAGCCCAAGTGGCTTTTTTACACACTAAAATTTTCCTGCCATTTTCTTTGGTTAGTGGAGGTAGCCCAAGTGACCATTTTCCCCGTCAAAATTTGAACTTCACGCAATTTTCTTGAGGAGACATTGTAAGTTAAAGTCACTTGTCCATTGTCAGCAGATAGGCGGGTGATGGAGCCCCTTAGGGAAATAGCGGGAAGGTTGGGGAAGAAGGCCAGTGTTCACTCTGTCTGCTTGCTAGGGGGTCTCATCCGAGATGTGGAGGAGGCTCTGCCGGCGGCGATAGAGAGCACTGGGTGCACCCGACTGCAAATTGTTGCTCATGTCGGCACCAATGACTCCTGCCGTCTGGGTTCAGAGGTCATCCTCAGTTCGTACAGGCGGTTGGCGGAATTGGTGAAGGCGGAAAGCCTCGCTCGCGGGGTGAAATCAGAGCTAACTATTTGTAGTATCGTTCCCAGAACCGATCGGGGTCCTCTGGTTTGGAGATGAGTGGAAGGCTTAAACCAGAGGCTCAGACGATTCTGCGGAGATCTGGGGTACAAATTTCTCGACCTCCGCTATCGGGTGGAGAAATGTAGGGTCCCCCTGAATAGGTCAGGCGTGCACTACACGCCGGAAGCGGCTACAAGGGTAGCGGAGTACGTGTGGAGTGCACATGGGGGGTTTTTTAGGTTAGGGAATCCCCTCCCTAGGCCCGACAAGACGCCTCCTGAGATGCAGCAAGGTAGGAGTAGGCAAAATGCAACAGGGAATAACAATATTAATGTGCTAATAGTAAACTGCAGGAGCGTCTACAGAAAGGTCCCAGAACTGCTCTCATTAATAAACGGTCACAACGCCCATATAGTACTAGGGACAGAAAGTTGGCTGAAACAGGATGTAAATAGTAATGAAATCCTAAACTCTGATTGGAATGTATACCGCAGAGACAGGCTGGACAGTGAAGGGGGAGGCGTGTTTATAGCGATAAGAAGTGCAATAGTATCGAAGGAAATTGACAGAGATCCGAAATGTGAAATGATTTTGGTGAAGGTCATGGTTAAAGCAAGCTCAGACATGGTAATTGGATGTCTCTATAGGCCCCCTGGCTCAGCAGCTGTTGTGGCTGAGCACCTGAAGGATAATTTGGAAAATATTTCGAGTAGATTTCCCCACCATGTTATAGTTCTGGGTGGAGATTTTAATTTGCCGGATATAGACTGGGAGACTCAGACGTTCATAACGGGTGGCACGGACAAAGAATCCAGTGAAATTTTTTTAAGTGCTTTATCTGAAAACTACCTTGAGCAGTTAAACAGAGAACCGACTCGTGGCGATAACATATTAGACCTTCTGGTGACAAACAGACCCGAACTATTTGAAAAAGTTAACGCAGAACAGGGAATCAGCGATCATAAAGCGGTTACGGCATCGATGATTTCAGCCATAAATAGGAATATTAAAAAGGGTAGGAAGATTTTTCTGTTTAGAAAAAGTGACAAAAAGCAGATTTCAGAGTACCTGTTGGCTCAACACAAAAGTTTTGTCTCAAGTACAGATAGTGTTGAGGATCGGTGGACAAAGTTCAAAACCGTCGTACATAATGCGTTAGATGAGTATGTGCCAAGCAAGATCGTAAGAGATGGAAAAGAGCCACCGTGGTACAACAACCGAGTTAGAAAATTGCTGCGGAAGCAAAGGGAACTTCACAGCAAACATAAACATAGCCAAAGCCTTGCAGACAAACAAAAATTACGCGAAGCGAAATGTAGTGTTAGGAGGGCTATGCGAGAGGCGTTCAATGAATTCGAAAGTAAAGTTCTATGTACTGACTTGGCGGAAAATCCTAAGAAATTTTGGTCTTATGTCAAAGCGGTATGTGGATCAAAACAAAATGTCCAGACACTCTGTGACCAAAATGATACTGAAACAGAGGATGACAGACTAAAGGCCGAAATACTAAATGTCTTTTTCCAAAGCTGTTTCACAGAGGAAGATTGCACTGTAGTTCCTTCTCTAGATTGTCGCACAGATGACAAAATGGTAGATATCGAAATAGACGACAGAGGGATAGAGAAACAATTAAAATCGCTCAAAAGAGGAAAGGCCTCTGGACCTGATGGGATACCAGTTCAATTTTACACAGAGTACGCGAAGGAAATTGCCCCCCTTCTTGCAGTGATGTACCGTAGGTCTCTAGAAGAGCGTAGCGTTCCAAAGGATTGGGAAAGGGCACAGGTCATCCCCGTTTTCAAGAAGGGACGTCGAGCAGATGTGCAGAACTATAGACCTATTTCTCTAACGTCGATCAGTTGTAGAATTTTGGAACACGTATTGTGTCGAGTATAATGACTTTTCTGGAGACTAGAAATCTACTCTGTAGGAATCAGCATGGGTTTCGAAAAAGACGGTCAAGTGAAACCCAGCTCGCGCTATTCGTCCACGAGACTCAGAGGGCCATGCCGTGTTTCTTGACTTCCGCAAGGCGTTCGATACAGTTCCCCACAGTCGTTTAATGAACAAAGTAAGAGCATATGGACTATCAGACCAATTGTGTGATTGGATTGAGGAGTTCCTAGATAACAGGATGCAGCATTTCATTCTCAATGGAGAGAAGTCTTCCAAAGTAAGAGTGATTTCAGGTGTGCCGCAGGGGAGTGTCATAGGACCGTTGCTATTCACAATATACATAAATGACCTTGTGGATGACATTGGAAGTTCACTGAGGCTTTTTGCGGATGATGCTGTGGTGTATCGAGAGGTTGTAACAATGGAAAATTGTACTGAAATGCAGGAGGATCTGCAGCGAATTGACGCATGGTGCAGGGAATGGCAATTGAATCTCAATGTAGACAAGTGTAATGTGCTGCGAATACACAGAAAGATAGATCCTTTATCATTTAGCTATAAAATAGCAGGTCAGCAACTGGAAGCAGTTAATACCATAAATTATCTGGGAGTACGCATTAGGAGTGATTTAAAATGGAATGATCATATAATGTTGATCGTCGGTAAAGCAGATGCCAGACTGAGATTCATTGGAAGAATCCTAAGGAAATGCAATCCGAAAACAAAGGAAGTAGGTTACAGTACGCTTGTTCGCCCACTGCTTGAATACTGCTCAGCAGTGTGGGATCCGTACCAGATAGGGTTGATAGAAGATATAGAGAAGATCCAACGGAGAGCAGCGCGCTTCGTTACAGGATCATTTAGTAATCGCGAAAGCATTACGGAGATGATAGATAAACTCCAGTGGAAGACTCTGCAGGAGAGATGCTCAGTAGCTCGGTACGGGCTTTTGTCAAAGTTTCGAGAACATACCTTCACCGAAGAGTCAAGCAGTATATTGCTCCCTCCTACGTATATCTCGCGAAGAGACCATGAGGATAAAATCAGAGAGATTAGAGCCCACACAGAGGCATACCGACAATCCTTCTTTCCACGAACAATACGAGAATGGAATAGAAGGGAGAACCGATAGAGGTACTCAAGGTACCCTCCGCCACACACCGTCAGGTGGCTTGCGGAGTATGGATGTAGATAAATATGATATTGCTGTTCATGCATGTCCAACAGAAAAGGCAATGTGACGACTACAGCTGTTATGAAATACATGAAATGTGTTCAAAGTTGCAAATATGGACAACCTTCAGCTGTATAATGGAATGACAACACTGAAAATTTGTGCCAGACCAGAACTCAAACCTGGATTTCCCACGTGTTGCAAACTGTAACCTTAAACACTTTGGCTACTCAAGCACACTTAATAGCAAGACATGTACATCCATATGTTACCATCCATGTTCTGCAACCTGCACTCATACATTCATTATGTGTATTCCCATACAGGGAAGATATTCTAATTGAAAGCCCCCTTCAGATATGCATAAACTGCTATAGCATATTTATGCACAGACTTTCCTGTATAGGAACATACATTATGAATGTATGAGTGGAAGTTGCAGGCACATGGAGAACAGCATATGGAAGTTTGGGCCTGACCATGAAGCATACTTTGATAGCCAAAGTGGTTAATGTGACCACTCATGACAAGAAAGAAAGCTAGGTTTGAGTGCTCATCTGGCACAAATTTTCAGTGTTGTCATTCTATTATACAGCTGATGGTTGTCCATATTAGCAACTGCAAATACATTTCATGTACTTATAGCAGCTGTAGTCGGTACAGTGCCTGTTCCTTGGAACATGCATGCATTGTAATATCAGATCATATACTACGTTCTGTTTAAGTGTAAACTATGTGGAAATTTTTAACACCGACAACAATAAAGATGACTTAATTCTAAAATAACAGTTTTTATGGCAATTTTTTCACAGGCTTTGTAGTTTTCATCTGCAAGGAAATGAAAGTAATTTCTCACAACACAAAAATGAAATATAAGTAAAACATTTTTAAAACTGTGTAGGAAAAGGAGGGGTAGAACTTAATTTTTTTTTTTCGTTTTTCGTGCCACAACCAAATGTTTATTATATATGCTAGAGAGAGAGAGAGAGAGAGAGAGAGAGAGAGAGAGAGAGAGATGCTCAGTGACAGACAAGGTTATCGCCCTATTCTGGGAATTAAGAGAACTTGATAGAGAGACCATGGGCTGTTGATGAGAGTGACACTTACGAGTGAAAAAACTTAAACTAGATGAGACAGGTCTGAAGGTAAAGCACCCCTGAAAAAATACAGTACAAACATTCCAGAATTATCTCTAACAAGATTCATGGGAGCTAGTGTATAGTACAGAAAATATTTCTGATAGGTTTCAGACATTCATGAATATTTTTAAATATTATTTTGATCTTGCTTTTCCATTGAAAGCCAAAATAAGCCAAACCACTAAAAGCAACAAGTGGATTACTAGTGGTATAAGGAAATCTTGTGCAACAAAACAGTACCTTCACAATATTGCAAGAAGCTACAACCCAACTCAGGAGTTCGATAGTTACTTTAAAAAATATAAATCTATCTTAAATAAAATAATAAAGGAGGCAAAGAAACGAGACAATGACAAATACATAGAAGATGCTTCAAACTGAACCAAAGTAATCTGGCGAGTTGTAAAGAAAGAAACCAAATTTAAAAAAATAGAGTTAATAATATAGTATTAAAGGCTGGCTTGGAAAACATTAATAACCCACAGGAAGTAGTTAATATGTTTAATAACTATTTTATAAATGTAACAGAGAAAATACTACAACAGACCTGTAATAGAAAACAGCATACAGAAACAGGGGAAAAAGTCAAGCAAATTAATGTTTCCGTACCCAACAAATGTAGAAGAAGTACAGGTTACAATAAAAGTCTCAAAATGAAACAGTCTGCAGGCATAGATGATATACTTGATTTCATCATAAAGAAATGTGGGGACTTGATCACGGAGCCCTTAACTCACCTATGTAACCTATCTTTTGTTACAGGAAGTTTTCCTTCATAGAATGAGATTTTCACTCTGCAGCGGAGTGTGCGCTGATATGAAACTTTCTGGCAGATTAAAACTGTACTAGACCAAGACTCGAAGTCGGGACCTTTGCCTTTCGTGGGCAATTGCTCTACCAACTGAGCTACCCAAGCACGACCCACACCCCATCCTCACAGCTTTACTTCTGCCAGTACCTCGGCTCCTACCTTCCAAAACTTACAGAAGCTCTGCTGCGAACCTTGCAGAACTATCACTCCTGAAAGAAAGGATACTGCAGAGACATGGCTTAGCCACGGCCGGGGGGATGTTTCCAGAATGAGATTTTCACTCTGCAGCAGAGTGCGCGCTGATATGAAACTTCCTGGCAGATTAAAACTGTGTGCCGGACCGAGGCTTGAACTCGGGACCTTTGCCTTTCGCAAGCAATTTCTCTACCAGCTGAGCTACCCAAGCATGACTCATGCCCCGTCCTCACAGCTTTACTTCTGCCAGTACGTCGTCTCCTACCTTCCAAACTTTACAGAGTTTGCAGAGTGAAAATCTCATTCTGGAAACATCCCCCAGGCTGTGGCTAAGCCATGTCTCTGCAATATCCTTTCTTTCAGGAGTGCTAGTTCTGCAAGGTTTGCAGGAGAGCTTCTGTAAAGTCTGGAAGGTAGGAGATGAGGTACTGGCAGAAGTAAAGCTGTGATGACGGGACGTGAGTCGTGCTCGGGTAGCTCAGTTGGTAAAGCAATTGCCCGCGAAAGGCAAAGGTTCCAAGTTCGAGTCTTGGTTCAGCACACAGTCTTAATCTGCCAGGAAGTTTTCCTTCATGTTTGAAAATAGCAAATGTAAAGCCATTATACAAGAAAAGAAACAAAGATGATATTTCCAACGACAGACCATTGGCCCTTCTGTCTGTTTTCTCAAAAATATTAGAAAGGCTCTTCAATAAGAGACTAACAGACTTCTTAGAGGATAATGGCATTCTGTCAGAATCTCAACATGGATTTAGAGCAAACCGTTCAACCGAATCAGCAGTTCACTCCTTTCTATTAGAGGCACTGATAGCATTAGACAACAAAAAACTTACCATGTGCATATTTTTAGATTTGTCAAAGGCATTTGACACCATAAATAATGACAAATTGCTACACAAGCTAGAAAATCTTGGCATTGGGGAAACAGCTAACAACTGGGTCAGCTCTTAACTTAAGAACAGGGAACAATATGTGGAAATAGATCAGGAAAGGGATAATGTCATTAGGATATATAATTCCAAGATACTGACTGTTAAATGTGGAGTACCACAAGGATCAGTAATGGGTCCTGTTCTGTCCTTACTCTATGTAAATGACCTAATCATGAGCAATAACAGCAGTAAAATATTTCAATTTTGCTGATGATAGAAGTGTTCTAATTACAGGAAACTCAGAAGAAACTCTTGTAAAAAAACATAACAGAAGCCACTGACAGGCTAACATATTACTTTGATGACAATGACTTAATAATAAACTCTGGAAAAACTGTAGCTATGGATATCCATGCAGCACAAACAAAAAATCTGATATCACCCAATCTAGAACTATATGGACAGACAATTGCCAAAACAGCCTGTACCTAATTTCTTGGACTTCATCTACAAGACAACTTGAAATGGAAAGCACATATTGAGCAAATGAACAAAAAAATTAAACACTTCTTGTTTTGTGTTATGTACATTAAAAAATTGTACCATCTACAACACTCTTCAGTGTGTGTATTATGCAGTTGTACACTCTCACCTCCAGTATGGGATCATGTTCTGGGGAAATTCTGGAGATGCCCTCAAAACATTCAAAATTTTAAAAAAAATTATAAGAGTACTGGAAGGGGTAGATTATCGCAAATCATGTAGACCATTGTTTCAAAAAAGGATGATCCTGCCACTTCCTTGCATATATACACTTAAAATATAATGTACTTAAAGCAAAACTTACTTACAAAAAGACCACTCATCACTCAAAATCACACAATACACAATTATGATACAAGACAAAAATTGGATGTACATGTTCAAAGCGCCAACATGAAGTTATTTCGAAACGGTCTTATCCATCCTAGTATCAAACTATACAATGCCTTACCAGATACCCCCCCCCCCCCCCCCCCATGAACCATGGACCTTGCCGTTGGTGGGGAGGCTTGCGTGTCTCAGCGATACAGATAGCCGTACCGTAGGTGCAACCACAACGGAGGGGTATCTGTTGAGAGGCCAGACAAACGTGTGGTTCCTGAAGAGGGGCAGCAGCCTTTTCAGTAGTTGCAAGGGCAACAGTCTGGATGATTGACTGATCTGGCCTTGTAACAATAACCAAAACGGCCTTGCTGTGCTGGTAGTGTGAACGCCTGAAAGCAAGGGGAAACTACAGCCGTAATTTTTCCCGAGGGCATGCAGCTTTACTGTATGATTACATTATGATGGCGTCCTCTTGGGTAAAATATTCCGGAGGTAAAATAGTCCCCCATTCGGATCTCCGGGTGGGGACTACTCAAGAGGATGTCGTTATCAGGAGAAAGAAAACTGGCGTTCTACGGATCGGAGCGTGGAATGTCAGATCCCTTAATCGGCAGGTAGGTTAGAAAATTTAAAAATGGAAATGGATAGGTTGAAGTTAGATATAGTGAGAATTAGTGAAGTTCGGTGGCAGGAGGAACAAGACTTCTGGTCAGGTGACTACAGGATTATAAACACAAAATCAAATAGGGGTAATGCAGGAGTAGGTTTAATAATGAATAGGAAAATAGGAATGCGGGTAAGCTACTACAAACAGCATAGTGAACGCATTATTGTGGCCAAAATAGATACGAAGCCCACACCTACTACAGTAGTACAAGTTTATATGCCAACTAGCTCTGCAGATGACGAAGAAATTGAAGAAATGTATGATGAAATAAAAGAAATTATTCAGATTGTGAAGGGAGACGAAAATTTAATAGTCATGGGTGACTGGAATTCGAGTGTAGGAAAAGGGAGAGAAGGAAACATAGTAGGTGAATATGGATTGGGGGACAGAAATGAAAGAGGAAGCCGCCTGGTAGAATTTTGCGCAGAGCACAACATAATCATAACTAACACTTGGTTTAAGAATCATGAAAGAAGGTTGTATACATGGAAGAACCCTGGAGATACTAAAAGGTATCAGATAGATTATATAATGGTAAGACAGATTTAGGAACCAGGTATTAAATTGTAAGACATTTCCAGGGCAGATGTGGACTCTGACCACAATCTATTGGTTATGACCTGTAGATTAAAACTGAAGAAACTGCAAAAAGGTGGGAATTTAAGGAGATGGGACCTGGATAAACTAAAAGAACCAGAGGTTGTACAGAGATTCAGGGAGAGCATAAGGGAGCAATTGACAGGAAAGGGGGAAATAAATACAGTAGAAGAAGAATGGGTAGCTCTGAGGGATGAAGTAGTGAAGGCAGCAGAGGATCAAGTAGGTAAAAAGACGAGGGCTAGTAGAAATCCTTGGGTAACAGAAGAAATATTGAATTTAATTGATGAAAGGAGAAAATATAAAAATGCAGTAAGTGAAACAGGCAAAAAGGAATACAAACGTCTCAAAAATGAGATCGACAGGAAGTGCAAAATGGCTAAGCAGGGATGGCTAGAGGACAAATGTAAGGATGTAGAGGCCTATCTCACTAGGGGTAAGATAGATACCGCCTACAGGAAAATTAAAGAGACCTTTGGAGATAAGAGAACGACTTGTATGAATATCAAGAGCTCAGATGGAAACCCAGTTCTAAGCAAAGAAGGGAAAGCAGAAAGGTGGAAGGAGTATATAGAGGGTCTATACAAGGGCGATGTACTTGAGGACAATATTATGGAAATGGAAGAGGATGTAGATGAAGATGAAATGGGAGATACGATACTGCGTGAAGAGTTTGACAGAGCACTGAAAGACCTGAGTCAAAACAAGGCACCCGGAGTAGACAATATTCCATTGGAACTACTGACGGCCGTGGGAGAGCCAGTCCTGACAAAACTCTACCATCTGGTGAGCAAGATGTATGAAACAGGTGAAATACCCTCAGACTTCAAGAAGAATATAATAATTCCAATCCCAAAGAAAGCAGGTGTTGACAGATGTGAAAATTACCGAACTATCAGCTTAATAAGTCACAGCTGCAAAATACTAACATGAATTCTTTACAGATGAATGGAAAAACTAGTAGAAGCCAACCTCGGGGAAGATCAGTTTGGATTCCGTAGAAACACTGGAACACGTGAGGCAATACTGACCTTACGACTTATCTTAGAAGAAAGATTAAGAAAAGGCAAACCTACGTTTCTAGCATTTGTAGACTTAGAGAAAGCTTTTGACAATGTTGACTGGAATACTCTCTTTCAAATTCTAAAGGTGGCAGGGGTAAAATACAGGGAGCGAAAGGCTATTTACAATTTGTACAGAAACCAGATGGCAGTTATAAGAGTCGAGGGACATGAAAGGGAAGCAGTGGTTGGGAAGGGAGTAAGACAGGGTTGTAGCCTCTCCCCGATGTTGTTCAATCTGTATATTGAGCAAGCAGTAAAGGAAACAAAAGAAAAATTCGGAGTAGGTATTAAAATTCATGGAGAAGAAATAAAAACTTTGAGGTTCGCTGATGACATTGTAATTATGTCAGAGACAGCAAAGGACTTGGAAGAGCAGTTGAATGGAATGGACAGTGTCTTGAAAGGAGGATATAAGATGAACATCAACAAAAGCAAAACAAGGATAATGGAATGTAGTCTAATTAAGTCGGGTGATGCTGAGGGAATTAGATTAGGAAATGAGGCACTTAAAGTAGTAAAGGAGTTTTGCTATTTGGGGAGCAAAATAACTGATGATGGTCGAAGTAGAGAGGATATAAAATGTAGGCTGGCAATGGCAAGGAAAGCGTTTCTGAAGAAGAGAAATTTGTTAACATCCAGTATTGATTTAAGTGTCAGGAAGTCATTTCTGAAAGTATTCATATGGAGTGTAGCCATGTATGGAAGTGAAACATGGACGATAAATAGTTTGGACAAGAAGAGAATAGAAGCTTTCGAAATGTGGTGCTACAGAAGAATGCTGAAGATTAGATGGGTAGATCACATAACTAATGAGGAAGTATTGAATAGGATTGGGGAGAAGAGAAGTTTGTGGCACAACTTGACCAGAAGAAGGGATCGGTTGGTAGGACATGTTCTGAGGCATCAAGGGATCACCAATTTAGTATTGGAGGGCAGCGTGGAGGGTAAAAATCGTAGAGGGAGACCAAGAGATGAATACACTAAGCAGATTCAGAAGGATGTAGGTTGCAGTAGGTACTGGGAGATGAAAAAGCTTGCACAGGATAGAGTAGCATGGAGAGCTGCATCAAACCAGTCTCAGGACTGAAGACCACAACAACAACAACAACAACAACCAGATACCATTAAACATATACAAAACATTGGTCACTTCAAATCTCAATTGAAGTCATACTTGGTTGATCACTGCTTTTACACAGTAAATGAATACCTACAAAAAAAAATTTTTCAGTGTTAACCCATTGTAGTCTCATTCAGAAGAACATTTGTATTTTACCTCTCTGTATATATTGTAACAACATTTATTTAAGTATTCATCATTTATTAATATATTAATGTGTGTTATTATGTACAAAGGTATATCATATGTAAAATATATCAAAACTGTTAATATTAACATAAAAATCTAAATATCTCTTACACATTGTGTAGCTGTAGACGAAAATGGATCAATAAACCAATCAAAAGTAATTGTGAAGATATAATGAAACTTTGCCTTTTATATGAAAAATAATATTATTATTAATTTTCTATTCCTTAATGGAGAAAGAGTTGTTCTGGAATCTTTGGGGATAATGAGGCTGAGATGATTTCATAGACAATGAAATGTTAAAAGGGAGATGGAATGCAAGAAAGATTTTTGGAATTTGTAAAGAGAGAAAGATATTTGTAAATGGATATTGTTTCATTCTACACATTACTACACTGTAAGTTATTTGAAGTATTTGTGTTAATTTTCATTCAAAATCACAACCTGCTATTTTTCCTCAAAGTTTTCGTTACAGGTTTTAGCGAGCAATATTTATAGAATATTGCCATTGGTATAAGTCAGTTACTGCAAATTGAACCACATTGCACATATGTGGGAGCTGACTGCATCTTTATTTTCAGAAAGCAGCATAGCTTGGCGTCTATACCCCAGGCAAGTACAGTAGTAAAAGTAAAAAAGATCCATTTAACGAAATCGGGTACAGGTTTGACTTGAATTGTAGCGCTGGTAAAGTACAAAATGTAGTTCTTGAGAAAAACAGCACTTAAATTCACTGTTTACTACCTTACCCACAGGGAACTTGCCTTATTTACTTCAGGTACAGGTCTTGGCCCAGCATGCAGGTGACCAAATTTTAAAATATTCACTACTTAGGATACTTTGATTGCCTCACTGGTGAAGTCTGATACACGTGGTTTCTTTTTGTGCACTACTTATGTAATATACAGAAGTGTCATATTAAAGCTAGAGAAACATATCTTTCTTTTTCGAGGTCATTGTTCTCCACAATACCACCCAGAATAGAATTACCTAATTATGACTGGTTCCCACAAATAATATCATTCTACAAGGCTTAAAAAATGTACTGCTCCAACTTACACCATTCCCTATAATGGAAATTACTGCTTTAAATACAGTTAATGTGTCATAGTTATGTAAAAGGAAACTGGAAGTGGAAGAGATCAAAGTTAAAAAATGAAAACTGAAACATATGGTGAAAATAGTTGCCACACTGGGAGGATATAAACTGTTATTAGAAAAAGTAGAAGCCCATACAGATGTGCAAGCAAGTCTTACATATTATTTTATACACATTGTATGCAGGTATCTGGTTACAACTTAGGAATATACTGTAAATATCAATGGAAAGTGGCTACACATTGGAGTACACACTGAAAACAATGGACCCAAGGATGTTTGATACATTATAGAATATATAAAAAATGTTTATAAGCCTTCTTTTCCTTTTCGACTTGCTTAAAAGGATGGTTTCAGTGTATCTAAATGTGATGGGCTCAATATTGCATATCTAGCAACAGAATCTGAAGAGCATAAAACTGATGATATGACCACATTTAATGCCCATTCATTTGCTAAAGTGGTAAGCTTATAGTTGTGATGGAAATTCCCCAAGAACATAGAGGGGAAGGGTTTCCATCTTACACCCAACAGGATGAAGAATGCTTCAGCAATATCATTATGCAAGAAATAAAAGGCAAAATTAAAATTCTTGAAGGTTATCAACTAGAAGAATTGCAAGAAGGGACAGAGCTCATTGTTAAGGGGATAGAATAGAATTAGATGCATATTAGAATTTGAGAACATAAATTATTTGTGTTTATCAAATTACTGGCTGAAGAAAGAACTAAATAATGCAGACATAGACTTAAATTAGAAGTTGAAAATTAAACTGCATTTTATTAAAACTTCAATGAACAAAAATAAAGAAAGTGTTGTTTTTAGTGTGAAAACATATAGTCAAAAACTAATAAAGTTTTTGTAAAAGGATATGTGTTTTCTAAATCATTTCGCTGCCACACATTATAAGAAAACTCTCCTGTTTATGACTCTTTTGGATGGGGATTTTGCAAAGTGATTGAAAGCATATAGTTGGGTGATCTTGAAAAGTAATTGAAACTAGACAGCCTAAAGCACAGCCTGTGCTATTTCATACATATCTGATCTTGAAATGTAGATAAAACTAGGTAGCTAAATGCACAGCATGGTCTGTTTCATATGTATATGAAAGTGGGTAGCTTTGTGACCTTGAAAAGAAGCTGTAACTAAGTAGATGAAACCATAGTGTATCTCTTTTTTTACCTATATTAAAAATATCCAAAACTAGATAGCCAAAAGTATGGTATGCGTCATTTTGTACCCATATGAAGCTTACATAGTTTTGAGGTGGAAAAGCTTCAGTCTCGTCAGTATCTTTATGTATTTTTGAACTAATGTCAACAGGTGAATTTATTATGAATGGAATACATTTTTTTACTAACACTGCAAAAAGAAACTGTAACAAAATTAAAACTGTATATAGAATTACTTTCAGTAAGTGACATGTATGAAATAATATTTCATGTCAAAATGTCGATGCTGCTGCCCCTTAATTTTTTTGTTTTTCCTGGCAGTCCTGAGTGAAGGCCAAGGAATTATAGAAAAATGTACTATATTATCATGTCGCCTTTTATAATATACTTTTAATAACATTTTTTGTGAAAATTCTGTAATATATATATCTAAAAACAAAGATGATGTGACTTACCAAACGAATGTGCTGGCACGTCGATAGACACACAAACAAACACAAACATACACACAAAATTCTAGCTTTCGCAACCAACAGTTGCCTCGTCAGGAAAGAGGGAAGGAGAGGGAAAGATGAATGGATTAGGGTTTTAATGGAGAGGGTAAAGAGTCATTCCAATCCTGGGAGCGGAAAGACTTACCTTAGGGGGAAAAAAGGACGGGTATACACTCGCACACACACACATATCCAGCCACACATATACAGACACAAGCAGAGGCAAAGAGTTTCAGTATAATCTATTATATATATATATATATATATATATATATATATATATATATATATATATTTTACAGAATTTTCACAAAAATTTTTTTTAAAAGTATATTATAAAAGGCAACATGATAATATAGTACATTTTTCTATAATTCCTTGGCCTTCACTCAGGACTGCCAGGAAAAACAAAAAAAATTAAGGGGCAGCAGCATCGACATTTTGACATGAAAAAAAAAAAAAAAAAAAATACCTAAAAACAAAGATGATGTGACTTACCAAACGAAAGCGCTGGCACATCGATAGACACACAAACAAACACAAACATACACACAAAATTCAAGCTTTCGCAACAAACTGTTGCCTCATCAGGAAAGAGGGAAGGAGAGGAAAAGATGAAAGGATGTGGGTTTTAAGGGAGAGGGTAAGGAGTCATTCCAATCCCGGGAGCAGAAAGACTTACCTTAGGGGGAAAAAAGGACAGGTATTATACCTAGCATTTCCTTCTTGTTGGCAGGATATAGAACAACAAATTTATTATTAGTGCACCTCTGTGTTGATACATGGCAATATTATGTGTATTTTACTTGAAGAGATTTTCTGATACCTGTGTGAAATAGGAATGATATGTAATTGCAATTTTTGTAGGTTCAGATATAACAACTGATTTCTCCAGAAGGTAGTAAACATCTACATCTACATCTACATTTATATTCCGCAAGCCACCCAACGGTGTGTGGTGGAGGGCACTTTACATGCCACTGTCATTACCTCCCTTTCCTGTTACAGTCGCGTATGGTTCGCGGGAAGAACGACTGTCTGAAAGCCTCCGTGTGCGCTCTAATCTCTCTAATTTTACATTCGTGATCTCCTCGGGAGGTATAAGTAGGGGGAAGCAATATATTCGATACCTCATCCAGAAACGCGCCCTCTCGAAACCTGGCGAGCAAGCTACACCGCGATGCAGAGCGCCTCTCTTGCAGAGTCTGCCACTTGAGTTTGTTAAACATCTCCATAACGCTATCACGGTTACCAAATAACCCTGTGACGAAACGTGCCGCTCTTCTTTGGATCATCTCTATCTCCTCCGTCAACCCGATCTGGTACGGATCCCACACTGATGAGCAATACTCAAGTATAGGTCGAACGAGTGTTTTGTAAGCCACCTCCTTTGTTGATGGACTACATTTTCTAAGGACTCTCCCAATGAATCTCAACCTGGTACCCGCCTTACCAACAATTAATTTTATATGATCATTCCACTTCAAACTGTTCCGCACGCATACTCCCAGATATTTTACAGAAGTAACTGCTACCAGTGTTTGTTCCGCTATCATATAATCATACAATAAAGGATCCTTCTTTCTATGTATTCGCAATACATTACATTTGTCTATTTTAAGGGTCAGTTGCCACTCCCTGCACCAAGTGCCTATCCGCTGCAGATCTTCCTGCATTTCGCTACAATTTTCTAATGCTGCAACTTCTCTGTATACTACAGCATCATCCGCGAAAAGCCGCATGGGACTTCTGACACTATCTACTAGGTCATTTATATATATTTCGATAAGCAATGGTCCCATAACACTCCCCTGTGGCATGCCAGAGGTTACTTTAACATCTGTAGACGTCTCTCCATTGATAACAACATGCTGTGTTCTGTTTGCTAAAAACTCTTCAATCCAGCCACACAGCTGGTCTGATATTCCGTAGGCTCTTACTTTGTTTATCAGGCGACAGTGCGTTACTGTATCGAATGCCTTCCGGAAGTCAAGAAAAATAGCATCTACCTGGGATCCTGTATCTAATATTTTCTGGGTCTCATGAACAAATAAAGCGAGTTGGGTCTCACATGATCGCTGTTTCCAGAATCCATTTTGATTCCTACATAGTAGATTCTGGGTTTCCAAAAACAACATGATACTTGAGCAAAAAACATGTTCTAAAATTCTACAACAGATTGACGTCAGAGATATAGGTCTATAGTTTTGCGCATCTGCTCGACGACCCTTCTTGAAGACTGGGACTACCAGTGCTCTTTTCCACTCATTTGGAACCTTCCGTTCCTCTAGAGACTTGCGGTACACGGCTGTTAGAAGGGGGGCAAGTTCTTTCGCGTACTCTGTGTAGAATCGAAATGGTATCCCGTCAGGTCCAGTGGATTTCCTCTGTTGAGTGATTCCAGTTGCTTTTCTATTCCTTGGACACTTATTTCGATGTCAGCCATTATGGAATTCCTTCAGCTCTGCTGCTGTTTCCCACCTTACAGTGTTCCAGATGGGTCTCATTTTATTGATGACATTTTTATGAATTTATTTTCCTTTTTTTTTGCCTTTTTGAGAACTGTTGTGTATCTTATTATAGATTTTAAACTGTGTACTTGTCTGCCTTGGTAGCTACTTGGTCATCATGATGGATCGCTACATGATGGGGACCATGTTTGATTTCCAACTGGGTCAGAGATTTTCTCCACCCAGGGAGTAGATGGTGTGTTGTCCTTACATTCGTATCATCATAATTGACATTATGCTGTTGAGATGACTGAATGGGCATGGTCCAAAATCCAATAAACTTTAAAAACCTGTGTATTAAAACCTGATGCTGTGATCTGTTTGGACAACTTTCTTCTTTGAAAAAGTCTGTGTCATAGAGGTAATTCAATTATTTTCTTTAGTGTATTTGCATATTTTCCTTTGTGTGAGAGGGAAGAACAATTCAAAGTAGTACAGATAACTGCTAATAAAGAAATTAAATTTCCCTTCTATGTTTTTGTATTGTCATAACCCAACATGGTTTGCAACATACTTACTTAGAAGCTCATACTCAGATCAGAGGTGATACAAAATATAAGGTCATCTGCCACTTGACACATGAGCAGCTTTATGCAGAGGTGACATGATGGGAGCTCTGCAGTTGGAGATAGTACAGAATAATTTGGCTGTCAGGTTTGATATGGTGGTGATAAGGAAATGAGATTGGATTGCCTTCTGGTCTGCTTTTTATTCTTTCTTCATGTGTTTACAATGAACATGCAGAAGAGCACAGACACTAGCTTATATTTTCAGTAAGTGTGAAACATAGATGAGGATTACTAGATTCTCCAATGCGTTACCAGAACAAATGGCTAAGAGGCCTATAATGTTGTAAGGATTTGGGTTTACACAGTAACAACATATGGTATTGCAGACGATAAACTATGGAAGTGCCAGATTCTATTGGTCTAACAAACCCTTAGGTTCAACATCACAATGAATGTGACATACAGACATACAGTCCCTGGCCAATATATTAGACACACTACAGTTTTACAGCAAATTGTGGTTTATGTATAATGAAATTTGTTTTTTTAATGCATAAATTGTGATAAAATGATTATGTGTAGTCTACTTCATAACTGAGGTGATATAACAAATAAATAAAACTTAGTATTTGTTGAAAACATTTTATTTGAATAATTACAACAAAAATTAAAAATTGTGAAAGTGAAAACATTGGTTTTATATCTTGCTGAGCAGCCTTTTGTAGCTATGAGAGCCTTAATATGATGTTGCATGCTGTCAATGCCAGACTATACTGTGTCCTGCATTTGTGGATGACGATACCACACATGGATGATCTTCTCTAAAAGCTGTGTTTTTGTTGTGATAACATCTTTTGCCACCTCCCTCTTCATTAGTCCCCATGCATTTTCTATGGGGTTCATGTTGCTACTACTACCTGGCCAGTCTAACAAAGGGATATTTTGTTCCTTCAGAAAGAATTTAACTGACCTGGCTGTGTGACAGGGAGCTCCATCCTGCATAAAAATAAATGGTTCCCCTGTGGGAACCATTCTCTGAGCTGTGGTATTAACCAATTTTGCAGTAACTCCTTATACTAGTCTTGCCTCATTATGCCTTTAACCACATAAAGACATCCTGTACCCTTGTCACAGATGACAGACCAAATCATCACCTTAGTTGCATGTTTTACGGTCTGAATAATGCAGTCGGGATGAAATTTTTCTCCTGTTTGATGGTGCACATTCTGAGATTTGTCAGTTAAAATTTCAAACGTGCTTTCATCGCTGAAGCACACCTGTAAAAATCAAGTAACATAATTAATATACTATGAATAAATGTACATAGGTTATATCATATTGTAAGTAATAATTTTACAGTTAAATTACTGATCTCCAGAATTCAACATACTTACTTCAGACACTTTGCTTTCATTAACTTTGGTATTGAAGCAGGTCGACAGGCCTTGAAATCTATATCCTTCAATTTTCTGCAAACAGGGCGTTCATATGCATTCACATTAGCCTCTTCCAGTTGATATTTTACTTTATATGATCAAAAGTATCCGGATACCCCAAAAAACATACGTTATTCATATTAGGTGCATTGTACTGCCAGGTACTCCATATCAGTGATCTCAGTAGTCATTAGACATCATGGAGAGCAGAATGGGGTGCTCTGCAGAACTCGTGGACTTTGAACATGGTCAGGTGATTGGGTGTCACTTGTGTCATACATCTGTATATGAGATTTCCACACTCCTAGACATCCCTAGGTCCACTGTTTCCAATGTGCTGGTGACGTGGAAATATGGAGGGACACTTACAGTACAAAAGGGTACAGGCTGACATCGTCTGTTGACAGACAGAGACTGCCGACAGTTGTGTAATAGGCAGATATCTATCCAGACCATCGCACAGGAATTCCAAACTGCATCAGGATCCACACCAAGTACTATGACAGTTAGGTGGGAGATGAGAAAACTTGGATATCATGATTGACTGGCTGCTCATAAGCCACACATCACGCCAGTAAATGCTGAACAATGCCTCGCTTGGTGTAAGAAGCATTAACATTGGACGATTGAATAGTGGAAAAACATTGTGTGGCATGATGAATCATGATACACAATGTGGCAATCCGATGGCAGGGTGTGGGTATGGCAAGTGCCTGGTGAACATCATCTACCAGCGTGTGTAGTGCCAACAGTAACATTCGGAGGCAGTGGTGTTATGGTGTGGTCATGTTTTTCATGGAAGGGGCTTGCACTCCTTCTTGTTTTGCATGGCACTATCACAGCACAGGCCTACATTAATGTTTTAAGCACCTTCTTGCTTCCCACTGTTGAAAAACTATTCAGGGATGGAGACTGCATCTTTCAACACTATCAAGCATCTGTTCATAATGCACAGCCTGTGGCAGAATGGCTACATGACAATAACATCCCTGTAATGGACTGGCCTGCACAGAGTCCTGACTTGAATTCTATAGAACACATTTGGGATGTTTTGTAACACCAAGTTCATGCCAGGCCTCACCGACTGAAATCGATACCCCTCCTCAGGGCAGCACCCTGTGAAGAATGGGCTGCCATTCCACAAGAAACCTTCCAGCACCTATCTGAAAGTATGCCTGCAAGAGTGGAAGCTGTCATCAAGGTTAAGGGTGGGCCAACACTGTATTGAACTCCAGCAATACCAAGGGAGGGTGCCACAAACTTTTAATCATTTTCAACCAGGTGTCCGGATACTTTTGATCACATAGTGTATCTGTTTCATTGTTGCAAACCTGTTTTCTAGGCAAATTCTTTTGAGAACTCTTTCTGACCTTGGGGTGAAGATTGGTTTTCTTCCACATTTATTCTTCCTTCTGGGCCTCAATTCTTCACCTGAATCAATTTTGTTCTTAGCGCCTCATGCTAGCTTCTGACATTTCCAACCTTCTTGAAATTTCCTGATCGGAATAAATATTCCTATTAATGACCTTTGCTTTTTTACATTGTGAAATGTCCCCTCTTTTACCCATTTTTAAAGGTCACAATTAGTAAGATCTGGCTGTTAAACAATCAATTATGATATCAATATTACGAAATTGATAATGAAAGTTAACAAAGTATTACACCAGATACATGCGGGAACGCCACTGAACAGGTCCTTTCCTGTACGCTGTACTCTGCATATTGATACCTACAGTAAGTCAACAATCCAATGGCACATATCAACAACAGATACAAAATTCAACTATGTAATAAGTGCCTTAAATAACTATCATAAATTTGCCAGTTAATCGCATTAAATACACTACTCAACATGTAATTATTACAAATAACATTAAAAATGTGCAGTGTGTCTAATAATTTGGCCAGATGCGCATATAGCTAAGCTTTACAAGTCATTATTACAGTAAAAGCTTAATTGAGTTAATGCTCACTCACATACTCACATCAAAAAAAGTTTTGCATCACCTCAGCTCCGAGAGTTCTGGAACCTGTACGGAAAATTGCAATAGAGATCAACATAAACATCACTTCCACCCTTTTTATTGTACATGAAAACCATACATTGCATGTTGTGCCACCATACAGCGAGACCTTTAGAGGTGGTGGTGGTCCAGATTGCTGTACACACCAGTACCTCTAATATTGTTGCACATCCTCTTGCTTTAATGCATGCTTGTATTCATTGTGGCATACTATCCACAAGTTCATCAAGGCACTGTTGGTCCAGATTGTCCCACTCCTCAATGGTGATTCAGTGTAGATCCCTAAGAGTGGTTGGTGGGTCACATCGTCCATAAACAGCCCTTTTCAATCTATCCCGGGCATCTTCGATATGGTTCATGTCTGGAGAACATGCTGGCCACTATAATGGAGCAATGTAATGATCCTGAATGTTGTCATTCACAAGATGTGCACTATGGGGACCAAAATTGTCGTCCATGAAGACGAATTCCAAGCCAATATGCTGCCAATATGGTTACACTATCATTGGAGGATGGCATTCACGTATTGTGCAGACATTACCATGCCTTCCATGACCACCAGCGGCGTATGCTGGCCCCACATAATGCCATGCCAAAACAGCAGGGAACCTCCACCTTGCTGCACTCACTGGATAGTGTGTCTACGGTGTTCAGCCTGAACGGGTTGCCTCCAAACATGTCTTCAACAATTCTCTGGTTGAAGGTGTATGCAACACTCATCGATGAAGAGAACATGATGCGAATCCTGAGCGGTCCATTCGACATGTTGTTAGGCCCATCTGTACCATGTTGCATGGTGGTGTGGTTGCAAAGATGGACCTCGCCGTGGACGTCAGGAGTGATGTTGCAAATCATGCAGCCTATTTTGCACAATTTGAGTTGTAACACAACATCCTGTGGCTGTACGAAAAGCATTATTCATCGTGGTGGCATTGCTGTCAGGGTTCCTCTGTAGGTAGCGATTATCCACTGCAGTAGTAGCCATTGGGCAGCGTAAGTCAGGCATGTCATTGACAGTTCCTGTCTCTCTGTATCTCCTCCATGTCCGAACAAGATCATTTTGGTTGACTCCGAGATGCCTAGACTCTTCCCTTGTTGAGGGTGCTTCCTGGCACAAAGTAGCAATGCAGATATGATTGAACCACAGTATTGACTGTCTAGGCATGGTTGAACTACAGACAACATGAGCCATGTACCTCCTTCGTGGCGGAATGACTGGAACTAATTGACTGTTGGACCACCTCCATCTAATAGGCGCTGCTCATGCATGGTTGTTTACATCTTTGGGCGGGTTTAGTGACATCACAGAACAGTGAAAGGGACTGCATCTGTGATACAATATCCACAGCCAATGTCTATCTTCAGGAGTTTTGGGAACTGGGGTGATGACAATCTTTATTTGATGTGTGTAGTATCTGCTGTAGGTCACTGTCTATCCCAGGTTGCTGTCTGCAACTTTCCTCTCTTTGGAACTCTTTCTTTCTTGGAGTTTAAGGACCTCTGTATTTACCATTTGGGCCTGTATTGTTATATAGATGGTATGTGACTGCATTGCCTTTTACCTGCAATTCACATTCAGTGAGAGTGAAATCAGCAGTTTCTCACTGTGCATGACCTCCTAGTGAACTCACAAAAGTGGTTTGCACTGTTTGTCTTTAAGTTACAAGTCGTACTGCTAATATTCATACTTATACGATATTTCTCCTTTTCTGGCAACCCATCATGATTCAGTTATTACAACTTGCATACTGGGGGATTTGTACCCGATCCTTAGACATTAATATTAAATTTCTTTCTGATAAAGTTACATTGTTGTGTACATACACATACATAAATCCATGGGTTTCTCTTTTCTTTTAACATATAAACATACATATATAGGTTTCTCCATTGATAAAATTAATACATCCCTGGAGCACAAATATATGCAATCCATTATCACATCTTTTCCATTGTCAGCTGGGGTCCTGTGTATCTAATGACAAATCAGTGGACTTAAGAATAATTTCACGTAGGGGGTGCACTTCTTATGAGATTTTCCCAAGAGCTGGAACACAATTCACAAACATGTGGTCGTAACACTTCTATTCTTTCTACTTCCTGTACTGGATACTGTATCTGTGATGTCTGAGCATCAATCCTATTGTTCAAGTGTGTTGGGGGTTACTAATTTATTGGTGGAAATGTGTGTTTTCCAATTAGATCTGCCAGTCTCTGCTATTCTTGTATGCAATTCTAACTTATATGCTAATTCAGGGATATGGTGCCCAATCCATCCTGCTTGCTACTACTGCCAGGGTAACATTAATAGAGGAAAACTGGCTGACAGCCAGCTTGTCTGTGAGGACCAGTCACAATGTCTCCCTGGCCTATAGTTTTAGAATTCTTGTACTTAAGTCCCTCTTTAAGTAATTTTAAGATAGGATTTAGCCTGTTCTTTCTCCTTTATATTTCAAGATACATCAACTTGATTGTTCCACAGCCTCACATGCCTAAAGCCAAAAGAAGTCATTTAGTCTGTTGGCATGCATCATTTTGGAGTTCTTATTCATTAACTGGAGTACTGCTTTTGGTCCAAAAGTCCATATGATATGGAAAGGTCTTCTTTGTGGGCTATCTAACTTTTTTGATCACCCTCTTCTCACATTTTCATCATGAAATAATACCTCGTTCCCTACTTTGAATTCCTTGGAATTTTGAGTATAATTGTAATACTCCTTATTCATCTCCTTACCTTTCTTATTAGAAGTCCTTGCCATCTGATGCATATGGTGTTTCCCTTCCTTTAGTTTTGTTACATAATCATCATAGTTATATTGTACTTTGGCTGGATTCCACTGTATGATCCCAGGAATATTGCATATTATCCCAAAAAATATGCCCAAATGAAATGAATCCAGTTGATGAATGTGGTGTGGTCTTATTTGCAAAGTGGCAAAATGTAGTCATTCATCCCAATTTTCCTGCTTCATCCACACAAAATGGCATAAATATTCTGTGAGCATTTGATGCATTCTTTTCAATGCTCTGTTTGTTTGCAGATAATATGCATGAGACCTAATCCTTTCTATCTTCAGTAAATGACAGACACTCTTTAAGAAGTCACTTAGGAAGTTTGTACCTTGGTCACTCAATAGCCCTGATAATATTCTGTAAGTCCAATTTATTCTCTGTATTATGACTTGCACTATTGTGTAAGCATCCTGTTATGGTGCGGGCTCTACTACAATGACTTTCATGAGGGCACCCGGAAATGTTAAGACTATGTCTATTCCCTTTCTCTATTATCTGAAGCAGTTCAGCCATGTTGATATCACAGTGAATGAGTACCTGGTTAAGTATTTTGGTCAGAACTAGGGGCATCTTCCCCTTATTCTGTGAAATCTTATTCTTATGGCAACTCTCACAACTTTCAATTACTCTTTGATGCCTTTCTTCATACTGCTCCATGATCTATAACTTTTAATATGGTGATATGTGCAGCTGATTCCTTAGTGTCCACCTACTGATGAATCAAGAAGTTGCTTCAAAATAGTTCACTTCTCCTCTTCATTAAACACTAGTTGCTGGTCATTTTGTTCTTCATCATTCACCTCTTCCACATCCCTAACAACTAAAGCTGGGTCTTTTGGTATGTGTGGCAATCCATCTGCTATTGTGTTGTGGGACCACTTTTTGTATTTTATCTCAAAGTCATATTTTTCTAGTTTAATTTTGAATTCCATTAATCTTGATGATGGGTAAGTTATAGGCACTAGCTATTTGAAGTATCTATGGCCAGTACATACAATGTATTTTTTTCTTTACACATAAGGTTAGTAGTGCTTCACTATCCTTGCTAAGGCTAAGAACTATCATTCAATCACACTATATCCTCTCCCAATACAGTTCAGCATTCTGGGTGCAAAGACTACTATCCTAATTCTCCTTGATTCTGTAAGGCACCAGTTGACTCCTTGGTGGCATCTGTTGTGATTATGAACTGCTTTGTAAAATCAGGATACTATAAGATTAGGAGCTAACTATTTCTTCTCTTAATTCTTGAAAAATTTCTTCTAGCTGATCTGATGACACATTCTTTGCTCCTTTCAACAGTAATTCATGTAATGGTTTTGCTGTCTGACTGAAGTCTTTGATAAAACAATTGTAAAATGACATGATCCCTAGAAAGTTCTTTAACTGCTGTGTAGTTGTGGGTGTTGAATAGTCTTTTATCATGCTCACCTTCTGTGGCTTAGGTTTTAATTCTTCTTTCATAATAACACGCTCTAAGTAAATTAGTTCTTTCCATAGGAACTCACACTTGTCAACCTGCAATTTCAAATTGTGCAGGTGGAACCTGTAAGATGCTTCTCCAAGTCTGGCACTATGTCCTTCTAACAAAGCCCTGAACTTGATCATCTAAATATATAAACATCTTGTGTCCTTGAGGTCTGGTTAGTAGTGAGTTTATCAATCTCTGAAAAGAATAGAGATGGCTATTTTATATCTATCATTCACATTCGACAGTATCTGATGATAATCCTTTGCACAGTCTAAAGTGGTGAAGTACTTGGCCTTTTCTAAGCCATCTAAAAACTCATAAATATGAGTTAGTGGAAATAAAGTGCTAATAAAGTTGTCATTTAACTTTCATTAGTCCACAACTGTCTTCCACTTTCACATCCCTGAAACATCCATCTTCTTTGGAATCATCAGTAATGGAAAATTCCACCCACTTGTACTTGGTATAATGATATCTTCCTTTTACATTACATCTCTCTCAGTTTGGAAAGTTTCCTTTTGCAGCTCTAGTAGTCGATACAGCCAGGTATTTATCACTGCCTCTTGTACCTCTAGTTTCAACTTAATTTTATTCTTCAGTGTCTCATTGTACATTCCTCTACCATCAGGTAGGTGAAATACATCATGACATGCAATACATAATGCAGTAATAGAAGTCTTGTCTTCTTCTTCATTTAAGTGATGCACCCAAACTATTTCTTATAATCTGATGATTCATGAACTTGTCTCTTGGTCCAGTGAAAGTATACTACCAGTGCAAATGTGTGTTCATTGCCTTCCCCCATGTCAAGTACAGCTTATATCTTCTCCTTGGGACAATGCAATACAACTTCTACTTCCATGGTATTTGAAATACTCATACAAGTGCCTCTCTGCTCTGTTACTGGAACTGCAGACAAATACACACCCATTTTCAACAGGTGCTTCTCTATTATTTCTTTGGTCAAATCTGTGTTCTGAATTTAAATCCTTAAAATTTTTCCTTCTTGTGGGCCTATTTGTATAAAGTCACATAGACTATTTCCATTTCATTGGCTGTCCATCTTTGTATCTTGTTTTCCTTACATGTAGCACCCTGTCTCTACTTAGTTCTTCTGGATTCACACTCTGGAGGTCTCTCCACTCTCTTGAATCTATTTACAATTCTATCTAGAATCCCACTGATACCTTTGGTGTCACCTTTACCCTCATGACCCATCTCTCTCTGCTGCCTAATATCCATTCCATGGAACATTGCTCCTGACTTCACAGGTCCATCTCACACCACAACATCTGATGGTTCAGCTCCTGTTCCACCTATAACTGTACTGGTCTGCTCTTGACCCATAGCATCTTTTTAGCATAATCTATTATTACTTTTAAACTCTCACAGAAGTCTCTGCCTAAGATTTCTTCATGCGGTACATTTAACTCATCCTCCATTATGTGAAACTTACATTCCACACACACATCATCATCTGTCTTCAGGATTAACACATGGCTCTCACATGTCTGTTATTTCTTTAGTGATATATTTAAGTTTTATTCTTTCATTGGTGTTACTGCCTGCAGTACTCTTTAATGATGATTTCTTTATTGATGTAACCCGAGCAGCACTATCTACTATTAAACTTGTGGAGTACAAATCTGAGGCACAGGTTGAGTTCCTCATTTCCTGGTTTCTGAGTCTTTGTATTTGCTAGCTAGCACTGGTATTACACTGTCGGGCTAAGCATCCTGGTTCTTCACAAACAAAATATATCATTAGTCTCACCTTTTCACACTGCCCTGAAACCCTTTAAGGGGCTCCGGAAAGGCTCAAAATCATGAAAAGTTCAATTTTTACTTTTTTGCGTTTTCTGAATCTGCAGACTATTACCTTTTAATATATATATATAATTTATTCAATTCCGAAGACTACAACTATTTTTAAATTTTTTTTGAAATGTGTTCTACATGGGCGTGACCCACTGTGGCGCTGTTAAACTGCTGTCAAATGGTGTTATTATTAACGTCCGTGTTCATCAGGTACATTTTAGTGATGTGAGATAAAGTATGTGTTGTGGCTAACCTGTGATGGTTCAATACATATCGCTGGTGTGATTGTCGATTGTTTCATGTTTATTTACTCTGTTGTTATCTTGAAAATATTCGTAATTAATTCTGTTTCTTGAGTCTCTGTTTTGTTGAAGTATAATAATGAGTAAAAGTAAAGTTATTAGAAATCCTCTGAAGGCTTTTAAGAAAAGGAGAAATGTTGGAAAGCCAAAGGTATGTGTTATTACTGTAAACAATAAAGACGATAACCAAGTGAGTGAACCTAACCTCTCAAGTACACCTGCCCATAGCAGTCAAAGTGGGAAAGAAAATACTTCACAGAAGAAGCTTGGTTCAATGAGTGAAAACTATGAATGTTTTATGGGCGAATCGGATGTGAATGAAATATTTGATATGTCGGTTCTCAAAGGAATTTTTTCAAACTGTGTAAGATGTATTCATTGTAGTGAAGTTGGTCTGGAATTCTCCATAATAAAGCACGTAGGACTTGCTAGTGAAATACAACTGAAATGTGATAAGTGTTCATACATGACCACCTTTTGGAACAGTGTTGCAGTACCTGCAAGTGAAGAAAATGGTAGCAAAATCTACGAACACAACATTACATTTGTTTATTCCTTGCGTGCAGTTGGTAAGGGTGCTACTGCAGGTGCAATTTTCTGTGGCATCATGAATCTTCCAAATCCCCCAACCAAGTTTACGACCTATAATAAATGAATAGGGTCTAAAGTATAAGATGTCTGTATAGAATCTATGAAGAACGCTGTGGAAGAGGCAGTAATGGAAAATAATGGTAACAGAGATTTGACTGCAGTGTTCGATGGTACCTGGCATAAACGGGGACACACATCTCTTCATGGTGTAGTATCTGCCACCAGTATGTATACAGGGAAAGTTTTAGATGTAGCAGTAATATCAAAGTATTGTAGATGTCCACAAAAATATAAAGGTACACATGAAAATAATTGCAAAGCTAACTATAGTGGCAGTAGTGGAGGAATGGAAGTGGCTGGTGTTGCCAGTATATTCTAGCGTTCTGAGGCGTGTGATAAAGTGCGATATGTTAATTACCTTGGTGACGGTGATTCTAAAATTTTCAAACATGTTCAAGGACTGAAGCCCTATGGTGATGATTTTGTAGTGCAGAAATTTGAGTGTATTGGACACGTACAGAAGCGAATGGGAACAAGACTTCAGCGACTGAAAGCTTCGTACAAAAAACAAAAACTTAGTGATGGTAAAGGGTTGGATGGGAAGGGAAGGTTAACTGACAGTGTAATTGACAAAATACAGAACTATTATGGAATGGATATTAGGCAAAATACACAAAGTGTCGACGAAATGAAGAAGGCTGTTTGGGCTCTTTTTTTTTCATACTTCTTCAACCAATGAAAATCCCCAACATAGCTTGTGTCCCAAAGAAGAAGACAGTTGGTGTAAATATAACAAAGGATTGCTAACTGGTGAAGTGTACACTCATAAGCATAGTCTGCCTCATGCAATAATGGAGGTGATAAAACCTATTTTCAGAGGCTTAGCAGCCCCTGAACTGTTGAAAAAGTGTATTCATGGAAAAACTCAAAACCCCAATGAAAGTGTAAATAGTGTTATATGGTCGAGAATCCCCAAGACTGTATTTGTTGTAATAGAAACACTTCACTTTGGTGTGTATGATGCTGTTGCGACTTTCAATGATGGCAACATTGTAAGGTGCAAGGTATTTAGAAATATGGGAATGAAGATAGGTTCTAACATGGTACGAGCGATGCTTACTTTAGACAAGGAACACCTTCGGGCTGCAGACAGGGCTGTAAAGAGTCTAGAAATACATGCAAGAGTAAACAGGAGGAGGAACAAGAGGAAGCTGGAGGAGGAGTTTGCAGAGGATGAAGATAATCCATCCTACGGACCTGGAATGCACTAAAAAGTTAATCCAATCTTTGTCGCTCGATTCCCAAAACTTTTATTTTCTCATACTAATTACATGTTTTCTAAGGATCTTCCAAACATATTTGTTTCAAACTTTCAGTAAATGTTACACAGTACCTTCTGCATAATTTAACACAGCCTTTTTCCAAAAAACTGTATATTTTTGAATATATAAATAAAAAATTGCAAAAAAATGTTGTGAATTTTCATTACAATTGAAAAAATATCATCTTTAATAACTGAACTTAAATTTTGTAAAATCCCTGTGTTAAGTTGTAGCCCATATTCCAATAAATAATCTGTAGAAAGTTCAACTTCCTACCTCAAATACTTTGTGAGGAAAGATGTAATTTATAAGCGTTATTTTAACATTGCAAGTATAGGGCGTTCCAGAGCCCCTTAAGATTGCATTGATGATACACCATCAGTTGCATGCTTCCAATTTTTCTGTGATGACCTCTGCTTAGTGTTTCATCAACCCTTTTTGTCAATGGTGGAGGATGGAGTACCTGTTTCTCTGCTCCACTACAACATGGATGCACAGCATCTATTTCCCTGACATTTTTCTACATAGTGCAGTTCCTTGCATGATGACCACATCTACATCTACATGTACATCTACATCTGCAAGCCATCATGAGGTGCATGGCAGATGGTACATCCCATTGAACTAGTTATTACGGTTTCTTCCCATTCCATTCATGAATAGAGTGTGGGAAAAATGATTTTCTGAATGCCTATGGGTGTGCAGTAATTATTCTGATCTTATCCATACAATCCCTATGTGAGTGACACATAGGGGGCTGTCATACATTTCTAGGGTTGTCATTTAAAGCTAATTCTTGAAACTTTGTTAATAGACTTTCTCAGAATAGTTTATGTCTGTCTTCAAGTCTTCCAGTTCAGTTCCTTCAGTATCTCTGTGACACACTACCTTGGATCAAACAAACCTGTGACCATTCATACTGCCCTACTCTGTATACATTCAATATCCCCTGCTAGTCCTGTTTGATATGGATCCCACACACTTGAACAATATTCTAGAACTGGTGTCATGACTGATTTGCAAGCAATCCAATTACACTTCCCCAGTATTCTATCTATAAAATGAAGTGTACCACCTGGTTTACTCACAACTGAACCTATGTGATCATTTCATTTCATATGCCTACAAAATGCTATGCCCAGCAATTTGTACGGGTTGGCCGATTCCAAACAGTGATGCACCTACACTTATACTACTGGTCATTAAAATTGCTACACCACAAAGATGACGTGCTACAGATGCGAAATTTAACTGACGGGAAGAAGATGCTGTGATATACAAACGATTAGCTTTGCAGAGAATTCACACAAGGTTGGCGCCGGTGGCGACACCTACAATGTGCTAACAAGAGGAAAGTTTCCAACCGATTTCTCATACACAAACAGCAGTTGACTGGTGTTGCCTGGTGAAACGTTGTTGTGATGCCTTGTGTAAGGGGGAGAAATGCGTGCCATCACGTTTCCAACTTTGATAAAGGTCAGATTGTAGCCTATCGCGATTGCGGTTTATTGTTTCGTGACATTGCTGCTCGCGTTGGTCGAGATCCAATGACTGTTAGCAGAATATGGAATTGGTGGGTTCAGCAGGGTAATACAGAATGCCGAGCTGAATCCCAACGGCCTTGTATCGCTAGCAGTCGAGATGACAGGCATCTTATCTGCATGGCTGTAACAGATCATGCAGCCATGTCTCAATCCCTGAGTCAACAGATGGGGACGTTTGCAAGACATCAACCATATGCATGAACAGTTCGACAACCATTGCAGCAGCATGGACTCTCAGCTGAGAGACCACGTGACACTTCATCACAGACAGGAGTGCCTGCGATGGTGTACTCAATGACGAACGTGGGTGCAAAAATGGCAAAACGTTAGTTTTTCAGATGAATCCAGGTTCTGTTTACAGCATCACGATTGTCGCATCCGTGTTTGGTGACGTCGCAGTGAATGCACATTGGAAGCGTGTATTCGTCATACTGGCGTATCACCCGGTGTGATGGTATGGAGTGCCATTGGTTACACATCTCGGTCACCTCTTGTTCACACTGATGGCACTTTGAACAATGGATGTTACATTTCTCATGTGTTATGACCCGTGGCTCTATCCTTCATTTGATCCCTGTGAAACCCTACATTTCAACAGGATAATGCACGACCACATGTTGCAGGTCCTGTACGGGCCTTTCTGGATACAGTAAATGTTCAACTGCTGCCCTGGCCAGCACATTCTCCAGATCCCTCACCAATTGAAAACGTCTGGTCAATGGTGGCCGAGCAATTGGCTCGTCACAATACGCCAGTCACTATTTTTATGAACTGTGGTATCGTGTTGAAGCTGCATGGGCAGCCATCCAAACTGTGTTTGACTCAAAGTACAGGTGTATCAAGGCCATTATTACAGCCAGAGGTGTTTGTTCTGGGTACTGATTTCTCAGGATCTATGCACCCAAATTGCGTGAAAATATAATCGCATGTCAGTTCTAGTATAATATATTTGCCCAATGAATACCCGTTTATCATCTGTATTTCTTCTTGGTGTAGCAATTTTAATGGCCACTAGTGTATAATATATTTTTCATTTTGTGAAGTACACAATTTTACATTTATGAATATTTAAAGCAAGTTGCCAATCTTTGCACCAGTTTTAAATCTTATCAAGATCTGACGAACTATTTATGCAGCTTCTTTCCAACAGTACTTCATCATAGGTATCTACATCAACTGAAAAAAGGCTGAGTTACTATTACTATTGTCTGCAAGGTCATTGATATACAAAAGTTCTGGGCTCTGATATGCTTCCCTGGGACATACCTGAAGATACGTCTACATCTTATGACGACTCTCTACCCAAGATAACATGCAGCATCCTCCCTACAAAAAGTCCTCAGTACAGTCACAATTTTCACTTGTTATCCCATATGATCATTTTTTTGACAATAAGCATAGGTGTGGTACTGGTTTAAATGTGTTTCACAAATCAAAAAATACTGCATCTACCTGACTGCCTTGATTCAAAGCTGTCAGTATGTCATGTGAGAAAAGTGCAGTTGGATTTCACATGATCGATGTTTTCAGAATCCATATTAGCTGGCATTCATGAGGTCATTCTGCTCAAGATATCTCATCATGTTTGAGCTCAGTATATGTTCTAAGATTCTACAACAAATTGATGTCAAGGATACTGGATAGTAACTTTGTTGATTACTTCTACTACCCATCTTATAGATGGCATGTGACCTGTGCTTTCTTCCAAGAACTGGAAAGGATTTTTGTTTGAGGATCTATGATAGGCTATAGTCAGAAGGGGGGGATAAGTCAGTCATATATTCAGTATAGAATCTGATAGGGATTCAAACATGCCCTAGAGCTTTGTTCAGTTTTTAACAATTTCAGCTGTTTCTCAACACCACTGATTTCATTCATATTTCCAGTGGTCCAAAGATTAAATTGGGGCAATTTTTCTCAGTTTTCCTTTGTAAAGGAACATTTGGAAACAGAGTTAAGCATTTCACCTTTTGTTTTTCTACCCTCAATTTCAGTTCCTGTTTTGTTCGGTTGGGACTGGACATTAAATTTACAATGACCAAAATTTCTTTGGGCTTTTGTGAAATATCATTTGACAATATTCTGCTACAGTAGTCACTGAAGGCATCACATATTGCTCTCTTGACAGCCAAATGTATTTCATTCAGCATCTCTCTATCTATAGCCCTACACTTTGTTTTACACTTACTATGCCGTAATCTTTGTTTCCTTAGAAGTTCCATAACAGTGACTGTATGCCTAAGAGGTTCCATCCCATTACAAACTGTTCTACTGGGTACATATCTATCCAGTGCATGGCCAACTATTCTTTTAAACTTGAGCCATAGTTTCTCTACATTCTGATGCCCTGTGCTCAGAGGTTCAAGTTACTCATTGAGGTTTGACACTATTGACTTTTTATCTAATTTACTGTACATATATATCTTTCTGCTTGTTTTGGTTGAAGGACTTATTTCAGTAGTGGTACAAGTCCATTTTTGTTCATTCTGAGATACAGAGTGCTAAAGTTAAATGAGCACAGAAAAATCTGCATTTGAGGTACCAAAAATATTCAAGTATATACACTTGAATATTTATGCTATCTCAACTGCAGATTTTTCAGTACTCTTTTAACTTTAGGACTCTGTATCTCAGAATGAACAAAAACAGAAAAATCTGCATTTGAGGTACCAAAAATATTCAAGTATATACACTTGAATATTTATGCTATCTCAACTGCAGATTTTTCAGTACTCTTTTAACTTTAGGACTCTGTATCTCAGAATGAACAAAAATGGACTTGTACCACTATTGAAATAAGCCCTTCAGTTGTCCTTTGTAAGCTGGTAATCACAACTGCATCATAGTCATTGATGCCAGTTTAGATGCGGACATCCTCAAAGAGGTCAGAGCTGTTTGTTGCCATTAGATCCAACACATTTTCATCATGAATGGGGTCTTAATTATCAATTCTAGGTTGTTTTCAGAGAAGGCGTTTAGTAATGTTTCACAGGATGTGTTATCACATCCACCACTAACAGAACTGTAATCTTCTCAATTAATAGTTGGATTTACTAACTAACTAGCTCACCACATCTTTTGGTCAGGTGGGGCCCACTACTGTCTCATGCAGATGTAACATTGAAACTTTGTGTGGTCAGCATGTTCAGGGTGCTGATTCAGCTATCGATAGTGCTGGAAAGGTGTCGTCTATTCTTACTCATGGCAGTCCCATAACTGCGCGATATGTGATCCTGGATGACCTCCCAACTTCTTTCTTCCTTCATCATGCGAAAGAATTGCTCTGCCTGTTTACTGTACTTGATCTATCTTGAAAGCTCAAGCTAGTTCATCCTAAGACTAGGCTCGCTATTTCTGCTAACAGAAAATACTGCCTTTCAAATTCTAAAGCAGCTTACTTCTTAGTAAAGGTACTCAGCCAAGTATCGAAGACTGGACCCCACATCTGACACCAGTTTGTATGTTATAATCTGACATGGGTCACAACATACTTAGTTAGAAGCTTACGTTCATATCAGAGGTGACGCGGGTTTTGATGTCATCTGTCATTTGGAATTGACTTCATGAGAGGTGAGATGGTGATGGGATCAAGCTGAGATTTTCCACTTCTTTGTGGTTGGTGACAATATGGAATAACTTTAATGTCAGGCTAAGGAGGTAAATACAGTGATGATAAGGAAATGATACTGCGTGCCTCCTTACTTGTCTGTTTTTTATTACTTCTTCATATGTTCAAAGTGAACATGCAGAAGAGCATAGACACTGGTTTATAACTTCAGTAAGTGTAAAATGTGTTTGAGGCTTACCAGATTTTACAGTCAATTACCAGAACAAGTAGCAACCCCAGCCTGAAATGCAGAAACTGGTTGTCAAAATATTCTTCCCAGTATTCACTGCTCAAGTAACAGAGGAAGAAATCTACATTTTCATCACTGTAGCTCCTACTGGTTGATGCTAAGCAATGGTTAGAGTGCACTTGCTTCCTAGTTTAGAAGTAATTTTTTGGCTGTGTGATCTCCAAAGCTGAGTTCAGTGGTTCTGTGGTATATTTCATTTGTACATTTATGTGCATATGAGAATGGATAGGTGAAGTTTTTGTGATGTGTGTTCCTGTTTATATGGTAGGTTTCAAGTTAAAAGTTGACAAGGGATTCAATAAATCAATTATTTGCTTAGAAGCCTTTGCAAAATTAATATTAAAATCACCACATTGAATAACCCTTCTGTTTCTTTGCATTGATCTGGCGAGTGATGTATCCAAACCTTTCAGTAAAATATTTGCCCAACCAGTTGCTGCTCTGCATAAGCAAATTATGACTAACTTTTAATCAGGTATTTCAATTCCTGACCCTTGGTTATCTCTTGAGGAAAATATATATTAACTAAATATATATAATTTCTTACGAAGATATGGGTATCGCCATATTTATAAATGTCGTATGAAATTTCTATTCGTCATGCTAATATTATTTTAGGCACAATTTTTCATTAATTTTCTAGAAAAATCTGAAATTCACTTTGTTTATTTGGAAAGGGTTGTAAATTCTGATGAAATAAAAAAAAACAGGTTAGTATTTAATTTTGAGATCTGCAACATACTTGAATTTGGAAATGCTCTGCAAAACTTCTGGAACTGACTATTAGCTTTGCTGATTCCAGTATTTACATACAGAGAGGATATGAGGTCATAGTTCTTTCATGGTGTAGCTATTTTACCAAAATAAATATAGGGAAGATAGTGAGAAATCCTGAATGGAATGTGAACAACACAATGAGTAAAGACATCACTCACCATACAGTTCATATGCTGAGCATGTGATACACATATAGTAAAGAAACACAACATTAGATTTCAGCTTACAAAC
This sequence comes from Schistocerca serialis cubense, assembly GCF_023864345.2. Taxonomy (NCBI): domain Eukaryota; kingdom Metazoa; phylum Arthropoda; class Insecta; order Orthoptera; family Acrididae; genus Schistocerca; species Schistocerca serialis. The sequence goes on from NC_064640.1 coordinate 831,489,749, forward strand.
TTTTGTTCTCCTTTGTGCAGAACCACACGATGAAGAAGAATGCAAATCTTAGCTAAAAATTGCAGCATTTTTATATGGATTTTAATTGCTCAACATATCTACAACTCAGTTATAGTATATATTTATGATTCCACCATGTCAGGTTATTTACATAATGTACAAAATAAATTAGCTTTGTTTTGTGAGGTGTAAAAATGACTCACTTTTGGTTAGCCTTAAGATATAGCAGGTAACCATCACACAATGAAAGTAGTGCATAAGGGCATGATTCTCTCTACTTTTATCTTATTTAACATTTTGAAAACTCGTTAACAGCCATAGAAGGCAAATAATAAAAACTAAAATGTCATTTGTTTGATACTGAAATAATTATTTCTTTCGTAGGATAGAAGGACAAACTGTGTAAGACACTAAATTAAATTCTGAAAATAAGTGTGAAGGTTTCAAAGAGAGAGGAGGCATCAGTTTTTCATCATTCAGTATCTTTTCATAAGGGCTAAACAATATTGAAATCATATTGAATTTTATTCACATAATTTGCAGAAATGTAAAAAGTGTAATTATGAATTGATTGACTGATTAATTGAGAGCATTTATGGGACCAAATGGCAGTTACCCACAGAAGAAAGACGGTCTGCTAAAAGTGGATGAATCCAATCAGGGGAGTCAAACTATAAAACAAGGAAGTGAAAACACACACAGTAAAAGGTATAAAAGGTTAGATCAAATCTAAAAACTGGAAAAAAAGAGTGGTCTTTCTATGGGAGACTGGTCATGGAGTCCCAGCCCGAGAAAACATGAAGATAGGTCCCAACCACAACCACCTTGCCCCTGCTCCAGGAGTAGAGCAAAACCTTATGTCTGGAAATAAAACCCACTTTCATTGAGGAAACCGAGGACCAGTTCAACCGTGCATGAATCATCTGCTAATATTAAAATTAAGGAATCTGGAAGACTATACTTAGAACAAAGGGCCAGAAGAAGGGGACATTCCACCAATATGTGGGATACCATCAGTCAGGCTCCATAACAACATTGTTGGGGTGGTTTGTTACACAGGAGGATACAATGGGTGAGTCAGGTATCACCAATGCATAGACAGCATAAAATAGTGGACTCCTTTCAAGAGGAGTGGAAGGAAGAGTGCCAAACCACATTAGTCTCCTTCATTGTGTGGAATTTATTATCGAGAGAAAGTGGCACACCAAAAGTCATTCTGCTTTTGGGCAAAAAGAGATTTCACATAGATCTGCATATCCTCAGCTGAAGTCATGAAAGGGAATGGAGGGTAAGTATTGGCTTCTCTAGCCAAACGTTCATCCAGTTCATTACCTGGGATACCCAAATGACTTGGGACCCAGGGAAAGACAACTGAGCAGGCAGCACAGCCAAGGAGGAGAGAAGGTCATGGACAGCAGAGACTGAAGGATGATGAGAGTAGCATTGGTCAATTGCCTGCAGGCTGCTCATTGAGTTGGTACAAGTCAAAACACTGTGGACAGAGGCCTGAGTAACAAACTGGAGGGTCTTGGTAATGGGTAGCAGCTCTGCTGTAAAAACACTACATAATCTCAGCAATAAATGTCATTCTAAGCCAGTAGGACACTTGAAAGTGTATCCTGCTTTATCTGTTGTCTTAGAACCATCAGTGTAGAAGAGTGCAGCACCCTGGACTCCACAAGGATGGAAAGTACAAGATGCAGGGAGACCATAGGGGTGACAGAGACCTTAGGACCCTGGAATAGGTCAGTTCTAATCCATAGTCTAGGCATCAACCAAGGGGGTGTTTGAGAGGAAATACATGGGGCGCATTCCAGTGAGTGGAGATGGAGATCCTGACAGAGGGAGCTGAGATGCATTCCTACCGGCAATCTCACCCATGGACGGTGATCGGGAGGGAGATATCCCTTGCTTGTAAAGAGGACAGGGTACACTGGATGGTCAGGAAATCTGCGAATGGCGATTGCATAAGAAACCAGGAGTTGTCTTTGTTGTATTTGTAGAGGGAGAATCCCCACTTCTGCAAGGAGACTGTCAATGGGACTAACAAAAGAGACACCAATAGCCAGACGCACCCCTCAATGGTGAACAGGATCAAGTATTTTCGGAGTGGAAGAAGCCACTGAGCCATAAATCTGAAGTCTACAATCTAGTCTGGACAAGACCAGAGCACAGTAAAGATGGAGCAGAGAAGTTCGGTCTGCAGCCCAGAATGTGTGGGCCAGGAGAGGAGAGCATTAAGCTTCTGCATGCATGCAAAATAAGGCCCAAGAAATGGGATGTGTGACAACGTCTAGGAGCTGGTTGCCTAAATAAAGTTCTGGATCAAGGCATACTATGGGTTGATGACAAAAATGCATAACCTGCGTTTTGGAGCAAGAAAACTTGAAGTCATGGGAAACAACCCACATAGAGGTCCATTGGCGGCACCTTGGAGCCAGTGCTCAGCAGAAGCTACCGAGGGGGAGCTGCACCAAATGACGCAAAAATCGTCGACACACAATGCCAGGGTAACCAGATATTTCAACAGAGGTTACAAGCCCATTGATGGCTATGAAGAACAGTGTGACACTTAGTACAGAACCCTGCAAGGTACTGTTCTCCTGAATCCAAGGGGTGCTGGGTGAAGTGCCAACTCGAACCTCGAAGAGCCGGTGCGATAAAAACTCATGAATAAAAATATGAAGGGACCCACAAAAGCCCCAGTCAAAGAGGGTAGCTAAAATGTGATGGCACCAAGCCATGTTGTATGCCTTATATAGGTCAAAAAAGACCTTGACAAGTTGCTGGCAGTTAGTAAAAGCCTGTCAGACTGCAGTTTACAATCTGAGTAAATGGTCAGTTGGAGATCATTCTTCTCAGAAGCCACACTGACATGGGGACAAAAGGTCACGAGATTTGAGGACTCAACATAATTGAAAGCTAACCATCCTTTCACGAAGTTTACAAAGTATGTTCATCAGACTAATTGGGTGGTAGCTGTTAAGAGACGTTGGGTTCTACCCAGGCTTAAGGACAGGGATAACAATACTGTCTTGCCATTGTGAGGGGAGGCACCCATGAGAAAAATGCAGTTGAAGACCCTACATAGATACTGCCTCTGTGTTACGTCCAATTGTTGGATCATCTGGTTGTGGATGGAATCTTGGCCTTGGGTCATGTCAGGTGAAGGGGTAAAAGCCTGCAAGAATTTTCATTCAGTGAAGGGTTCATTATAGGGTTTAGCTTGGTGAGGGTTGAAACAGAGGGGGTTCTGTTCAACTCAGTGTTTCTGCTATAGAAAGGTAGCAGGATAGAAAGAGGATGCCAATGCTGTTGCAAAATATGTCAGAAAGTGTTATGTGAGGATCATTGGATAAATAGCAGAGCACCTTGGAAGATAAGCCCTTTGGCAGTTGACTGTCGCTGACAGCCCAGAAGGCTACAGAGTTTGGACCAAACCTGTGATGAAGAGGCATACACCCCCAGGCAGGAAACATAGTGCTCCCAGCATTCCTTTTTACTCTGCTTAGTAAGGTAATGAGACTTAACACAGAGACACTTAAAAGTGACGAGGTTGATCTGTGAAGGGTGTTGTTTAAGTCACTGTAGCACCTCTTGATGGTCCTAGACAGCGACTGCTATGTCCTTGGTCCAGCAAGGTACCAGTCGACGACAAGTGGGACCTGTTGATAGGGGAAAAGCAGTGGATGCAGCACGATGAATAATAGCAGAGTGGCCTGCACAACTGCATCAATGCTATTTGAGAGAGAGGTGTTGAAGTGCACCACAAATGTATATAAAGGCAACTGGCCCTGTGGAATGCCCTATGTGGGGATATGTCTGACTGGCAGTGGCAGGGGAATAATAGAATCACTGGAAAGTAGTCATTGTCACAAAGATCATCATGGGGTGACCAATGTAGGGATGCCATGAGAGCAGGGGAGGAGACTGTGAGATCGACAGGAGTAAAGGTGTCATGAGCAGCACTGGAGTGGGTAAGCAAACTCTCATTGAGGAGACACAAATCAAAGCCTGTAATAAGTTGCTCAAGTAGAAGACCCCACCCGACAAAGTTGCACTCCCCCACAGGGGGTAGTGTGCACTGAAGTCACCAAGGAGGAGATACAGGAGCAGGAGTTTCTGTATTAAAATAGACAGTTCAACATAAGGAAGTGGCCTATCCTGAGGGAAGTAGATATTGCAAATGGTGATTGCCACAGTTGTCTGCACTTTAATTGCTATCGCTTCCAAGGCAGTATGAAGGGGCATCCACTCACTGATGACATTGGCATGAACCAAAGTGCAGACCCTCCAGACATTATCCCAGGGCCAGCATGGTTTTGACAGAATGCTTGATAACCATGAAATGTTGGGGAGTGGTCATGACAAAAGTGCATTTCTTGAAGAGCAAGACAGAACGAAGAGTAGGAGGAAATAAGGTGTTGTATTTCTGACAGGTAATGATAATATCAGTAGCAATTCCACTGGATTATCATGTGATGAGAGTCCAGGTGAGACAAAGAAGCCAAGGGGAGGTCATGTCACTCAGTCTGTGGTCATCACAAATGAGGATGGGATGACATCCATAAAAACTGGACCTGATTCAGGATGAGGAGGAAGGGGCGAAGCCCCTCTGGAAGCTGGGGAAGTCTCATCCTTTTACTTGTGTTGCTTCTTCTTCTCCCTCAGAGGGATGGAGGAGGCATTATCAGTAATGAAATAGGTGGCAGTAATGTCAGGATTGGATAGAGAGTAAGTGGCTTTGGAGCCCTCAGAGTGCAGGTCTCTTGTCTGACCTGAGGATGCAAGCTTCCTGTCCTGAGAACACTGGGCAGGGGCATTCTGTGAGGGAGCCCCATCCCTAGCAGGAGCCAAAGAAGAGGATATCTTCCCTGGCTGAAGAGGAGGAGGAGAAGGAGGAGGAGGAGGAGAGGTTTCTGGTGGGGAAGGGATGGGGGCTACTGAGTGTGTGGAAAGGGAAGGGAGGCAGGATGGTGAAATGGGGGAGGGGTGAGGAGGGGGAAGACGTAACTGAGGCAAAGGTAGAGGACAGGTTTACAGGGCGAAGTCTGTCAAGCTTTTTACAGGCCTCAAAGTAGCTGAGACAGTCAAGGATCTTGATTTCCTGAATTATTTTTTTCTTCACATACACTGGACACTTGGGTGAGAAGGGAGAATGGAGAGCACAGCAGTTAACGTAGTTAGGTGGTGTGGTGTAAGGGCTGCCCACATGAATAGGGTGGCCACAGTCACCATAGATGGGAGTGGCACCGCATCGTGAGAACATGTGGCCAAACTTGAGACAACGGAAGCAATGCATGGGAGTTGGAGTGTATGGTTTCAAGTCCCATCTGTACACAATTGCCTTGACCTTCTCAGGCAGGGTATCCCTCTCAAAGGCCAGGATGAAAATGCAATGGTCCTTAGGGTCTTTCTGGGCACACCAGATAAAATGAACACCACATCATCCCAGATTAGCTCAAATTCATATCGAACTGGAGGAGATGGTCCTTATGGAAAGTTACACCCTGTGTTGCATTGAGTTACTTGTGAAGAGTGATAGTCACAGGGATGTCTCCTGAATGGTTGCAGGCACAGAGGGAGGCTGAATAACTGGCAGAAGTTGTCTTTAAAAGGAGAGAGCCAGATCTCATCTTGCTTAACAACTCAACTTCACCAAACTTATCCTCAATATGTTTCACAAAGAAAAAGTCTCCCCATCAGTCCCGGTACAGACCAAGAACTGTGGAAAGTATTTCACCCCAAGCTAATGGGTCTGGCCCTCCTCCCCGGGGGTAGCCAAGGAGGGTAACACCAGGAAGGCAGAAACAGGAACTGAGACAGAACTATGTTGAGGAATAGACGCAGCCACAGAAGAGCAGATAGAGAATTTAACATGTTTCATGTGCAAAATGTCCACCCTGGCAGCACTGACTCTGAACAGGGGTTAGCATGGTGGGTGCCACCCAGCCACAGCAACACCACCTGGCAGGATGCTCTTTGCCAGGAGTTCTAGTGGCCCGAAAAGATGGGCAACCACTCTTAGGCTTGCACAAGACATTCACAGCACAAGTACCAGCAGTATGATCCCTTTTGTGTCAGGGAGCTCAGCCAGATGGGTACATAACAGCCCCACCACATGGACTGGCTATCAAGCTGGTGATCTAGCAAGGACGCGAAAGGGCTATGGCAGGGAGGGAGGGGAGGGGGGAACAGGGAGAGGGAGAGGGAGAGGAGGAGGAGGAGGGGGAGAGGAACCCATGCCAAAGAAACTGGGGAGGGAGTTATTCCCCACCTGGCTCACACTACAGACTTTAAATTTAGAGATGGATGTTAAACCCCTGAGGGACACCAAAAAAGAAAAGCCAAAAAGGAGGAGGAAAAGCAACTAACCAAAACCCAAGAAAAAGCAAAATCATGAGGATAGCCGGGGCAATATAAAGAAGAACACCAAGAGAGGGAAAGGAAGGGGCAAAGAGAAATGAAGAAGGACAGGGAAGTAGAAGGAAGGAGAAGGTAAAGCAGCCCAGAAAAGAATAAAGGCTGGAATAGCTTGGGGTCCTGTGTGCACCGCAAAAGTACCCACAAAAGAGCCATGGGCCCAATGGGGGCATAATTATGAAGCAAAATATTGCAAGAGTTACTAATGCAGATATAGTTCAAGACAAAGTTTAACAGTGTTTTTACTATACAAAATCATTACGTTCACACATGGGAAACAAGTATTTTGGGTTTAGTTTAAGACTTCCAATTGATCACTGTTCCATTCTTAGTACTGAAGCTCCTGTTCCAAGTTAAACAAAAATATTTTGTAAGCACCAAATGTCATTAATACTGCTTGTTCAGTACAACAAAAATTATCAGATTGCATGTAATGTCCTGCTGCTGATTTGGAACACAACAGGCAGTGCTCTGTATGTGGTACCAAAAAGAAACACACATCAGACTAAAAGGTGTCCAAACACTCAATCAGTACATATTGTACCCCTATCTGGCAGGAACATAGGTATGTATTCTCATATACAAACAATCATAAAGGTGCCAAATGACATCCTGTGATATTTTGTCCCAAGAATCTTGGCCTTTTGTTGCAATCTGACAATGATTCTTGGGGAACAGGAGAATGAGAAGTTCCCACTCCATCATGTCTCATATAGGTTCAGTTTGTGAGAGATATGGTGACAATGCTGGCACGAACAGTCATTGTGCACCACAAAGAGCACATTGTGTGGCAGCAGCCATATGTGATGTGCACTGTCCTTCTGAAAAAAACACATCAGCTTCCTGTTGAAGAAATGGCAGTAGCACAGGGATAACAGCCTGTATGATGTAGCAGGCACTGGATACTTTACCCTACAAAAACACCAAATGTGACTGTGACTTGTAAATGGTGGCCACCACGCTGTAAAACCTGGGATGGGATCTGTCTGTCATGGGCAAATGCACTCTGGAATACGCAGATCCCCAGGTCTGTGACATACAATGTACATCCATCACTCACATACAGACAGAACCTATCCTCATCACTGAAGACAACAGAGTCCCATTCCACTTTCCAGTCTACTCTTTCATGAGATCAGAATAGCCACACTTAGTAGTGTCATGATGTCAGTGGTAGCCTGGGCAGTGGCACAAGTGATCTTAATCCTTCTACAGGCAAACAGTTCCAAATGGTTGCTGATGGCACAACAGTTGAAACATGCACCGTGATTTTGTTCCTGGATGATACTTGATTGGCCACCACTCATTGCACAGTGCATTGATCTAGATGTGTGTCTGTACCATACGGATGTCCAGAACTTGTTCTACAGGTGTAGGAATATTTCAGACCACTGTTTAAAACAGTGACAAACCACCAATACACTGTGTCCAAGATGTGCAGCGACCAGTCAATGCATCCATCCAGCTTCCCACAGAGCCACAGTGTGACCCCGTCATATGGCTGAAGCCGTTCAATAGGAGGACATACTAGACACTGGGGCAAGGTTGTTACCTAGAATTGATACTGAAAACACTGTTCACATCTAATCTCAGCACAGTTACTTCCTGCAGAGCCAAAAAAAAGAGAGTGAACAGACAGGCCTCACTGATGACCATGTCAAATTAATCACTGACACTACAACCTATCAGTATGAACGTGTTGTACCCTGTTGTGTCAGAACACAGTCCTTGAGGGTGTTACATTTTTTTCTGGATAGCTTATGTAAATGTTACCTCTTGTAGAAGTGTAAACTTTGCATGAAACAGTATGTAAATGACACATATGAAGTTATTTGACATTGGTTCTGTTATGAAGTATGTAGGTAATCAGATGTTGCTGAATTATATTATTCCTAAAGATGATAATTTTCAAAAGAGTTACAAACTGAAAACTCTGCAACTGCAGATTTACAGAGTCCATACAAATTTATGAATGTCCTGCTGCTGATTTGGAACACAACAGGCAGTGCTCTGTATGTGGTACCAAAAAGAAACACACATCAGACTAAAAGGTGTCCAAACACTCAATCAGTACATATTGTACCCCTATCTGGCAGCAACATAGGTATGTATTCTCATATACAAACAATCATAAAGGTGCCGAATGACATCCTGTGATATGTTTTTCTGGTGATACATAAAGCTAGTATCCAATAGCGCTGAAAACCATTTGGTGTAGAACCTTGGAACATATTCTAAGTGTAAGTGTAATGAGGTACCTTTAACAGAATAGTCTCCTCCATGCCAATCATCATGGGTTTCATAAACATTTGTCATGTGAAACCAATTTCGCACTTTTGTCACACAAGGTCCCGAAAGTCATAGATCGAGGGAATAAGGTAGATGTAGTATTTTTTGACTTCCGAAATGCATGTGACTCATTAAAATATCAATACTTATTAATGAAAGTATGATCATATAGGGCATAAAATGAAACTGGTGACTAGGCTGAGGATTTCATGATAGGGAAGACGCAGCATATTAACTTGGATATAGAGTCATCCACAGATGTAGAAGTAATTTCAGGTACGCATCAAGAAAGTGTGTTGGATTATTGCAGTTGATGTTGTATATTAATAACCTGGCAGACAATGTTAATAGTAACATCAGTTTTTCATTGATGACACAGTTATCTACATTGAATTAATATCTGCAAAGAAACTGCACAATTTTTCAGTTGTATTTTTATAAGATGTAAAAGTGGTCCACACCTCAACAAATTGCTTTAAATGTAAAATTACGTGCTTCACAAAACATAAAAGCACAATATCCTATGACTATAATATCAATGAGTCACAACTGGAACCAGTCAACTCATACAAATGCCACAGTGTGATAATTTATGATGATATGAAATAAAATGGTAATACAGGCTCAGCTCTAGATATAGGTGATGACAAATTTTGGCTCATTGGTAAGATGTAATGACTCTACAAAGAAGATTGCTTGCAAAGCACTTATACAACAAAGAGTACTGATGGGGGATATTGAATATGAATGAAGAAGAGCAACACAATGGATTTATTTAACTCACAGGAGAGCATCGAAAACATGATGGAAAACTTGAACTGACAGATATTTAAAGATAGACATCAGCTAATGAACAGAATCTCATAATATATTATAGCCACCAATGTACATGCACTGCTCCTGCAGGATCTCGAAAGGGAAAATAAGGGTAATTATGAGGGTTGGAACTTAAATAGTGGCAAATATTTATTTACAAACGATACAAAAGAGTTACATGTTTGCACCTGTTGCTGTCTTTCAAAGTAGTCGCCAGTGTTGTGTAGAACCCACTGTCAGCGATGTGGAAGGTGTAGTATACCATTAGCAGAGCCTGTTTTGTTGATAGTGCTGACTGATTTCTCACTTCGGAAGATTTGCAATGATTCTGAGTGTAAATGTGACTGAACTAAGTTGTATAAGGAGTTTTCTGTCACAAACTATCACTACATACTGCAATGATGAAAATAACATTGAATAAATGCACATGATCTTTCAGTTTATAGGAAAGTGTCTAATAAATTGGTACACAAATGGAGAGAAAAACTAAAACTGCATTTCCTGTTCATTATGCAAAGTAGTAATTTCCAGACACAATATTAAGATCAGTTAACCATGAGATGGAATGACCTGAAATTGGTACATGTTTTACATTAATTTGTACCTAGAAATTTACCATTAAAATAACTGAATACAAATCAATGTTTAAAAAATTTTGTTTCTTAGTGAAGTTCTGTATGGCAGTAAGTCCATACAGAACCATTATGAAAGTGCTGATAACATTCGGTTACACAGCACCTTAACTTATTTTCTTCTTGCATGGTTGTTTTTCACCTGATATTTAATTTATTACTATAGTTATTTTCAGTAACTATGACTTAATGGAATACACTTCTCTTCTCATGACTCATTATTGGCAAATGGCTGTTATCTTTGTATGGACTTGAGGCTTATATCTTTAGAGAAACATATCTTATCTTTTATTCTACTGTCATCTTATTTCATCTAAGGAGCAACACTGCAGATAAGAAAGAAGTGTGTGAGTGATTGCTCCAACTGTTTCACTAATTTCAGAGTTGTATGTGCTGTGTGTTGTGAAAATTGGTACTGATTTATGAAAGTGATTGATATTTTGGCTCTAATTTTGCCAATAGTTTGTCAATGTAAATGCACTAAATGAATCCAGTAAGTAAAATTATGTGGCACTAATTTTTGGTAGAGCTTTTTTTATAATATTAATGTTTGTATCTTTAACCAACTGATCACATTTATCTACATTAATCCATGACACTGCAAATTCTAACATGATGAGATGAATGATGGAGTAGTATTTTTTTAAAAAAAGATTACCACCTTACTGAATGCATAAATATGTCACAAACTAATACAGATATATAGAGCTAAATGTTACTGATTATATTAGAACAGATTTTTGCATCTTGCTTTATAAAAATCAAAGTAGCTAGGGATAAAAGTGTCAGGGATCAGAATTTCTTGCATGCTTTTTATAGCAAACTGCTCAAATTCAAATTGATTTATTTGCATGTAAATAACCATGGTAGGGTATAAGACACAATCAGTATATATGTCATTGTACAAATTATTTACATATACAAATATTACTACATAAATAACCATCCATCAAAATAGTCCTAAGTTTGATTTTATTCCTTGCGTATAAGCAGTGTCAGTGCCATAACTATGGTGGCAACTTATACTAACAACTGCAAACAATGGCTGTGCATTTGACCAGTCAATTGTGAGCAGGCAGTGTTAAGTAGTGGACATGTAGTGGTAGTGTGCAAACGTTTTTGTGTCACAAATTGCAATGGAGCAAAATGTCAAAATCAAGTGTTCAAAATACTCTCAAGACTGTTTTGAAGAAGAGAAAAGTGTATGAAAAGTTTATCCTGTACATATTGATTTCAAAACATAAACAAAAACTGTGGATGCCTGCAGTAACTTGATTGAAATGCAGAAAATGGACAATTATTTTCTGAAAAAAAAAAAAAAATCATCTTGAGTGATGAGACCTTGTAATAATAATACTGTATGGTCACTGGCCAGGAGAAAATCATTTGGATGCCACCTGAGCAACTTTCATTTCCTGAGTCAACAGCACTTGACATCCATCCAACTACTAACCAGGCCCAACATTGCTTAACTTTGATAATTGGAAGGGAACAGGTGTTTCCAACGTGGCAAGATGATTAGTCTGAGACTAGGTGTTATAAATAGAAACCTATCACAAATGAGAAAGTGCAAAAATTCACATGAAGAGTCAATCTTTTAACGACACAACTGACACCCCACCAGTGTGATGCATGATTTTAAAATATGCCCAAGAAGGACTTTTTATAGCTTTTGATAACAATCAAAGTCAAAATATGTAAGTCATATTGGAAGAATAAAATTGTGGTCAAGACATCTCAAAGTGTTTAAGTGGATCCGGTGACTGCTTTTTCTCAAAGTGCTTGTATGCAAATTGTAACTTTTATGACCGTTTCACATGGTTGTATGAACATTCTGTGCACTGCACTCAAGTGGGGGGTGACTATTCAGAACATCTGGGGAATTACAACTACAATCTTAACTTTTTACACTGTTTAAACTTTTAAAAGTAACTGAGGTAGCTTAATAAATGTTAGATGGAAAACAGGCAACTACTTCAATAGAAAATTATGCTGTAATACTCATACAGAAAGACTCTGTGGTAAATTGGCAGGAATTTTATATTGCCTAAGTAAACCGAAGGACTGCGTGAGTAAAGAGCCATTATTAAGGTATACTATGTCTTTTTCCATGTACGCATACATTATGGAATATTCCTTAGAGGAAATTCTGTCAGGGTAAAAGAAGTGTACCTCTTACAGAAGAAAGCCAATAGGTATAATGTTAGTATAAGTAACTTAAATTCTTGCACCAATAATTTATTCTGCACAAAATAATTACAGCCTCTAATCTGTTATGTATTTAATACTATACTTTACCTAACTTTGTTGATTCCATATACTACACAAGAATACCAATAAATTTTTATCTTTCAACATTTAATATTGATTATTTGACTCATTTATTCAACTTGATGAAATTGTGTCAGATTTGTAAGTGAATGTGATGAGCTGTTTGAGATATATTAACTATCAACATTAGAATATTGTGGAAAAATTTAACACTGAATACTTTTCATCATTTCACAAGCAATGTCTCTGTAAAACGTTTGCTCACCAAAACAGAAAAAAAAAAAAATCTTTGTCATTCTCATTACTTTTGTCAGAGCTGTGAGTAACCATAAAAATAATTTCAGTTTCTGTTTGCTTTCTTGTGGGAAATTATGAATGCACTTGTATACAAGTCTATTTTTATATGATCTAAAATTTTTAGTTTCATTCTGTAAGTAAACATTTTGGTGGAAAACATGTAACAGGTCATCTGTCTCAGTAAATTATATAATAGCAAAATGTTTAAAATGTTAAGGCCACCATACAGACTATGGCAATGATAGATGTCATTAGCACTCTAAAACAGAAACTTCTAGAGAACCTATTTAGAAAATGAATAATTTTTTGAGGTCTCCTCCTGAGAATTTCCAGGACTGCAAATGCTATATACATATTTTATGGGGAAAGATCATTTTCATATTGTTTTAATATTATCAATAATGCATCTACTAACCTGATTTCACACACATCCAAACATGAACTTTGCAACAGATATTTCAATATTTTGAAAAGAAAATGAGTTATTTCATTTGAAATTTGATTACTGAACGTGTATTACATAGCTTCTAATAACTGGATGTCTAAAATCCAAAAGCCTATCATCATCACTATACTTCTCTGCTTACCACAACAGAAATATAACTCTATGCTGCAGGAGAACACACTTAACTCGGAAAAATAAGCAAAGCTGTAAAAATATTTAGTTGGAATACAGTTTCTGCTTTAGCAGTGTTATTATGAATTGAAGTATAATACGAAAAAGCTGACAGTGATGTTCATCTCAGTGCAGTGAATAAATTTTGGAAAGAGGAGTTCCTCTATCTGAAAGATGAAAGATCAAACAGCTGTGATGCTTGTTATATTTTACACATCAGGCATCTGAGTAGTTATAAATGATTTTCAACTGTGTATTCAGTAAAAGCTGCCAGATTCCTCAACTCTGCCTGAAGTATGTATTTTATGAACACAATCAGTACAATAAATGTTATGTTAATTGTAAGGAGTAATGCAACAGACACAGATGAATTTATATGTCAATCAGCCATGCTCATATTTTACAAACTTCAAAAGCAGATGCTACTTTTCTGCCTTCAATGCTGACCACACAAACTTATATCAAGACTGATAATGGAGCAAACTTCACAAGAAGAAAAACGAAAAAGAAATTTCAGTTTGATGAATGGGATGTAGTAAGGAAAATGTAAACAATGTGTTAACAGTATATTTGTTACAGCTTTGACAGTTGAAGTGAAAAGCATAAGATTAATAATAATCAGTCACTTGATGCATACAGTCTATTCCACAGTATTAGCAGTCAGTTGTTACATATTTTTGTTGAATGTCAACATGCAGGTTTATTTCCACTCATTTGTTACTTCTTTTATTCACTCACAATTATGCCCAAGTCAGCAAGTGTATATATTGCATGGCTTGTTGCTCAAACAGGAGAAAAAATTAAGATGTATAAAACATTCTAGAGACAGCACAAACTTTAAGTAGTTAGAAAGAAACACAGATCCTCCTAATAGAATCTTCTGGAGCCACATACAGAATTTTGTCTCAGCTAGTAATGTAAGAACTACTGGACCATTTCTTCATAATATATATGACTAATCGACTATTTCCAGAACCATAGTGAAGTGACATTCGCTTGCCAGGTTTGTGCAAGAAAATACAAAAAACAGACTCTATTTTATATTTCAAGCAAACTTATAGTGATTTTTGGTTGAAGCATGACATGTGCGTTAACACCCATACTGGTATGGAATGCTCAGCAGCAGCAGTGAAAACAAAACCTAAAGTGGAAGATGAGTGTTGATGTTGGTGTCATCCATATGACATAATGTTTGTCTTGCTCCTTAAAGAGTACCCTGGATATTATGAAATTAAGCAGAACATACTGTCAGAGAGATATGGATAATATTATGTGCTGTCTTTGGAAAGGGTAAAGACAAGAGAAGCTATATCAACAAATATTACAACATATGAACTGACAAAAAATGTTCTCATTTTAAATCTAAGTAGAGAGAAAATGTCATTTTTTGTGGTAGCTGGCACAACAATTTGTAAAAATCAGTTAAAATATGTGGACATTTCACATAAAATTTTGCATGTCAAAAAAATCAGTTCTATGGTATTTTCAGTTATAATTTATATGCAAAGCTGTTGTGGGTCAGTCCGGGTGTTTGTTTGGTTTAGAATGCTCCTCGTCTCAAGACGTTACAGTTTTAGCTTGGTGGAAATCAAAATAATCCTCTTGCAAGGCAACGCTGGTAGGGGTTCTTGTAATAATTGCAGGAAAATTCAGTGTGATGCAATTTTCATTTCTCATTTTAACAAAAGGAGGAATTTATCTGTATGTTAAACCTCTTGTATACAACCATATTGTAAAGTATCCTGAGATATGCAGGAAGAATAATACCATGATTCACTTTCCAGAGGCCCTGCCACAGTGGTAACACTGGTTCCTGTCAGATCATCGAAGTTATGCACTGTCGGGCTGTAGGTTGGGTGACTATCTGGGTTCTGAATCTGACGAGCACTTTTGGCAAGTGAGGGGCACTCAGCCCTTGTGAGGCTATTTGAGGAGCTACTTAACTGATAAGGAGCAGCTCCAGTCACGAAAATTGACAATGGCTGGGAGAGCAGTGTGCTGATCACTTCCTTCTCCATATCCGCATCCAGTGAAGCCTATCTGTTAAGCATGACACGGTGGTCAGTTAGTACCACTGGGACTTCTGAGGCCTGAAGTACTATGATTCATCCACATTCAGGCAGAAATATGATTTGTTTAACCAGACAGCACATTCAATATCCACCATTGACCAATACTTATGTCTCTCCAATCCACTGTAACGAAAAAATATCATAGGTAGGAATGGCCTGCGTTCTCTTATCTGCAGATCTATTTGAAATAACCATGCAGTGCAATTCTCTCTGGAGCAATCATTTCAAAATGAGTTAGAATGTTCAAAAATATAGGAAGGATAGATTGATACTTGCTGCATAAAGTACACATTCAGTTACACAATGAAAAAGTAACACTGCAAATATTTGCAGCTTTTGGACAAAGTTCTTCTTCAGAAGAACACAGGAATGTTCAAAGGTGATTTGCTTCTCCATATCAAAACAATTTCCTGCAATGAGGTGAGATACAAGAAGGTGGTATTAGTCTGTCATTAGCATCTCTCCACTATATATCTGATGCCTATTATGTATCTACCACTGCTGATAAACCAGTAGCAGAGAAGGAGCTGACACTATTACAAAAACTGCCAGATCTCTCGCAGACTAATATACTTGAATTCTGTAATCCTCTTTTGCTCCTGTGTCACTTTACCCTTCCACTCCAAGGTATATGTAGTGAAAATAAATGGCACTACACTATCCTAACTCTGCTGACATCATCTGTATTAGGGTACACTTCTGAAATTTGTGGTCACTGTTGTAGCTTATTCCAAACAGGTTCTTGCAACTAGTATTACCCCTGTGTATCATATGGATAATTTTTTGTCCAACAAATGTAGGCCATTTACTGTGCAATATTATAAACATTAATAACAAATCAGCTTTTACAATGAGCAATGAAACATAATGCATCAGCCATATGCCATGAATTAATAGAATAGTACATGCTATGTTGAGTAAAATCCTTAAGACATCCTGACAGCCATGATATGAAAAGATTCTTATCTCAACAAATATAATGATGAGGAAAAGATGGTCTGACTCTTGCAGATATTTATTTATAGATTCATCCCAAAATTTTCATGTTAAGCAGTAAAATTATTAGCTAACACTAATTTGAGACTGGAAATAAACACACTATTTCACTCTTACAGTAAAAATAAAAAGGTACACTTGAGACTTAAACCTACTGAAAAATATCTTAACTGCTCTATCACAAGGTTAAAGCAAACTCCACTAAACAGTCAATAGTGCATCTATTATGAGAACAACATTTAAAGAATACTCTTTTAGATAAAGATTTACTAAGACCAATGGAGAAGTAAGATATCTTAATGGATTGTGTTATGAAACAAAATGTTCTTTAGCAATAAATTTCATCATCATCGATTTCGATATGCTATGTCTTATTGCTGCCACAACTCATCTCTATTTTGTGATGTCCACTTCATTTCTTGATCATTTTCAGATTTTAGCACCTTCAATAGCTCTTCTACTACGATACTTTCTTTCTTAGCCTCCTGATTCTTTTCTTTCCCAGAATTTTTCATTCAGATGTAGTTATCATGTCTAAACAACCAACCAAAAAATATTCTGTTTTTCAATAGCTATGAGGTCTCTTGGCACACTGATTTATTTCACAACATTAGATTTTCTTTCTTTCCAGCTTATCCTCATTAGCCACATCTGAAACTACAATTCTATCACTTAGAAGCTCAATCTGTGCTCAACAGTGTCCAGGTTTCGTAGCCGTAAAGGATAACATTCCAATTAAAAGTACAATTGTTACAATACCCAATGCAGCACAGTACTCCATATACAGTGAACAAAAAGAACTTACACACAAAGGCACATGAGCCATATTGATGTTAAACTTTACAACAGACTGCCAGTATGCACAGAAAATTTGAATATGAAAAGAAATTTGAAGCAGAACTTAAAACAGTTCCATTTGAGCAATGATTTTACTGCGTAAGTGACTATGTTGGCCAATAATATTTTGTCGATATGTTTATGTAGAGCCAAAATTGAAAAGGCTGTCCTTTGGTCCTTAAATTTTCGGTCATCTTTACATACCTAATGGACAACTGTTAGTGATGTAAAACTTTTAGATTATCATTGTTGTATATAAAAGGATTTGATGCTTAAGGAGGGCAAGACTTATGATGAACAGACTATGAATCTATTATGTTATGTATATATTTGTATGTCACATTAACCTTGTAATGAATTGACATAAAATTTATATGTATATTTGTTCAACATCCATACAACATTTGTTGCCTGCAGATAGATAAAGAAACAGAAAGAATACAATAAAACACCACAATATGTATTGGTTCACCACCAGCATCTTCTGTATTAGGTATTTGGCTTACCATTATAAGCTACTGTGTTCTTCCAGTTACTTATACTGAATAATCCAACAGAACTAAATTAAAAATCAAAATCACATTAAACACATTAAATTATGGAAGATTCCTTGGATTTTTTCACTTCTGGGTGATTGGTTTCTTATATTTGGAACTGGTACTGTCATCAGAAACCTGAATATAATTATTCAAGCTATGCTACTTACAAGTATAATTATTTTTATTTTTATTTTTGACAACAGGGACATATACCACTATGGCCTGTGTGAAAAAAGTTAACGAAGCAAAAAAACACAGTGATGAGCTGGATAAGCAGCTGAAAATATGGCACAGAAAGTATGAAAAAATAGTGAAGTTATTACTTCTTGGTGAGTGACCAAACTATTTCATATAGAATCAACTAATAATTACAACAAAATGTACCTTAGTTAAAAAACACTTTATGCTAATGCTTTGGCCTCTGAGTACCAGTGATAGATTAATTGACTCTTCTGTGAACAAATTTGCCAGGAGATGTTAAAGAATCACATAATTTTCTTGACCCTTCACTGGAGATGTTTCACCTTCAAGTAACATTTAATGTGACTTATGTTCTGCACTTTATTTGTAGGTGCTTATTGGATCTAGTACAAACACTCAAATTCGTTTCCACCATAATTAAATACCTCTGGTAAAACAAATGCTTTCTTTAGCATACACAGGATTATTTTAGTACATGTGAGATGTCAGTAATAGAAAAACTGTCACTGCCTGAGAGAGCCATTTATAGACAGCAAGAAAATGTTCCCTACACAGTGAGTTTCTTGCTGTGAACATACACATCCCTATAGTAAATGAGCAATGCAGTTATGAGAACTTTTTTCCAGCGAGACTTTGACTTTATATTATGGCAGAAAGAATGAATATATCATATGTGACAAGTGTTTAACTGTGTTTTTATGGAGCTTTCATTCAAAACCATTATTGCTTTCCGTAGACTGTATACTTATTTTATCTAAGCATGTTTCTAGAGTAATTTCTTTAAAAGAAAATATGACTAATTCCTCTATTAGAGTGTAGCAGTCTTTGGAGACATCTTTTACATAAAATAATTAAAAAAAGGCAACACACTGATATGCTGAGTAAAGAACCTAATTTTTCTTGCTTCATACTTGCATATATCTGCCAGTATATCAGCATTTAGTAAAAACATCTAACATGTGGTACCTGAAATCTTTTCATTTGTTGCTGTCTTATGGGATAATTTATTCGGGGGAATACACTATATACTGAGAAAATTTTGTCCTGAAAAATGTGAACAGTAGGATATTTTGTAA
Source organism: Schistocerca serialis cubense (assembly GCF_023864345.2). Taxonomy (NCBI): domain Eukaryota; kingdom Metazoa; phylum Arthropoda; class Insecta; order Orthoptera; family Acrididae; genus Schistocerca; species Schistocerca serialis. The sequence goes on from NC_064640.1 coordinate 831,508,814, forward strand.
AGTTGATAACAGATTGGTATGCAGAGTCTTTTTCAAAGAAATCTGACATCTGAACTGATAAATCCATACATTTACTCTTCAATGACGTTTTCAATACATGATATATACAGATAATCAGTTGCATAAAGTTTATTTGTAATAAGCCTTGACCAGGTTTTAATACCATTAGGGGTAGCTTCTTCTGAAGGAATAAAGTCACAATACATTAAAACTATATGTGTAAATACGAGCTAAAATGCTCAAGTCAAATAACAGAAATCATAGATGAAGTCCTCCATGGAAAACAGCAAGAATTATTACACAGGTATGGCTTGTTATAAGAACAGACATTGTACTTGACGCTGAATTTCTGTTCTTATAATAAGCTGTACTTGAGGAGTAATTCTTGCTGTTTTGCATGGCAGACTTAATCTATGATTTCTGGTATCTGACTTGAGCACTTTCACTAATAATATTTGGAAATGAAATGAGCGTACGGCATCGTTGGCCGGGAGGCCCCATTCGGGGATGTTCGGCTGCCAAGTGCAAGTCTTATTTCAGTTGATGCCACATTGGGTAACTTACGCATTGGTGATGAGGATGAAATGATGATGAGGACAACACCCTGTCCCCGAGCAGAGAAAATCTCTAACCCGACCGGGAATTGAACCCGGGCTCGCTCGCATGGGAGTCGAGCATGTTACCACACAGCTAAGCAGGTGGACATAATATATGCTTATAGTTTTGACAAAAAATGTAACTTTATTCCTTCTAAAGAGATGCCCCCAGTGGGTTTGTAAACTGGTCAAGACATATTACAATAAACTTTCTGCAAGCGAATGGCTGTATACATCATTTATTGAAAGTTTGTTTATGGTTGCTGCCGTAAGCCATGTTTAAAATTATCTTCAATGACACTTGTGACTACTAATTGAACTGCACAATTAGGTAGTCAACTGCTGAGTACTGAGTAGTACAACTGGAAATGAAGACCTGTTTTTCTGGTGGGTTTTTAATGTAAGATTTAAGATATTCTTTATGCTCACTTTATTAAAAAAACTGAGTAAAGAAAATACGTTTGATATCACTCAAGCAAAACTGTTGTTGATTGTGGTAAGATGTAGCAGCTGGTGTACAGTGCTCTCCAAATGCAAGGAAAATATCTGGTTTCCACAATTGCCATTTGTTGCAGCAATTTATCTGAATAAAGTTTTTGATAGAAGATACACGCAAGTAATCTAACATTGTGCTACATACAATAGGATTTGTGGTGAAAACTTACCAGTAAATTCTCCTGAATTCACCTTGAAGTTGGCCTTAGTCATTGTGGATTATGAAATGTGTGAATAATCACTTTTAGTGAGGTGAGATCACCTATAAAGAATAAACTTGTTGGGGGATGGCTTCAAGGCATGATCTCAGTGATTATTATAGTGGGAAGGCCACTGGTTGATCTTGAGACAGCCCTGTCTTTCACCATAGTTGCAAATATAATATGATTGGAAAAAGGGTAGTATCACAACAGAACAAAGCTGTTCTTATCACAAAACTAGCTGTGTTTGTCCATTGTGGAGGTAATAGGAAATGTGTTGGCACAACAGTCTTCATTCAAATGCTGAATAGAAAGAAGTTTTCTACTCTTGCACAAATTACTTCAGAACTTGCTAGTGCTCCAGGTGTGCAAGATTCACACAGAATCAATTAACGACAGTTGCACAGTATAGGTCTGCAAGCCCCAAAAAATGTTGAATGAACTCTAATGACTCACTCCAGCTGTCATGTCAAACTATGGTGCCATACTTGTATTTTGAATCCACAGCAGTGTATTAGGGTGATATTTTCAGTTGAACCCATACAATTGTATATTCTTGTTGCTGAAAGTAACACAAAGACAGTAACTTGGTCTGATAATATGACTCTGAACAAGAATAAGGCTGTGGGAAATGAGGACTGAAGTGGGTTCTGTTCAGATTGCCTTCTCTGTGTAGAAATCCGCATGTTTGTCAAATGGCACTCTAAACAGTCACACCTGTCATTTGTCCACAATGTCATTGAACAGTGAAAGCTGTCAGATTCTGGTCATCATAGTAACATCCAGTTACTGAGGGGCCATGATGTTAGGACATGCTGAAGCAAGACTCCTCCAAAAACGCTACGTCATGCAATGCAGCATGCCTGAATGGCATTGCCATGCCTATTGTGCCCACATGTTACACAGCTCCTCCTCAACCTATGAGAAGACGAGTGGGTAGGATCTCATCTTTGTTGCTGGAAGGAGGTACACCATAGATGTGTTGTGACTTCAGTATTAACAGTTTTTTGTTCATCACTTTCAGCCCCTCTTCTTTCCCTCTGTACCTCAGCAGCAAGGTGACGGCAGATAGCAGGGGGAAGGGGGCGGCACACTGACACATTAGGTAACTTGTTTCTCTGAATTGCCATGTGCCCTGATATCTTTCAGAAGGACGCCTTCTTGAGCTTTTGTAGGTGGAGAAGGGTGTCCTGCATATTCTGGATTACTATAGTTTCTGGGTACAAGTGCTGTAGAGATTGGAGGGCCCTCAGGGCTTTGGAGATGAAGAGGCAATTGGCAGTCTGAACAAATTTCATCTGCTCCAGTGCCCTCAAGATTCTGCATAGAACACAGTGACTTCTCTAGATACGCAGAGCAGCCACTATTTTTAGTTCCTACTGAGTAAAAAAGGAGCGCTGTGTCAGTGGTTACAAGAGGGCATTCTGAGTAGGCATGGCGATTTCCACATGGAGAGACCAGCTGGGGGCCAGCAATGCAAAAATGTTGGTAGAGCAGAAAGGTAGCAAGATTGTGGAACTAGCAGGCCAGTTACTACAACCCTGAGCTAAAGGCTTTTTTTGGTGTATGTGTTTGTAAGCGGTGCTTTGGCAAAGCAAGAAGACACTGAACTTGTATAAATACCCATCATTTTTAGCCAAAGGGATCTCAGCTTGACAGCACTATTTAGAAAGGGAGAACTACACCAGGCACTTTAGCTACATGGATCCGCCAGAATCCACCACGAGACCTGATTCCCACCAACAATGCACTGAGTACTTGTTCCAAGCCCATCACAGTGGACATAGCGCCTTCTGGTTGATAGGTCACCTCTAGACTGACTCCACCCACAGCCAGTCTTCTGCACTGAGGGGGAGCTTCTTTACAACCTATGCCTGGGTGAGCATAGCAATGCTGTACACCAACGCTCACAAGGGGGACGAGGGGGGGACGCCACTACCGTGGGTGGTCTACTGTTACCAGAATCACGGCGGGTCTCCACGTCTATCGGCACGTGCTCATCGTGTTGTTGAGGTGGTACACGTGTGCCACGGACTCCACATGCCACCATTCACAACCCCACCACACAGGTGCTGTACGACTGCGCTCCTAAGTTGATGCCTGTTTTCCATTATAAGAATCACAGCGGATCTTTGCACCATCTGCGCTCTGTGTGTGCCTGCCCTAAATTGCAGGCCCAAGCTAAGAATGTACTTACATACTACTGACTCTGCATGTCAGCATTCCTGCCCCATCACTGACGTCAACCCGGCCACTGGCCACCTGTTGCATCAGTGCCGCTGTGCTCACTGCTGCTAGCACGCACTGGGGAGGGGGGGGGGGCGGGTGTGGTGTTGCTGCTGCAGAGCATCGCTACAAGAATTGTAGTTGCTTGCTAATAAAATGTATGACTATTAATGGCGTTTCCTTAACAATTACCAGTCACCTTTCCGATGTCAACCCACTGCCTCGCCGGCCAGTGTGGCCGTGCGGTTCTAGGAACTTCAGTCTGGAACCGCGTGACCGCTACGGTCGTGGGTTCGAATCCTGCCTCGGGCATGGATGTGTGTGATGACCTTAGGTTAGTTAGGTTTAAGTTGTTCTAAGTTCTAGGGGACTGATGACCACAGATGTTAATTCCCATAGTGCTCAGAGCCATTTGAAACAACCCACTGCCTCAATTCAACACTGCCACCATAGCGGTTAACCACCCACAACCTTTACATTGTTTTGTCTGATGAATTAACCGTCACTGAGACGTATGTCTGCAGCTGGACGCAGCACCACGTTATTGACACAGCTGTTCTATATCTACATGATTAATCTGCAATCCAAAATTAAGTGTGTAGTAGAGGGTTCATAGAACCACCTTCAAGCTTTTTCCCCATCATTCCACTCTCTAACAGTGCGTGGGAAAGAGGAACGGTTAAATCTTTCCATGTGGGCTATGATTTCTTTTATGTTATTATGAAGATCATTTCTCTCTATATAGGTGAGCAACAAGCAAATATTTTCACACCCTGAGGAGAAAGATGGTGATGAAATAACATGAGAAGACCCTGCTGCAACGAAAAACGCCTTTGTTTTAATGATTGCCACCCCATGTCGCAGATCATATCCGTGGCACTCTCTCCCCTATTTTGCGACAATACAAAACGAGCTGCCTTTCTTTCTTTGAACTTCTTCGATGCCTTCCGTCAACCCTATCTGATGCTGATCCCACACCACACTATAATACTCCTGTAAAGGGCAGACAAACGTAGTGTAAGCAGTCTCTTAAGTAGACCTGTCGCATTTTCAAAGTGTTCTTCCAATAAATAGCAGTCTTTGCTTTGTTTGCTCCAACATATGATTTATGAGATCGTTCAATATAAGGTATTCGTAATTGCAATCCATAGCTAATTAGTTCAATTTACAGCCTTTTGACGTGTGTGATTTATCTTGTAGCTGAAATTTAGCGGATTCCTGTTAGTACTCATGCGAAAGACTTCACATTTTTCATTATTGAGGATCAGTTGCCACTTTTCGCAATATACAGATTTTTGTCAGAATCATTTATTAATTGGTTTTGATCAGCTGATGACTTTAGAAGATGGTAAATGACAGCATCGACTGCAAATTACCTAAGGGTGATGCTCAGGTTGTCTCTTAAGTCGTTTATGTTGATCAGGAACAGCAGAGGACCTATAACACATCCTTGGGGAACGAGAGATATTACTTGTGTTTTCCTCGATGACTTTCTGTCAGTTACTACGAACCGTTAGCACCGAGAGTTACAATGAGGTGAGTGGACGAACTGTTTCGTTTCCCTTCTCCTGTTTTAGTGTTAGGGGGAAATAGATTCAAGGTGGGACTCCCATCGTAATCTGAAAGTAATATTTATGAAGCCAGAGGAACTGACTGATTTGTCGCAATTTCTTGGCAATACTAAGGAGCACTATTTTCAGCCAGTGCGTTGCTGTCAGTACAACCTACTAGACCACAATCCACCAAGTGTGTGTCGAAATCGGTGGAGAGCTTCACAGAGAGCAGAAGTTACTCATGATATGCTGTAAGATGTAAGTCAGTATCCTATGGTTGGAAGTGTTTAAGCGATTAATTTTTCTTTTTGCTCCTGTTCTTAGTGTACTTGGTTGTGGACTGAGGATAAAGTTTCCACAATGACAGTCTGGGACGCAGGTTGTTTCTGGACAGGAGGCGATTCAGTCATCAATAAATCAGGTAGCTCAATTGAAGGCGGAGATGCACAGACAAACAGATAGGGCATCATCCAGTGTGGCTACTCCATTGGTGCGCCCAGCTGCCGCTAGTTTAGTTACGCCCTTTTCTGGCAAATCAACTCAGGATGTACAGTGAGCTGTAAAAGTAATGGGACAGCGATATGCACACATACAGATGGTGGTTGTATAACATACAGAAGGTATGAAAGGGCAGTAAATTGGCGGAACTGTCATTTGTAGCCACGTGGTTCATGTGAAAAGGTTTCCGACGCGATTATGGCTGCACGATGGCAATTAACAGACTCTGAACGCGGAATGGTAGTTGGGGCTAGTCGCATAGGACATTCCATTTCGGAAGTCGTTAGGGGATTCTGTATCCCGAGATCCACAGTGTCAAGAGTGTGCCGAGAATACAAAATTTCAGGCATTACCTCTCACCACGGACAATGCAGTGGCCGACTGTGGGACGTAAGACGAACGCGTCTGTTAGTGAAGTGCGGCGAAATCTGGCGTTCATGAACCATGGCAGCAGACGGCCGACGCGAGTACCTTTGCTGGCAGCAGTACATCGCCTACTGTGTCCCCCTAGGCTCGTGACGATATCGGTTGGACTCTAGACGCCTGGAAAACCGTGGCCTGGTGATAGGAGTTGATGGTAAAGTTCGAGTGTGGCGCAGACCCCACGAAGCCATGGACCCAAATTGTCAAGGCACTTTGCAAGCTGGTGGTGGCGTCAAAACGCTGTGGGCTGTGTTTACGTGGAATGGAGTGGGTCCTCTGGTCCAACTGAACGGATCATTGGCCAGAAATGGCTATGTTCGGCTACCTGGAGACTATTTACAGCTAACCATGGATTTCCTGTTCCCAAACAACGATGGAATCTTTACGGAAGACAGTGCGCCATGTCACTTGGCCAGAAGTATTTGAGACTGGTTTGAAGAACATTCTGGACAATTGGAGCGAGTGGTTTAGCCACCAAGACTGCCCGACATGACTCCTATCGAACCTTTATGGGACATAATCGTGAGGTCAGTTTTTACACAAAACCCGGCACAAGGGACACTTTCGTAGCTATGGACGGCTATAGACGCATCATGATTCAGTATTTCTACAGAGGACAGGACATCCAACAACTTGTTGAGACCATACCACGTCGAGTTGTTGCACTACGCTGGGGAAAAGGAAATCCGTCACGATAATTGGAAATATGCCATGACTTTTGTCGCCTCAGTGTACAGGGTGATTATAATTAAAGTTTCAGTTTCAAAACACTGTAAAAAGAAGAACTATTGCTCAGAATGACGTCTAATCTGAACAGCATATTAGTAGCTCAGGGGAAAACATTATGAAAACAAAAACAAAACTAAGGAAAATTTTCGCACTAGATGGCGCTGTAGGCGTCATAAGGTAAATGAGTTCGACTAAAAAGACAGATGCATCGCAATACGCTCCATGAGTTGCACATTAAACCAATCGTACTATGCAAATTTGGCGTTCAACAGTTGTGGAACTGTTAGTGATGTAAGCCCATTCATCATGGCGGGGTCGTATCACATCGGATAGGAAAAATCGGTTTTTAATTGTTCTGAGGTCAAAACCTGCATAAAAAGCAGAAATGACATCGTATTTTAACTGCACTGAGGCCGAAAATAAGAATGTAATCAGTTTTTAACTGTCGTTGGTTTGGCGCAAGGCATGCTCAATATGCCGCCCACCGTTTTCTGCAACTAATTGAAATAGAGGAAAAGCATGTTCCACAACAGATCGGAATCACTGAGGGGTCACGCTCGGAATGCGTTCTGCAATGCGTACATTCATTTCACCTACGTTTGGAATCGGAGAACAGCATCTTCCGTATAACACCAGAGCCAGAAGTCAGTCGGATTAAGATCAGGTGATCCGGACGGCCAGGCTGTAGGGCAATGGCGACTGATAATTCTAACATTTCCGAAATGCCTCTGCCGCACCGCTTCAGTGGGTGCGCAATGTGTGGAGGAGTGCCCTCTTGCATAAAAATGATCCTACTAACTCACCCACGTTGTCGAAGGGTTGGAATGACGTTGGAGCGTGAAAGACTCTCATAGCGTTTACCAGTGACGGTACTGGTAACATGATCTGCGGGACCTATTTCCTCATTTCATTCATTACTGTTCCATATATTGTCTGTCCTTCGAGATGGAAATCATAATTCCATTATCATAACTGATTATCATTGATCGGCCGGCCGGGGTAGCCGAGTGGTTCTAGGCACTACAGTCTGGAACCGCGCGACCCCTACGGTCGCAGGTTCGAATCCTGCCTCGGGCATGGATGTGTGTGATGTCCTTAGGTTAGTTAGGTTTAAGTAATTCTAAGTTCCAGGGGACTGATGACCTCAGAAGTTAAGTCCCATAGTGCTCAGAGCCATATGAACCATTTGATTATCATTGATCATCATTCCATGGCTTTTTATTGTCCATTTCCACGCCAGCAAGAAATTCTAGAGCAAATGTTTGTCCTCCTGGCGGGTCAGCGTCAAGCAACTCCTGAACATGGGAAATCTTGTAAGGGTAGCAATGCAGGATGTTTCATAGAAAATTATGCACCGTGCTCACAGACATGTCCAAAGTTTCGGTAATTTCGCGTGCACTGTGTATCTGCACACCGCCGCTCGATCTCTCGTGCTATGCTGTGGCCATATCTTCCACTGACGTCGGATCAATTGTTCCTTCCCCCCCCCCCCCCCCTGACACATTGCACTTAAAAAGAAAGTGTCTTTTCGAATTCGTAATCATTTTCTCCAGACCACTAACAGACATCGGACCAATACCTTTTTTCACACCCTTGAGCGTCCGGAACTCTTGCACAGCTTGTGATGCACAGTCACCGTTCGTGTAAAAGAGCTTTACCAGCAGCACGCAATACTGCATTGAGAGAGTCATGCCGAGCGTCTTAAGACTCAGACTGAGGAACAGCCAAGTACCCTGAGTCTTTTATTTTGGATATTCTGCCGCTTACAGTACCATCTAGTGATAAAATTTTCGTTAATTTTCTTTTGTTTCCGTAATGTTTCCCCCTTCTTCGATAATATTACTTTCAAATTTGACGTCATTCTCAGCAGTGGTTCGTGTTTTACAGCGTTTTGAAAGTGGATCTTTAATTTAATCACCCTGTATTAGCTGGAAGCAGCAGCAAAGACTAGGTGTTGGAACAGATGAACAAATGGCTCTGAGCACTATGGGACTCAACTTCTGAGGTCATCAGTCCCCTAGAACTTAGAACTACTTAAACCTAACTAACCTAAGGACATCACACACGTCCATGCCCGAGGCAGGATTCGAACCTGCGACCGGAGCAGTCTCGCGGTTCCGGACTGTAGCGCCCAGAACTGCTCGGCTACCCCGGCCGGCGAACAGATGAACAGCTGTTGCAAATGGCTAAGTTAAGATTGACAAGGGGGCAAAAGCATTTGTCAGATATAATGAAGAGTCGAGAAGTGCACTAACATATGAGCAATTAAGACAAGGTCTCCAGCATAGCTATAAGTAGTAGAATAACGTGAAGTTTTTCTGGGAACATTTATGTGGACTATTACAGAAGTACAGTGAATGAGTGGAAAGTTTCATTGCTATGGTAAGAAAAGTCAATGTACATACTTACTAGTTAACGGGAAGTGATGAAATGAATAAAACTATCTTCCAGGAGGCCGAGCGTAGAGTACTAGATGCCTTGCTGAGGGGTCTGCTGCCTGATATGTCTAGAAGGGTTTGGGCAGGTATGCTGAAAGACCTGAACACTGCCAGCAGGATAGTAACGAGGCTAAAGTAAATAGAATAGTGACAGGGTTGCGAAGAACAGGCGAAGTAATTTATCTACTGACATAAGGCATTACAGGTGTGAGTCTTCAGGGCACATCTAGAGGCAACACTGCCAGCCACAATTTGAGATGTGTGATGTGGTTGGGCACTGATGGAGGGATTGTGGAAATAAGGGAAGGAACGGACAATGGCTAAACAGTCAGATGTTAAATGCAAACGGTAAACATAAGACCGCCGAGTGGCGTTCCCATTAAATTTTAATGCTACAGAGATGTATGTAGAAGTATAATGTGGCACAGTAGGAGTTGTAAGTGGTAAAGAACATAAACGTTTGTCGGACACAGGGGCACATGTGTCAGTGGCAAGTCTCGACCTTACAGGCAGGAAACAGTTAAACCCACCGAGATGTAGTTTGTGTGGAGTGGGAGACAGATGTGGAGTCACTAGGTTCGGAAGTATTGAGTTTGCAGGAGTATGAGAAAGTAGTGCCTCATGTAAGTGAAAGTTGCTGAGCAATCCTGGGACTAGACTTTCTGTTCAAGCATCATGCCAAAATTGTCCTTCGACGATTATGGTGGAACTCACTTCTTGATATCGGTCACTTTCCACAATGTTTGGCTCCCAAAATCGTGTGCTACGTTCCCTCCAGATGCGAATCCGTCGAGAATCATTCTCCAAACCAAACCGGGACTCATCTGTGAAAATAACATTGGCCCACTGTTCGACCGATCAGGTGGCATGTTGACGACTCCACTCTAGACGTTCCCTTTTGTGAAGACGCGTCAGAAGTACACATACAGCAGGTCTCCGACAATAAAGGACACTCTCCTGAAGCCTTCTGTACACCATTTGCTACGATACAACAAATACAGTGGACGCTGCGACGTCAGATGCCAGTTGCCATGCAGTACTAGGCGGGACTGTCGTTTCCTTACAACCAACGGTCCTCTCTTTCTGATGTCACACGTGGTCGTACTGGTCTTCGGGGTACAGTTTCGGTCTCGATACTCTGTCAACACATCCGAGAAAGAACAGAACGATTCACATTAAGCCATCGGGTGACATCAGCTTGCGACTGTCCTGCTTCCAGTCTTTCTACGGTCCTCCACGGCAGGCAGTCTGGTAGGCGTCTTCTCTGTGCCATATTGCACCGTCTGTGACTGTGGGTGTGGGACTACATAGCAAATATTACCCCATCGGTAGGTGCCCTGACATCATCGTTGACGAGTGGTTATCCGTCGACTGGGATGCTGTCTTCCGTGCAGAATACGATCGTACAGACACCTTTGACAGTTTGTATGATTATGTCGTGAATTAGACAGAAGATGGGGAAGTAGGGGTTTAATGCTTTAATTTTGGACGTCAGTATATTCTGGTTCAGTGGAGGGCTGGAGTTGTCTGTTAACATTTGTGTGATAGAATCACAACAATAGAATGATGTACTGAATGCATCGCGATGTTTTTACACAGAGAAGTATTGTACATGTATAAGAAACCAACATTGAGCGAGTATACCCATCAGTTTCAATAATTTCGGCACCAGTAAGAGAAAGCTAATCAAAGGATTGTTGGTAGCGAGTTTAGACAGTTTGGACAAAGATGATTTGGGCATGTCATATGTGGGACATAGTCATACACAAGTCAACACTACAGCTGCGTTAAATGCAAAGGTGGAGCATTTGAAGGGAACAGAGTCTGTAGAAATGAAGAAACTGTTACTGAAATCTGAAGATACCTTTAATCCTCAATTCCATTACCAGGACACCCATAATGCAACATAGAATTCCAACAGAAAACGAAGCACCTGTATATTGAAAACCGTATTCTGTACCTTGGCATTTGCCCGCAATTATGGATGGCTTCATTAACTAACAGCTGAAAGATGACATAATACAGGAGAGTGCTAGCCTTCGGGGAGCAGCTGTCATTGTCATACCAAAAAATCAGTGGTTGGAACAAAAAAGTACAGATTTTGTTGCGAATATCGACATTTGAATAGTAACTCGATAACAGATGCATACCCGATACCAAACACTACGAAAACCTTCAGTAACTTAGGGCAGTACCAGTAATTCTCTATGATAGATTTAAGGAGTGGGTATCATCAATTGGAGGTGGTTCCAGGGGACTGGCCAAGGACAATGTTTCCAGTCCCCTGGGGGTCATTACCAGTACTGATGAATACCATTCAGGTTAAAAAATGCACCAACGCGTTTCATCGATTGTTAGATGGAGTATTGACAGGGTCTGAAACCTCGTCAATGTATAGTGTACCTTAATGATATAATTATGTTTTCAACGGACATGAAGGAATATCGACAATGGTTCAGGGAAATTTTGAGGACATTACATTTCACACACGTTATGTTAAATGGGGAAAAGTGTCATCTTCCCTGGAAGACGTGAGTTATCTCAGACATGTGATTAGTTGGGAGGGTGTCAAAATGGGCTCCATATTAATATAAGCAATGCGGGATTTTCCGGCTCCTAAGACAAGCAAGGAGCACAATCGTTCCTGGGATTGGCCAATTATTATAGAAAATTCGTGAAGGTTCAAATGGTTCAAATGGCTCTGAGCACCATGGGACTTAACTTCTGAGGTCATCAGTCCCCTAGAACTTAGAACTACTTAAACCTAACTAACCTAAGGACAGTACACACATCCATGCCCGAGGCAGGATTCGAACCTGCGACCGTAGCGGCCGCGCGGTACCAGACTGTAGCGCCTAGAACCGCTCGGCCACCCCGGCCGGCAATTCGTGAAGGAATTTGTGGATATTGTAGATCCCCTTACGTAGCAGTTGAAGAAGGGTGTAAAATGCCAGTGGTCAGCGGAGTGTCAAGCCGCATTTGAGTGGTTGAAAGGGGCTTTGACATCAAGTCTAGCGTCGATATTTCGGGATTATGAGAAGGTGTTCTTACTATCAAGTGACCCTTCCAACCAGATACAGTGGTGTGTTTTAATTCAAGTAACCCATAGGGAGGAACATTCTGTGACATACACTAAGCTGCTTGTGAGATAATTAATTATTCTATGTAATATTATAGGGGGCAGGGAACTGATGGGTGCTTGTGATGGTTAATGCTTTTCAGAGTTGTAATAGTTCATGTTTGTTGCGTGGAATGTTTTCGTATTGTGTGTGTAAATTGTATGTAGTAGTCCACGTGTTCTGACTCAGTGGAATACCACGGGTAACTTATACACTCCTGGAAATTGAAATAAGAACACCGTGAATTCATTGTCCCAGGAAGGGGAAACTTTATTGACACATTCCTGGGGTCAGATACATCACATGATCACACTGACAGAACCACAGGCACATAGACACAGGCAACAGAGCATGCACAATGTCGGCACTAGTACAGTGTATATCCACCTTTCGCAGCAATGCAGGCTGCTATTCTCCCATGGAGACGATCGTAGAGATGCTGGATGTAGTCCTGTGGAACGGCTTGCCATGCCATTTCCACCTGGCGCCTCAGTTGGACCAGCGTTCGTGCTGGACGTGCAGACCGCGTGAGACGACGCTTCATGCAGTCCCAAACATGCTCAATGGGGGACAGATCCGGAAATCTTGCTGGCCAGGGTAGTTGACTTACACCTTCTAGAGCACGTTGGGTGGCACGGGATACATGCGGACGTGCATTGTCCTGTTGGAACAGCAAGTTCCCTTGCCGGTCTAGGAATGGTGGAACGATGGGTTCCATGACGGTTTGGATGTACCATGCATTATTCAGTGTCCCCTCGACGATCACCAGTGGTGTACGGCCAGTGTAGCAGATCGCTCCCCACACCATGATGCCGGGTGTTGGCCCTGTGTGCCTCGGTCGTATGCAGTCCTGATTGTGGCGCTCACCTGCACGGCGCCAAACACGCATACGACCATCATTGGCACCAAGGCAGAAGCGACTCTCATCGCTGAAGACGACACGTCTCCATTCGTCTCTCCATTCACGCCTGTTGCGACACCACTGGAGGCGGGCTGCACGATGTTTGGGCGTGAGCGGAAGACGGCCTAACGGTGTGCGGGACCGTAGCCCAGCTTCATGGAGACGGTTGCGAATGGTCCTCGCCGATACCCCAGGAGCAACAGTGTCCCTAATTTGCTGGGAAGTGGCGGTGCGGTCCCCTACGGCACTGCGTAGGATCCTACGGTCTTGGCGTGCATCCGTGCGTCGTCGCGGTCCGGTCCCAGGTCGACGGGCACGTGCACCTTCCGCCGACCACTGGCGACAACATCGATGTACTGTGGAGACCTCACGCCCCACGTGTTGAGCAATTCGGCGGTACGTCCACCCGGCCTCCCGCATGCCCACTATACGCCCTCGCTCAAAGTCCGTCAACTGCACATACGGTTCACGTCCACGCTGTCGCGGCATGCTACCAGTGTTAAAGACTGCGATGGAGCTCCGTATGCCACGGCAAACTGGCTGACACTGACGGCGGCGGTGCACAAATGCTGCGCAGCTAGCGCCATTCGACGGCCAACACCGCGGTTCCTGGTGTGTCCGCTGTGCCGTGCGTGTGATCATTGCTTGTACAGCCCTCTCGCAGTGTCCGGAGCAAGTATGGTGGGTCTGACACACCGGTGTCAATGTGTTCTTTTTTCCATTTCCAGGAGTGTATGTTGACAAATCTGTACAAATTTCGAGGTGCACCGCTCGCTTGGTAGCACATGCGAAAAGAGCAATATGTGATTTCTGCATTTCTCTTCCCACTTTGATGAATAATGGTCCAGAAAAGTCTATCACCATGACAACAAATGGTTTAGTAGGCGTAGCTCGTTCCTATGGCAGTGGTGCTTCAATTTTTTGCCCTTGTGGGTTATTCAGGATACACACGAAGCAAAAGTGTCGGACTCTTTCTATTGCCTGGCGCTCTCTGAGGATCCAGAATTCAGTTCAGAGTTAGGGAAGTACAGAACGAACGCCAAAGTGAAGGGAGCGGATGTGTGTCTCTCGAGTTACCAATTGTGTGAAACGGTTGTAACTGTCAAGGAGCACTAGATGTTTTTGTTCCCTGTCATGGATATCGCACTGCAGTCGACCCCCTAGGCGTATCAGTCCGTCTTCCACGAAAGGGTTGTACCATGTGGTCTTAGACTCTCTGGTCAGTGGTAAGTTATTCTGAAGTGTCTGTAGTTTTCCGGCGAAGGATTCTCTCTGGACTACTCGTATCCAATACATTCAGGCAGCGGATCGTTCAGTGGTCATAAGCTCTCCCGAATATTTCTCTTTCTGGCGAATGTTGTATAGAAACGGAGAGACCATGCTCCAGTATGGATGAGCCTCTAGTACGACCCGTATTTAGATAGGTTCATGAGGCTGGTCGGTGTAGATATCAACAAATCTTGGCTGTGGTTTTTCTTCGTCTTCTCCTCATGAGGCAGTCGGTCCACTGTCACCGTATCAGATGGCCAACACTCAGGAAGAGGTGTAAGACAAGGCTCTGAGTGAGAGACAATCTGTTAATTCTTTGGAGGAATACCTCTGACTTGTTGATATTTGTCGATGTATTTTCTTCTGTGACAGGAACTGAAGTTGTTGTTAGTACACTCTGTCATTACTACATTTTCAAGGCACAACACTTTTTGGTGCGGAAACCCGGGACGGAGCAAGCCGAGAAGAACAGAACTATAAAGATGAGCAGGAGAACAGGAGTGGGCACGCATTTCTCGTAGAGCGCAGAAACGTAAAACTACAACACTGTAATACTTTTGGAGTACTAGCTACCAGCAGGCTGGACTGTGTCGAAAGAGTTTGCTAAGAGGAAATACTTGCCTAGTGTTGATTTTAATTTGGTTATAACTGTTGGTTTGGTGTTACCCATGAGCATTTGTTATGAATAGTGGTAAGACTAGTCTTTTGGGTGGCCGAGATGTTCAATGGATGACAATGGAGATTCTTTTGGACTATAGCGCACCTGTGAGAATAATGGCAAAGTGCCATTAAGCGATTTATGTGTGATGCTAAATAGAGGATTTAAGCAATTTACGGCACGGCGAAGCTTTGTCAGTGGTTACATGGATTAGTTGGAGTCAGTATTAGCATTCGAATTCTGTTTTGTGTAATTTTGTGGAGAATTTATTAAGACAATTTACTGTTAAATAGTTGTCAAGGGATGTTCAAGTGGAATTAACAATTTGGTAACAGTATTCTCTAAGTCTGTAAGTGGACTTTTGAGGAAGTTACTGACCATGTATAGATGAGTATGCAGTCAATGAACCCCTTGGTTAAAACTAGTTAATTTTAAGGAAAAGTACTTATTCAATCTGTTTCTGGAATCGATGTTACAACTACACCATTATGATCCTGAAGGAAAACGAGCCAGGACAGTGTGGCAATCGCCAGGTTCTCCTATACCAAAAAAGGTGAAAGTTGTTCCACCTGCAGGGAAAGTGATGGTGATAATACTTTTTTGAGTATAATTACCAGCATGCAGTTTCCCCTCACACTACCTGTTACAGTAGCAAACTAAACGTTAGTATTGGCTAAACTGAGGAAGCACATTGGAAGGAAACGACCAGAAGTTTCTTGGACTGGATGGCAACTGCATCATGACAATGTACGACCTCATGTTGCAAATCAAGTCATGCCGTTTCTGGCTCATTTCAACATTACCAGTGTACTGCATCCGCCTTATTGCCTCGATCTTGTACCGTCAGTCACTAAAGGGAAAGCTTTGGGGCATTTGATTTGAGAACTCTGAAGCAAATACTCAAGAAATGTGAGGCGATTCTCAAGGACCTGTCAAAGAATGGCCTGCACCATGTGTTTGAGGACTGGCAGAGACGCTATAAAAAGTACATGCAAGTGGGAGATGAGTACTTTGAAAGTGATCATGTAACACGAAGTCTGCGCTGCTGACCACTAATACGTCTCCATTGCTGGTGCCTTCCTTATGGACACAATTTATCATCCAGACCAGAAGCTTGACACAGGCAATTGAGAAGCATGGTTATACATACTACTCGCTGTTCTCGTACCCTGCCGTTTACGTAATCTAAAATCATACTGCACGTTGTGCTGCAGTGATTTGACACTGAACCCGAATGTGAGGGTAAGTGTGTTGCAAATCCCGGCCCGATCACCCAGATTTAGGTTTTCCAGTGCCTCTCTAAAACGATTAAAATGAATATTGAGATAATTCCTCTTTACAAGATTTTCCTCCCCATCTTTCTCCTATCCAAGCTTATGCTTTGTTTGTAATAACCTCGTCGTCGACGGGACGTTGGAACCTCATCAAAAAAATGGCTCTGAGAACTATGGGACTTAACAGCTGAGGTCACCAGTCCCCTAGAACTCAGAACTAATTAAACCTAACTAACCTAAGGACCTCACACACATCCATGCCCGAGGCAGGATTCGAACCTGCTCCGTAGCGGTCGCGCGGTTCCAGACTGAAGCGCCTAGAACCTCTCGGCCACTCTGGCCGGCTGGAACTTCATCATCCTCCCTATTTCCTAGATTGCCATCTCAGTGCTCTGAAACAAGCGCTTTCTAAAATAAAGGAGTGGTTTGATTTTTGTGTGGATCATCTGTCGCCTAAACTCCGGCTAGAGGCCAAGGACTTGTGGAATACCCTAGTCTAAATAACGCCGCTGTTTCGGTTGCCAAAGATGGAGCAACAAGCTGCTAGATATGTGGCGACTTTATTTGGATAATTAGTGTACTATGAAACACCTACACTGCGCAAGCCACCTTACTGTAGCAGAGGGGACTTCCGTGTATCGTTGTCACTTTCCCCCTTTCCCGTTCCAGACATGAATGGTGCACCGTATGATCGAGTGCTGGCAAGAATCCACGTGAGATCAAATCCCTCTAGTTTCACTTTCAAGGTTTCTTTGTAGGATATTGGTAGGAGAAAGCAATATATTGCTTGACTCTTCTAGGAAAGTACAGTCACGGAACTTTAACACTGAAGCACACTGTGATGCACAACGTCTCTCTTGCAGCGTCTACCACGGCGGTTGGATGAGCATCTCCAGACTACGGCTTTGTAAGCCATCTCCTTCGTGGGTCTATTACAGTTCCTGAGAATTCTTTAAGCGAATATCAAGTCTGCGAAGTGCTTTTCCTAGGGTTAATTTTACATGGTCGTTCTACTTTAATCCGCTCCATACACCTGCTACCAGGTATTTAATGTACACTGAAGAGCCAAAGAAACTGGTACACCTGCCTAACATCGTGTAGGGCCCCCGCGAGCACGCAGAAGTGCCTCATCATGACGTGGCATGGACTTGACTAATGTCTGAAGTAGTGCTGGAGGGAACTGACACCATGAATCCTGAAAGGCTGTCCATAAATTCGTAACAGTACGAAGAGGTGGAGATCTCCTCTAAACAGCACGTTGAAGATATGCTCAATAATGTTCATGTCTGGGGAGCTTGGTGCCCAGCGGAAGTGTTTAAACTAGGAAGAGTGTTCCTGGAGCCACTCTGTAGCAATTCTGGACGTGTGGTGTGTCGCATTGTCGTGCTGGAATTGCCCAAGTCCATCGGAATGCACAATGGACATGAATGGATGCAGGTGATCAGACACGATGCTTACGTACGTGTCACCTGTCAGAGTCGTATCTAGACATACCAGGCGGCTCTTATCATTCCAACTGCACACGCCCCACACCATTATAGAGCCTCCACCAGCTTGAACTGTTCCCTGATAACATGCAGGGTCCATGGATTCATGAGGTTGTCTCCATACCCGTACACATCCATCCACAGCTTGAACTGTCCCCTGCTAACATGCAGGTCCATAGATTCATGAGGTTGTCTCCATACCCGTACACGTCCATTCACATGTTTCCAGCCATCAACAGTCCAATGTCGATGTTGACGGACCCAGGCGGGACGTAAATCTTTGTGTCGTGCAGTCATCAACGGTACATGGGGCCTTCAGCTCCGAATGTCCATATCGATGATGTTTCGTTGAATGGTTCGCACGCTGACACTTGTTGATGGCCCAGCTCTGAAATCTGCAGCTATCTGCGGAAGGGTTGCACTACTGTCACGTTGAACGTTTCTCTTCAGCCGTCGTTCTTGCAGGATCTTTTTCCGCCCGCAAATGTCGACGATTTGATGTTTCACCGGATTTCTGATATTCACGGTACACTCGTGAAATGGTCGTACAGGATAATCCCCCCTTCATCGCTACCTCGGAGATGCTATATGCCATCGCTAGTGCGCCGACTAATAACACTACGCTGAAACTCACTTAAATCTTGATAACCTGCCATTGTAGCAACATTAACCGATCTAACAACTGCGCCAGGCCTTGTTTTCTTATATACGCTTGCCGACCGCAGCACCATATTCTGCCTGTTTACGCATCTCTGAATTAGAATATGCATGCCTATACCGGTTTCTTTGGCGCTTCAGTGTATGTGACAGCTTCCAAAGATTGTTCGGTAAAGATGGGTCTTTCTGCCTACTTATCGCAATACATTATATTTTTTAATGCTTAGTGCCAATCCCTCGCCAACCGTCGATCGTCTGCAGCTATTCCTTCATTGATTTATGATATGGTTGCATACAGCAGCATAATTTGGGAACAGCTTCATATAGCTTCCGCTATACGTCACTAGGTCATTTGTTTACATTGATGAACCAAAATATGATGACGACCTGCTTAGTAGTGTGTTGCTCCATCTTGGGAAAGCAATACTTAGACAGTTATCCTGCCAGAAGATGTCATCGCCGTAGGGGAAGACTTCAGACACGGAGGAATATTGGTGGTCCACAATATTACCAACATAGTCCACAGCTATCATGCTGCCTTCGATTACTACCACAGGTCCTATGGAGCCCAGGTGAATGCCAAAAATCGTTCAAATGGCTCTGAGCACTATGGGACCTAAGATCTGAGATCATCAGTCCCCTAGAACTTAGAACTACTTAAACCTAACCAACCTAAGGACATCACACCCATCCATGCCCGAGGCACATTTTGGCAACCTGAGGAAAGACATGCATGGATGTCGGTTCCAGTAGGACTAGTAAGTGCAAGAGTGGGTGCGATTTGTGGAGCAGTCAGTTTCCGACCGCGCTCTTCGAAACAGGAATTGATCGCCTCTCCTCCCAGTGGAGTAACTGTCTTAACGTGTGTGGTGATTACTTTGAATGACATCATTTCATGGTCACGTTGTGGCGGACGTTTTACATTTGACTAGCTCTTATAATGCTGACGCCACAAGCTTGCGTCTGTGGCGCAGTGCATCCTTCAGCCATTCGCTTGGATGACAGCTAAGCGGGCTCGATCGTCGGCCTAATGTATCAAAAATGTGAGTCATCTGACCAGGTGACACGTTTCCATCGATCCACGGTCCGGTCTCAAAGAGACCGCGCCCACTGTAATCGCAATTGACGAAGTCCTTGGATCAACATGGGTACATGTAGGACTGGTCTGCTGCGGAGCCCAGTTTTCAACAATGTGCGCTGCACGGTGTGCTCGGAAACACTTATGTCTGCCCTATCGTCAGATGCGACAGACGGCCGCCCATCCGACTTTACAGAGCGGGTAAGCCTCCCAGTTGCACGTCCTGTGTTGAGTTGTGGACCTCCAACGCTTTGTCGCCTTCTAGCGTTTCCCCCCTTCTTGAACCAGTTTCCAGAGACGTTCACGAAAGTAGCTCGCTAACAGCCGATGAACTTTGCCGTTTCCAAGATGCTTGTTTCCAGGCACGGAGACATAACAATCTGCTTTTTGTCAGATTCACTTATACCAGTGGATTTTCCCCCATCTGCGGTCACATCGTCGCTGGAATGATTCCCCATTAGTCCCTGATCCGCTTATTTGCTTCCGTTACCACGTTACGTTCCTGAAACGCCACCAGGTGACGTTTAATTTTGCACTGGGCAGTGGTCATAATGTTTTGTCTCATCACTGTATATAGTGAATAGTAATGGTGCTATTACACTCACTATGAGTGCGTCCCAAGTTCTTTTCCGCCTGCAGATTTCTCTCCCTTAGAAATGAAGTACTCTGTTATATTTGCAAATTTTGAAGGAATTCTTCAATCCAGTCACAAAGCTGGTCTGCTACGTCGTATGCGCGTACTTTGTTTATTACACTACCGTATGGAACTGTATCGAACGCCATCTGAAAGTTACGAGGTACGGCATCAAGTTGGGTGCCGGCATCTACTTCCTTTTGGGTCTCGTGAAAGAAAGGAGCGAGCTAAGTTTCACACGATTATTGTTTGCGGAATCCATGTTGTTCTTACAGAGAAATTTTTCTATCTCCAGAGAGGTCATCCGAGTACAAAACGTATTCTAGAATTACACAGCAAACTGACGTCAGCGATATACGCCTATAGTTTTGAGTGCCTGTTCGACGAACCTTCTTGAAAACGAGAATGATGTGCGCGTTTTATCGGTTAGTAAGAACGCTTCGCTCCTCCAGACGATTGTTAGAAGATGGGCAGGTTCTTTCACATGAAGTAAAGGAATTTAACTAGTACTGGACGCAGTTGTAGTTGCCCCTCTTTAGCTAGAAAAAAGGAGTTTGTGTGGTAGATTGTTGACCCGAGACAAATAGGAATCCGTGAAGATAAAATCTGCGGCACAGAAAAACATAATATTTGTTGAAGGAAAACTGCTTATATTGGTGTGTTCTTGCACAAAACCGAGCCATGTGGGGTCGTGATTGAAGCATTTACATGGTACACAGAAGGAGACGGGTTGAAAATCCCGTGTCGCCTTCCAATTTATGTTTCCTGTGGTTTCCCTAATTCACTCGAGGCAGCTACCGGATGATTCCTTTGAAAAACACACGGTTAACTTTACTTCTCTGTTTTCGCCTTATCTGAGCTTGTGGTCTGTCTCTAATGACCTCGATGTCGACGAAATGTTAAACCCTAATCTTCTTACTTTGCTCTCGTTGCCGAGAGGACTAGTTACGGATTTATTCGCGATTAACAGGCCACCGCTCTCTTTTTTATAACTTTTTACACTCTTCCTTGCCCTCCTTATGTTTAAAGTCATCAGTTTTATGAAAAACATGTTTTTGCCACTGACTGCTACTGAAAAGTACAGGCAGTTTTCAACGTTTATATTAGTGTAACTAAGATGTTATTGCCACTGAAAATCTGTAAAACGTAATAATTTTTGTTTTCTGATTTGTATCAGGAACTGGAGAGTCTGGTAAAACAACAATTTTAAAGCAGATGAAAATTCTTCACATCTCGGGATATACTGTGAGGTATGTTATACAATGTGTTTCCTAAACTGATTAACCATTTCATGCCTGATTATTTATTCACAAAATCTGAAACCTTGTGAGTAAGCTACAGTTTCAGAACATCGTGTATATTGCATAAACACATAAAAATCATTGGATAATGGTGGAAGTACTCAGCTGAACGAGAAAAATTGTGGTAGGACTAAAACCTGTGATTCGTAATAAAATAGGAGAAGCACACTGTTGTATCTTTAACATTTTGGTGCTTTTAAAAGAAGTAGAAACAATCACTGTTTTCGAAGATTTTTGATGTCTCATAAGAGCAATTTGTTAAAAGAATATTGTAACAGATTAGTGAAGCAAGGGCCTATTTGTATATTTAACTTCCCATTTTAATATCTCATACTGAGACTTATACTGGGAGTTACAAAAAGGTACGGCCAAACTTTCAGGAAACATTCCTCACACACAAAGAAAGAAAATATGTTATGTGGACATGTGTCTGGGAACGCTTACTTTCCATGTTAGAGCTCATTTTATTACTTCTCTTCAAATCACATTAATCATGGAATGGAAACACACAGCAACAGAACGTACCAGCGTGACTTCAAACACTTTGTTGCAGGAAATGTTCAAAATGTCCTCTGTTAGCGAGGATACATGCATCCACCCTCCGTCGCATGGAATCCCTGATGCGCTGATGCAGCCCTGGAGAATGGCGTATTGTATCACAGCCGTCCACAATACGAGCACGAAGAGTCTCTACATTTGGTACCGGGGTTGCGTATACAAGAACTTTCAAATGCCCCCATAAATGAAAGTCAAGAGGGTTGACGTCAGGAGAGCGTGGAGGCCATGGAATTGGTCCGCCTCTACCAATCCATCGGTCACCGAACCTGTTGTTGAGAAGCGTACGAACACTTCGACTGAAATGTGCAGGAGCTCCATCGTGCATGAACCACATGTTGTGTCGTACTTGTAAAGGCACATGTTCTAGCAGCACAGGTAGAGTATCCCGTATGAAATCATAATAACGTGCTCCATTGAGCGTAGGTGGAAGAACATGGGGCCCAATCAAGACATCACCAACAATGCCTGCCCAAATGTTCACCGAAAATCTGTGTTGATGACGTGATTGCACAACTGCGTGCGGATTCTCGTCAGCCCACACATGTTGATTGTGAAAATTTACAATTTGATCACGTTGGAATGAAGCCTCATCCGTAAAGAGAACATTTGCACTGAAATGAGGATTGACACATTGTTGGATGAACCATTCGCAGAAGTGTACCCGTGGAGGCGAATCAGCTGCTGATAGTGCCTGCACACGCTGTACATTGTACGGGAACAACTGCTTCTCCCGTAGCACTCTCCATACAGTGACGTGGTCAACGTTACCTTGTACAGCAGCAACTTCTCTGACGCTGACATTAGGGTTATCGTCAACTGCACGAAGAATTGCCTCGTCCATTGCAGGTGTCCTCGTCGTTCTAGGTCTTCCCCAGTCGCGAGTCATAGGCTGGAATGTTCCGTGCTCCCTAAGACGCCGATCAATTGCTTCGAACGTCTTCCTGTCGGGACACCTTCGTTCTGAAAATCTGTCTCGATACAAACGTACCGCGCCACGGCTATTGCCCCGTGCTAATCCATACATCAAATGGGCATCTGCCAACTCCGCATTTGTAAACATTGCAGTGACTGCAAAACCACGTTCGTGATGAACACTAACCTGTTGATGCTACGTACTGATGTGCACCGAAGTCAGCATTACCTTCCTTCAATTGGGCCAACTGGCGGTGAATCGAGGAAGTACAGTACATACTGACGAAACAAAAATGAGCTCTAACATGGAAATTAAGCGTTTCCGGACACATGTCCACATAATATCTTTTCTTTATTTGTGTGTGAGGAATGTTTCCTGAAAGTTTGGCCGTACCTTTTCGTAACACCCTGTATAGGAGTAGAATCGTTTACATTATTTTGTGTCACTCAATGTTTCTGTTATACTTGTCGTTGCGCTATGTGCAGTGTGTATTAATCGTAGCACTATTGACATTCATTGCGACTGGGTCCAAGTAACAAAGTAAACGTAACGTACTCATCATACTTCTGTGCAGTGAGCGACGTGAAAAAGTAGCGGAAATTCTGCAGAATGTTCACGAATCAATTTATGACATCGTGAGAAACATGAGGCTCTTGAATCCACCACTGGATCTGGAAAATTCGAACAACGAAAAGAGTTTAAAATATATAGTACAACTTGGTCCTGATGGCCCATCTACTTTTTCTGAGGTATGTATTTTTATAGTTATCTTTGAAGCCAAACGTGGAGAGCATTCTTTATGTTATGTGAACTTAATTATCTTGAAAACATGTGTTACGTGGCTTACGCACCAGAGTACGTTTTGATCAGTGTCATATTACTAACTAACAAATATATTAAATTATTACAGCTGAGGTTCTCTACTTCTAGATTGGAATACAGTCCATTTGACATAATACTCAATGGTAACTGCGTATATTTTGCTGCAACAGGTCAGCAATATCGGATGGGAGTGTAAGTAGGTAATAGGCTTTGGGATTGTTTCAAGCGGCCTCAATCATTTCAAATATCTGCAGAGGCTACAAGAAAGGGGCTGGCATAGCGTGTGCCTCCCCGGATCAAACAGAAATTTCAGCACAATCATTACTTTTTTAAAACGACAGCAACTCAACTCACCACTTATCACTTTCAACGTCACGGTTTATAATAAAGAGTTACAATTACGGAAAATGTTTTACAGATGTGCATCTACTTAGTCTCAGAATTTGGAAAAGAATTTGTATCTTGAATTACATAAAAAATCAGAACCAATTGTTCCCGGGACGACAGGCAGCTAATTTACCTGCAGCAGCTGCCAACGGGACGCTAATGTTTTTGTTCCATGGGCGTAGCCGGTTGCTGTAAACTGAGCAAAACAATACCGTCAGCATGACTACATACTGCTCTCTCACATATAAATTTAAAAGTGGCTCGAATTGTTTCTGCAAGGGACACTTCAACCGTGGATGTAATCATGTGGCGAAAGTATGCGATGACTTTCTGTGACACATCTCGGTCAACGTTAATCCTCGATGTATCACACCACATGATGACTCCTTTGACCAACTGAGAGAGGCTCTGAGGAGCTATGTTTAGTGGATGTTACACGTAGGAGACAAAATAATTTACAAATGACAATGTTTACTTGTTATTCCCATGAAAGACTGATGTTTGATACCAACGTTGGCTGAAGAAGCAGCGTGTATTCCCTATCTTGTTCCTTTCTCTTTCCTCAGCCAATAAATTATTTTCGTGCATTTTTACAGTCTTGTTTTTATGTAGGTACATTACGTTTGAGCATGAATTTTCGAGACGTTTTAAGCATTTCATACGCTTATGACACAGGTCAATCACTAGCGTCTGCTTAATTTAACGAATTCGAAAGAAGCACTGGCGCTTTTGAAAAAATTGCAACTCGAAGGATATCTGTGACTGAAATCAACGTCATACCACAAATTAAGCGCACGGCAATAGATAAATAATTAGGATTACCGAACTGCACACAATATCTGATTTAGTGATATGGTGCAAAGCTCCCACTTGCTGCGATCAGAATCTCTAAATGTCGTGGCGTGTGATCAAAGTTGGGCCTGGATGTATTATTGTAGAGTCTCCCTTCAGGCGATTTGTTTGCGAACCCACAAAGCAACAACAGTGTTTACTGAAAGGATCGACACGAACAAGCTGACGACCGACAACTTGTTGGATCTGCGGTATGTCAGTCGGAAGTGTATGCCAGGAAAGCAGTGTTCCTCGCCTTTTATTAAAGAAGGCTTTCAGTTTGTTCTCCTTGTGTGACTGGATATTGTCCTACTGAAATATGATACGTGAAGTTGCTTGAACTAGAGGCAGTAAACCGGGCAAAAACCTACCTTATGTACCAGCATCATGTATTGCTCACATTGCGTTGTACCGCAGATTTAAAACACGGAACACTGGCGTAGCAACATGCCTTGTACGAGGAGAAGTGTTCCAGAGCGACTAATCAGGCTCCCAGATACAGCTAACTCATTAAGCTCTGTTCGAACTCACTCACACGCTAATACTGCGTCTTTGGGTGTCGAAGACGCATGCAGTCAGTTACCTTCATGTTTCCACTTCGTCTGATAGCTCTTCATGACTTAGCTAGGCGTACCACTGCCTTCTGCAGTCAAGCAAAAGAGGATGCTGCTGGGAATAAGCCATCGCAATCTCTTTGAAGGACTGATCATTTATTGCTGGTCAACTGATCTACGCATCCTCAAAGATTGACTTTATTCGGGCCTTTGTTTCTGTCGTATATGTAGTTTCCCCCATACTGTCATTTAGGAATACGACTGGTTGGATACCTGCGCTATGTAACCTGCGAAATAAAATTGTTCTTCAATCAGTCTAAAGAAGAGTGCAAATATTTTGTAATATGTTCGGAACAGGAATACTTCCAACACGTTGAAGCTTTGTGGAAAGACCGCGGTGTCCAGATGAGCTACCGCCGATCAAACGAATACCAGCTTATCGACAGCGCAAAATAGTAAGTAACAGACTTAGGTTATTCTCTTCATGTCTTTGCTACTATAATGTAGAGTGTCTTCATACAGTTTTCATACTTACAGCTTTCTTGATCAGCTGGAAACTCTGAAGCGGCCTGACTACGTCCCTAGCGACCAGGTATGTTAGTTTCAAAATTCATGATTTCTTATTTATTCACCGAAAATTTTGTATAAATTAACTTCTTCGAGAACTTTACGGCAAAGGAGTGTCAGCAATTAAAAGTAAATTCTTTAATTTCTCTTGGTAAGTATTGATTTTTTATGCGGTTCATAAACATTGCATGATGTGGGCGGTTAGAAATAAGGAACATTTATGAGGAAAACTACCTGGAAATATAGAATAAAAATTTCAAAACCGTACAAAAAATCGCTCTCTTCACAGCACAGTAACTATCTTTCAGTAGGCACCACTGACAACTTAATCACCGTGTTCTTATGATCGTTGTCAGCAGTAACTGAGTGTTAAGATTGCCAAATCTTGTGTTCAGTATTCAGCAAGTGTGTCACATATTCATTAAAATCTTTAAATTCAAGATTTCCTCTGTTTTTTCTTCGTTTTTTACCTCCGATAACTGTTTTATCGTTCGCTTTAAGCGTCAAACTGTGCCTTATTTCTGGATGCAGTCTCAAAATTTGGCTTTTCTTTCAGCCTGTCAACTAGGTAAAGTTCCGCGTTCTGACCCTAGACGGGCCGCTCGGACCCGACCGACGGCTGTCATCCCCTGCCAATGGCTTTATTGGATGAGGTATGGAGGGGCATGTGAGCTGCACACCGCCCTCCCGCTCGTTGTCGGGTTTCTCGACCGTGGAACCGTTACCAATTGTTCGAGCAGCTCCTCAGTTGACCTCACGAGACCGACTGCACCCTGTACCAGTCCTCCCACCAAAGAAATTCCCTGGCAGTACAGGGAACCGAATTCGCGTCTCCAGCTTTAGGTCAGCCGCGCTGACCACTCAGCCACGGAGGCAGACTACGAATTTACAGAGTTTATGGTAATTAATGGCGAAAACCGAAACAAGTTTCTACTTTTACTTATGTAGAAGATTTAGTCTTGTGAAGTCGGATGAATATGTTTTAAGGACCATGTACTTTGCGAGTGGCACTTTGAACGAGGCGTAGTTCCTTTTTACACCGACGCATCTCACAGGAATTATCGGAATGGGACGAAAATCGGTAGATGTGACGTGTATGAAGAGTCAAACAAATGTTTACAATTTCAGAAAAATTGGATTATTTATTCAAGGAAAGACCTTCACAGACTGAGCAAGACAATAACGCGTCGGTCCACCTTCGGCTCTTATGCAAGCAGCTATACAACTTTGGCATTGATTGACTAACGCGTTGGATGTCTGTCTGACTGATATCGTGCTAAATTCTGTCCAACTGGCGCATTAGATCGTTAGAATCCCAGTTGGTTGGAGGGCCCTGCCCATAATTGTCCAAAGGTTGTCAATAGGGGAGAAATCCGGCGACCTTGTAGTCAGGTAGGGTTTGGCAAGTACAAAGACAAGCGTTAGAAACTCTCTCCATGTGCGGGCGGGCATTATCTTGCTGAAATGTGAGTAAGAAAAATGGTTCAAATGGCTCTGAGCACTATGGGACTTAACATCTGAGGTCATCAGTCCCCTAGAACTTACAACTACTCAAACTTAACTAACCTAAGGACATCACAAACATCCATGCCCGACGCAGGATTCGAACCTGTGACCATAGCAGTCACGCGGTTCCGGACTGAAGCGCCTAGAACCGCTCGGCCACCGCGGCCGGCGAAATGTGAGTCCAGGATGGCTTACCTATGAAAGGCAACAAAACGGAATGAAGAATATCGTCAACGTACCGGTGTGCTGTAAAGCTGCCACGGATGACAACCAGAGGGGTCCTGCTATAAAATGAAATGGCATCACACACCTGCACATCTGGTTGTCGGTCCGTATGGGGGGCGACCGTCAGGTTGGTATCCCACCTCTGTCCAGAGGTCTCCGGACACGTCTTCGCTGATCATTGGGAATCAATTTGAAGCGGGACTCATCTCCGAAGACAATTCTACTCCAGTCAACGAGATTCCAGGCCGAAGACTGTCTGGAGACGCCCCGGACGGCAGTGGGATACCAACCCATCATATAGCCCCACAACCATGAGCGGTAGTCTGAAATTGTAATCATTTGTTTGTCTGTACACATACATCAGATCTACCGATTACCGTCCCATGCAGATAATTTCCATCTGGTACTTTTGTTTTCGCCTTAGAGTGTATGTTTAACATTTGGAGAGACGTTTTAAGCATTTCATACGCTTATGACACAGGTCAATCACTAGCGTCTGATTAATTTAACGAATTCGAAAGAAACACTGGCGCTTTTGAAAAAAATTGATTTGTTTTATTTACTGTATTAGGTAAGTTACACTGAATCAAATAATTACATGTAGGTATGGCTATAGTTAAGAAGTTGCATAGCACATTTTTACAAAGCATATTCGTCAGTTCTTCATTAGGTTATGAATCGTTATTCATTGTTTGGTGGAACTACTGTCAAATGATGTCTACTTGTACTTGATACATTCATTTACGTCTTCATTTCAGCGACCACTTTACGAGATTTTATGCATTCAAACTGAAAGAAAATTTTTATCAGTTCTGTCGTGCTGACAACTATTGAACTGTCATGACGTTTCCACAGTGTTCACCTCTGCACGATATTTTGTTTCTTTCTAGCCCAGATTTTCTTTTTCCTTTTCTTTTTTCTTTTTCTTTTATTTTTTTTCTTTTTTTTTGGTCAAGTGTCTTCATAGGGATACTTAACATGCTCACTCTAATGTAGGTGTGTTCGTGTGAGTAGGGTTTTATTTTGATTTTGCTGTTCCCTGTGAACTCTTACAGGACAAAGAACAGAGGCTCACTGCAGAGATCTCTGCACTCATGCAGAAATTTTTCTGCTGTGGGTACATTATGTGTCAAAATTTTCAGCGAAATGTATTAATCATAACCGTGATTATGAATACTTATTTGTTCAATGTCGATTACATCATACAGTAAATAAAGCAAACTTATTGGTGACGATGCAGCAGCACCGAAATGTTCCTGTGTATAAAAAAGAAATAGACTATTGCGGTTTTCTCTAGGCGGTAGCCTCAGAGACCTTTCTCGTTAAATAGACATGGACGTAAATGGCGACCTGAATGAAAGGAAAACAAACCAAGTGGACAGAAACTTATATTACTAGAGGAAGTGAGATTGTTCTCGCTCGCTTTAGAACTTTTACATGTGGAAACATCAGAGATAATATTAGAGACAGGTCTGTAGGCGTGTTCTGATAGCTTGATGGTTAAGGCGACTCAAGCAGTAAGGGATAAATCATAGTTCAAGTCTCGGTCTGCTACGAATTTCCAAGTGGCGCTACCTCTTCTCTGCATTGCAGATTCAGCATATGTGAACGGTTTGTACTGATACCATGCCAGGCTATTGTATCTTCACTGATTTCATCCTCATCAATCCATTCATTTCATGTCAATTCATTTCATTCAGTTATAATTTTCGAATAGTTTTGAAGCCAGACGAACAATAGGAATGTCGAGTAGTCAAGATGGCTACACTGGTCCCTACGCATGGGATGATCTGCTCACTGTATCTCTCCTCTGCTGCGCTGTGCGGGTCGCGGGATCTCTCCATGTAATGTCTCTGGCATGTTGGCTGGAGGGAGTGTGACGGTCGAGAAATGTAGCTGCGATGCACCCAGCGTTCCTCTTTCGATTCATGGCTGATCTAGGTGAAGCAACGGTCAAATCATTGGATTCGAATTCTTCAAACGCCAAGTTCTAACACCCATTCGATGATGCAGATAAATTATTTTCGTGGTTTTCCTAAATCGTTGAAAGCACCTTCCTTTGAAAAGAATACGGGCGATTTACTTCTCAATCATTGCCCGATCTAAGCTTCCATCTCGTCTTTAATGACTTCGTCATTGACTTAAAGTTGAACCCTAAAGTTTATTCCTTTTTTTTCTTTCGGGTTCGAGGGAAAATTCAACAGATCTGTTTTCTTTTTAACATTCGTGGTACGTGTCACTTTTTACTCGAGCTAGAGAAATAAATATGATTCCTGAGTTTTGAGATAAATAGGTTACAGTTTTTTTATTTACTGAAAAAAAATTAACGAAAACTACAGAAATCCTCAAATTTTTATTTATATTAAAATCTGATGGAGACAAAAATGAAAGGTTACTTGTCATTTATCGTAAGATGACAGACGTTTTCCTTTCGACTTTTAACTAACAGATTTGTTTCAGGATATTCTTCGCAGCCGTAAAACGACTACGGAGATCCAGAAAATAGAATTCTCCCTGAAAATTCCGAAAAGGTATGGTGGGGGATCTCAGACATTTTGGATGTTTGACGTCGGCGGACAGCGAGGGGCAAGAAAAAAATGGATACAGGTAAATATATTGTAATAATTATTTTGTATTGCTACTTGTTCATAAACAGATAAGCCGTTTGCAATGTCTCTCACGTTCTCTTGATATAACATAAGAATCATCATCTGTAAAAGTGCGAGCCGTATTGATAATTTAAAGATCTATCGTTGGCCATAAAGCGATACTGAATTTGCAAGTGTTATATAGTTCCAAAAGTTTTAAAGTCTCACGAATATCAAGACATACACTGATGAGTTAAACAATTATGACCACTGCCCACAACGAGACAATGTAGCTGATAGTGTTCGGTGCACTAATGGAGAATCGTTCTAGCGATGATACGGGGTACAAATGGGAAAATTCACTGAGATAAGTGACTTCGACAAAGGACAAATTTTTATGGCCCTGGGCTTGGCAAGTAGCGAAACTGGACGGCTGTTCGCGATCTACTGTCGTGAGAATCTGTCGAAAGTGGTTGGGCAGGGGAAATCATGAGTGGACGACAGGGCGTTGGACGTCTACACCTCTTCACAGAACACGTAACCACTGATAAGATATTCTCCTAAACAAACTGAATAACTCGGGGCGTGCTAGTATCTTCTAATGTAATGGCAGATAATACACGGCGTGCGTACTTCATTGGTACAGCGCAATACTCCACATGAGATTAAATGCAAAACAATGAAACATGCGAATGCGAATAAACACTTGAAAACTACACAAATAAAGAAACATTGGCAATTAAAAGCAAATGGAAAGGACTAAAACTCTAACTTTTACTTAATTAGCATTAATAGCAACCGTTTGCAATTATAAGAACTGTGTTATAAGTTTATGAGGCCGGCCACTGTGGCCGAGCGGTTCTAGGCGCTTCAGGCCGGAACCACGCTGCTGCTACGGTCGCAGGTTCGAAACCTGCCTCGGGCATGGGTGTGTGTGATGTCCTTATGTTTAAGTAGTTCTAAGTGTAGGGGACTGATGACCTCAGATGTTCAGTCCCATAGTGCTTAGAGCCATTTGAACCAGGTTTGTGAGCTTGCAAAATTATTATGATTATGGAAAGAAATTGTTCAATGAAGGAAAACCAATTTTAATTATTGTTCTGAATGTTATCGAAAACAAGGAAGAATAGCATTCCGATATGACAATTTACGATTAAGTAAAATAAATGACCAAGAAAAGTTACTGTTGTTTGCATATAAAGTATTTTCGCATCACTAATTAGAACAATGTTGTTCGCGGTATCTCCTATCTCCGGTATCTCCACCTAGCTGACGCACTAGGCAAGTCGTCGACTTCCGCGACGTTAGGCCATGATCCTTGAACGTGCAATCCCATAATTGTCATTGTCATGATGAGCTCCTTGGTCGTGGGCACCTGTTGCGAATTTAACAGAAACACTCGACGTTTGCAGAATTAATTCCAGTTTGCATATCTGCATGCAACCAAGAGCATAAGACACGATTCTTTTGGTCCAAATGGCTCTGAGCACTATGGGACTTAACATCTGAGGTCATCAGTCCCCTAGAACTTAGAACTACTTAAACCTAACTAACCTAAAGACATCACACACAACCATGCCCGAGGCAGGATTCGAACATGCGACCGTAGTGGTCGCGCGGTTCCAAACTGAAGCGCCTAGAACCGCTCGGCCACATAGGCCTGCTCACGCTTCTTTCCATTAGCGCGTGACGTAACCTGACGTCATAAATTTTGTTTGTTTGTTTGGTCTGGAGGAGGAGACCAAACAGTTAGGCCATCGTTCCCATCGGTTTAGGGAAGCCTGGGGAAGGAAGCCGGCCGTGACCTTTCAAAGGAACCAACCTGGCATTTGCCTGAAGCGATTTAGGGAAACCACTGAAATTCTAAATGTGGATGGCCGGAGGCGGGTTTGAACCGTAGTCCTCCAGAATGAGAGTCCAGTGTGCTAACCAATGCGCCACCTCGCTCTGTCATAATGTTCGGTACGCAGCTTAACCACAATATTTAGATCTATGGTTTACTATTCGATCGCGGCGCGGCACTTTCCATAGTATATCCGTCTGCTCTACGAAAGTAAATCAACGTATTTATTCTGTCAAACACTAGTCCGCGGTTGATACTGAACAATCAGTGTCGTGTACAATTGTCTACGTAATCATTTCAATCACGCGGCTGTCAGCACATTCACAGTTAGAGTTATTTGTATCAATATACGATAAGAAAATGAGTTACTATAGTTTCTGCTTGATTTCACAGATATCATTGCTGCCTACGATCGAAAGCAGTATCTTTACGACGTCCACACGGCTTACCGTTCTGCACATCAAAGTTTTATGCTTAGTGATTCAAAACGCAGTTCCGGGTAACCATCAATTTGACACGTCAAGTCACTAGTTCTTTAACAGCGGTATACAGCGGAATCATAAATGTAGCGTTGTTAAAACACTAATAATTTTCACCGGCCACGAACACAATGCTTACCGTAACTGTAAACGCGCGACACGACAGTCTCTTCTACTCCGTTATTCTCGCTCAAGACTCTTTGTTGGTGCTCTCCCCTGTCGACCTGTCCATATGTTTCTACACCTCTCATACATCTCGCTACATGTAATATTCTCAAGGATTCTGATTATATCGATTCACAGTTTTATAGGAGCAACAGCTTCATATTATTCTGTTCGTTGAAAATGAATTCAAACGGCATGTCAATAAACGTGAAAACATACGCCTGAATAAAGGAAAATGGCAATCACATTCCTAAAAACTACCTTACGTAAACAGAAACATAATTATACAAAGAAATATCCTGAAATAACCGTTTCAATGTATCACAAAAATAAGGCAGAAAAAAGGAAAATAAAGTACAGAAAAAGGAAAAATAAAGTACAGAAAAAGAAAAAAAAAATCCATATCGGACTGTGTTATCTACACACCCTCCACAAGCTCAAGGCATACGTCGGCACACTGGACGCACATTCGGGAGGGCGACGGTTCAATCCCGCGTCTGGCCATCCTGATTTAGGTTTTCTGTGATTTTCCTAAATCGCTCAATGTAAATGCCGGGATGGTTCCCTTCAAAGGGCACGGCCGACTTCCTTCCCCATCCTTCCCTAATCCGATCCGATGAGACCGAAGACATCGCTGTCTGGTCTCCTCCCCCCCCCCCCCCCCCCAAAAAAAAAAAACAGCGTACGTCGGCGCGACTCCGCGGTCCTAGGCAGCGGCCTGATGACGTTACGAAAGGACCGTTTCGTGGATTCATACTGATTTGTTATAATTAAAGTGCAATTACTCACAGCGGTCCAGCGTTGCCTGTAATTACCGTATCGTAGTGCAACATGGTTCTAATGTGTTAATGCGGAACCGATTTACGTTGGAAAAAAATTAGTTCTAGTTTTGGCCACTAGGAGCAAATCTGGTGCTGTGAATGCAAGAAACACGTATAGAAATGTTTCCATATGTAATGGATTAGTAATGGGACATGGGTAGAAAATCACGAACAAGTGAGAAAGGCACAATATTTATTTTATTATTGAAATGGCTCTGAGCACTATGGGACTTAACATCTGAGGTCATCAGTCCCTTAGACTTAGAACTACTTAAACCTAACAAACCTACGGATATCACACACATCCATGCCCGAGGCAGGATTCGAACCTGCGACCGTAGCAGCAGCGCGGTTCCGGACTGAGCAGCCTAGAAGCGCTCGGCCCAACGGCCGGCTATTTTATTATTAACTGCCACTTACGCAGTCTGTTCAGTAAGAGCACCGCCCTTGTGATCAACACTTGTTCGCAGCAGTTCTTGTGGAATCTGAGCAATGTGCTACTATATACTGGTCTTCAGATCAGGTAGAGACGGGAAGTGTCCATCATAAATGCTTTCGCTTACGTATCCCTAGAGAGAAAGTCACATGGGTACAGATCAGGCGATCTTGCATGCCATGTGTCTGGAAAAACCTCTGTAGATAACACGTTCGTGGAAGGTTGCGTTAAGCACATCTTTCACTGGGCGAGTGGCATGAGGTGTTGTCCCATCTTGCATGAAAACAGCGGTTTCCACAAAGTTGCGTTCTTCTAAAGCAGTAATCACATACCGTACAAAGGGGTCTTGATAACCTACACATATTCTATGGGTATATTCTCTTCAAAGTAGAACGGACTGAGAATAAAGGTGCTTGTGAATCCAAACTACACAGCCACATTCGGAGAATGCAGTGGCTCCACAACACATGTTTTGACAGTACACCAAATTCGGCAGTTTTGTGTATTCTCTGCGCGCTGTAGTGTAAAATGTGCCTCGTCACTCCATTGAATAGTATCCGGCCACACGTCATCAACTTCGACCAATGCCAGGAATCGAATAACAAATTCAGAACGTTGTTGCGCATCATGAGGTTTCAGTTGCTGCACTGTCTGGTATTTGTCCAGGTACCAGTGTACAATAGACCGCAAAACTTTCCGTACTGTTGACCATGGGATGGACAATTCTTGTGATACTGCACAAGTACTAGCACTACCTGGAGCATGTGCTATTGGTCAGTTACAGTAACAGCAACCTTGTTAGTAACTTCCACCGGGATGGGAGGCCTTCCTCTTCGAGGTGTCACATCGAGCTCACCCGGATTTTCGAATGTCATTACACTTTTGTTTACAGCATTTAATGAAATCGGACGCCTCCTCAGACTTTTCAGTCGTTGAGAATCTCTCAGTCCTTCATTTTAACTGGTGCCATTCACACAAAACAGTTTCACTAACAGTGCTCGATCTTTCTTAACAGTAGTCAATACTATTCACTCACGGTATGGTTCAAATGGCTCTGAGCATTATGGGGCTTAACTTCTGACGTCATCAGTCCACTAGAACTTAGAACTACTTAAACCTAACTAACCTAAGGACATCACACACATCCATGCCCGAGGCAGGATTCGAACCTGCGACCGTAGCGGTCGCTCGGTTCCAGACTGTAGCGCCTAGAACCACTCGGCCACTCCGGCCGGCTCACTCACGGTATGGCTTGTCAAATGACGCCGTGGACGTCATACTGTCATAAAAACAGTGTAAATGGTTCAAATGGCTCTGAGCACTATGCGACTTAACTTCTGAGGTCATCAGTCGCCTAGAACTTAGAACTAATTAAACCTAACTAACCTAAGGACATCACACACATCCATGCCCGAGGCAGGATTCGAACCTGCGACCGTAGCGGTCACGCGGTTCCAGACTGAAGCGCCTTTAACCGCACGGCCACACCGGCCGGCAAAAACAGTGTACAACGCCAGGTTTGCACCTGGTGGCCACCGTTGTAACTAATTATTTTTCCAGCGTAAGTCGGTTCCGCATTAACGCATTAGCATATCTGCCAAGTTTCCCTGCCATACGATAATTACAGCCTACACTGGACCTCCGTGAGTCGTTGCTTTTTATTTATAACCACCCATTATAGACAGTTCGACTTGCTGATGTAGTTTTGAGCCTGTAAAAGCTTTCTATAGTTAAAGCCTGATACAGGGTGACAATTATTGAACTATATGAAAAAAAGGTAAATTGATAATAAACTGCGTCGTGCACACACTTTATTCAACATGTAAACGTCACTACAGATATTCGGTTTTAGGTTATGACATGTTCGATATGCCTGCCATGACTGACGATGAAGTCGGCGCAGGCGAATAGCGAAATTCTGCATGATCACTGAGGTGTCGAACATTGATAGTGTCGATGATCTCCTGAATGGCTGTTTTCAGCTTAGCAATGGGTTTAGGGTTATTGATGTATAAATTGTCTTTAATATAGCCCCACAGAAAGGAGTCACGTTTGTTCAGATCCGGAGAATATGGCGGCCAGTCGAGGTCCGTGACAGTGGCCTCTGGGTACCTCAGAGCCAGAATGCGATCCCCAAAGTGCTCCTCCAGGACCAGAACATCGAACACTCCCCTGCTTCGATGGGGTCGAGCTCCGTCATATATGAACCACATCTTGTCGATATCAGGGTCACTTTGGATAATGGGGATTAAATCATCTTCCAAAACCTTCATGTACCGTTCGGCAGTCACCGTGCCATCAAGGAATATGGCACCGATTATTCCGTGACTGGACATTCGACACCACATAATCAACCGCTGAGGGTGAAGAACTTCTCGATCTCGGAATGCGGATTCTCAGTCCCACAAATGCGCCAATTTTGCTTATTGACGAACCCATCCAAATGAAAGTGAGCTTCGTCACTGAACCAAACCATACAGCGCATACTAATTGACATCATGCCCCGCAGCCAACCGTGCAGTTTGAACGTCCTAACGCAAACCGTTCAGAAGTTATGACGATTTTATTTCATATGGTGCAATAACTGTCACCCTGTATGAAGACTGCAGCAGTGGAAGACGATACGTTAAGCAGAGAATTATGCCTTGGACCACGGCCTTATGCCAATAAATCCAATATCAGTAAAATCGCAAGTACCGGCCATGAAACCCTACATTGCATTACTTGAGTATCAGCTTGGCGTCCGGCCAAGGTGTTCATGGCGTAACACATTCCACGTCCTTTGGAATATTTGGCTGTTAGTATGGCAAGAACTGTGTTTCTGCATTCGAAAGAGCCCTAAAGCAGATATCAATTTGCAACTACGGGTGCAACTGTTGCCAAAAATATATGTATATTTACGTTTGTAAATAGGCTTGTGGTGGTGGCTACAAAGTGAATCAGAATCAGTTTTCCTATTCCATTCGCAGATGGCATGCGGGAGGACAGTTTATATCGCTGTAAATCCAAATTTTTAGAGTTTACCATTCTAGTCATTTCGCAAGGACTCATATTGGAACGCGGTGACTCTGTATTTGGAGAGTAACGCTCTTTACGATTCATGGAGTCTTTCACGTTGTGTCTCCCATCGGATGCTGTTGGGCACTTCTGTTACTCTTTTGCCGCTGATAAAACCAGTACAGAACAAAGTGCCATAATAGCGTAGCTGATGCACATGCATTCACGAGTAGGGGGTTCAAATTTCCTTCCAGCCATGCAGAATTTGTTTATCTTCGGTTTCCCTAAATCAGTAAGGCGAATGGTCGTAAGGGACACAAATGCTTTCTGTCCACAACCTTGTCCTATCCAGGTTTGTGCTCCGTTTCTATTGAGCTCGTCAGCTTCCTTTCTCAAATCTGTAATTCTCACAGATCTTGGTTCAATCTTCAGCATCTTCTCCGCTAATCCAATTTAGAAGAAAACGTATTTTAAAAAAATTATAGTAAAATCTTCTAAAAAATTGTAGAGTCTGCTTGTCGATGCTAATCCTCGTCTATAGTGGAATCAAGGTACAACCGGTTACGCGATAGTGAATCGCATCTTCAGGAAAAATGGTTCAAATGGCTGTGAGCACTATGGGACTTAACTTCTGAGGTCATTAGTCCCTAGAAGTTAGAACTACTTAAGCCTAACTAACCTAAGGACATCACACACATCCATGCCCGAGGCAGGATTCGAACCTGCGACCGTAGCAGTCGCGCGGATCCGGACTGAGCGCCTAGAACCGCTCGGCCACTGCGGCCGGCCATCTTCAGGAAAAATCTACAACAGCAAACATACGAATTATGGGCCTGTAAGTCAAAGAACTAGTAACGCCTACTAATGAGGAGGTTAAAAACTTAGCTAGATTACAGTAAGCCATTAAACGATTACGATTTCCCAACGTTCTGTAAGGCACATTCCTGGCAACATCAAATGCAATGAATGTTGAAATATCCATTAGTAATCTTAGATACTTATCGGTCACCACTGAGGGACATACTAATGTGGACCTGAAAAATAGGGTGGATAAGAGGAAGAACACGAAACTGGATCATAAGAATCCAGTAAATATTGTTTGTTAGCGACTTACAAGTGTTTAATTCCTGATAGTACCCAGAAAAATGGCTATCTCGGCCGTGATGAAGATATGATAACATCGTGTGCAGACAAAACCGCTAGGAAGTCGTAGCAGAAACTGACGCGGCCGATGGGTCGTACTGCTGCACGAGTGGCGGTTGATGCCGGTTAAGGACACGAGGCTTATATAAGGCCGAAATACCCTATTTTGCCGGGTGTTGCTTGTCGTTGGTGACATTGCTAACACTTTTAACACAGTGGTAAAATTCTGCGTAGTGTGTTTACTTTTTCAGTTTTAATTCTCGTATAAAATCCTCTAATTAAAAATTTAAAAAAAAATGGTTCAAATGGTTGTGAGCACTATGCGACTTAACTTCTGAGGTCATCAGTCGCCTAGAACTTAGAACTAATTAAACCTAACTAACCTAAGGACATCACACACATCCACGCCCGAGGCAGGATTCGAACCTGCGACCGGGGCGGTCACGCGGTTCCAGACTGAAGCGCCTTTAACAGCACGGCCACACCGGCCGGCTAAAAATTAAAACTCATTAACATACTTGTTATTAAAAACGGCTTTCGGTCCCAGAAACAACTAGTTTAAATTAGATTAATGATTAAAATCGCAAGGTAAATCAGGAAAATAGCTAAATTTAGTAAGGGTTATAAACTGACAAACAATAAAAGAGATATCTTACTCCTCGTTCGAACTCTATAGATGAGTCAGATGGACTCTGCCGTTCCCAAGGGGGTGGGTCGTTCTTAAATTATTCCGAGCAGATGCTCCTCGTCATTTTCTGGTTATGGCAGACTCCAG
Organism: Schistocerca serialis cubense; assembly: GCF_023864345.2. Classification (NCBI taxonomy): domain Eukaryota; kingdom Metazoa; phylum Arthropoda; class Insecta; order Orthoptera; family Acrididae; genus Schistocerca; species Schistocerca serialis. The sequence goes on from NC_064640.1 coordinate 831,547,960, forward strand.
TTACTGAACAGTAATATTTCTGTTCTAACAAGGGTTGTCTATGAATTGTCTTAGGTTCGGAAATAAACCGTCAGCACATGCACACTACTGGCCATTAAAATTTCTACACCAAGAAGAAATGCAGATGATAAACCGATAATCATTGGACAAATATATTATACTAGAGCTGATTACATTTTCACGCAATTTGGGTGCATAGTTCCTGAGAAATCAGTACCCAGAACAACCACCTCTGGCCGTAATAACGGCCTTCATACGCCTGGGAATTGAGTCAAACAGAGCTTGGATGGCGTGTACAGGTACAGCTGCCCATGCAGATTCAACACGATACCACAGTTCATCAAGAGTAGTAACGGGCGTATTGTGACGAGCCAGTTGCTCGGCCACCATTGACCAGACGTTTCCAATTGGTGAGTGATGTGGAGAATGTGCTGGTCAGGGCAGCAGTAGAACATTTTCTGTATCTAGAAAGGCCCGTACAGGAACTGCAACATGCGGTCGTGCATTATCCTGCTGAAATGTAGGGTTTCGCAGTGATCGAATGAAGGGTAGATCAACGGGTCGTAACACATCTGAAATGTAACGTCCACTGTTCAAAGTTCCGTCAATGCGAACAAGAGGTGACCGAGACGTGTAACCAATGGCACCCCATAACATCACGCCGGGTGATACGGCAGGATGGCGGAGACGAATACACGCTTCCAATGTGCGTTCACCGCGATGTCGCCAAACACGGATGCGACCATCATGATGCTGTAAACAGAATCTGGATTCATCCGAAAAAATGATGTTTTGCCATTCGTGCACCCAGGTTCGTCGTTGAGTACACCATCGCAGGCGCTCCTGTCTGTGATGCAGCGTCAAGGGTAACGCAGCCATGGTCTCCGAGCTGATAGTCCATGCTGCTGCATACGTCGTCGAACTGTTCGTGTACATGGTTGTCTTGCAAACGTCCCCATCTGTTGACTCAGGGATCGAGACGTGGCTGCACGATCCGTTACAGCCATGTGGATAAGATGCCTGTCATCTCGACTGCTAGTGATACGAGGCCGTTGGGATCCAGCACGGCGTTCCGTATTACCCTCCTGAACCCACCGATTCCATATATTGTGCTAACAGTCATTGATCTCGACCAACGCGAGCGGCAATGTCGCGATACGATCAACCGCAATCGTGATAGGCTACAATTCGACATTTATTAAAATCGGAAACGTGATGGTACGCATATTTCCTCCATACACGAGGCATCACAACAACGTTTCACCAGGCAGCGCCGGTCAACTTCTGTTTGTGGATGAGAAATCGGTTGGAAACTTTCTTCATGTTAGCACGTTGTAGGTGTCGCCACTTTGTGTGAATGCTCTGAAAAGCTAATCATTTGCATATCACAGCATCTTCGTGGTGTAGCAATTTTAATGGCCAGTAGTGTATAAACTTTACAAAGAAATTCCTTATAACGTATTGTTTATGTAACTGGGATTAATCCAAATATTTGCGGTGTTTATTCTTCAGCGTTTTGTTCTTTTTACCTTAGTCTTCAATAAAACAAACGAATAACACATGTTTATTTGGATTAACTGATTTTTTTGTATAAAACCGTCTAGATAGAACTTTTGCAGCCCGTCGCTCTTTATGTTCCTATAATCTTAGCTGCCGGTATCTGACGATGACAGTAGCCGAAACGGCGTTATAAATAAGGAACGGTTTAATAGCAATCTAGACGGTTTTGTATACAAAGTATTCGTATTTATCACAAACTCATACAGCAAAAGCATTTCCTTTATTAAAAGTTAAATAAATGTATTTGAGGTCCAGATCCAAACTATGCAAACAACTGAGATGTGCACAGCAGTGAGTACACCCCACTGTACGAGTTTCTTTCCCTTTCTGTTCGCGAATGGAGTGCGGGAAGTACAACTGTTTGAATGCCTCTGTGTGATCTGTTATAAGCCTAATATTGCCATTGGTTTGCAGGTTTTCGACGGTATTCGATCAGTACTGTTCCTTGTCGCATGTAGTGACTTTGATCAAACTTTGCGTGAGCAGACATCTACTAATCGGCTGAAGGAAGCTTTGATTCTGTTCGAGAACATGTGGTACAGCAGGTACGTAACCATCTCGGTTGATATTTAGGCACAAATGTTTCGATTTTTACTTATACGCGTTATCATTGATTACATTGTTTACCTACAGAGTATATGACAATAGGATGAAAAATTCTTGGTCTGGCACACAGATGATATGAATGATATCATCCAAATTTTGTGTTTTGTTATGTTTTTATATCCTGTGCAGGAATTCAGTGAAAGTTCAGTGATATAAGTGGAATAGTTCATACGAAATTTTTAAATTAATAGTGTTGCGCGCACTTCGTTGAAATGGATAAAGTGGAACACCATGCCGTCATAAAATTCTTTGTTCATGATTGTTCATAGCCAGCGGTAACTAACCAGAGTTACTAAGGGTTTCCAAAATTTCTGTGCTCTTTTTTCAAGAGTTAAATGAGGATGGATGGATTCAAAACTTGAAGTACTTCTGTTGAAAGTAGCCGCGTGATCCATGAACCGAAACTGCATCCTCAGATGAAAACATCGAGAAAATACACTATGGTATTGTATAACGGGTGTTTCCTGGTTCATGAAACAGTAGACGCCGTAGGCGTATAAGAAAAATGAGCGTGATACATTTTAGATGTAAAATTATCTATGAAAAAGCTTTGTGCAAAATAGGTTTCGCATTTGTTGAATACGGCAAAAATGAAATGCAAAAGCAGGTCGCAGTAATGTCGAGACCGTTTCGAATAGAGTGTTACTGATTTTGTGCACTGATTTGTTACTATGGATGAGACGTGGAAGGCCATAAGTGAAACAACAATCAAAACAGTGGATTGAACCTATACGCCCTGCTAGGAAGACGACCACGATTTCTGTTGCTTGCCGGGATACTGACTTGCGCTCTTGGGAACATTCTATATGACTAAGGAACAAATACAGTTTGCGCTGTATTTCTTTGAATAATTTGTAGAAGGAAATCACGCACTATATAGCAAAGTACCTAGATGCCGCATCATGACTGTGCAGCCCTTGAATTCCTCTTTGTTTTTCGACTGAAAATCTTCCCTATATCTCTTGAAAGAGGCAACAAAGAACATGGGTAAAGCAGGTCTAGATATGTAACATGTCATTTGCCATCTGTCTCTGAAGACAGGAAATGAACCATGAAATCCCGACATGTATCGCCCACATGAAATACCATTCACTCAAATTCTTTTGTTACGGCTGTCTTAAAGTTCAGTTCTACTCCTTTAAACTAATACCAAAAAATAAATTCTTGCTTTCCCGCTTTACAGTTAATCAGTTCGGAAAAACAGATCTTATCACTCTTGCGCGCAGCTCAAAGCCTGAAACAGAGATAGTGGTGGTTTAAACTCAAGAGGCATTTGTATTCGGATTAATCCAGACATGCAGGTTTTGTTTATCGAATACAAAATCTACATGTCCGGCTTAATATATATACTGAGATCTTTACTCAAGGACAAAAGTCGATATCGACAAACTGTCTATCGGCTTCTGTCTCGGGTTCTTCGGCCGACGTTCATCTAATGATTTTTCTGACGTTTCGCCAGCACGAGTGGCTGGCATTGTCAAAGCTTCACCTTCCATTGCCGGTGGTGAACTGGAGCCGAGCTCGCGGGCGCAGACTATATGTACCTGGCGCGCCAACGTCCGAGGGCTTCTCCGCGGTCATTTCCGGTGCGGTTCTCCTCTTGCTACCTGCGACGGTCGTTCGCTGCAGTACGGGAAGCCAGGATCCGTTTACCTTAAGGCTTTCCTCTTTCTTGTTCAAACTGTTCGCGTGTTTTTGTATTTCTACAGCTTCTCTGAACAAGCGCGTGTGATAGTGGTTCTCTACAGCCAGAACTTCCGTGTCGGCGAATTTTATTACGTGGTCGGTCTCATTCAGTGCGTGCTCTGCCACGGCCGATTTCTCCACCTGTCCCAACCTGCAATGTCGCTTATGCTCTTTGATCCTGGTGTTAATGGATCGTCCAGTCATTCCGACATAAACTTTTCCGCATGTGCATGGTATGCGGTATATTCCCGACATTGCAAGTGGGTCTCTTTTCTCCTTCGTCGATCTAAGACACTCTTTGATCTTCCTTGTCGGTTTGAAAATCGTCTTTACGCCATGTTTGCACAATATACGGCCGATTCTGTCCGTCACTCTGGGAATGTATGGCAGAAAGGCCGTACCCGACATTTCTTTTTCTGGTTCCTTACTTCGCCGAGTGTTTGGCTCTGTTACACTTCTAATATAATTTGTGGAGTACCCATTGCTCCTCAGGACAGTTGCCAGGTGTTGTATCGGTCCGTGTGAGTCGGTTTTCGATGCACGCTGTGTCCCAGGTTTTCGCCGTCCCTTGTGACCAGCACATCTAGAAATGGCAGTTTCTTGTCCTTTTCTACTTCCATGGGAAATGTTATGTTGGCATGGAGGCTGTTCAAGTGTCTTAGGAAGTCACCGATCTGTTCTTCACCATGGCTCCACACGGTGACTTCCTAAGACACTTGAACAGCCTCCATGCCAACATAACATTTACCACGGAAGTAGAAAAGGACAAGAAACTGCCATTTCTAGATGTGCTGGTCACAAGGGACGGCGAAAACCTGTTACACAACGTGTATCGAAAACCGACTCACACGGACCGATACCTGCACAAACTGTCAGATCACCACCCGAGCCAGAAAACAGGCATGATTAGTACGCTCGTAACGAGAGCATGACGAATATGTGAGCCGCAACACCTCAAACGAGAAATGCAACACCTGGAAACTGTCCTGAGGAGCAATGGGTACTCCACAAATTATATTAGAAGTGTAACAGAGCCAAACACTCGGCGAAGTAAGGAACCAGAAAAAGAAATGTCGGGTACGGCCTTTCTGCCATACATTCCCAGAGTGACGGACAGAATCGGCCGTATATTGCGCAAACATGGCGTAAAGACGATTTTCAAACCGACAAGGAAGATCAAAGAGTGTCTTAGATCGGCGAAGAAGAAAAGAGATCCACTTGCAATGTCGGGAATATACCGCATACCATGCACACGCGGAAAAGTTTATGTCGGAATGACTGGACGATCCATTAACACCAGGATCAAAGAGCATAAGCGACATTGCAGGTTGGGGCAGGTGGAGAAATCGGCCGTGGCAGAGCACGCACTGAATGAGACCGACCACGTAATAAAAATCGCCGACACGGAAGTTCTGGCTGTAGAGAACCACTATCACACGCGCTTGTTCAGAGAAGCTGTAGAAATACAAAAACACGCGAACAGTTTGAACAAGAAAGAGGAAAGCCTTAAGGTAAACGGATCCTGGCTTCCCGTACTGCAGCGAACGACCGTCGCAGGTAGCAAGAGGAGAACCGCACCGGAAATGACCGCGGAGAAGCCCTCGGACGTTGGCGCACCAGGTACATATAGTCTGCGCCCGCGAGCTCGGCTCCAGTTCACCACCGGCAATGGAGGGTGAAGCTTTGACAATGCCAGCCACTCGTGCTGGCGAAACGTCAGAAAAATCATTAGATGAACGTCGGCCGGAGAACCCGAGACAGAAGCCAATAGGCAGTTTGTCAACAAGTGGCCACGAAACCTCGACAATTTGATAAAAGTCGATATATCTCCTGATGCAACGAGGAAATGCAAAAGTTAAAGAACTGCATTTTTTACGCGCGGTTGTTTACACATAGAGATCTGACAGGACTAAATAGTAATCAATACTGTATTCAGAAAGGAAGGTCTATCGAGGATGGAATACATGTGGCGCTAGAACTACTCGAGAGTAAGACGTCTCGCCCTGCCGTTTCAGTGATGATCGACATTTAGTTCGCTTTTCATTACTTGTGGTGCAACCTAACCCCCTTTTCACCAGCCTCAGGGAGACGGGAGATATGAGGAATTTTTAGCTATCTACGATATTACTACAAAATTCGGAAGGTAGATGGGTCACTCCGACACAAGCTTTAAGAAATATCGCAAATGAGTGGTTACACGTGTGCGACTGTAGGGCTAAATTTTGGGTCATAGTGATAATGCCTCTTCTTGAAATATCAGAAAATATATCATTTTATTCATTATGGAGTGGTTGATGAAATGCTGCGAAAATCGTGACTCGCAGCAGCAAATGTTGGTTTACAAAAAGCAAAATCATTGTTAGAAGCATGTCAATAAGTTATTGAAGCACTAAGCTGATTGTTGATTCAGTGGATTACAGAGCACATATAGAAGAGAAATGTAAAGAAGCTCTCAGCCTGATACAGAACTGGTGTTGAGCAAAAGCTGCAAGTGGCAGAAAATAAAACAACTTACATGCTCATGAAAGTATGTGTATATGCCATATTGCTCTGTGAAAGTAGGTATACAAGGCACTAAAAATTCTATCCGTGCACTCCTACTCCGCGGATAAACACTTCTCAATATTCAACACCTCCATCTCACTCCCCCCCCCCCCCCTCCCTAAATATAGTGATATCACTATATCGTTTGTCACACCCGCCGTTGTCCCATGTCACCTTAACTGGGAGCAAACTGTGGGATGTGATCAAGAAGGCACTGGTCTCGCATTCTGACGTCGACGGTAAATTAAAGTATAATATTGCTCTTTTTTACCCTTGGGAGATACTTCAAATCCCCATCCGTTCATCGACATCAAGGATTTCTGTGGTTTCATTAACTGACTTAGGACGAACGACAGAATGATTCACTTGTGTAGTTCTCGGCCATTTACCGGTCCCCACCTGTTCCAATGAGAGCTTGTGCTTTGGCTCTAATGACCTCACCAAGGGATCATTCGTCTCTATGTTCTTTCTGCTTTGGAAAGTAACCATCGCTAAATTTCCGTCGTTAACATCGCTATCCACATCGACACACCATCCACATTATCGTCACTAGTGTTTTCAAATGAACGTTATCAATATTAATTATATTTTATTATGTTTTAATCCTTTCAACTGCAAAAAGGGATGATCACTGGCGTTTGGGCCACGGGAGGCAGAATTATCCAAACGACAAATTATTTAAACTCTCCATATGGTACGTTGGTCAAAGTGTTTTTTGTGTACATTATTGGAATGGAATAGTCTAGGGATTTAAAGGGCGACAATTATTGAACCTTATGAAGTAAAATCGTCGTAACTTCTGAACCGTTTGCGTTAGGACCTTCAAACTGCACGGTTGGCCGCGGGGCATGATGGGAATTAGTATGCTTTGGTTTAGCGAAGAAGCCCACTTTCATTCGGATGGGTCCGTAAATAAGCAAACTTGGCGCATTTGGGGGACTGAGAATCCGCATTTCGCCATCGAGAAGTCTCTCCACCCTCCACGAGTGACTGTTTAGTGTGCAGTGTCCTGTCAAGGAATAATGTGTATGATATTCCTTGATGGCACGTTGACTACCGAACGGTACGTGAACGTTTAGGAAGATGATTTCATCCCCATAATCCAAAGTGACCCTGATTTCGACAAGATGTGGTTCCTGCAAGATGGAGGTCGACCCCATCAAAGAAGGAGAGTGTTTGATGTCCTGGAGGAGCACACTGGGGACCGCATTCTTACTCTGGGGTACCCAAAGGCCACTGGCATGGGCCTCGATTGGCCGCCATATTCTCCGCATCTGAAGACATGCGACTCCTTTTTGTGAGGCAATATTAAAGACAAGATATACAGCAATAACCCCAAACCTATTGGTGAGCTGAAAACAGCCATTCAGGAGGTAATCGATGTTCCGACACTTCGGCGGGTCATACAGAATCCCGCTTTTCGTCTGCGCCACATCATCACCAAAGATGAAAGGCATATCGAACATGTCATAACCTGGATCCGAACATCTGTAGTGACGTTTGCATGATGAATTAAGTGTGTGCACGCCGTAGTTTGTAACTAATTTACGTTTTCTTCTTATAGTTAATTAACTGTCACCGTGTACATACTATTGATTATGAAGCTGAACTTCAACTCCGACTGTGTGTGGAATTCAATCAAATAACGCAACAAAAAAATGGTTCAAATGGCTCTGAGCACTATGGGACTCAACTGCTGAGGTCATTAGTCCCCTAGAACTTAGAACTAGTTAAACCTAACTAACCTAAGGACATCACAAACATCCATGCCCGAGGCAGGATTCGAACCTGCGACCATAGCGGTCTTGCGGTTCCAGACTGCAGCGCCTTTAACCGCACGGCCACTTTGGCCGGCAAATAACGCAACAGATTACAGTCCAAATTAATCAGTAGCATCCAGATTCTTGTCTTCAGCAACTGTGCAGTTAATAATGTTGGGTGTGCTTGTGTCTTGTAAGTTTCCCTACCTCTTTTTCGTAATACTACAGTTCATTTAATTTGAGACAATAGGATATTTTGATGGGAGGCAACTTACAAGAGAACACGCTCGGAAAAATGATGAAATAGTGTGTCTACTGCCCATGATGCGCCTGTAATTAACTTCCACACAAAATTAATAACTAGTGCCGACAATGATTCTCTGGAATAAAAGACGATATTCCTTGACTTAGCTTATTAATCTTCAAACGATAGAATATGCACACATCAAAAAAAGTTTTGCATCACATCGGTTCCGAGAGTTCCGGAACCTGTACAGAAAATTGGAATAGAGATCAACATAAACATCCGCCCTTTTTATTGCTCATGAAAACCACACAGAGGCGGTGGCCCAGATTGCTGTTCACACCAGAACCTCTAATACCCAGTAGCACGTCCTCTTGCATTGATGCATGGCTATATTCGTCGTGGCATACTATCCACAAGTTCATCAAGCCACTGTTGGTCCAGATTGTCCCTCTCCTCAACGGTGATTCGGCGTAGATCCCTCCGAGTTGTTGGTGGGTCACGCCGTCCATAAACAGCCCTTTTCGATCTATCCCAGACATGTTCGATAGGGTTCATCTCTGGAGAACATGCTGGCCACTCTAGTGGAGCGATATAGTTATCCTGACGACAGTCATTCACAAGATGCGTACGATGGGGACGCGAATTGTCATCCATGAAGACGAATGCCTAGCCAATATGCTGCCGATATGGTTGCACTATCGCTCGGAGGATGGCATTCATGAATCGTACAGCCTTTACGGCGCCTTCCATGACCACCAACGGCGTACGTCGGCCCCACATAATGCCATCCCAAAACAGCAGGGAACCTCCACCTTGCTGCGCTCGCTGGACAGTATGTCTAAGACGTTCAGCTTCACGGGGTTGCCTTCAAACACGTTTCCGACAATTGTCTGGTTGAAGGCATATGCGACACTCATCGGTGAAGAGAACCTGATGACAATCGTGAGCGATACATTCGGGATGTTATTGGGCCCGTCCGTACCACGCTGCATGGTGTCATGGTACGAAGGTTGACCTCGCCTTGGACGTCGGGAGTGAAGTTGCGTATCATGTAGCCTATTGCGCACAGTTTGAGTCGTAAAACGATGACCAGTGGCTGCACGAAAAGCGTTTATCAACATGGTGGCGTTGCTGTCAAGGTTCCTCCGAGCCATAATCCGTAGGTAGCGGTCATCCACTGCAATAGTAGCCCTTGAGCGGCCTGAGCGAGACATGTCAGCGACAGCTCCTGTCTCTCTGTATCTCTTCCATGTCTGAACAACATCGCTTTGGTTCACTCCGAGACACCTGGACACTTCTCTTATTCAGAGCGCTTCCTGGCACAAAGTAACAATGAGGACGCGATTGAACCACGGTATTGACCGTCTAGGCATGGTTGAACTACAGACAACACGAGCCGTGTACCTCCTTCCTGATGGAATGACTTGAACTGATCGGCTGTTGGACCCCCTCCGTGTAACAGGCGTTGCTCATGCATCGTTGTTTACATCATTGGGCGGGTTTAGTGACATCTCTGAACAGTCAAAGAGACTGTGTCTGTGATACAGTTCTGGGAACTGGGGTAATGCAAAACTTTTTTGATGTGTGTATTTCTTTCTCATTCACACTAATTTAATTAACAAATCAAACCCCCTTTATTGCAGAGATCCCACGTTTCTTTAATGTTGGCTCAATACGAATTACGTTACAGGACTTGTTGAGTCCATGCGATTCGAGCTGATGCACTACGCTGGGAAAAGGAGGTACGACGCGATATTAGGAGGTATCTGTGACTTTTGTCACCTCATTGTATGTGGTACTAACACAGTGGGTGTCTGACTTACTACTTCATTATGGCTAATAATGATTTTTGCTGGTATTGAACCCAATCTTTAATACAGACTCAGATTAGGAATGGTGTTAGCTTTTGTCACTGACAACAGGCTGTATTGGTAAAAAAAAAAAAAAAAAAAAAAAAAAAAAGGCTCCAATGGAAATGAAAGAGTTTCATGCTCCATAGCGAGCTTTGCAGCTACACAGAGAAGTGTTAACCCTGTTAGCTACAATTATAAAGGGATTACTCATCTAGGTAACAGATATATTAGTAAAAAGATTAAATTTAAATCAAATAGAAAGAGAAAAACGCAGCTAAAACTATGTGTGAAGTGAATCTAAATTTACAAAGACTTCTCAGGAGAAAGAAATAGGAAATGAAATAGTTCGTAGAAAGCTCTCCATTACATGAACAGAAAACTTCCTTCCTTCAAGATAAACGAAATTACAGTTAGTGGTGGAGACTATTGTTACGTAACTGGCAGGATACCTAGGAACACATTAGGGTTTTAGATCGGTACTTCATTCTAGTGACTGATTTCAGAATCACATGAAACAATGTGCAGTAGATACCTTCATAAGCAGTTTTCACGATTTTTTTTTACAGTTTTTGTAGTTGTTAGATATGAGATCGTGTTTCACACAAGAATTGTAAGGACTTCGCGTTCTGCATAGTTAAAGGCTGTATAATGGCGCGCCTTTTCCCCACAACTTTACCAGCATATGCTTTACACACGTATATGAGACACATATCTTCCTCTCCCTCTCTCTATCCATCTGCTTCTTCCCCATCTCTCTTTGTTCATCCCCTCCCCACCGGCTCTCTACCGAACCCCTCCTCTCTCCCTGTCTCTCCTTCCATCTTCTCTCCCCTCTATGTCCATGTACTACAGTCTCTCTCTCTCTTTCCATCTCCTCCATCCCCTTTTCTCTGACTATCTTCTCCTTCCCCCTCTAATCTACTCACCTACTCCTTCACCCTCTTCCTCCCACCTCTCTCTCTGTCAATCTTCTCCTGCCCCCATTTCTCTTTGTATCTCCCTCCCCCCGCCCTACTCAACAAATCCATCTCTCCCCACACCCTCTCTTTATCCATCTTGTTCTCTCACTTTCTCTGTCACTCTCCTCCTCCCCCCTCTCTGTCTATCTCTTCATCACCTTCTCTCTGATCATCTCCTTCTGCTCCCTTTCTCTGCCTGCCTCATCCCCTCCCCTCCATCTTCTTCTTCCCTCTCCGTGCATCTACTCCTCTCCTTTTTCTCTCAGTCCATCTCCTCCTCCCCCTCATACTTCTGCCCTTCTCCTCCCGCTTCTCTCTGTGTCTACCTCCTCTTCCCATATCTCCCCCTGTTCATTTCCTCCTCTCCTCCCTCTCTGTTCTGCCATGCTCATCTGCATGTATAGCCCTTGCAAAAAATCGATAAAGCAGGCCTGTACTACTCCCACAGCACGGCTGTCGTCCAGGGCAGCCTACATATTGGTGGTTGTAAAACAGTTTCTTGCTCCTGATATATAGGCTGCCTTCTTGCAAAGCAAGTCGACATGGAAGGACTACTCCCACTCAACATGCCTCTCGTACAGGGCATCCTTCATATCAGGGACTGAAAAATATTTTTTCTCAAATCTACATTCCTATGGGAGCTAGGAGATTCTAGCCCCGCAGTTCTCATACTCGTCAAGTGTGCTGTTTGTGTGCAAAGTTTGGTTGAAATCGATTCAGAGGTTCTGGATGAGATATTGGACATACATACATACACACGCTGCTTTATACATAAAGAAAGCTATGTGGAATACATTGTTAATTCTTCAGGCACAGAATTTTATGGAGAGTAAATTACTATATGTTCTTAGAACCCTTAATACAACATAGGGATAGTGGAGCCACACTTAACTGTTTGTGCGTCATCTTGTACCTTGATACAGAATTATCTTCAATTTCAAAATTTATTTGACTTACACCTGGTTTTTTGTAATACTGCTGCTTAATTTTATTTCACTTACTGCTTGTTGGCGTGTATTACAGTAAAATGTAACAGATAGACTATTCAATAGTAACAAGATTTTCTTGACTGCAGTACTTTTACATTTCAGTTGAATGTTTGTTCCTACATACATGACCATGTTGTGCCTTGGACGATGTTTTTATATTTGGAAAAACTTTGATATTCTGGAGTAATTTTCGTAATTTCAGAGAAAGACTGCTTCGTGTAAAAAGAGAACGCCATTATTTAAACATGGAATAATAAAATGTACTAAATTTATATTACCGAGCTGGCTAAAGTTGAAAGTCTGAAACATGTAGCAAGGTACGACACTCTATCTTACTTCAGATATTGCAAATTGAGAAATTTAAGACAACATGAAAAGGGTTGGCACACAGAACTGTAGGTCCTATAGATCGCTCAGAGGTTTCAGTAATCTAGTAGAAGAAAACCACTTATACTCATTGGTAATAAAAATAATTAATTAATGAAATAATGCCATAATTTGTTGTGAGGCTTCTCAGGCATGTTTTAATTGGAAATTGGAGCATGGTAGCTAAATTATAATATGTATTAACAGTAAATAGCAAAACTAATAGGTTAGAAGATATATCAGAAAAAATTGAAAAAGAGCATTTGATATAACCCGTACGTGGAAATCCAAGTCATTTGATAATGTAATAAAAGTTTCACCCATTAAATACAAAGGTTTACTTATATTTCACATGCAATAAGGATATTTCAAAGATTGCGAGTTATGTCACACTGATATACAAGGGACGTCCACAAAATAAGTTCCATTTGGTTATGTAGAACAAACGTGTACAGATACAGAAATAAATATTTGTTGTACAGAAATCTACAGCTGTTAAACTACTTTTCCACATAGCTTCCGAAATTTTGTAGGCACTTGTCATAGCGTGGCACATTTTTGTATGTCTTCTTCATAGAAGGTTGCCGCATGTGTATTCAACCATGTGGTAACATGTTCTACCAGCTCGTTGCCATCGTTGAAATTTTGATCACAAAGGTTAGATTTTAGGTGTAAGAAGAGATGAAAGTAGCTAGGAACGAGGTCCGGGCTGTATAGAGGATGATCAAATGCGGCCCAGTGAAATTCCCGTTAGAGTTGTTTGGTCACATTCGCCGTGTGAGGTTGGGCATTATCGTGGAAAAAAGACCACCTTTTGACAGTAATCCTCGGCGCTTATTCTGCATTGCGCGGCGCAATTTTTTAATGGTCTCGCAGTAACCATGCCCATTGATTGTTTGGCCTTGTGGTAAGAAATCAATCAGCAAAACGCCTTTTCTGTTCCAAAGAACGGTGCACATGACTTTTTGGGGTCTCAAGATTAGCTTAGCTTAACCTTGGTTGGGGATGAATTGTGGCTCCATTCCACTGATTGCCGTTTTGTTTCAGGGGTGTCGTACGATACCCAAGTTTCATCCCGCGTGACTATCTGAGAAAGAAAACCATCGTCTTCTTCATTGTAGCGTCTCGAAAACTGAAGTGCACTGCCCATCCGTTGTTTTTTGTGTTGTTCAGTAAGAATTTTGGGTACCCAACATGAGCAAAGTTCTCAAAATTTCAGTTTTTCAGTAACAATTTCATGAATTAGTGATCGTGAGATTTACAGAACTTCCATAGCAAGGACACTTAGTGTAGAGTTACGGTTGTGCTTAATCTTCTCTTCAATTGTGTGAACTAGTTCATCAGTAACCACAGATGGGGGTTCACTTCCTTCTTCATTGCACATATGATCACATCCTTCATTGAACTAGCCGGCCGTAGTGGCCGAGCGGTTAAAGGCGCTACAGTCTGGAACCGCACGACCGCTACGGTCGCAGGTTCGAATCCTGCCTCGGGCATGGATGTGTGTGATGTCCTTAGGTTAGTTAGGTTTAAGTAGTTCTAAGTTCTAGGGGACTTATGACCACAGCAGTTGAGTCCCATAGTGCTCAGAGCCATTTTTTTTCATTGAACTGTCTGACCCATCTACCAACCATCGAATCACTTATAGCATTTTGTCCATAAACCTCGCAGATTTGCCGATGAATTTCCTCTAGTTTAACTTTCTTTTCATTTAGAAAACGAATCACAGATCTGATTTCACACGTGGTGGCATTTTCAATTACTGCTAACATTACAAAGAAGCACTACAATGCACATGTCGGCAGCAGCGATCTGAAAATGGTGTACATTTCTTCTCCTTGAGTCAGAGTAACTGCCGCGCATGCTCGGAACTGCAATGGTAGCTCTGCTGCGGATAGAAATAGAAACGGAACTAACTTTGAGGATGACCCTTGTATTTGCTTACAGTTTCAGAAAACAGAGGAAAATGCTGATTCATTTTAATTTATTTAGGAAGACTGTTTCTCTTATTGAGAAAAAAATTAAGTGCAATGTCATTTCAGAGGGTTTAAAAATGAATTAATGGTCCGAGAAAATTATGAATATAATATAATATATATAATATAACTGATCTATAACAAAAGTATGTTATGTAAAACTGAGCTACATGGTTTATGAAAAAGTAAATCTCCAATTTCATGTTGAAATTTAACTAGCGAAAATATGGTCTAAAAACCTATGATTTCAGGTTTCTGCAAGAATCAGGAATTATACTGTTTCTGAATAAGCAAGATGTGCTAATGGAGAAGATAAAGCAGGGGAAGAGCATTAGACAAAATTTCCCTGAATATGACAGCTATATAATGAATCCTAAAGGTAAATCACTTAAAACGTTTGGGTAGGTAGTTTAAAAATGATTCATAGCAAACCAAGCATTATTGAAGTATGTTATTCTCACATTAAAAATTATTTTTCTTGTATTATATTTAATTTTTCTTTCCTGACATTTGTACTAGATGTTGATATTTTTTTATAGTATGACCTTGTTGAAGATATTTATGCTAATAGTTTTGTGCAATATGGAAGTGGTAATTAAAAAATGAAAAAGTATTTAATAAAAAGAAAATAATGTACATAAGTATAACAGAAATTAGTGTAACCTTTATGCTTGCTGTATGATGAATGTAAAATTCAACAGATAGAAACTGCATCTACAATTTTTGCTTGGCTCTTGCCACTCACCTGGCCTCAATTACACTAATTTCTCCTTTCATTGTTTTACTACCCATACCTCTATATTGGTCTCTGGTACACATTCAGTTGTTTATCATTTTTTTTCTTTCACTTATTTCTTTGCAAGTTTTCTTATATATTGTTGGTTGATCATTTCTACCATTTGTATCTACTTTTTTCTTTAAGTGCTGCTACCGAGTTTTATTCATCAATGATTCTATTTCTTGTCAGTGTTTCTCTGATTTCCATGTGTCATTTCACATAAGGGCAGAAAAAAATTAACGGTTATAAGAACATTATTGTTACTTTAAATAAGGAAAATCTTCATTCAGTTCACAAAAATTCTCTTTAATATAATATGTTTCTAGCATTCATCCTAGCTGGTGATGTCTTTGTACATTGTGTCTTCATGTTTAATTACAGTCAGATGTCATAATTTGTTACATCAAAATGAGAATTTCTTATTCAGCAACTTAAGTACTGCATGGTTGTTATCAACTGGACAAAACAGTACATCCACAGCTACACTTTATTGGTTTTATTTGTTCATATTTCATTCTGAATATTCACCGTATCTAGAAAAACACCTTCATTAGAGAACAGTTTGATAAAAACAGACAATAACTAAGTGACCACAAGATAAGTCATCAGTACCAACAAATGATACTACACAATGGCAATGATTATTTAACTTACTGAAAAAAAGGTGAAATATTTTGGTTCCACAACCAATCAAGTAGTGGATACAATAAACGTTCTCTTTTAGTCAAAACTGCAATAAATTTAATACTGGAAATATGGTAGGTATTATAATCATATAATACATACATATCTTTGTTACAATATGTGTGATTCAGAAACAACCAAACATCCAGTACACAATGTGCAGGCTTTTTGTTAAGCATGAAACACAAGCCAAATTTTCACCTTCAAACAGCATGGGTAAGTCATTTATTGTAAAGTAGAGGTATTGTTCTATTGTTGAGCAATGAATTTTGATGACTGGAAATACAATTAATTAAAAAGTCACTGATGCTGCCACAATATGAAATATTGTGGAAGTACTCTTAAAGGAGACTACTGAGGAGGGGCAAGGAATTCTTGGTTGTAAATTTGCTGTTATATATGTTGATCATATCATAGATATTATCTTATATCTGTTTTTAGTGTATCATAGCTATTCCTGCTTTGTTACTTGTTCCCAGAAGGACAGGAAGGACTTGGGTATTAAGCTTCTATTGTAAAATTTCTTAAAATCGTCTCACAGGAAATGCCTTATCAGTGTTGATCAGTGTATTATGATTATCCTTTTCTGCTATAAATTCATCAGTACATATTCAGCACTTTATGCACTTACCTACAGAACATACTACAGCCCAGTGGTTTCTGTAATACTCCAGAAGTGGTAAAGGAGAATATCAGAAAGAAGAAAAAGGGAAAAAATTCTAGCATTTAGTTTCCTTTGGATTTTACCTGTTGATAGTGTGATTAAAATCCATTGAAAAAAATTTTATAATTCTTTGAACAACAATGCTACATGTATGTGAACACACGAATTATTAGAAAACAGTAAGATAGTAATTTTGGTTATCTCATCTGTTTATTAGCTACTCTGGTAGTGAAAAAGCTTTCCTGTTGTGTCTGAATCTACATCAAAAGTTACAGAGCTTGCATCAGTGCATTTCAATAAATTATGCTATGTTCACAAATTTAGTTTGCTATGTGTAATACCAGGAATACTTTTATTGTTATCGTAATTTAAGGGAATACATCTGTGTTGGATTTTCACAGTCCAGGCGATACGATAGTGAATTATTACAACCATGTTGCTTTCCGTAGACATCTTTTATTTCCACTTAGTACAATACATAGCATCTGTACGACATGAAAGCACAGTGTGTACTACCTATGGCTCCAGAAGAGCGCGTATACATCTTCTGTCAGCGAAATTATTGTTCAGAGTCCCCCACACATCTTTACAAGAGGGTGTATTTTAATATACATAGGCGTATTTTGTAGCTATGCATGACACATAATCAATATGTGGTAAGTTATCACTACATTTAGTTCTTCAAGAATGTGAGCTAATATACAAAGTTCTTTCAACAATTAGTTATCATTGTTATAATGTACTACATCCGTTTGTACATACAGTAGGTTTAAAAGACTGCAACTGGTCAAATACCACCAGATCACAGAGAGATGAAATTAAAACTTTTTTAGGAACCCATATTGACTTTTTTATAAATTAAATCAACACTTGTCAATCACTCAATCACTAATTGAAATTTAAGAGTTGAAACAAGTCTACTTGTCTTCATATCATTTCAGAGCTATTTAAGATATTTTCATTTTATTTGAAAGTAAAGTTGTATTTTAATTATTATGAAAAGACGAACAGTGTGTTCTTAACACATTTTGACAATGATTTTAATTATCCAACAGATGGCCGTTCTGATGATGAGTACCTTCGGACAAGATCTTTTATCAGAGACCTTTTCCTTGTAAGTGATACAGTGTATAAAACGTAAATTGTTTAAATAATGTTACTTATTAACTTCATTACTACTTAACTGAGTTCAGAAATTAATTACTTTACTTAAATATATTGAAAAGCTGCCATATTTTTAAGAAAATTCTCCACTTCGAACATATTATATTTTGTTTGAGGGACAACAAAGCCTATTACTTTGTTTTTGTGATTGTAGTGTGTTGTAGTGTGTTTATAAAATTAATAGAATGTAATTCGATGTTTTTGTAAAAGAGTATTACAGTTTGACCAACATCACATACAATATTCAAGTAACTTACTGCTGGAAAATGATTATCATATCGAGAAAGTGGCATGCATCAAAGTGTTATTCTCTGATCTTCAGATCAATGTGTCTCTAATATGTTGCCATATATTGTCATTGTTGAATGGAATGTCAAGACAATAGTGAAGGAAGATTATATGTTTAATCCCCAATCCTTCTTTAAGCTGATGACCTGTGTTAAGAATACCTGATAATTATAGCCACTGAGGTTATTAGTAATGCTACATGGTTCATTGAGACATCATCATGCATGTAAAGCATCTAATAGGGTATTCAAACATATTCTGAAATGTAGTGTTTCTTGTTGACCAGAATAAACTACATACCAATTTTTTATTTCAGCTAATAGTGGCTCTAATGGTGTGAAACTTTAACCATGTCTTGACTAATTACAAACGAAAATGCTTGCCGGTATTAATGATGTATGATTAGACTTTATTACAGTGAATACTCTACTACTGAGTGAAATATTCATTCCACAAACAAACCCTAGGGTATTCCCCTAGAGTAAGCCATTTTATGCCATTTTCTCCCTTGTTTATCTCTGACCTATCAACACAATTTCTGATAGAGCACGTTCAGAATGCATTGGTTTTGGAATCTTAACTGTTGCACTCCATTCTGTTTCTCTATGCTTACTTTGTCTCACTTGGGTTAGTATATTGCTTCCAGGTAGTGAGATGACACAATAATTAAGTCTCTTATTTTACAGGACTCTAATTCCCACATAGCCTTCTTCATTCAGATTTTCGGAGGTTTTCTTAAATGTTTGATGCTTAAGACCATTCCTCTTGATATCTGTGGAAGATACATTAGCACATTTTTTCTTTGTAAACGTGTATTCTGTATTCTTGTTTTATGGCATGTTTTTAAGAGGTGTATATCCTCTTCCCACCTACCTACTTTCCTTCTTGTCTGGGCAAAGAAATCCCTGTAGGTAATCTAGACACAAGTTTTATAATTGTTATGTATTACCCTGAAACCATTGTAATATTTAATACTGTTCAGCAACCTTTTTAGGCATGTTTACATGATCTAATCTTTTTCATTTACATTATTTAGGTAATACATTTTCAAAGTATTGTAGTGTTTGAAATGTTATCTAAGTAGGATTTTAAGAGTTTTTATTTTTTCAGGGAATTACAACCAAAAAAACACCTGCACATCATGAATATGTTGTATTCCATAGAGTCTCATTACCTGTAGAGGACGTTATTAGGAAGAGAGGTTTCTACTACCATTTTACAACAGCTACAGATACTAACAACATAAAAATGGTGTTTGAAGATGTCCATTCAATGATATTAGCTGAAAATTTGAGTGTTGCTGGACTAGAGTAAAATGACACTGTGTATTAACATCCAGAAAAGATTTAGCTGTTGGTCTGAAATTTTTTAAATATATGCATATAGACTAAAGTGTCATATGATGGTACATGTTTCAAGCTTTAATGTGACTATACTGTATACAACGTAAATCATAGCAGTAGGCTCAGCACATTACAGCAAGTTTATTATCACTAATACTAGTATTGTATACACCAAAAAATTGGATTAACAGCATTAAATTGTAATATTCTCCTCTGGTTCAATCATTTGCTTTGAAATAACCACATGTTTAGAACAATCAAATCCTCACTTTGAGAATAATCAGAAATGAGAAGTGATCTGAAACCATTATTGTACTTCAAAAAATGATATATCTTTAAACTTATTTAAATTTTTTGTTTTTAATGTATGTGCATGTACATGGCTATTTGTGCTCATCTTCTTAAAGTGTGAAATGTTTCAAATTTCAGCATATCAATTTAAGTATTTATTGAAATAAACAAAAAAGTGCAAAAATTGCGTTTTATAGCCTATTTTGTTCTGAATCAGGAAAATCAGGAAACGAAATTTCTGCTGTCCCACTTTTTAAGTGATGCAGATTGATTGAATGTAAGATACTTTGATTTTTATGGTTTTCTCATTCACCCAAATTTGTTATACTACTGGCCTGTAAGTTTCCATCCATTTTCAATTAGAGGCATACATGATCATAAACAAGTCAATTTTGTTGCTTAAGCTTCTATACGCAAATTGTGGTGGACAAAGATATACATCCGGAATCTCAGAAATTGGGCACTTGACAAAATAGTGCAAAATTAGATGTTTGGAGTAAAGGGAATAAATTTCTCATGTATACAAAACAGAAAAAACCTAATGATGAAGTATTAACAGCAAGAAATACATGTAAGTAAACAAAGAAATTCTTTTTGTAAGTAACTATTTGCATTTTTAAACATCAAAAATATTTATATACTTGCAATTGCAAAATAATTCGAAAAAAATTGTAAATAAAGCTCATTTCATATAACTGTCATTAAATATAGTGAATATGGACTAATAAATAATGATAATGATGATGATGATGATGATGACCCTGAAATACAATAGTAGTATACCTTCGCAAATGGGAGGAAAGATGATGGTATCCAATTTCTGAACACCATTCTGTGTATCATTGCCCTGAGCCATTTTCCAAACCTCTCTAATGTATTATGGAACTTGTGACAGTTGTATGTGCGTTGACTGTTTTTATGGCCTTAGTGTCAGTCTACTGAAAAATAGTTCCTGGGTTTAGTTTCTGCTAACTTGTTTTAATTCTTCTGTTGTGGTGAGTTCTAATTTGAAGTATAGTCAATCTCATGAGGTCAGCTTGGATTGAGTTATATAAATAATTTATTTAAAAGAAGTCACTGACACAAATCATTGATGTTAATTCCAGATGAAGGGCTGTGGGGTGCATGAAATTATATTGCAGTATTGTCAATGTTGTAAGACACTGCTGACAATGATTCATCCATTTTTTAATTATTAGATGAACAGTTTATATGCTGGCAAGTGTGGAAAATTCTACACTTGCTGTTTTGAAGACAAACACAGTGATATATAGGACAAAAAATTGCCCTGGCTATTTGCATCTCACAATAAACATTTAGCATATCATTCAGTGGTAAAAAGTTGCAACAATAAACTACTTGCACTACAACCTTACATATAACACAAGTTACAGATTGTCCCCTAATACCATTAGTTGGTCATGCACTTTCCATTATTTCGTTTCATACATTGAGTATATTATCATAGTTACGACATGTATTTTAAAATACTTATAGGAAAGTGCTTACCGTCAATGAACATCTCATCTAAACTGATTTTTAAAATATAGGGCACAACAAATATACTTGTTTTAGAAATGCAAGGAAATATATCTACTTATTATATGTGGAAAAAATCTGATACAAAAGTGCAGTATTTGTCAAACAGTTGTTTGTTCAAAGTAACAGGAAAACACACTTACAAAGCACAATAAGGAAGAAGGAAGAGAAGGCAGACACAAAGAAAGGAAAAAAAGGTACATCACAGAAAAGATACATGATCATAAATTTGATGTGTATTTTTATGATTATGCTATCTTCACAGGCGCTGTATTAATCACCTAAGGTATGGTGGGATTTGATTATTTCTTCAATTTCTTACTGCCATTTTCACTGATTTTGGGAAATTCCTCCAAGTCTGATTTCCTATTAAATTACAAGGATAACTTCCATGACAGAAATTGCCAGTATTTAATTTGCTGGGATAGGTTCATTGCAAAGGTATCCAAGTGCTGACAACATCCTCTTACACATTTATCTAAATATGTATGGTAATCGTTCAGATTGATGTTGTGAAAACACTAATGTCATCTGAGTCTAGCATTATATCCAAACTACTTTTTACAGCTTTGTCCCCTCACGTCAGTTGTCTATGCCATTGACCAACAACAGATTTAACAGCTCTTAACAATCCATTATTCTTCTTTTCTTGGGTAGTTTTTACAGTTTTACATAGTTACCTACAGGATAGGCATGGAACAGCTGTTCTTGAAAATATATTAATGAAAGCTCTAGATACTGTCGCCGCAATCTTCATTAGCCATTCAGCTAAATGTATTTCTCCTTAACTGATTCTTCCATCACTTCTTAGCAGAATAACTTTGTAATTACAAATGAATAGCACAATGTTGTGTATGTTCTAAGGAATTAATTTATTTTTGTTAACTGCTTAATAGGTTATCATCAGACTGTAATTGATTGTTCCCATCAACGAAGATACAATATTTGTGAAAAATCTCAGAAAAAAATAGAACACATCAAGAGAAAGATACGAACACAGAGTAAATGTAAACCTCGACAGTGCAGTAGTAATGCAATTAAAAATGTTAAAGTACATTAAATTTAGCGTAAGTGCAATATAGTCAAATGACATTACAGTGCTAATTCTAATTATAAATTAAGCTAAAACATTAAGAGTTTCTGGGAAGATATTCCTCAGTGAAGCAGGAGTGGCCCAACAGAAAGTTATTTAATTCAGTCTTAAACTTCACTATGTCAGCCACATGACATTTAGCGTGTTGCGGTAGGTTATTGCGTACTCATGTATGAGGGGTCTTCAGAAAGTTATTTTGTTATGGAAAGTCAAGTCACCTTTATTCAATGCTACACTACACTTCAAAGTTACGTTGATGCATGACACTACTTTCCAGCAGTCACCAACTCTCAGTAAACAACGGTCAGAAAGTTCTACCAGTCGTTCAATTTCTCGACAACTTGGTAACGGAGCCATTCCAGAAGCGCTGTGCGCTCATTGCTGCAAAGTCTCCTTCCCCCCAGACGTTCTTTTAGCTTGTCGAAAAGATGGAAACCGAATGGATTAACGTATCCTTCCTTTCTGATCAGAATCACTCATATCTGGGCTGCCTTGGTCAAATTGTTGGCACCATTCCACTACGACTAGACGCGGCATTTAACTTCGTCTATATACCGCCAGAACTTCACGGCGAATGTGTGCAATTTAAATGTTTTGCTCGCGGGAATCGTACTGTTCTGCACACTTCAAATTTGGAGTACGTTACCAACTGCTGCATCGTTTTAGTCGCATCCTGCAATGCACCTGTTAACCGTACCTCATCGGAACCGCCCCTGTAGAAAACCTGGAACATGTACTCTCTTCTGGCAATGTGTCAGTCGTGTTGCGCAATGACATTAATGTGAGACGAAATGTGTAACTTACTTTATGAAAAAACTACGTATCTGACTCCTATCATGCCATCGTTCGTGTGTAAAGCTTCAGTAGATGCAACAGGATAATTCGTTGACGGACCCAACCTGCCTGTTTCATTGTACAACAGACAATGGGGATACCTAGAAGGTGTAGTGCCGTTGTGAGACTAGATGTCGCCATTTTGAACGGTTCCTATGATTTCAGGCTGTTGCTGTAAGCTGTCAGATATTTATATCAACAATCGAATAAATATTCATTTCTTTATTTCAGATATTTATTTCTAGGTATTCAGCTTAGGATCCTCTAGCACCTATAAAATGTAGAATTTGGGACAACCTGTATAGGCTACCACGTTGTGTTCCCTAACAAGATTAATAGAATATCCGGTGAATGGCATCAACCGCCTTGAAGTGTGTCTAGAGCGAAATCTGAGATTGCAAGAGTTACAATGTGGCCATTTCTCAGTAAAAGTAGTTTGGGATGTTGCTTCTGTAGGTGTAAATACAGCAGAAAAGAACTA
The DNA here is from genome assembly GCF_023864345.2 of Schistocerca serialis cubense. Taxonomy (NCBI): domain Eukaryota; kingdom Metazoa; phylum Arthropoda; class Insecta; order Orthoptera; family Acrididae; genus Schistocerca; species Schistocerca serialis. The sequence continues at coordinate 831,571,665 of NC_064640.1, forward strand.
CATGGCTGTGTCGATGGCTTAATAACTGGCCCCGACTACTTCGATGTAAAATAAAGTTATAATTTTAGGCCTATACAAATTTCTTCTTATCTACTAAACTGATGTACTGGAAAATTTTTATTCTGCAGTGCAGCTGACAAGTGCGTGAGGAAACAGTGAGCAATGCCCATGCAGATCTAGATATTACGGTCAACCAATAGTGGCTCTGATTTCGGGTCAAGACTGATGTCCACTCTGCTACGTGCAATTCCAGAGCATAAGAATAATGTACCTTGAAGAGGTTGACAGTGCGATGAATCAGATATATGTAAAGTATTTAACAATCATTTTCTGAGGGTTGGTGGTGAATTAAATGAAAATTTAGTTTCTACAGGGAATCATATAACTCTCATTGAAAATGCGTTTCCGAGATTGATCTCTGAAATACGCCTCTGTGATACAGACAAGGGGGAGATTGCGTCAATAATTAAGTCACTGAAGACTAAGGACTCTCATGGATATGATGGAGTGCTTAGCAGAATATTAAAGTACTGTGCTGCACATGTTAGCCCTGTATTTAGCCATATTTGTAATTTTTCCTTTGGGAATGGTCAGTTTCATGAAGGATTTAAGTGCTCAGGGGTAAAGCTGCTTTATCAAAAGGGAGAAAGGGATAATGTAGACAATTTTAGACCTATTTCTATGCCATCAGTATTTTCAAAAGTTATTGAAAGGCTGTGTATGTAAGGATAATTGATCATTTTATATCACATAATTTTCTATCATATGTACAGTTCGGCTTTAGAAGTCGTTTAACAACTGAAAAGCTATATTCTCTTTTCTCTATGAGGTACTGGATGGGTTAAACAAAATGTTTCGAACGATAGGCATATTTTTTGATTTAACTAAGGCGTTTGACTGTGTTGATCAAAAAAATATTGCTCCAGAAGTGGGACCATTACAGAATACGGGGAATAGCTCACAATTGGTTCATCTCTTACTTAGGCAACTGACAGCAAAAGATCATTATTCACAGTGTTGAGAATGGCTGTGATGTGGGGTCTGAGTGGGTTACGGTCAAGTGGAGGGTGCCCCAGGAATTAGTGCTGGGACCACTCCCGTTCCTTATTTATATAAATAATATGCCCTCTAGTATTACGAGTAACTCTAAAATATTTGTGTTTGCTGATGACACTAGCTTGGAAGAAAAGGATGCTGTGTGCAATATTAGCTCGCTTTCAAATAGGGCAGTTCATGACATAAGTTCTTGGCTTCTAGGAAATAAACTAACGCTAAATCACGGCAAGACTCAGTTTTTACAGTTTCTAACACACAATTAAACGAAACCTGACGTTTTAATTTAACAGAATGGGCATGTGATTAGTGAAACTGAACAGTTCAAATTTCGAGGCGTTTAGACAGATAGTAAACTGTCGTGGAAAGCCCACGTTCAGGATCTTGTTCAAAGACTTAATGCTGCCATTTTTACTATTCGAACAGTATCTGAAGTGAGTGATTGTTCGATACGAAAATTAGTCTACTTTGCTTATTTTCATTCGCTTATGTCTTATGGTATTATATTTTGGGGTGATTCTTCCCATTCTAAAAGGATATTTTTGACTCATAAACGGGCGGTTTGGGCAATAAGTGGTGTAAGTTCACGAAACTCTTGTCGACCCCTGTTAACGAATCTGGGTATTTTGACATTGTTCTCTCAACATATATATTCCTTACTGTCATTTCTTGTTACCAATGTTAGCTTATTCCCAAGAATAAGCAGTTTTCACTCAATTAATACTCGGCAGAAATCAAACCTGCATTTGGATCGGAATTCCTTAGCGCTTGTGCAGAAAGGTGTGCAGTATACTGCTGCATTCATTTCCAATAAACTACCACTAGAATTCAAAAATCTTAGCAGTAATCCACACGCTTTCAAATCGAAACTGAAGAGTTTCCTTATGGGTCACTCCTTCTACTCTGTCGAGGATTTCCTTGAAAAATTGAACTGATTCTTCTTGTATTGTTGCTTACGTTTACTTAAACTTATGGCTTGACTTTTTTCGGATTCATAAACATTTTATTTTATCTGTTATTACTTTTATGTTATAATTTCATGTACTGAAACGTTCCATGGCCTTGGAGATTTGCTCCTCAATTTGGTCCTACGAAACTTGACGTGTAAATAAATAAATAAAAAATGAAATGAAGAATCTGGAATATTTTAGCGCTACTGTACTTGCTTAAACAGTATTTACGCTCCATCGTCAACCCCATCATAGACAAATGAATAAAACTATAAAAAGTTAAATGTAGACAAAGTGACAAAGCATTGTCGAAAGTCTGTGTGAAACAGTTTAAAAACTGTTGTCATTCATTTATGATGAAATCAAGACTATATTTGGCTGCATTTCGTATTCTCAATCACAATACGATACTTCAGCAAATGTGGCAATAAGGCAACTACTGTACCTCTAGCGAGAATAAACATGAAGAAAGAAAAACTAAAGAGAAACAGAAGCTCTTAGAAGTGCACCGTCTTGATTTTCGTCAACGCTTCTGCCGCCGTGTCGGGATGTGCCACGGATGAGTAACCTTCCACCCAATCAAGTGGTTCTAGTTCTGAAGTGGGATGTACGTTCCGTCGCGGCTAACGTTGTTACCTTCAAGGAGGAAAGTCCTGTGCGCCATCTGTTCGTGAATCGTGTAAACTTTGGTCTGTAAGTAACCACGTTTTCACGAGTATCTTGTCTCTGAGGTTAAGACGAATAACAAGTTCGGAACATTCTGAGAACGTCGAAAACGGCCTGAAAACCATTGGCAGGCTAGTAGCTATAGAAGACCAACCCAGCGTATGGGTTCGGCCCTAGTCTTGCTCACCTCCACATCCTGCAAGCTAGTACGCTGCGGGTTCAGCTTCACGAAGCAGCCCAATGCCCAAGAAAACACCCTCTTATAATATTGAATATTTTGAGTGCCATGGTTTCATTTAATGCATTCAGTTCAAGCCGGCTGGAGTGGCCGAGCGGTTCTAGGCGCTACAGTCTGGAACCGCGCGACAACTACGGTCGCAGGTTCGAATCCTGCCTCGGGCATGGATGTGTGTGATGTCCTTAGGTTAGTTAGGTTTAAGTAGTTCTAAGTTCTAGGGGACTGATGACCTCAGAAGTTCAGTCCCATAGTGCTCGGAGCCTTTGGAACCATTCAATTCAAAAGCTTATGTCATATTGTGCGTCCACTGTTCAACGAGGTATAAACAATGCGTGCAGGTACACTGAGGTGAGAAAAGCCATGGGATAGCGATATGCAAACAGATGGCCCTAGTATATTGTACACAAGGTATAAAAGTGCAATACATTCTCGGAGCTGTCATTTGTTATCAGGTGATTCATGCTAAAAGGTTTCCGACGTGATTATGGTCGCACGACGGGAATTAACAAACTTTGAAAGCGGAATCGCATTTGGAGCTAGACGCATGGGACATTCCACTTCGGAAATCGTTAGGACATTCAGCATTCCGAGATAGTTAGTGTCAAGAGCGTGCCGATAATATTAATTTTCGGGTTTTATCTCGCACTAGGAACAACCCAGTGGTACAAAAAGAAAATGAAATTTTCGTATGGCATTGTTGGCCGGGAGGTCCCATTGGGGTTGGACCGCCAAGTGAAAGTCTTATTTCAGTCGGCGCCACACTGGACGACTTGTGGCCGATGATGAGGATAACACAACCCCCGGTCCCTGTGCGGAGAAAATTTCCAACCTGGCCGGTAATCGAACCCGGGCCCTGTGCATGGGAAGAAAGCACGTTACCACTTTTTTTGCGTTTGGCCTGGGCGGACGTCATAAGACATCCGTTAAAGTTGATCGTTGATTCCTTTTACTCAGTTTTTTATTACAGAGGGCGAGCAGCCCTCTGACCGAACACGCTGAGCTACAGTGCCGGCGTTACCACCCAACTAACCAGGCGGACAACGCTGTGGTCGAAGGCCTTCACTGAACAACCGAGAGCAGCCACGTTTATGTGGAATTTTCAGAGCTAACAGACAAACAACATTGAGTGAAATAACAGCAAAAATCAATGTGAGACATACAACTAACGTTTCCGTTAGGACAGTGCTGCGAAATTTGGCGTTAATGGGCTATAGAAGCAGAGGACGCATGCAAGTGCCATTCTACATCTACATCTACGTTAATATTCTGTTATTCACAATGAAGTGCCTGGCAGAGGGTTCAATGAACCACCTTCAAGCTGTCTCTCTGCCGTTCGACTCTCGAACGGCGCGGGGGAAAAGCGAGCACTTAAATTTTTCTGTGCGAGTCCTGGTTTCTCTTATTTTATCGCGATGATCATTTCTCCCTATGTACGTGGGTGCCAACAGAACGTTTTCGCAATCGGAGGAGAAAATTGGTGATTAAAATTTCATGAGAAGATGGCGTCGCAACGAAAAACGCCTTTGTTTTAATGGTAGCCACTCCAAATCACGTATCATGTCTGTGGCACTATCTCCCCTACCTCGCAATAATACAAAACGAGCTGCCCTTCTTTGTACGTTTTCGATATCATCCGTCATTCTCATCTGACGCGGATCCCACAACGCACAGCAATACTCCAGAATAGGGCGGACAAGTGTGGTGTAAGCAGTCTCTTTAGAAGACCTGTTGCACCTTGTAAGTGTTCTGCCAGTGAATCGCAATCTTTGGTTGGCTCTACCCACAACATTATTTATGTGATCGCTCCAATTTAGTGTATTTGTAATTGTAATCCCTAAGTATTTAGTTGAATTTACAGCCTTCACATTTGTGTGACTTATGGCGTAATCGAAATTTAGCGGATTTATTTTGGTACTCATATGGATAACCATGAATAACCATGAACCATGGACCTTGCCGTTGATGGGGAGGCTTGCGTGCCTCAGCGATACAGATGGCCGTACCGTAGGTGCAACCACAACGGAGGGGTATCTGTTGAGAGGCCAGACAAACATGTGCTTCCTGAAGAGGGGCAGCAGCCTTTCCAGTAGTTGCAGGGGCAACAGTCTGGATGATTGACTGATCTGGCCTTGTAACATTAACCAAAACGGCATTGCTGTGCTGGTACTGCGAACGGCTGAAAGCAAGGGGAAACTACAGCCGTAATTTTTCCCGAGGACATGCAGCTTTACTGTATGATTAAATGATGATGGCGTCCTCTTGGGTAAAATATTCCGGAGGTAAAATAGTCCCCCATTCGGATCTCCGGGTGGGGACTACTCAAGAGGACGTCGTTATCAGGAGAAAGAAAACTGGCATTCTACGGATCGGAGCGTGGAATGTCAGATCCCTTAATCGGGCAGGTAGGTTAGAAAATTTAAAAAGGGAAATGGATAGGTTAAAGTTACATATAGTGGGAATTAGTGAAGTTCGGTAGCAGGAGGAACAAGACTTTTGGTCAGGCGATTACAGGGTTATAAATACAAAATCAAATAGGGGTAATGCAGGAGTAGGTTTAATAATGAATAAAAAAATAGGAGTGCGGGTTAGCTACTACAAACAGCATAGTGAACGCATTATTGTGGCCAAGATAGACACAAAGCCCATGCCTACTACAGTAGTACAAGTTTATATGCCAACTAGCTCTGCAGATGATGAAGAAATTGATGAAATGTATGACGAGATAAAAGAAATTATTCAGGTAGTGAAGGGAGACGAAAATTTAATGGTCATGGGTGACTGGAATTCGTCAGTAGGAAAAGGGGGAGAAGGAAACATAATAGTTGAATATGGATTGGGGGGAAGAAATGAAAGAGGAAGCCGCCTTGTAGAATTTTGCACAGAGCATAACTTAATCATAGCTAACACTTGGTTCAAGAATCATGAAAGAAGGTTGTATACCTGGAAGAATCCTGGAGATACTAAAAGGTATCAGATAGATTACATAATGGTAAGACAGAGATTTAGGAACCAGGTTTTAGATTGTAAGACATTTCCAGGGGCAGATGTGGATTCTGACCACAACCTATTGGTTATGAACTGCAGATTGAAACTGAAGAAACTGCAAAAAGGAGGGACTTTAAGGAGATGGGACCTGGATAAACTGAAAGAACCAGAGGTTGTACAGAGTTTCAGGGAGAGCATAAGGGAACAATTGACAGGAATGGGGGAAAGAAATACAGTAGAAGAAGAATGGGTAGCTCTGAGGGATGAAGTAGTGAAGGCAGCAGAGGATCAAGTAGGTAGAAAGACGAGGGCTAATAGAAATCCTTGGGTAACAGAAGAAATATTGAATTTAATTGATGAAAGGAGAAAATATAAAAATGTAGTAAATGAAGCAGGCAAAAAGGAGTACAAACGTCTCAAAAATGAGATCGACAGGAACTGCAAAATGGCTAAGCAGGGATGGCTAGAGGACAAATGTAAGGATGTAGAGGCTTGTCTCACTAGGGGTAAGATAGATACTGCCTATAGGAAAATTAAAGAGACCTTTGGAGAGAAGAGAACCACTTGTATGAATATCAAGAGCTCAGATGGCAAACCAGTTCTAAGGAAAGAAGGGAAGGCAGAAAGGTGGAAGGAGTATATATAGAGGGTTTATACAAGGGCGATGTACTTGAGGACAATATTATGGAAATGAAAGAGGATGTAGATGAAGATGAAATGGGAGATAAGATATTGCGTGAAGAGTTTGACAGAGCACTGAAAGACCTGAGTCGAAACAAGGCCCCGGGAGTAGACAACATTCCATTAGAACTACTGATGGCCTTGGGAGAGCCAGTCATGACAAAACTCTACCATCTGGTGAGCAAGATGTGTGAGACAGGCGAAATACCCACAGACTTCAAGAAGAATATAATAATTCCAATCCCAAAGAATGCAGGTGTTGACAGATGTGAAAATTACCGAACTATCAGTTTAATAAGTCACAGCTGCAAAATACTAACGCGAATTCTTTACAGACGAATGGAAAAACTGGTAGAAGCGGACCTCGGGGAAGATCAGTTTGGATTTCGTAGAAATGTTGGAACACTTATCTTAGAAGAAAGATTAAGAAAAGGCAAACCTACGTTTCTAGCATTTATAAACTTAGAGAAAGCTTTTGACAACGTTAACTGGAATACTCTCTTTCAAATTCTGAAGATGGCAGGGGTAAAATACAGGGAGCAATAGGCTATCTACAATTTGGACAGAAACCAGATGGCAGTTATAAGAGTCGAGGGGCATGAAAGGGAAGCAGTGGTTGGGAAAGGAGTGAGACAGAGTTGTAGCCTCTCCCCGATGTTATTCAATCTGTATATTGAGCAAGCAGTAAAGGAAACAAAAGAAAAATTCGGAGTAGGTATTAAAATCCATGGAGAAGAAATAAAAACTTTGAGGTTCGCCGATGACATTGTAATTCTGTCAGAGACAGCAAAGGACTTGGAAGAGCAGTTGAACGGAATGGACAGTGTCTTGAAAGGAGGATATAAGATGAACATCAACAAAAGCAAAACGAGGATAATGGAATGTAGTCAAATCAAATCGGGTGATGCTGAGGGGATTAGATTAGGAAATGAGACACTTAAAGTAGTAGAGGAGTTTTGCTATTTAGGGAGTAAAATAACTGATGATGGTCGAAGTAGGGAGGATATAAAATGTAGACTGGCAATGGCAAGGAAATCGTTTCTGAAGAAGAGAAATTTGTTAACATCGAGTATAGATTTAAGTGTCAGGAAGTCGTTTCTGAAAGTATTTGTATGGAGTGTAGCCATGTATGGAAGTGAAACGTGGACGATAAACAGTTTGGACAAGAAGAGAATAGAAGCTTTCGAAATGTGGTGCTACAGAAGAATGCTGAAGATAAGGTGGGTAGATCACGTAACTAATGAGGAGGTATTGAATAGGATTGGGGAGAAGAGAAGTTTGTGGCACAACTTGACTAGAAGAAGGGATCGGTTGGTAGGACATGTTTTGAGGCATCAAGGGATCACAAATTTAGCATTGGAGGGCAGTGTGGAGGGTAAAAATCGTAGAGGGAGACCAAGAGATGAATACACTTAACAGATTCAGAAGGATGTAGGTTGCACTAGGTACTGGGAGATGAAGAAGCTTGCACAGGATAGAGTAGCATGGAGAGCTGCATGAAACCAGTCTCAGGACTGAAGACTACAACAACAACAACAACATGAATAACTTCACACTCTTCTTTATTCAGGGTCAATTGCCACTTTTCGCACCATACAGATATCTTATCTAAATCATTTTGCAATTCGTTTTGGTCATCTGATGACTTTACAAGCGGTAAATGACAGCATCATCTACAAACAATCTAAGACGGCTACTGAGATTGTCTCCTATGTCGTTAATATACACTCCTGGAAATGGAAAAAAGAACACATTGACACCGGTGTGTCAGACCCACCATACTTGCTCCGGACACTGCGAGAGAGCTGTACAAGCAATGATCACACGCAGGGCACAGTGGACACACCAGGAACCGCGGTGTTGGCCGTCGAATGGCGCTAGCTGCGCAGCATTTGTGCACCGCCGCCGTCAGTGTCAGCCAGTTTGCCGTGGCATACGGAGCTCCATCGCAGTCTTTAACACTGGTAGCATGCCGCGACAGCGTGGACGTGAACCGTATGTGCAGTTGACGGACTTTGAGCGAGGGCGTATAGTGGGCATGCGGGAGGCCGGGTGGACGTACCACCGAATTGCTCAACACGTGGGGCGTGAGGTCTCCACAGTACATCGATGTTGTCGCCAGTGGTCGGCGGAAGGTGCACGTGCCCGTCGACCTGGGACCGGACCGCAGCGACGCACGGATGCACGCCGAGACCGTAGGATCCTACGCAGTGCCGTAGGGGACCGCACCGCCACTTCCCAGCAAATTAGGGACACTGTTGCTCCTGGGGTAACGGCGAGGACCATTCGCAACCGTCTCCATGAAGCTGGGCTACGGTCCCGCACACCGTTAGGCCGTCTTCCGCTCACGCCCCAACATCGTGCAGCCCGCCTCCAGTGGTGTCGCGACAGGCGTGAATGGAGGGACGAATGGAGACGTGTCGTCTTCAGCGATAAGAGTCGCTTCTGCCTTGGTGCCAATGATGGTCGTATGCGTGTTTGGCGCCGTGCAGGTGAGCGCCACAATCAGGACTGCATACGACCGAGGCACACAGGGCCAACACCCGGCATCATGGTGTGGGGAGCGATCTCCTACACTGGCCGTACACCACTGGTGATCGTCGAGGGGACACTGAATAGTGCACGGTACATCCAAACCGTCATCGAACCCATCGATCTACCATTCCTAGACCGGCAAGGGAACTTGCTGTTCCAACAGGACAATGCACGTCGTCATGTATCCCGTGCCACCCAACGTGCTCTAGAAGGTGTAAGTCAACTACCCTGGCCAGCAAGATCTCCGGATCTGTCCCCCATTGAGCATGTTTGGGACTGGATGAAGCGTCGTCTCACGCGGTCTGCACGTCCAGCACGAACGCTGGTCCAACTGAGGCGCCAGGTGGAAATGGCATGGCAAGCCGTTCCACAGGACTACATCCAGCATCTCTACGATCGACTCCATGGGAGAATAGCAGCCTGCATTGCTGCGAAAGGTGGATATACACTGTACTAGTGCCGACATTGTGCATGCTCTGTTGCCCGTGTCTATGTGCCTGTGGTTCTGTCAGTGTGATCATGTGATGTATCTGACCCCAGGAATGTGTCAATAAAGTTTCCCCTTCCTGGGAGAATGAATTCACGGTGTTCTTATTTCAATTTCCAGGAGTGTAGATCTGGACCAATTGAGGGCCTATAACACTTTCTTGGGGAACGCCGGACATTATTTCTGTTTTAGTTGTGAATTTCCGTCTATTACTACGAACTGTGACCTTTCTGACAGGAAATCACGAATCCAGTCGCACAACTGAGGTTATATTCCACAGGCACGCAGTTTGGTTAGAAGGCGCTTGTGAGGAACGTTGTCGAAAGCCTTCTGGAAATCTAAAAATATGGAATCAATTTGACATCCTCCGTCGATAGCACTCATTACTTCATGAGTATAAAGGGCTACTTGTGTTTCGCAAGAACGATATCTTCTGAATCCGTGCTGACTACCTGCCAATAAATCGTTTTCTTCGAGGTACTTCATAATGTTCGAATACGGTATATGTTCCAAAAACCTACTGCAACTCGACGTTAGTGAAATGGGCCTGTAATTCAACATAATACTCCTACTTCCCTTTTTGGGTATTGGTGTGACCTGAGCAATTTTCCAGTCTTTAGGTACGGATCTTTCTGTGAGCGAGCGGTTGTATGTAATTGCTAAATATGGAGCTATTGTATCAGCATGCTCTGAGAGGAACCTGACTGGTATACAATCTGGACCGGAAGTCTTGCTTTTATTAAGTCATTTAAGCTGCTATCATGATGGCAGTTGGTAAGAGCTGATGTTGAGATTCAAGACCCCACGAAGCCATGGGCCCATCTACATCTACATCTACATCTATACTCCGCGAGCCACCTTACGGTGTGTGGCGGAGGGTACTTATTGTACCACTATCTGATCCCCCCTTCCCTGTTCCATTCACGAATTGTGCGTGGGAAGAACGACTGCTTGTAAGTCTCCGTATTTGCTCTAATTTCTCGGATCTTTTCGTTGTGATCATTACGCGAGATATATGTGGGCGGTAGTAATATGTTGCCCATCTCTTCCCGGAATGTGCTCTCTCGTAATTTCGATAATAAACCTCTCCGTATTGCGTAACGCCTTTCTTGAAGTGTCCGCCACTGGAGCTTGTTCAGCATCTCCGTAACGCTCTCGCGCTGACTAAATGTCCCCATGACGAATCGCGCTGCTTTTCGCTGGATCATGTCTATCTCTTCTATTAATCCAACCTGGTAAGGGTCCCATACTGATGAGCAATACTCAAGAATCGGACGAACAAGCGTTTTGTAAGCTACTTCTTTCGTCGATGAGTCACATTTTCTTAGAATTCTTCCTATGAATCTCAACCTGGCGCCTGCTTTTCCCACTATTTGTTTTATGTGATCATTCCACTTCAGATCGCTCCGGATAGTAACTCCTAAGTATTTTACGGTCGTTACCGCTTCCAATGATTTACCACCTATGGCATAATCGTACTGGAATGGATTTCTGCCCCTATGTATGCGCATTATATTACATTTATCTGCGTTTAGGGAAAGCTGCCAGCTGTCGCACCATGCATTAATCCTCTGCAGGTCCTCCTGGAGTACGTACGAGTCTTCTGATGTTGCTACTTTCTTGTAGACAACCGTGTCATCTGCAAATAGCCTCACGGAGCTACCGATGTTGTCAACTAAGTCATTTATGTATATTGTAAACAATAAAGGTCCTATCGCGCTTCCCTGCGGTACTCCCGAAATTACCTCTACATCTGCAGATTTTGAACCGTTAAGAATGACATGTTGTGTTCTTTCTTCTAGGAAATCCTGAATCCAATCACAAACCTGGTCCGATATTCCGTAAGCTCGTATTTTTTTCACTAAACGTAAGTGCGGAACCGTATCAAATGCCTTCCTGAAGTCCAGGAATACGGCATCAATCTGCTCGCCAGTGTCTACGGCACTGTGAATTTCTTGGGCAAATAGGGCGAGCTGAGATTCACATGATCTCTGTTTGCGGAATCCATGTTGGTTATGATGAAGGAGATTTGTATTATCTAAGAACGTCATAATACGAGAACACAAAACATGTTCCATTATTCTACAACAGATTGACGTAAGCGAAATAGGCCTATAATTATTCGCATCTGATTTATGACCCTTCTTGAAAATGGGAACGACCTGCGCTTTCTTCCAGTCGCTAGGTACTTTACGTTCTTCCAGCGATCTACGATAAATTGCTGATGGAAAGGGGGCAAGTTCTTTAGCATAATCACTGTAGAATCTTAAGGGTATCTCGTCTGGTCCGGATGCTTTTCCGCTACTAAGTGATAGCAGTTGTTTTTCAATTCCGATATCGTTTATTTCAATATTTTCCATTTTGGCGTCCGTGCGACGGCTGAAGTCAGGGACCGTGTTACGACTTTCCGCAGTGAAACAGTTTCGGAACACTGAATTCAGTATTTCTGCCTTTCTTCGGTCGTCCTCTGTTTCGGTGCCATCGTGGTCAACGAGTGACTGAATAGGGGATTTAGATCCGCTTACCGATTTTACATATGACCAAAACTTTTTAAGGTTCTTGTTTAGATTGTTTGCCAATGTTTTATGTTCGAATTCGTTGAATGCTTCTCTCATTGCTCTCTTTACGCTCTTTTTCGCTTCGTTCAGCTTTTCCTTATCAGCTATGATTCGACTACTCTTAAACCTATGATGAAGCTTTCTTTGTTTCCGTAGTACCTTTCGTACATGATTGTTATACCACGGTGGATCTTTCCCCTCGCTTTGGACCTTAGTCGGTACGAACTTATCTAAGGCGTACTGGACGATGTTTCTGAATTTTTTCCATTTTTGTTCCACATCCTCTTCCTCAGAAATGAACGTTTGATGGTGGTCATTCAGATATTCTGCGATTTGTGCCCTATCACTCTTGTTAAGCAAATATATTTTCCTTCCTTTCTTGGCATTTCTTATTACACTTGTAGTCATTGATGCAACCACTGACTTATGATCACTGATACCCTCTTCTACATTCACGGAGTCGAAAAGTTCCGGTCTATTTGTTGCTATGAGGTCTAAAACGTTAGCTTCACGAGTTGGTTCTCTAACTATCTGCTCGAAGTAATTCTCGGACAAGGCAGTCAGGATAATGTCACAAGAGTCTCTGTCCCTGGCTCCAGTTCTGATTGTGTGACTATCCCATTCTATACCTGGTAGAAAAGTCTCCCCCTATTACAATAGTATGATCACGAAACTTCTTCACGACGTTCTGCAGGTTCTCTCTGAGGCGCTCAACTACTACGGTTGCTGATGCAGGTGGTCTATAGAAGCATCCGACTATCATATCTGACCCACCTTTGATACTTAACTTAACCCAGATTATTTCACATTCGCATTCGCTAATAACTTCACTGGATATTATTGAATTCTTTACTGCTATAAATACTCCTCCACCATTGGCGTTTATCCTATCCTTGCGGTATATATTCCATTCTGTGTCTAGGATTTCGTTACTGTTCACTTCCGGTTTTAACCAACTTTCCGTTCCTAATACTATATGCGCACTATTTCCTTCAATAAGAGATACTAATTCAGGAACCTTGCCCTGGATACTCCTGCAGTTTACCAATATTACGTTAACTTTTCCTGTTTTTGGTCTCTGAGGACGGACGTTCTTTATCAACGATGATAATGTCCTCTCTGGTAAGCCGTCAGGTATTTTATCGTTTCGCCCAAGGGGGGGTCCCTCTAACCTAAAAAACCCCCGTGTGCACGCCACACGTACTCTGCTACCCTAGTAGCTGCTTCCGGTGTGTAGTGCACGCCTGACCTGTCTAGGGGGGCCCTACAGTTCTCCACCCCTTGTCAACAAGGCACTCTGTAAGCTGATGGTGGTTCCATATTAGCGTGGGCTGTGTTTACATGGAATGGACTGTATCTTCTGGTCAACCGAACCGATCATTGGCTGGAATTGGTTATGTTCGGCTGCAGGAAGACTATTTGGACTTATTCGTGGACCTCACGTTCCCAAACAACGATGGAATTTTTACGAATGACAACGGGCCATGTCACCGGTTTGAAGAATATTGTGGACAATTCGAGCGAATGGTTTGGCCACCCAGATTGTCCGACATGAGTCCCATCGAACATTTATGGGACATAATCGAGAGGTCAGTTTGTGCACAAAATCCTGCACAGACAACACTTTCACAATTATGGACAGCTATAGAGGCAGCGTGACTCAGTATTCCTGTAGGGGACTTCAGCGACTTGTTGAGTCCATGCCACGCCGAAATGCTGCGCTACACCGGGCAAATGGAGGTCCGACACGATAATGGGAGATAACCCAAGACTTTTGTCACCTCGGTGTATACAGCGCTCATATTGTAGCTTGTCGTTAACTAAAGCACGAAGGTGCTTCTGTTACTAATCAGTAACTTAATCTCAGCTAATAGAAACTACGTATTCTGTATGATGCTAACGTGATTCAGTCTCAAAATTCAACCTGCTATGTCGTCACCATAAGCCATTAGTTACCCACTACAATAGATAAAGAGCTCCTCTAGAGAGTTTTGTGCAATACGTCCTTAACCTAAAAGGATGCCTGTTGTTACTAAGGTCCTAATATTTTCTAATGCCATCCATCCGCACAGCATTAGATATCTTTATCTTTCGTATTTCTTTCAATCCATCAAAGAAAGATGTTGGTTCATCCACCAACCAATGACTTGGGTGCATGTCAGCTCACCTCCATTTCACAGTTAGGTCTTCCTATATAGTTTATATACTTGATCTACACTACTGGCCATTAAAATTGCTACACCAATAAGAAATGCAGATGATAAACGGGTATTCATTGGACAAATATATTATACTAGAACTGACATGTGATTACGTTTTCAAGCAATTTGGGTGCATAGCTCCTGAGAAATCAGTACCCAGAACAACCATCTCTGGCCGTAATAACGGCCTTGATACGCCTGGGCATTGAGTCAAACAGAGCTTGGATGGCGTGTGCAGGTACAGCTGCCCATGCAGCTTCAACACGATACCACAGTTCATCAAGAATAGTGACTGGCGTATTGTGACGAGCCAGTTGCTCGGCCACCATTGACCAGGCGTTTTCAACTGGTGAGAGATCTGGAGATTGTGCTGGCCAGGGCAGCAGTCGAACATTTTCTGTATCCAGAAAGTCCGTACAAGACCTGCAACATGCGGTCGTGCATTATCCTGCTGAAATGTAGGATTTCATAGGGATCGAATGAAGGCTAGAGCCACGGGTCGTAACACATTTGAAATGTAACGTCCACTGTTCAAAGTTCCGTCAATGCGAACAAGAGGTGACCGAGACGTGTAACCAATGGCACCCCATCACGCCGGGTGATACGCCAGGATGGCGGAGACGAATACACGCTTCCAATGTGCGTCTACCGCGATGTCGCCAAAAACGGATGCAACCATCATGATGCTGTAAACGGAACCTGGATTCATCCGAAAAAATAACGTTTTGCCATTCGTGCACCCAGGTTCGTCGTTGAGTACACCATCGCAGGCGCTCCTGTCTGTGATGCAGCGTCAAGGGTAACAGCAGCCATGGTCTCCGAGGCGATTGTCCATGCTGCTGCCAACGTCGTCGAACTGTTCGTGCAGATGGTTGTTGTCCTGCAAACGTCCCCATCTGTTGACTCAGGGATCGAGACGTGGCTGCACGATCCGTTACAGCCATGCGGATAAGATGCCTGTCATCTCGATTGCTAGGGATACGAGGCCGTTGGGATCCAGCACGGCGTTGCGTATTACCCTCCTGAACCCATCGATTCCATATTCTGCTAACAGTCATTAGATCTCGACCAACACGAGCAGCAAGGTCGTGATACGATAAACCGCAATCGCGATAGACTACAATCCGACCTTTATCAAAGACGGAAACGTGATGGTAAGCATTTCTTCTCGTTACACGAGGTATCACAACAACGTTTCACCAGGCAACGCCGGTCAACCACTGTTTGCGTATGAGAAATCGATTGGAAACTTTCCTCATGTCAGCACGTTGTAGGTGTCGCCACCGGCGCCAACCTTGTGTGAATGCTCTGAAAAGCTAATCATTTGCAAATCACAGCATCTTCTTCCTGTCGGTTAAATTTCGCGTCTGTAGCACGTCATCTTCATGGTGTAGCAGTTTTCATGTCCAGTAGTGTATAAGTTAGTTTTAACCTTTGCTGGCCGCTGTGGCCGAGTGGTTCTAGGCGCTTCATTCTGGATCCGCGCGACCGCTACGGTCGCAGGTTCGAATCTTGCCTCTGGTATGAATGTGTATGGTGTCCTTAGGTTAGTTAGGTTTAAGTAGTTCTATGTTCTGGGGGTATCCCTATATTCGTCTGAAATGATTTAGGGAATCCATGACAATACTACATCAGGATAGCCGGATGTGTATCTGAAACGTGTTCCTTCTAGAAAATACGCATTATCTGCTAATGGAATGTTTAATTTTCTTGTTATTTTTTATTTAATTTATTACTCTCTAGCTTGAAGAAGTTTTGAAACATTATAATATGAACAGAAACAATATTAAACCTGTTCCATTCATCTATATCTATACTCGGTAGCATCTATAGTTTCTTAAGAGAAAGTTAATCTCGAAAATTCGGAGAAAATCTACAAAACACTTTCTATGTAGGTTGATCGAGATAAGAATCCGGATGTCCAGACACTTTCTTAGTAAGTCTAATTAGAAATAAAAGGTGCTGAGTAAATTAAGAGACGAGGAGAATGTGACTTGATGTTATTAATAAAGTAAAAGCTCTAACTGATCATACAGTTTCAGAAAAAAGAAAACAGTATCTACTCCAGAGAGAAGAAGTAGGCACCTGACTTTGAATATCACCATGATCTGTTAGAATGTGATGGTTGTATATATGAGAAGTAAATGGTTTAATCGTTTTAAATATGTATTTTTTATATTAATTTTTCACTTTCAGGTCTTCTGGTGAAAACCGTTAATACCTACTGATACTCAATGATTCACGTTAGTGATCCAATACACCAGCAGATATAATGAGCTGCATGAAGTCACCAATCGCGGGACATTTACGTTTCACGGAGGAAGCTTTATTATTAGGTGTGTAGTTAGTAAGAATTTTACAGGAAAACGACAGAAATTCTTGGTTAGGGAGTTGCGTATCGTTGCTTATTCTTATCAGTTAGCTGATGAATGGCACTGATCGTTTCTTTCCAGAATTGCTGCAGGTTTTGGTAAATGAAGTCTTTGGGTCATCTTTAACGAACGGAGGTAAATGATTTATCAATAATAAGGGAGAAGGAGATAAAAAATATAGCAAATGAAACAGATGAATGGGAATACATGCGTGTAAAACATGAGATTGACGCAAAATGCAAAATGGCTAAGCAGAAATGTCTAGAGGACAAATGAAATGCCGTAGAAGCATGCATAACTAGGGGAAAGATAGATGTTGTCTGTAGGAAAATTAACGAGACTATTGGAGAAAAAGAAGCAGCTGTCTGAATATTACATGGAAAGCCAGTACTAAGGAAACAACGGAAAGACAGAGAGCGTCTATGTTATAGAAAGAAAAGAGGAAGTAAGTGAAGATGCGATATGAGATGATACTGCAAGAAAAATTAATAGGGTGCTGAAAGACGTAAGTGGAAACGAGGTCCCTGGAGTAGACGACATTCCCTCAGAATTATTGAGACCCTTGGGAGAGCCAGCCATGAAAAATTATTTCACCTGATGTGCAAGATGTATGAAACAGGCGAAATATCCTCAGACGTCAGGAAGATAGTAAGAATTTCAATTCCAAAGAAAGCAGCTGCCGCATGATGTGAACACTACCGAAAGCATCAGTTTAATAAGTGATGGTTGCAAAATATTGACGCGAATTAATTTACAGAAGAACGGAAAAACTGGTATTGGCCGAGCTTGGGGAAGAACAGTTTGTATTTCGGAGAAATGTAGGTACACGTGAGGCAGTATCGACCCTACAACTTATCCTAGAAAATTAGGCTGAAGAAACCAAAACTATGTTTGCAGCGTTTGTAGATTTAGACAAAGGTTTTGATAATGTTAACTGGACTAGACTCTTTGAAATCTGGAAGGTATAAAGCATAAAATAAAGGAAGCGAAAGATTATTTACAGTCTGCACAGTTACTGGACGATAGCTATAAGAGTCGACGGAGATGGAAGAGAAACCATAGATGAGAAGGGAGTAAGATAAGGTTGTAGCCTATCCCTGATGTTATTCAATCTGTACAATGAGTAAACTGTGAAGGAAAGAAGGAAAAGTTTGGAAAGCGAATTAAAGTTCAGTGATAAGAAACAAAAACTTAGAGGTTTGACAATGCTGTTATAGTTCTGTCAGCGTCGTCTGAGAGTTTGGAAGAGTAGTTCAGCAGAGTGAATACTGTCTCGAAAAGAGATTATAAAATGACCACTAATTAAAGTAAAACAAGTGTAATGGAATGTAGTTGAATTAAATCGGGCGGTACTGAGCGAGTTAGATAGGAAATGAAACACTGAAAGTTGTAGATGGATTTGTTATTTGGATAGGAAAGTAACTGATGATGGTAGAAGGATGGAAGATATAAAATACAGACTGTCAACAACAAGAAAAGCATTTATGGAAAAGAGGAATTTATTAGCATCTAATATAAATGTAACAGTTAAGAAATATTTTGTGAGGGTATTTGTTTGGAGTGCAGCCCGTATGGAAGTGAAACGTGGACGATAGGTAATTTAGACAAGAAGAGAGTAGAAGGGTTTGAAATGTTGTGTTATAGAAAAATTCTGAAAAGTACACAATTAGATCTAATAACAAATGACCGAGCGAGGTGGCGCAGTGGTTAGACACTGGACTCGCGTTCGGGAGGATGACAGTTCAACCCCGCGTCCGGTCATCCTGATTTAGGTTTTCCGTGATTTCCCTAAATCGCTCCAGGCAAATGCCGGGGTGGTTCCTTTGAAAGGGCACGGCTGACTTCCTTCCCCATCCTTCCCTAATCCGATGAGACCGATGACCTCGCTGTTTGGTCTCTTCTCCCAAACAACCCAACTAATAACAAATGAGGAGGTACTGAAGCGAATCGAGGGAAAAATGTACGGAATACCTTGACTAAAACAAGAGATCGATTGATAGTACATATCCTAAGGCATCAAAGATTGTCAGTTTGGTAGTGGAAGGTTGTATGGGGATAAAAATTGTAGAGGGAGGCCAGTGCTTGAATACAATAAGCAGGTTTAGGTGGTTGTAGGTTGCGGTAGTTATGCTGAGATAAAGACGCTCGCACAGATAGACCAGGACGGAGAGGTGCTAAGTCAGACCAGTCTGTGAACTAAAGACCACAAGAGCAACATAACAGAGAAGTAGTTCTCTCGGTAAAACTTGGCATCGAACCCCACGAGATAATGCTACACGTTTGACGAGACAAAGATGTGTAATGTTGCGGACATCGATTCTCAGATATGTAACCATTGCTATCAAGATTTATTGATAACGCAGCTAATGTTGTAATGTCTGGAAAGACCGCATGAAGTGTTTCTGCTAAACGATAACGCTCGCAACAAGTCGAAGTCCAGCTTTTTGTCAGTGCTGTAGAATTTCCTCTTTCCTCGTTACAGTCTACGCGATATAGTTCTGTATGTTCTCATTTTTTGTACAGAATAAGAAGATTGTTTGGAAGTACAGGAAGTCGACAAAAATATGGAAACACCACCAACATTACCATGCCTGATACGTTGTAGGTAAACCGTTCGCATTCGAAACAGCTTCCAGTCACCTAGGAATGGATAATTACAGGTATTGTATGGTTTTCAAGGGAATCTTATACCAGTCTATATACTAAGATGGTATCTGTTCTTTCGGACATGCAGCTCTTTAGAATGAAATTACAATGAAATGAACACACTTAGCTGCTTTCAAGCGTTGACATACGTCAACGGGGACAGATGAAAATGTGTGCCCCGACCGGGACTCAAACCTGGGATCTGCTGTTTACATGGTAGACGCTCTATCCATCTTTTTTTTTTTTTTTTGTTCTATATTGTTCGTTGAATTTGTTCGTGGCGGACGTCCGTTGACACCCGTTCAGGATGTTCGTTGATCCGTTCACTCAGTTTTTTTATTACCCATCTGAGCCACCGAGGACACAGAGGATAACGCGACTGCAGGGATTTATCTCTGGAACGCCTCCCGCGAAATATATATATAGTTAAGGCTCACCGGCCACTTGACCATCTTCTTCTTCTGTGCGAATGCACAAACAATGCCCGAACTCTTACAGGAATTGGCAACGCCCTGCGAGTAATGAGTATAATAGGCGGGGGCACTACGAATGTAGTGCGGGACAATACGTTGAGAATGTGGGTTTCGCGGGAGACGTGCCAGAGATAAATCCCTGCAGTCGCGCTATCCTCCGTGTCCTCGGTGGCTCAGATGGATAGAGCGTCTGCCATATAAGCAGGAGATCCCGGGTGCGAGACCCGGTCGGGGCTCACATTTTCATCTGTCCTCGTTGACATATGTCAACGCCTGAAAGCAGCTAAGGGTGTTCATTTCATTGTAATTTATACCAGTCTTCCTACAAAATAGTGGCAAGTTCACATAACCATGATGGGGGTGGATAGGGATTACACGCCCTTCTATCCAAAGCAGACGACAAAGGCTCAGTAATACTGAGATCTAGTGCCTGTGGTGGGCGGGTGATATGCGACAGTTCATCTCCGTCCTCACAAAACCAGTCTGAACGATGGGAGCTGAGTCAACAGGGTCCCTGTCGTCTTGAAACACATCATCTCCTTTGGGTGGACAAACATTGTACCATGTGATGGACCTGATCAGCCAAAATGGTTACACAACCCTTGGCAGTAATGCGACCTTGGAGTTTAACCACGGGGCCAATGGAATATCGCAATACGGCTGTCCAAATTATCACCAAACCCCCACCACGTTACGCTCTTGGGACGTAAATTCAGACAAAAGTTGGAAACAATGTGAGACAAGACTCATCCGACCAAATGACATTCTCCATAGTCCATGTTTTATGGCTTCGGCACCACTTTTTCCTGCTACGGCCATTTGCATCATTGTTGAGTGGTTTTGGAATTCCAGCGCGCCTGTGATTCCCTTCTTGTTGTTTTGGTGGCAGTAACTTTTTGCAGTTGTCTTTCTTTAATTTTTCGTTAAATTGTTCAAATGGCTCTGAGCACTACGGGACTTAACTTCTGAGGTCATCAGTCCCCTAGGACTTAGAACTACTTAAACCTAACTAACCTAAGGACATCACACACATCCATGCCCGAAGCAGGATTCGAACCTACGACCGTAGCGGTCACGCGGTTCCAGACTGTAGCGCCTAGAACCACTCGGCCACTCCGGCCGGCAATTTTTCGTCACAATCCTCTTCAATGAGTGGCCGTCACGATTACTCGACACTCACTTTCTTCCGCGTTGCGACCTAGCGGATGATGTTTTTGCGATTTTCCTGTACGCTGTATAAATCTTCTTTACGATGCCTCGTGAGACACCAAACACTTCGGCTATCCTGATTGCGGAACCACCCACCATACGGGCACCAATAGTTTGTCCACGTTCGAATTCACTTAGGTCCGACGTAATGCATTCACAACTACACAGAGCATTGTTCTGATCACGATTGACACTCGCAACGTATTGAGGACATTGAACAGGCGCCGTTCGTACTCAAAGATATCCTGCAGGCTGGGGTAACATCTGCTTTTGTGTTCAAACATGCATTTCTTGCGTTGTTTCCATATTTTGTGCAACTCATAATATATTCATGAAAGTATTCATGGTTCGAATGGCTCTGAGCACTATGGGACTTAACATCTGAGGTCATCAGTCCCCTAGAACTTAGAACTACTTAAACCTAACTAGCCTAAGGACATCACACACATCCATGCCCGAGACAGCATTAGAACCTGTGATCGTAGCGGTCGCGCGGTTCCAGACTGTAGCGCCTAGAACCGCTCGGCCACCAAGGCCGGCAACATCCAATACAGTACTGATACATAACTAAGAGTGTGACAAAACTTGTCGACTCGCGAAAGATAGTAACGTCTTTGCCTAGTGTCAGAGCGAACAGCATACCAAAGACTCAAACGATCTGTTCCCTATCTCATATGTCCAGTAATGCGTCTGTCGCTTGCTCGAACGCAGAGGGACCAGATAAACGAATGAATCGTGCCCACATATTCTCAGGGCCAGTGCTGCCATCTTGGAATGCGGAGGGTTTGGGCTTTTGTCCCGTCTCGGATATTAATGCGCTCTTTACATGTTACATTACTGTTACAATGACAAAAATTACGCACGTGCGTGAGGTGACACAGAGCAACCATCGTGGCATACATGTGAAACAATTTAGGAAAACCGCAATGAAGTTTACTCAGGATACCAAACAGTGATTTGATACCAACGCATCACAAAAACCTGTCCAATGTCTTATCATGATTACGATTTTGCACACCATCTTAGCCAAAGGTATAATTATTACACAAAGCAATGTACAGAAGTGGGGCGTGTGACAACATTTGAGACTTTTATCAGAGGCACATGTGTTTATTTTATTTTTTTTCTGGTGTAGCGCAAAATGTATTCCATAATTTTACAACAAATTAACGGGCAAATGGCTCTGGAATTTTGTGTAAAGTCAGTTAATACTCTGATTTTCATTTCTTACCCGGCTAATGAATGGCTGTGTGATAGAGAAAAGTTAACTGAACCAGTTCAAAAGAAAAAGAGATGTCGCACGTTTTCACATATTTAATTGTGGTCCTTTATATGATTCGAAAGTGGAAAAATTAAAAGCTTGTATGAGTTTAACATAATATTCAGTACAATATGCAAGATTTTTCAATTTTGCTTGTTAATGATTTTTGTTTTCACGTTCGTACTCTATGGCTACTTCTTTCTATTAAGCTGCTTCATTTCAAAGCTTCTTTTAAAGCATAATGAAGTTATAGATTTTGAGAACTTTTAACATAGCAGCGCGTCAGCAATCGTGAATAATTTAAAGATTATAAAGAATCAGCCTCGAGTGGAAATTAAAACCGGATGTTGACCTAGGTTTCGGCGCGGATAACCACGCCTTCTTCGGAACACACTAAAACTACAAACTGCCTAAAGAGGCATGCTTCAACGTTCTGAATTGATGTTGGACCATGCCTCTTTAGGCAGTTTGTATTTTTAGTGTGTTCCGAACAAAGTGTGGTTATCCGCGCCGAAACCTAGTTCAACATCCGGTTTCAATTTGCAATCGAGGCAGATTCTTTATAATCATTAAAGTTGTTGATCATTTAACGCACCGTTTTATTGCTCCAATTTTTTCCAGAATTTTTGAGAAGATGTAGCCACGCACTCTGGTAATAACAGTACGTTTAGCAAGCAACTTTCATTCGTACGTAGCGCTAGCCGCAAACAAGGGAAGTGCGCGAGTAGACATTACAAAATAAAAAAAATTGACTCTGAGCACTATGGGATGTAACATCTGAGGTCATCAGTCCCCTAGAACCTAGAACTACTTAAACCTAACGATCATAAGGACATCACACACATCCATGCCCGAGGCAGGATTCGAACCTGCGACCATAGCAGTCGTGCGTTTCCGGACTGAAGCGCATAGAACCGCTCGGCCACAGTGGACGGCTGAAGACATTACAGTAGGTGGATCTATTAGAGTAATGGGCGGTTGGTTTACTTCGTTTTCTACAATAATTAATAAATTAATGTAGGCAGTCCGGATAGTTTTCTGCACTTTGTCAGGCATTCTTCACGAATCCACAGCGGCTGATAAGACTTTCGTTGTTACTGGGTGCTTGAATGTTGCTATGCTGGGTGTGTAACACGGAGAATTAGTTCTTCTGGGTACTGCTGGTGAAGAAACAGTAAGAGAGAAAATCGGAAAAAGGAGTTTTGGAAGGTACTTTCAGTGCTATCCCACACCTGTATTCGTCCTTAAATTTGTACAGCACACACACTTACATATACACAAAGACAGGTAAAGAGACACTCATGGATATAGATACACTCGCAGACTAAAGAGCCACTCACGGATACTGATACACCAAGGGACACAAATATACAAGCCAAAACACACAAACTTTCAATTCAGTATTTATATATCTAGATATACCATAATTGATAAACGTAGTACGTCACAAGTCGCTTGTTAAGTATGAAATTTTAAAATATTTGACTAAGTGTATAGATGACAGTTTAGAATGGGTGAAACTTACTTAAAACCCTCTCGAAAATCATAGCTCATTAACTTTCCATAACCTGCCATTGTCAGTTTCAAGACAAATAAATTAGTAATTTAAGAAAATCTGCCTGTTTGAACTGAGAAAAGCATCTGGAATAATACACTGAGTAACTTATTTCTTATACAAGACGCCTGCGGCACAAAAGCGTGGAGCAAACATATAATGAATACTGATAAACATTTGTAAACATTCGGTGTGTGTGTGTGTGACGTATGGATTGAATCTCTGTAGTATATTTATTGTGTTATGAAATTTGCCTCTAGTAACCCAATCTGAAAGGAACAGTGGTGACCGCAAATACAGTATTAGAGATAAAAATGTCAACCGTTATGTTCAGTAAAGCATTATTTGATTCACACAAAGATGAACAAAGCTGCTACAAAAATCTTTGGCCACTTATACAGCAGCGTAAGAGTCTTATAGAGAGAAAAAGGTCTATGCAAGGTGATCAAAATTTATTCATGCTCGACAATTTACTTTACCTCACAAATGAAATTGTCAAGTGAAAATTAGTATAAACCATAGAGCAAAATTGTTTTACTACCGTTACCAAATTAAAACATTCTTCTCCCTTTAGTATACTTACCTGGCAGTACTCCACATGCAGCAGTGTGCTTGAACGACAAGTTGTCGTGTTCCATACGATTATGATGAGTTGTGTATATGCTGTATGCAAAATAAAAATTACCGTTCAGTTTCGTTTCAGAGGTCAAGGAGGGCATCAGCGATAGGGAAGAGGTAAATGTGTGGAAAAAATGTAGAATTTTAATAAGCACTTACTTAGACGTTTAGGAAACGCTAAAACAGCAGTGCGAGAATAATCACTTCTTAGTCTAGCTGTTGTCGATGAAGTAATAAATATAAGCATTCAATTAAAAAAAGAAACAATAAAAGCGTATCAGTGCCATCAGCTGTACAACTGTATATTTATTCTCTATCGGTTTCAGTTATAATAACCATCATCATAGGAGAAAGCAATATACGTCAATGCATACTATTTCTTTCCTGTGAAGATAGTTTTTATAACTCAAACCGGTAGATAAGAAATATCTATTTGTAAAACTGTTGGCGCAAATATGCTTTTTTCAAAATACTTAACAGCTGTAGACATTCACCTAAGAAAAGTTTTAAAAACAGTAATAATTATTAACATCAGCTTTAAAACTTTTTAAGGTTCTATTTTATCGTATCTCTGTCTCCGATCCACCACGTATTCGTCTTTCCACATCATGTACTCTGTATCAAAATTATCCTTCTAAATCATGCATCATCACAATCACATGTCGTTATTTCAATGCATTCATATACTTTTTATTTGAAATTCACGGATACATTCAATGAAAAGTGAACAATATGAAACTATAGAGTTTGTCAGCATCTTCAATGAACGTCCATGGTGCAGCGATAATGTTAAATAAGTTTTTGTTTGCAAGTACATAAATTTTAGGAACACACATATTTTATGAAGCTAACTTTATACATGCTGATTTGTATTAGTATGATCTGCTTCGTAATGAAAAGATACGCAAAATAGCCTACTCACGACAATTTTAAACAATTTCACAATTCAAATCTTCGCGTTCCGTACACCTAAATTACTGCTACAACAAGATGTATTTGTTTAGTTCAAGTGCACTCAGTAAAAGTCACGTGTAAAGTTACAGACTGTGGGACCGTTGTAAAAGCCCTATATCAGCGACACGATGTTCTGATAACGTGTGTCGTGCCTTCGACAGTAGCTGTATACAACACTCGTTATCAAGAGCAGAGCATCTGAACAAACTGTAATATTGTATCTTTCTCGTTCGAGTCTTGTCACAAACATATTACGGCAGTGTCATATCACATGATTCTATGTATCACTGAGTGCAGAAATTTGAAAATATCTGAAGAAGTTTGTTGAATTTTTTAAAGGTTACAGAATATGTATCTCGTATGGAAGCACGGCATTAATTTAGCGCTAAAATTATGAATGTCGTGTAGGTATTAAAATTTATTGGGGGGGGGGGGTCTGTTTTCATGTGAGTATATTTCTGAAGTAGTTGACATACCAAATTTTACAATGGACGCTGCACTGCTTGGCTGTACTAATAATGGAGTCACCATAAAAACGAATTTTAGACGTGAAACTACGTAACACCAACATTACGGCCCAGAGTTTACTGATATTTGCAAATGAAGCTTTTCCAGTTCTGCGGTGTACTGATTGCACTGAGTTACATGTTTCGCATCTAACGAGTAGAAATGGCTGACCGAAACCTCTGGTGCTGCTACTAATTTCAAAGAAAGATGCACATTTAACTTGTAATCACCTTTCTTCAAGTAAAGTAAAACAAAAGAAAATAGGGAGGGGGTACAGCAAAACAGAGAGTATGTTCGATTTGAGACTACAGTTTTGATGGGTTTCCAATAACTGAAGCACAGCAGTTAGAAAAGACTGTCCATGTAAATGATTTAATTCAGTCTTCTCTCAAAACTATACTCTAGAAACGAATCACACGGTAGATTTGGCAGACTGTGGGAACCGGGTGAGAGTGGGGAAAGTTCCACAGTAATGCCCGCCATACACACTTTTCCACCACCATAGAAGTGACAACAGTACGATAGTAGCATCGGAGATTGTTTCTGAGGTGCTGATGCGGTAGTGGCCTCACGAGAAAGTAATAGGCAGCTTACGCTTCGGAGTCGGGCATCTCCTGATCGACTTCGACAATTTGCTCCGGCACTCGCAGGTCGATGGCGAAGCGCTTCTGCGGCACTTTGCCTTGGCCTTTAGCGCTCCGGCTGTAGGCCTGGAAGGCGGCCGCGAGGGCGTACGTGATCTTGCGGGCGCCGAACCGGCTGTCGCAGACGAACGCGTGGCACTCGAACGGGTGCTGCGACTTGCTGTCGGTCACCTCGCGCACCACTATCATGGAGAAGACGCGCGTGTACACCAAGTCCTGCACGCCGTACGAGATGGTGTCCACCGGGAAGAAGCCGATGACGTCGTCGTGCTTCTTGTCGGCGGTGATGGTGAGCCCGTCGATAGAGACGGTGACGTTGACTATGGGCAGCACGGTGCCCTGTTTGAGCGACTTGGCAGCCGCCACGAGCGCGTCCACCGGCTTGCGCGTGTGCTTGATGCCCCAGAGCCCACTGGCGTCGCGGAAGCCCAGGTACTTGACCTGGAACTTCTGCGGCAAGTCCTCCTCCTTGACGGTGGCGTCGTCGGCGTCGCTGGCGGCGGCGGACATCTTCTTGCGGCTGCGCAGAGCGGGCGCCGGCGGAGTCGGGCGCGCCTTGCGCTCTTGCTGCTGCTTCTGCGTCGCCGCACCCAGGTCGGAACCGAACGAGCTGCGCCTGTCGTCGTCGTCCGGTCCGGCGCCGGTGGAGCCCGTGCTCGAACTGAACGACAGCCGCTGCCCGGAAGCGGAGAGGCCATCTGTGGCGTCCGCATCCGCGTCGGAGCGCACGCTTCCGCTGTCCGCGTTGGCATTGGCGCTGGCGTCGCCCTCGTCGTCCTGCGGCAGCGTCTGGCTCGACTCGATGCTCTGCAGCAGGCGCGGGTCGCGGTGCTCGTACCCGTACTCGTCGTCTGCCATCTTTCCCTTCTCTGGCATCCGGTATCGCGCTCACTGAAACGAACACGACAAACGTTTCAGTACATCCTTGAAGGAAGAAACACCTTATTTACTATATTGCAACAGTAAGAAATACATAAAGAAGAATCTGCCTACAATGAAGCCAGGAAACAGATCAGTATCACTTATTACGTTACTCGCTGATCGTAACTTCAGCGATACGGAAGATGATAAAGTTAAAGCCGAACAAACAGCGTCGAATCTGATACAGACAATCGCATAGCATCAAAATTCGATACCTCGATATACAAATAACGAACTGATCCCCAAATCTGTAACTACACCACTGGCCATTAAAATTGCTACACCAGGAAGAAGACGTGCTACAGACGCGAAATTTAACCGACAGGAAGAAGATGCTGTGATATGCAAATGATTAGCTTTTCAGAGCATTCACACAAGTTTTGCGCCGGTGGCGACACCTACAACGTGCTGACACGAGGAAAGTTTCCAACCGATTTCTCATACACAAACAGCAGTTGACCGGCGTTGCCTGGTGAAACGTTGTTGTGAAGCCTCGTGTAAGGAGGAGAAATGCGTACCATCACGTTTCCGACTTTGATAAAGGTCGGATTGTAGCCTATCGCGATTGCGGTTTCTCGTATCGTGACATTGCTGCTCGCGTTGGTCGAAATCCAATGACTGTTAGCAGAATATGGAATCGGTGGGTTCAGGAGGGTAATACGGAACGCCGTGCTGGATCCCAACGGCCTCGTATCACTAGCAGTCGAGATGACAGGCATCTTATCCGCATGGTTGTAACGGGTCGTGCAGCCACGTCTCGATCCCTGAGTCAACAGATGGGGACGTTTGCAAGACAACAACCATCTGCACGAACAGTTCGACGACGTATGCAGCAGCATGGACAATCACCTCGGAGACCATGGCTGCTGTTACCCTTGACGCTGCATCACAGACAGGAGCGCCTGCGATGGTGTACTCAACGACGAACCTGGGTGCACGAATGGCAAAACGTTATTTTTTCGGATGAATCCAGGTTCCGTTTACAGCATCATGATGGTCGCATCCGTTTTTGGCGACATCGCGGTAGACGCACATTGGAAGCGTGTATTCGTCTCCGCCATCCTGGCGTATCACCCGGCGTGATGGTGTGCCATTTGTTACACGTCTCGGTCACCTCTTGTTCGCATTGACGGAACTTTGAACAGTGGACGTTACATTTCAAATGTGTTACGACCCGTGGCTCTAGCCTTCATTCGATCCCTATGAAATCCTACATTTCAGCAGGATAATGCACGACCGCATGTTGCAGGTCTTGTACGGACCTTTCTGGATACAGAAAATGTTCGACTGCTGCCCTGGCCAGCACATCCTCCAGATCTCTCACCAATTGAAAACGCCTGGTCAATGGTGGCCGAGCAACTGGCTCGTCACAATACGCCAGTCACTATTCTTGATGAACTGTGGTATCGTGTTGAAGCTGCATGGGCAGCTGTGCCTGTACTACCGCCATCCAAGCTCTGTTTGACTCAATGCCCAGGCGTATCAAGCCGTTATTACGGCCAGAGGTGGTTGTTCTGGGTACTGATTTCTCAGGATCTATGCACCCTAATTGCTTGAAAATGTAATCACATGTCAGTTCTAGTATAATGTATTTGTCCAATGAATACCCGTTTATCATCTGCAGTAGTTCTTGGTGTAGCAATTTTAATGGCCAGTAGTGTATAATGCAACAATAAGAAATACATAAAGAAGAATCTGCCTACAATGAAGCCAGAAAACATATCAGTATCACTTATTAGGTTACTCGCTGATCGTAATTTTACCGATACGGAAGATGATAAGGTTAAAGCCGAATAAACAGAGTCGAATCTGATACAGACAATCGCATGCATGGTATGCATCTAAATTCGAATCCTCCTTACTGCATACATACAAATAACGAAATGATCCCAAAATCTGTAAGTAGATTTTGGAGGGTATGCGTGAACACATAAACTCAGTCAAAAACACTTGTTAAATCCGTGCATAGAAAGCATGAAGGTATTCTTGAGAACCACAGGAGAAGTTCTCCTAACATTCTGCACCTACGTACTCTGCAAACCACTGTATGGCACATGGCGGAGGGTACCCTGTATCACTACTACTCATTTCCTTTCCCGTTCTACTTACAAGTACAGCTAGGTAAAAATTACTATGTACCTCAGTATGAACACTAATTTCTCGTAGCCTATTTTCGTGGCCCTCACGCGAAATGTATGGTTCTGGCAGTAGAATCGTTCTGAAATCAGCGTCAAATGCCAGTTCCGTAAATTTTCTCACTAGTGTTCCTCGAAAAGAATTTCACCTTCCCTCCAGCGATTCCAATCTGAGTTCCCAAAGCATCTCCGTCACATTTGCGAGTTGCGCGAACCTACCGGTAATAAATGTATCGATTCACCACTGAATTACTTCGTTGTATTCCCTTAATCAGACCTGCTACGGATTCCAAACACTCTTACTCAAGAACAGGGTGCACTAACGTCCTATATGTGGACTCCTTTGCAGATGAACCACCTAGTATACAATGTATTTCACGTATTTTCGTATTATACATTAAATTTACTTGCTATTGCGAATATGGACAACCATCAGCTGTAGAATGGAATAACAACGTTGAAAATTTCTGCCTGACTGGGACTCCAACCAGGATTTGCCGCCTATCACGAGTGGCTATGCACGACTCAAGGCCAGACACAACCTTTCACATGTCGTCCACCATGCATCTACAATCTATACTCGTAAATCCATTATACATATTCCCGTACAGGTGAGACATTTTGCCTGAAAGTCGCTTGTGTGATATCGATGGATAAATCCGATAGTAACTCTTCCACCAGATTCTGATTCTATGCCAATAATGAAGATGTTACGAACTGAAACATTTATCATTTTTATGACAATGGCGAAAATATGTGACATAAATATCTCCTTTTTATGGTGTGGTGTTTTCTTTATCATAGGATACTTATCTCACACTCGTTGTTATTATAATTATTACTATCATTATTATTATGGTTAAATGGGATTTGCCAACGGGAAGGGCAACCAGTGACAATAAACAGTATAAGATCTAGATAAGAGAGAGATAGAGTTTAACGTCGTTTAGGTGCCAGCCAGGGAAATTGCTTTACTGGTTAATAAGTAGTGCTGCAAAAGGATAACGAAGGAAACATTCGGCAGCAGTAAATTTCGTCTGAGTCGGGATGACCAAACAGATTTAAATCCCATTCACTTCTATTTGGCCGGCGTGTGTGGCCGAGCTGTTCTAGGCGCCTCAGTCTGGAATCGCGCGACCGTTACGGTCGCAGGTTCGATCCTGCCTCGGACATGGATGTGTGTGATGTTCTTAGGTTACTTAGGTCTAAGTAGTTCTGAGTTGTAGGGGACTGATGACCTCAGATTTTAAGTCCCACAGTGCTCAGAGCCATTTGAACCAACTTCTAATTCGAATCAACATGGTTTGTGATTCGCACTCGAACGTGGGCTCTCGGAATTTGCCTCTCTGCGTTGCACGACTCCTTTCTTGTAGTGCCTTGCAAAAGAGTTCGTTGATTATTTCTGTGTCTTTGACGAGCTGGCTAAACAAATCTGTGAGAGATCACTCACCTCCTGATTTAGCTGCTAATGGATATCTTCTCTACTAGATATGCCAGTGAAGTTTGATAGATGGTAATGCAGATATTTTGAGCTGAAAACAGTCTTTGATGCCAATTGTTTTTCTTTATTTTATGACGAGTTTCGATCTACAAGATGGGCCTGTGTTCTCAAATTAGTAAACAACACACAAAAAGCTTTTAGCCGAGGCTGCCACCTTCAAAACATAATAAAACTGTGATAAACTACTACCCTGTGCACGCAGCTGCAATGGAAGCAACAGAAAGAGCTTGGCTGCTAGGTGGAAACTGTGGGTGCAGGAAGCGATACCTAGTAGCCAAGCCCTGTCAGTTACTTGCACTGCAGTTGCAAAATGTTCAAATGTCTATGAAATCTTATGGGACTTAACTGCTAAGGTCATCAGTCCCCTAGAACTTAGAACTACTTAAACCTAAATAACCTAAGGACATCACACACATCCATGCCCGAGGCTGGATTCGAACGTGCGACCGTAGCGGTCGCGCGGTTCCAGACTGTAGCGCCTAGAACCGCTCGGCCACCCCGGCCAGCTGTCACGCTTCAACTTGTAGGTATGTCACGTGAATACTCAGTCTTTCCTTGTACGAGACGTATCCAGAGAGTTAGCTTCCCTATTTCTTTAAAATAAAGACAACATAGTTACATAAAAAACTTTGCTGGCAACAGGTACAGCTATTTTACGACATAGTCACTAAAAGAATAGTGGTTCTTGTCATAACCTGGGATCAACTTTTGTATTCCTGTGTTGTAGAAGTCTGCCGCCTGTAAATGGAACCTGCGTATGACAGTCGTCTTCATCTCTTCGTCATTGTCAAAACGCTGGCCGGAGGAGCAAGATTACGACTGTATGCTGGATGATCAAACAGCTCCCAGCTGAACTTTTGCTGGACAGTTGGTGTGCGCCAAGCTGTACGGGGACGAGCATTGTCATGGAGCAGCACAACTGCAGAAGGCATTCCACACCTCTTATTCTGAATGACACGTTGCAGTTTCCGCATCGTTTCACAAAAACGGTGAGCTTTCACTGTTTCACCCTGTGCAGGAAGTCAATGAGCAGATTACCCTTCCTATCCCAGAACACCGTGCACATTACTTTTTACACCGACACAGTCTCTCTGAGTTTCGTCTTGATCTGAGATCCACTGTGACACCAATGCATTGACTGCTGCTTGATTTCCGGAGCCAAGTGAGAAATTTGTGTCTCGTCGCCCTTGAGGATCCTGTCGAGGCACTCGTCGCCGTCATCATGATACCGCCGCAGAAACGCCAGCGCTGCTCCAAAGCGCTTCATTTTGTGCTGGGGTGTCAGATTTTTCGGCATCCCCTGGCACAAAGTTTCTTGAACAGCAGGTGCTTAGTGACAATTTCATGCAACAAAGGATCGCGATATCTGCGTAAAATGCTACTGAGCTCCATAGTCGTGAAGCGACGGTTGTCCAGGATGCGCTGCCGCACCAGGTCAACAAGGTGATCATTGATGAAGGACAGTCGCTCGCTGCGCTCTTCATCATGGATACTTTCACGATCTTTGAGGAAAAGCTTACACCAGCGACGCACCATCTGTTTGCTTATGATGTTCTGCCAGGAGATCTGATAGTGCTGACAATGAATCTCGATGGGCGTTACTTTTTGTGCCTTATCACTGATCGAACCTCGAAGGTGGAGGGAGAACGAATAACAGACGTCATTCGGTAGTGGCACCAGGTGGGACCTGTCCGGCCTGCACGTCACGTCATGGATCTGTTGCGCATGATCAATATTCCTGCTAAATACGTCTACTTTAAAGGAAATAACATCGGGTACTTACTTTTCGGATGCGCCTCGTATAAACTGTCTTCTTTGTGTTTTGATGTTTCAACTGCTAGCTAATTATGCGTAAGAATCGGAAATGTTGAACTAGGAGAACGAAGCCGTGGATAGGCTACAAGGTTTATCAGATTATCAGTGGTTACTTACGTCGATATTATGAGATAATGCCTTTCTAGGGCCCAAGCACACTCTGTATGACGCTGTCACACTACTTAGGGAGACCATGACATCATCATATTATTATTTTATTATTTAAGTCACTATGTGTATGAAGTCGCAAAATGATAAAGTTTAATAAATTTCCAACAGATGATGGCGATACCGGTGTATGCAAATCAAACAGGTAAAAATAATTTAAGTCATCTGTTCTTCAGATTTGTGGCCATTGTGTGCGTAGTTACTGTAAAATTATTAAAGGTATTTGAAGTACTTCTTTGCAGCTACTAACAGTGCGTATTTATGAGGGGCGTTCAATAAGTGACGCAACACATTTTTTTATTCGGCTAATTTCGGTTGAAAAAGTACGGAATTTGTGTTGGTCATCAGCCCCTATAGTTTCATGAAGTTCCGACAGATGGCTGCGCTATACGTAGCCTTCAAAATGGCGTCTGTAATGGAGGTGTGTTACAAACAGAGAGCTGTTATCGCGTTTCTTTTCGCGAAAAACCAAAACATCGCAGATATTCATAGGCGCTTACAGAATGTCTGCCACCTGCCAGTTTACAAAAGCACGGTGAGTCGTTGGGTGAGGCGTCTGTCATCGCAACAAGGTCGCACAAACCTGTCCGATCTCAGGCGTGCCGGTCGGCAACACACAGCTGTGACTCACGCAGTGTTGTACTCCAGCCTGTTCGTCGTCACAAAAATGCAGACGAGCGTCTCCCTCTCCACGACAACGCATGACTCCACGCAGTTTGGCCCAGTGAAGGATGCACTCCACGTGAAGCAGTACGTGGATGATGGCGAAGCTATTGATGCAATAGGACATTGGTTTCGACGTGGACCAGTAGAGTGGTACCAAGCAGGCATACAGGCCCTCACAGTTGGGTGGCGTAAGACCGTCGCATTGAATCGAGATTATGTTTAAAAATAGGGTTTTGTAGCCAAAAGAGTGAGGAATAATATGGTGTTGGAATTCTGAATTAAAGCAACCTGCTTTCAGAAAAAAAATGTGTTGCATTATTTATTCAACGCCCCCTGTAGTTTACCACCCAGATTCATGTCTCTCGTCGATGCGCTATATCACTTTCGGCGGGTGCTGGGGCAGTCGTTTCAAATTTAGATTTTCAGTACTCTACAGAGTTCCGTTACTAAATACATGATGCCACAAACCACATAGAATAGAGATAATGATGCATTACTTAAATGAAGGCCCATTCGATTAGCATGTGTTTTTTTTTTTCGTTTCAATGATCTAAAAAGATGCTAGAACTACAAGAATAGCAGCAAAAGCCGTTTTCTTCGTTAGGAGTAGGCGAACGGAAGACAGAATGTTAACATATGGAAAAATTTGTGATAGAAATTTTTCCTCCCGAGATATAATACGATTTGTAAATTTCGTTTAAATGTCGCAAATCAAAAACAAATGATAAGCTGGTCATATGGAACCAATAGTGTAAAAACGATTATGTAAAAAAGATTACATGTAATAATAACTTTCGACGCTGTGTTAATGAAAAACTTATTAAATATTTTAGGAAAGCATTGTAGTTAATGTGACAAAAAATTCGCACAATTCACCAATTACAACGTAAGCATTGCAGGAAAAGTTCTATGCCTGGGCAGATCCTCCTTGCAATGAAGGAGTTAAAATTTTGAAATAGTCTTCATTTGGTTGCAATAGAGAATACATGTTCTTAAAGGCAAAATGAAAAGTTTCCGGAAAGAAGAAATTAGAGCACCAGCACAAACTGATAAAATACAACTTGATTTTACTAGAGAAGTGCTGTTCAGTTGTAGACGGATTACGACACTTTACTGGAAGGAAGAGCACCAGCTGGTCTGTGCATTGATCTTTTAGGAAGGGTCCTGTCTAGACGAAACACATCAGAGCTTCCTAATTTAAAACATCCGTCCGGGTTGATGAATAAATTTCAGAATCTTAAAAAAACAGCAGATACATAAACAGTGCAACGAGGTTAATGGGGAATGCTGCTTTTCTTTTCATATCATAGCTGTATTGGTAAGGATGAAATGATACACGCATCTTTTTTAGTTTGTATTCGTTCGATCGCCGTACAGGTCTGCATTCCCGGTTGTCGCCTGCTTGAGTTTGACTTACCCTTTCCTTAGTAACAACTCGCTGGATCTGCCTCAGCGCCCTTTCTGAAAAATTTTACAAACTGTTTACTTTATCATATCATACGAGGGGAAGAAATAGACTAAACGTCTGTATATGTATCACACAATTTTCATTGTATGGGCCTGGGTTACGAATGGTCATGCAATGACTACCTGCAGCAGACAGAGGAACAGACAGAAATTGTTGTTAAAGATAATGTGAAAGACAACTAGCAAACTACGTCGAGTTTAGAGGCATTGTAATGCCTCTTAGTTACTTTGTTAGTGTGAATGTGATTAGTAGTTCACCAGTCTGGGAGATTATTACTTAATATGCTTCTGCATTAGTAGAAAATTGCAGGCGCAGGACAGAGTCAAACTTCCTCCGTTTACCAAACCTTTGGGCCAGTAAATCAAAGTGAAACTACCCTAAGCGTTACTTCTTAGCAACATATATATATATTAATTCGGGAACTGTGGGAGACTGTTATTTAATCTAAGAATGTTATTTGACACCCTGTTTCACTGAACCTGTAACTTTAATATCTCTATCTAGAAAATATTTACTTATATTACACGGCGCAACTTACTTGGCCGACGATATTCTCAGATTTAGATTGAGATTTATAGAAGACTGAAGATGAAACTTTTAAGCTCGATATGACATTGACGACAGTTTCTTGGAGAAATAATTTTACAGAATACCGCTCACGGCACGTTACAACCGAATTAATTAATTAAAATCATCAAATGGATACAACGCCACGAGTATCTTACTCTTCTAGGCACCCATCAAAACTAATTTCTGGGACATTCAAAGGAATAATGGTGGTCTGATGAAACCTTTTATTGTCTTTGTAATGGCTGTGAAGCTTTATCCGTTAAAGGAAAGTAACGCACGTTATCTGTACTCTGTGCGCGCGGCTTACTTTGCGAGGCGTCTTGTACAAAGCAAATTCAGCTGACGTAAAGTAGATAACAAAATGCTCAACATCATATCGTAGAACCCTTTGTGCTTGTAAAGGCAAAACCTGCGCATCCTAGAAGCTCTCAGAGACCAATGAGCCTTTTTTGGTTAAATTATTCTGTTTTGCATCTTTTGCATCTTGGTCAAGGTTCTGTAGGAAGCAATTCATCTTGTTTTTCCACAACTAAAATGTGATTGCTAAAGTGGTACAGTGAGTTTGAGACCAAAGTTACCCACAATTCTGACTTTTCTTTCCATCCGTAATGATATAAATGACGTACTACTGCAGTACCTTCGGTCATCGAAGAGATTACAGTTGTGCAAAACAGTTGCCCAGGATGTGAAGTCTGCTTTTTGTTGGCGTAGCAAGTGTCCGAACAAAGTGACTCAGTTGTAAAATAACGAAACTTCTCAGCAAGAGAGGACTTGGAATCCAGTAAGCCAACATAGCATAATTTACGAGTGCTTTTCCGTATTATTTTCCCGCTAAGCCATCTTTCTGCGAGGCCACCGATATTTCTTTTTCTATCCTTGTTCAGCGAGGTAATGTTCTGTCGAACGAAATAATACTATAACTAATGAAACTGACCTCGGCAGGTCAAAAATTGTGATAAGAAAAAAAAGCACAGCATTTGAAGTGCTGGGCTTGTGTTTGAGAGTGCTTGGTTTCATGTCTCTGCCCATTCCACCTATTTCGGGATTTTCCATTATTTGTCTAAATCCCTTCAGGCAGATGATGGATGGATCGTTCAACAAGACCAAGCTGATTTAGTTCCTCGTCTTACATAAGTGAACCAGTAATTCGTTTCTTTTGACTTCAGGGTCGACGCCACGAAACAATCTAATTTCCTGGTTAGCTTAAAATAATAACAGAAATAATAAGTTTCAGCAACATTGCACAACGCGAAATATCAGACAGATAATTTAATATCCGCGTATCTCAGCCAGCCAGAAACTCGAAACGTCTGTAGCGATAGCAAGGAAATGAATGCGTGGATAACAAGTCTGTTACGTCGACGACATGATAATGAAATCAACAACAAAAGAGCGACGCAGAAGGATCGTACTACTGGTTGAATTTCGTAATCATATTTCCAGTGATCGAGGCTTTCTTGCTGGCTGTACAAGGTCAATTAATGTTGACAGAAAACTATTTGAAGTGCACTGCAAAAGAACCACAGTATTAGTAGAAAGTACAATAAGTATACGGAATTTGTAGAGCCTGTACAGAGATAATAGGGCGTTAATGTGATCATACTATATCGACATTAATTTCAAGCAGCGTGGTCACACCTCACACTCTGTTTGAAGCTCCGAGGAAACTGGAAATAGCAACAGAACTCTAAAGGTTCATACAGAAAGCTTTGGTGTTTGCAAGGACATGTACAGTGGAGAAATTACTGGATAGTAAGACCAAACGTGACAATATTACCTCTTAGATTTCGATTGTTTGCATATTATTTCCTACTGTAAATGATAACATTGAATGTCAAATTATAGTTAACACCATAATAATAAAAGTCATCAAAACCTCAAACAGAATTGAAGTAGCACGAAGGGATACAAACATTTTATGGAAGAATATAATTTTAAACATGACACTTTATCAGATAGGGTATGTTACAACATCCATCAAGATCTTTATTTTGGTTCTGCTGCGTAATTTGACTCACGGTTTTGGGTAATTGCTTTTGGAGGGCGAGAATATCGCATAGACCTCACATACAAGTGCAAATTTGTGAAAATTTGTGGTATATTAGGTTTAGAATACGTAATCTTAGAAAGGTTTTTATATGTGAAGTAGAATATGCAACATAGGTACTCTTAAGCCCATTTAAAAATAGTTTTCCGCTTTCAGTTCCATGGGACAAATATTCAAAAATAAATGGCTCTAAGCACTATGGGTCTTAACATCTGAGGTCATCAGTCCCCTAGACTTAGAGCTACTTAAACCTAACGAACCTAACGACGTCACACACATCCATGCCCGAGACAGGACTCGAACCTGCGACCGTAGCAGCAGCGCGGTTCCAGACTGTAACACGTAGAGCCGCTCGGCCACAGCGGCCGGTGTCAAATGTTCCATGGGGTATATATTCTAATGGAAATTTTAAATTTTGAAAACAATACATCAATTTTTGGTCGTATGAAATGACTCACGTCCTACCCAAATAGAGAAAAAAGTAAGCGTACTTGAATTCGGTCTGTGCATAACAGCGCAAAATATTAGTTCCTGCTCTGCTTCTACGCAGTTACCACAATATGTACCTAGGAAAATGGATTTAAATATCAGGAAGTTACATTTATCAGCAACTTTTTCATTTACATCGCGTATGTTCTAAATTCATTTTCTCTGGTTATTACAACTGATAAAACGTGATAATAATTTTGATCTGGGACTGGAAATTTTTGCCCCTGAGAAATGTGTACGTTATGGAATAAATTATAATACATTTATAACAGTTGAAAAGTAAAGGTGAAGCATCCGCAATAAATTATGAAGAGATAAGTGAATAATGCCCAGGTTATATGCTGTTTCTGAGAGAAGTGAATAATCGTGACTATATAACGCAGATTAGAACGAACGAAGGTCACAGAAAGAGAACCACATCCAATTACGGTTTCAGGTGAGCAAAAGGGAGTTCTGTACATTGCAAATTCATTTTCCTCGTAGTTAAGTTGAATTATTGGCTTCCAGTCATACCAAAACCCGCTCGATTTGATAACAAAGAGTGTGGATTGGGTAGAGATGTCATTTTTATAAATCCAGCAGCAGCGCCAAAATGCTGTGCATAGAGAGAGAGAAAGCGCACTCACCCGACAGGCAATCACTTGTGGAAGGCTTCGACAGCTTCGGTGCTAACGCATGAAGACAGCTGAGAACAGTGTTGGCACCGCGCGGGCAAGCGACGGCCGATGTTCCACTCGGCTGCGACGACTTTCTTGCGCGCCCGCTCGCTTTCTACTGCCCGCTGGCCGTCACCTGCCCGCTATCTGCCTGATAACCTATCTTAGCCAATCTCGCATTATGTCTGCCGCTGCCTTCGCCCGCCTGTCTCCAGCAGCTTACAGTGTTTCCATCCAAGGGCATTAGAGGAAGGTACGCTTAGTTCGAGCTAATAAAGAATAACAAATGTGTTACACGCACTTAAAAAAAAAAAATACCGACTTCCAGAAGGGCATTTTGAAATGGAAAGAAATAGAGAAATCTGGGATATGACGAGAAAATGTAAACTGCAACAAATTACTGCAGTTTCAACGAGCGATCCACAATTCACGTGCACTGTATTGGTCTCCTCCTGTGCTCAGTAGATAGTTGGTTCAAATGGCTCTGAGCACTATGGGACTTAACATCTGAGGTCATCAGTCCCCTAGAACTTAGAACTACTTAAACCTAACTAACCTAAGGACATCACACACATCCATGCCCGAGGCAGGATTCGAACCTGCGACCGTAGCGGTCGCGCGGTTCCAGACTGAAGCGCCTAGAGCCGCTCGGCCACCAACGGCCGGCTCAGCAGATAGTGTTAAATTCTCAACTTCGCAAGCAGCCCGCTAAGTGTCGCAGAATGGTCACGTGCAAGATTCTGATTAGCTGATGACGTTCTGCGATCAGTCAGTCACGACACCCGGAGCCACTGCATAATATACTCGAAAACTTTATGATAGAGTTGCACTTTTTTAGTACGCGGCTAATTACAAACCAAATATTTTATCATGCAGTGCGGTAATACAATTCTTTGTAGAAAATGTATTCCCAGATGTGAATATGAACCACCATCGGCTGTATACTGGAATGACGACAATGAAAATTCGTGCCGGACCGGACTCGAACCCGCATTTCCCGCTTTACGCCAGCGGTCGCCTTAACAACTTCGGCTATCCGTGCAAGAATCAGACACAGACTTCCGTGTGTCGTCGTCCGTACGTCACAACCTGCACTCGTAGATTGAGTATATTCCCGTTCAGAAATGACATATTTATTGATAGCCGAGAGCCTGATATTGACGAATAAATACTAAATAGCAGTGCCTGTATTCTTCGGACATGCGTGCATGCATGCCTTTGTGCCTAGGAATAAATGTATAATGGTTCAAATGGCTCTGAGCACTATGAGTCCTAACATCTGAGCTCAAAGTCCCCTAGAACTTAGAACTACTTAAACCTAACTAACCTAAGGACATCACACACATCCATGCCCCAGGCAGGATTCGAACCTGCGACCGTAGCAGTCGCGCGGTTCCGGACTGAAGCGCCTAGAACCGCTCGACCACAGTGACCGGCAGGAATAAATGTAACTCGCTTGCAGACATACCCATCGTTTCACACCTGTGAGAAGTAGGGCTATGTCTCGTTGGAATTTTACCGCTGGAAGAGAGATAATAACGTGAGACCAATGAATGAGTATGAGATGCATCTCGGTAGCTGCACATTCCATTAACAACAGTGTGATGTAATGTCAGTGACCGTGGTCCTCTCTTCAGACGGATTCGCCGGTAATCTCTGCTTTTTTACTTTGCTAATAAATACATTAATTTGTTTATTATTTGAGTTAATAAATAAATCTATTTAAATGCGTCGAAACTTCTTTTTTTCTCTGTACGTGGATTCCTTCTGATTGTACATGTCAAAGTAAATGAGTTCCATTTTGTCAGTTGAGTGTTCTTCTTCTCTCATTATTTTCCATTCGCTAATGACACACACCAGTAACACCATTACTTGTGTAGTGCTGGAACAAACAGCTTTATCAAACTACAAATCTGTATATATTACGCATCGAAACGAATAATTTTATCCAGACAACTCTATTGCTTTAACTAAAAGAACATTTTTTCTCTCATTATTTATATGCTCTTGACATTACGTAAAAGAATATTCGTCAGAGACATAATGTCAGAATTAGAAAAACATTTTGATCTACACACTTCTCGGCAGTTTACCTCTCAGTAAGAAATGAGATTTGTTGACGATTACCGATTACTATCACTCTGATTTTGTGTATGACCTCAAGACCGGACAACGTGCAAACAGTGACAACCTCATGAATCAATGGACCCTGCATGTCAGCAGGGATCTGTAATGGCGTGGATGATGATGATGATGATGCTTGGTTTGTGGGGCGCTCAACTGCGCTGTCATCAGCGGCCGTACACATTCTCAATCTGAACACAGTCCAATCTCGCCACTTTCATGAATGATGGTGGAATGATGAGGGCAACACAAACACCCAGTCACCAGGCAGAGAAAATCCCCAACCTGACCGGGAATGGAACCTGGGACCCGTGATCCAGAGGTAACAACGCTAGCCACTAGACCACGAGCTGCGGACGTAATGGCGTGGAGCGTGTACAGTTGGCGTGATAAGGGAGCTCTGATACGTCTAGATACGACTCTGACAGGTGACACGTACGTAAGCATCCTGTTTGATCACCTGCATCCATTCATGTCCATTGTGCATTCCGACGGACTTGGGCAATTCCATCAGGACACTGCGACAACTTACTCGTCCAGAATTGCTACAGAGTGGCTCCAGGAACACTCTTGTGAGTTTAAACTATTCCACTGGCCACTAAACTCCCGAGACATGAACATTATTGAGCATGTCTGGGATGCCTTACAATTTGCTATTCAGAAGAGATCTCCACCCCTCGTACTCTTACGGATTTATGGGCAGCCCTGCAGGATTCATGGTGTCAGTTCCCTCTAGCACTACTTCAGACATTAGTCGAGTCCATGCCACGTCGTGTTGTGGCACTTCTGCGTGTTCGCGGTGGCCCTATACGATATTATGCTAGTGTACCAGCTTCTTTGGCTCTTCAGTGTAGTACGAGAACCATAGATTCGATGGGGACTAATGAGGACCTGTGGTAACTTGGGCTCGACAGTGGGTAGGTCTGGACAACTTACACGATGGATTCACACTGTCTGTACGGAGGCATACAGGTGGTTTGTGGACACAGCGAGCGAGGTGGTACAGTAGTTAGCATACTGGAGTCGCATTATGGAGGACGGCGGCTAAAACCTGCGGCCGGTCATCCAGATCTAGGTTTTCCGTGATTTCCGTAAGTAGCTCCAGGCAAATTCAGAGATGGTTCCTTTGAAAGGGAACGGCCGATTGCCTACCCTATCCTTGACACAATCCGAGCTTTTGATCCGTCTCTAATGACCCTGATTTCAGCGGGACGTTAAAGCTAATCTTCCTT
The DNA here is from genome assembly GCF_023864345.2 of Schistocerca serialis cubense. Lineage (NCBI taxonomy): Eukaryota > Metazoa > Arthropoda > Insecta > Orthoptera > Acrididae > Schistocerca > Schistocerca serialis. The sequence goes on from NC_064640.1 coordinate 831,614,050, forward strand.
CCTTTTTTTCTTCCTGCACGCACTGGATGGCTGTTCTCACAGCTGAGCAGTACCTGAAAAACGTCCTCTTCGGAGGATCCGATCCTTGAGCACAGTGATTTTTTAGGCTACTTTCCGAGGCGATGTGTGAAAATGGTTATGGGTGCCTTTATGCTAGTACTCCACAGCTTTCTCAAAGGAACATTCTTGTGTCCCTACCCGACAGCGAATCAGACAGTTTGTCGGGGCACAAGGAGCTGAGCGACAACTTGCGCGGTTACCCCCACGCCCGCAAGAAACATGACGTGGCAATCCCCTTGGTCAGCGCCAGCACATAAAGCTACTGACACGGACGCAAACATTTACTTCACTAGTATTTGCTGGAATAAGCATGACGGACAAAATAAAAAAAAAATAATACCTAGAAGACGTCAGGCTAATACTGTATAACACCACCTCCAGTCTTGATTCGAGGGTCATTCAGTAAGTAATGCAACGAATATTTTTCTCAGCCAATTTTTACCGAAAAAGAACGCATAATTTGTGGTGGGACGTCGTGGAATATTCTCGATTCAGCTGCTATAGAGAACCTCGCAGTTATTCCTAAGCGTTTGCAGAATGTGTGGTAGTGAACAAACGTACGGTGATTCGTTGGGCGGGGAATGTGTCGAGATTGCAACGAGATCGCACAGACGTGTCGGACCTCAAGCGTGACGGCCGGCATCGCACAGCTGTGACTCCTGCAATGTTGGAACGTGCCGACACTCTCATTAGAGATGATCGACGAGTCACAATCAAACACATCGCTACTCAACTGGACTACCTTCAGCCAGTAAAACATTGGCGACGGTCTTATGGGACTCTTAAAGAGTTATTCTGTTTGATGCTCTCCCTCACGGTGCAACGGCAACTCTAAAGTGTATTTTTCTGCCCAGTGGAAACTGAAAAAACGATTTCAGCGTGTTCGTCGCCGCAAAAATGCAAACGATCTTCTCCTTCTCCACGACAACGCAAGTAGTCACACAAATCTACGCAGCCGAGAAGAGCTCACAAAACTTCATTGGACCACTCTTCCTCATCCACCTGTAATCTCTCCTCTCCTTCCTATAATTCCAGCTATTGTCCACAATAAGCAAAGTCTTTTATAAAAAATTTGAGAGAAGCGAGGATTACAATACTCTTTCAAGTTTACTTGGCTTTTCGTGTAGAGTTGGCTCCAGTTCTTCTTGTCTAGAGGGTCTCATTCTTGAAGCTCACATTCTCACAGTTTAGGTCCTCATGGTTGAATTGCTCTAAATAAATTCGAAGACTGTTGTTGCAGAATTTTTGTTGTTACGTTAATATATTTTGTCACGTTTTAGTAAACATACAGTCTTTTGAATTTTTACATTAACAAAGTCGAAATTACGTTGTTCGTCCAAAATAGAAAAATACGTCCGATCACATCAAAGGCATGGTTACTAGTATTTCACTCTGCAGTAATAACCATATTCCAAAGAGTTTACAGTTTCTCTTGATAAATGAATTTCTATTAATTTCGATTAATCCAGAAATAAACATAGTAAACAGTACTAGATTACGTAATTAGTAATAGAAATTTTAAGTGTGCCAAATAATTCATAATTTCAAATGTTTCTAAAGAAATAATTTTAATGTTCATTCAGAGCTAGAACTTCTCGTTTGTAGCATCGAAAATAAAGTAATTCCTTTCCGTAAATTTTAGCTTGAAATATAACATATTGTGTATAAAGTTACATGAAAGTTTTCAGGAGAGCAGCTGAGATAATACTGACCTGTCCAAAATTTGAAAAAGAATACTGGTATCGACAATTATTGTTGAGGAAAAGTAATGCTAGAGGAGGACATCCCATTACAGCCCGGGTCTCGCACCTTCTGACTTCTATCGGTATGGCCTAATGAAGGATACACTTCACGATAAGCAGCACGTGGATGGTGAGGAGGTTGTTGATGCAGCAAGACGTTGAGCCCGACGCCAACAATTTTTGGGCATAAAAGTCCTTCCAGTAAACCAGCGTAAGGCTGTCGCATTGAATGGAGATTATTTTGGAATATAGGGTTTTGCAGCAAAAGGAGTGGGAACTAATATGATGTATTCGAATCCGGAATGAAAGCAAGCTCCTTTAAGAAAAAAAGTGTTGCATTACTTATTGGACGCTCCTCGTATTTACTGCCACTTTTCTTATGCCGTATTACATGGCTGGAAGTCATACATGATTTGTTGTGGACGCGTTAGAGAGGTTGTGTTGATACAAAACAAATGGTGTGCCTTCATTCATTGAGTGCTCATGAGCATGACTAAACTCGAGATCTGATTTCTACCACTCTGTCACGTTTTCACATCGACTTGTTTTATTGTACTGATGCCATATAACCGGTAGGCACACATAAAGGACTTCACTGACAGGACTGACGCTGGAGGCTCGCATGTCTCGCCTGTTCTACACCTTGAGACGTGCCGTCGGTTCGTTTCATATAACTTGACGAAATTTGTCACTTATGTGTCATGTTTGTGCGCAGTTATCGAGTCTGCTACTCTAAATTTTTGCCCTGGCTAGATTGCACTAAAATCTCTGGGGAAAAGATGGACGGAGCTGGGTGGTTTATTTCATTTGTTCCGATGGATGTTGTAAGGGGCTAAACCCTCAGGAAGACATCCAACAGTTCTATCAATCAGTGCCAAGCCGAATAACTGATTTCATAATGGCGAGAGGTTGTTCAATGCTTTATTTACTTTCTCAGTTCGTGAAGCTCTTTCTCTGGAATAAATCATCCAATTCTCCTGAATTTGTTCGTCTGTACATGCACATCACATCTACCGATTTTCGTCTCTTTCGGATAATTCCTTCGTGATGCGTCTGTTTTCTTGTCTTAAGAGTATATTACTGGTTTAGCCGTATCCAGCATTTAAAAGTAATCTTTACCTTCTGACAAAGCTTTTGAAATTGTGATTGTTGGTTCGTGCGCTAGCTTGGCATAACAGCGTTGATAGTGAGTCGACACAGGCTGGCCGCTCTTGCTAAATGTTCTCGCGTGAGACGTTTGTGAATAAATAATGTATTCGAGCTAATTATTCGCCCTGTGTTCTCATGTCATTAAGCACACTCACAGTAGTCTGTGTGAGTGTATCATTGTCGTTGTGCGGCTGCACTCGCGTGGGATGTGCGTTTTCGGAAACAACGGATTCGGGATAATTATTCGCTCTGCGTTCTGGCGTTCTTAAAGTTTCAGAGTGAAGCTACTGATGTTGTAATGAGGTATTATGGATGTCTCCAAAACTAAGTGTAGTTGTAATGCTTTGAGCGGAGTAATAACTTCAGTAATAAACCATACTTTCTGAAATCCGCCAATAACTCTTACCAGTTGTACCTTTCACTGTCCGCTTCTTAAAAATAAGAAAGTAAACAATTAGATCCTTGCAGTGAAGAGACGTAATGCAGCATGTATTACGAGGTGCATTGAAGTTCTAAGGCCTCCGATTTTTGTTCTCCAGACTGGAAAGAGATAGAAACATGCACATTGTTTTAAAATGAGGCCGCGTTCATTGTCAATACGTCCCAGAGATGGCAGCACCGTACGGCAGATGGAATTTTACCGCCAGCGGCGAGAATGAGAACTGTTTTAAATACTTAAAATAGCGACGTTTTCCTTACTTGAACAGCGTGCAATCATTCTGGATTTGCGTGGTGTGAAACCAATTGAAATTCATCGACAGTTGAAGGAGACATGTGGTGATGGAGTTATGGATGTGTCAAAAGTGCGTTCGTGGGTGCGACAGTTTAATGAAGGCAGAACATCGTGTGACAACTAACTGAAACAACCTCGGGCTCCCACAAGCCGGTCTGACGACATGATCGAGAAAGTGGAGAGAATTGTTTTGGGGGATCGCCGAATGACTGTTGAACAGATCGCCTCCAGAGTTGGCATTTCTGTGGGTTCTGTGCATGTAATCCTGCATGACGACCTGAAAATGCGAAAAGTGTCATCCAGGTGGGTGCCACGAATGCTGACGGATGACCACATGGCTGCCCGTGTGACATGTTTCCAAGCAATGTTGACGCGCAACGACAGCATGAATGGGACTTTCTTTTCGTCGGTTGTGACAATGGATGAGACGTGGATGCCATTTTCAAATCCAGAAACAAAGCGCCAGTCAGCTCAATGGAAGCACACAGATTCACCGCCACCAAAAAAATTTCGGGTAACCGCCAGTGCTGAAAAAATGATGGTGTCCATGTTCTGGGACAGCGAGGGCGTAATCCTTAACCATTGCGTTCCAAAGGGCACTACGGTAACAGGTGCATCCTGCGAAAATGTTTTGAAGAACAAATTCCTTCCTGCACTGCAACAAAAACGTCCGGGAAGGGCTGCGCGCGTGCTGTTTCACCAAGACAACGCACCCGCACATCGAGCTAACGTTACGCAACAGTTTCTTTGCGATAACAACTTTGAAGTGATTCCTCATGCTCCCTACTCACCTGACCTGGCTCCTAGTGACTTTTGGCTTTTTCCAACAATGGAAGACACTCTCCGTGGCCGCACATTCACCAGCCGTGCTGCTATTGCCTCAGCGATTTTCCAGTGGTCAAAACAGACTCCTAAAGAAGCCTTCGCCGCTGCCATGGAATCATGGCGTCAGCGTTGTGAAAAATGTGTACGGCTGCAGGGCGATTACGTCGAGAAGTAACGCCAGTTTCATCGATTTCGGGTGAGTAGTGAATTAGAAAAAAAATCGGAGGCCTTAGAACTTGAATGCACCTCGTAATATGACAAACCAGCGGTCGTGTTATAACAAGTCATGAAGGGTATGACAAGAGGTTCTACCATTCTTGCAACATACTGGCGAGTAAGCCTTCCTTCTACAATTACCAAATCAGCTCTGCTTTTGAGAAGTATTCTGTCTGACAAAAGGAGCCAGATGGGTAAGTGATCACTTTCTTCCAGGCGTGAATCTGTCTTCGACGGCAGGTGAGCAGAATGAGAGGACTATGGCAGTAGAATACCCTGTAGCAGTGCTGAAACGAGTAACGTGACACACGTTCATCAATACCACGTCCTCAGTTCGTGTGAGACCCAAACCGGCCGCTATGAGCGATCGGTTCTAGGCGCTTCACTCCGGAACCGCGCTGCTGCTGCGGTCGCAGGTTCGAATCCTACCTCGGGCATGGATGTGTGTGATGTCCTTAGGTTAGTTAGGTTTAAGTAGTTCTAAGTATAGGGGACTGATGACATCAGATGTTAACTCCCATAGTGCTTACAGCCATTTGATCCATTTTTGTGAGACCATAAATTACTCTACCTCGAGGGCAGGTTGTCACAGAGCTCAATAGTGCACTTCGTGCAATGAATTCCTCTTGAGGCGAAAGGGAGGGAGTAGTTCAGGAATAAGTCGTTTGAGGATCTCTCTGTCAATCGACCCGTGCGGCAGGAGGTATACAGTGCACGTAGTGACGTTTATATGGACAACAATCACGACAGCCTCTGCTTGCAGCCTATGCTTGCAGTCACCAGTAAAATTGTCTTTTCTGTGGACTGTGCTCCTGTAGACATGTGCTGGGAGCGAGGAGTCTTTCTTCTATTAGAAGTTTTAATTACTCCACGTGCGTACTGAAAGTTCTGAAATTCGACCGGAGTATGAACACCATTTAATTGTGAAAGTTTTACTACACCTTTCTCCTTCTCTCCCTCTGCACAGTTGAGGAATTTCTGTTTGCAAATTACTGGGAAAGAAATGCTTTGTCATTTTATCTTGAAACTGTTTCATTGGTCCGAGTCTGCATTAAAAAAAAAATGCAGCAACACACTATTTGTTGCTCTAAGCGAACTGATGCAGGACACAGAACGGGAACACATGCACACACACACTCATACACACACACACACACACACACACACACACACACACACTCACGCACACACACACACGCAAAAAACCACTCCCGCATTACACACAGACTTAAATAAGGAACAGAAGTCGTTAGAACACCTGCTGTGATTTTCCAAATCTTCTCGCAAAATGCGATACATTCTCGCGACACACGCGAACAGCAAGATGGCGTAACGTTTTGTATTACGAACAAGGTGCAAAAGTTATGTTTTTCTCTATTTAAAACATCTGCAAGCCCTCCAACGAATGTGAGTACATTAGAACTACAGAACAACATAGTACACACCAAAACTACATCCACAACACTAAGTCAATGCCAATAGTATAAAGCTGACTTTTTTCGTAATTGTTTACTAATAGCCACTCATACAGTTGGAGAGGACATGCTGTATTCCGAAGAAATGGCAGCCAAACCACAGAAAATGTGGTAGAAAAATCGGCAACAAAGTAAAAACCATGTTGTGACGTAAAGGAAATATGGTATTACGAAACTATTCACAGGGTAAAATATTTGGAACCAAACGGTATAAATGTAATAATACACACATCAAAAAAAGTTTTGCATCAACACGGTTCCCAGAACTCCTGAAGATAGATATTGACTGTCGATATTGTATCACAGACACAGTCCCTTTGACTGTTCAGAGTTGTCACTAAACCCACTCAAAGATATAAACAACCATGCACGAACAACGCCTGTTAGACGGAGGGGTTCCGACAGCTGATCAGTTCTAGTCGTTCCACCAGGAATGACTCCAGTGCGAGCAGTAACTGGGTTTGCCACCGGTGAGGACCGCTCCGAGGACTCTGACGTGCTGGACGTCCGTTGGATCCCTGTGGCCGGCCCACAACAGTGGCGCACATCCACTGCAGCCTCAAGCTGTGTAAACGAAGCCATCACAGCCTGAAGCTGAGAGCGAAGTGTCACCAACTCGGCTCGCATCCGCACACAACAATCGCAGTCCCTGTCCATAGTAAAGACCGTGGAAAACTAAACTATTCAGATAAACGGACTACCGGCACGTGCTGCGCAGCTCTACTGTAGATCCTGACGAGAACTCACGAACTGTGTCTAGTAACACACAGATATTCAAAAACCTAACTACCGAAGCACTCAAGTGAAACTAAATAATTTTCCCCTGATTAGGAACTTTTAATACATCACAAAATCGGTTTACTTTCTGACGCAAACAAAAACGCGAGAACTGTGGCTATTAGATGTTAAACTTACACGCAGAAACACAAGAAACTGAACTATTAAAGCACACAGATGACACAATAAAATTCGCTCCTGGTTAGGAACTCGAAAACGACACAAAAGCGTTTACTTATCTGTTGCTGCATCTGTCGCAGTCGGCTACTGCTGCCTGACTGTTCAACCATGCCTAGACGGTCAATACCGCGATTCAATCGCGTCCGCATTGTTACTTTGTGCAAGAAAAGGTTCTCAACAAGGGAAGTGTCCAGGTGTCTCGGTATGAACCGAAGCGATGTTGTTGCGGACATGGAGGAGATACAGAGAGACACGACCTGTCGATGACATGCCTCGCTCAGGCCGCCCAAGGGCTACTACTGTAGTCGATGACCGCTACCTACGGCTTATGGCTCGAAGGAACCCTGACAGCAACGCCACCATGTTGAATAATGCTTTTCGTGCAGCCCCAGGAGTCGTTTTACGACTCAAACTGTGCGCAATAGGCTACATGATGCGCAACTTCACTCCCAACGTCCATGGTGAGGCTCAACTTAGCAACCACGAGACCATGCAGTGCGGTACGGAAAGGGCCCAACAACATGCCGAATGGACCGCTCATGATTGTCATCACGCTCTCTTCACAGATGAGTGTCGCATATGCCTTCAACCAGACGATCGTCGCAGAGACGTTTGGAGACAACCCGGCCAGGCTGAACGCCTTAGACACACTGTCCAGCGAGTGCAGCAAGAGGAGGTTCCCTGCTGTTTTGGGGTGGCATTATGTGGGGCCGACGTACGCCGCTGGTGGTCATGGAAGGCGCCGTAAAGGCTATGCGATACGTGAATGCCATCCTCCGACCGATATTGTAACTACATCGGCAGCATATTGGTGAGGCATTCGCCTTGATGGACGACAATTCGCGCCCCCATCGTGCACATCTTGTGAACGACTTCTTTCAGGATCACGGCACCTCTCGAATAGAGTGGCCAGCATGTTCTCCAGACATGAACCCTATCGAACATGCCTGGGATAGATTGAACAGGGCTGTTTATGGACGACGTGATCCACCGACCACTCTGAGGGATCTACGCCGAATCGCCGTTGAGGAGTGGGACAATCTGCGCCAACAGTGCCTTAATGAACTTGCTGATAGTATGCCACGACGAATACAGGCATGTTACTTGGTATTAGAGGTACCGGTGTGTACAGCAATCTGGGCCACCACATGTGAAATTCTCGCTGTATGGTGGTACAACATGCACTGTGTGGTTTTCATGACCAATAAAAATGGCGGAAGTGATGTTTAAGTTGATGTCTATTCCAATTTTCTGTACGGGTTCCGGAACTCTCGGAAACGAAGTGATGCAAACCTTTTTTTTTGATGTGTTTAATATGAAATAAATAGGAAGACGAGCTTGAAAGTAGTTGGACTGGTAAGTACAGACGATTATAAGGTGTCAAGATAAGTTCGGGTTGTACAAAAACATGGAAACAACAAATTGGAAATTTGTGGTAAGGTCTTATGGGACCAAACTGCTGAGGCCATCGGTCCCTAAGCCTACACACTACTTAATCTAACTTAAACTAACTTACGCTAACGACGACACACACACCCTTCCCCGAGGGAGGACTCCAGCCTCCGACGGGGAGATCCGGACGCATCGCAGCAAGACACCCAAGACCGCGCGGCCACCCCTCGCGGCTGGAAACATCAGAAACACAACACATTACCATGCCTAATATGGTGTAGGAAAACTGCCGGCATTCAAAACAGCTTCCAGTCGTCTTGGCATGGATAAATACCGGTCCTGTATGGTTTTCAAGGGAATTATACCACTCTTCCTGCAAAAAAAATGCCAAGTTCGCGTAATGATGGAGGAGGTGGATTGTGAACACGAACTCTCCTCTCCAAAGTAGATAACAAAGGGGCAATGATCTCGAGGTTTAGTGACTGTTGTGGCTGGAGGAGATGCGACAGTTAAGCCCTGTGCCCACAAAACCAGTCCTGGACTACGTGAGCAGTGTGAACGGGTGTCCTGTCGTCTTGCAACACAGCATCACAATTGTCACAATTTGAGAAAATATGAAACTTCCTGGCAGATTAAAACTGTGTGCCGGACCGAGACTCGAACTCGGGACCTTTGCCTTTCGCGGGCAAGCGCTCTACCGACTGAGCTACCCAAGCACGACTCACGCCCCGTCCTCCTCACAGCTTTAATTCCGCCAGTACCTCGTCTCCTACCTTCCAAACTTCACAGAAGCTCTCCTGCGAACCTTGCAGAACTAGCACTCCTGGAAAAAAGGATATTGCGAAGACATGGCTTAGCCACAGCCTGGGGGATGTTTCTAGAATGAAATTTTCACTCTACAGCGGAGTGTGCGCTGATATGAAACTTCCTGGCAGATTAAAACTGTGTGCCGGACCGAGACTCGAACTCGGGACCTTTACCTTTCGCGGGCAAGCGCTCTACCGACTGAGACACCCAAGCACGACTCACGCCCCGTCCTCACAGCTTTAATTCCGCCAGTATCTCGTCTCCTACCTTACAAACTTTTGTGAAGTTTGGAAGGTGCTTGGGTAGCTCAGTCGGTAGAGCGCTTGCCCTCGATTGACTATTGCAACGTATTGAAAACAGGTGCCATTCGTGTTCAAATAAAACAGCGTCAACTTCAAGCTTCACTGGCATCTGCATCTGCGTTGGAACATCCATTTATCGCGGTGTTTCCATATTTTTGTCCAACCCCTTGGGATGAAAAATTCGGATTTGCGCTATGTACACAGGATTTAACATTCCACGCACAGGATTATTATAGTTGCAGCATCAGTTCACCTGATTTGAGGTGACAGATGGAACTAGCACTCTGGTGAAAGAAGTTTCTCAACAGTCATCCTGAATTAAAATTTACTCCATGATTGCCGGACCGGGTTAAGAACCCGTCTTCTTCAGGATACGAGTCCAGAGTGTCATTATTGTGCCATTTCACTCGTTACATGCAGTTAATAACTACTGATATTATTAATCAGACTGTATGAAAAGCTATACCAGTGATCTGCTCCATAATAGGTTGTCTCTGTTCATATCACTAGAAGCACATCTACGTGTGGAACGAAGGCTTTGTCTTATCGGCGATAATGTGTCACACGAGCAGAAACTGATATAAAAGCTTAAAGTTAAGGTCCACAGATTACTTTTAGAAAGAAAACTTGTGTCTATGCTCCACAATCGAGAGAGGTTCCCACCACTTTCCTCGCGATTCCAACGACAAATACATCAAAAGTCTGCCCGTGCATGTCAAGCTCATATCAACTAACTTACGACGAAAATGATGCTAAATTCCAGCATGGAAGACAGTGCTGCTAATTTTGATGAGTAAATAGAAAGACAGAAATAGAAATGAGAGTTCTGAGTGGATACCTACATTGGTCTAAATAAACTGTGGACCAGTTACGAAATGCTCGTAATGTTTTCCTCAAATGGTTCAAATGGCTCTGAGCACTATGGGACTTAACATCTTAGGTCATCAGTCCCCTAGAACTTAGAACTACTTAAACCTAACTAACCTAAGGACATCACACACATCCATGCCCGAGGCAGGATTCGAACCTGCGACCGTAGCAGTCCCGCGGTTCCGGACTGCAGCGCCAGAACCGCACGGCCAATGTTTTCCTCTTCCAGACATTTAAACAAATATTTTACATGAGAATAAGTACTCGTATATTCACCTAAGTTTATAATTCGAAAAACAACGGTAGTTTATAGTTTCATTTTTTCTGTTCAATTTGCAGTGAGAAAAATAACGATATGAGTCTATCTTGTCGAAAGCGGATGTTATGAGAACCGTGGCTGTACTGCAGTTTGAAAGTTTATAATTTAAAACAGCAACCAGTCACAAGTATTGCTTAAATCAGTTTATTTAAGTATTACTGGTTTCGAGTTAACTACTTCTGAAGGTAGATTTGAAATAAATCTGAAACCTGTAATGGCTGATCACTGTTTTAAATTATAAGCCTTATAAATAACGATAGGTGTACGTCTCTGTATGTGCTGCACTTTCTCTAGTGGTGTTACATCCTGTTAGGACCCATTATTATGTTCTTGATGTCATAACTCAAGAAAGATTCTCAGATTTAAATTTTAGTGTCTCACACTGAGCAAAGATATTCTTTTTTGGTAATATCACTCTCTTTGCTAATTAAGTCTAGTAGAAGTGTTACAACACCAGATGAGGTGTGTGATTGTTTTTAAAATGATTAATTAGTTATCTGCAAATACTGTGTCACTAAACTAGAAAAAGACTTCAGTTCTGCGTCACTGAAGACACGACCCACTCATTTAAAAGCAATGCATTAATATTTGATTTTAGGCTTCTCCTGTTTATGATGAGTTAGAAATGTCCCCAGGTATTCTACCGGGTGGTGTCGTCAAAATGGTACGATATTTCGTCAAGCCAACTACCATATTCAGGAATGTTGATGATTAACTGTCTTCTCTTTGTCGCCGTCTTAAATGACGCTCAAGGGACGGGACGTTTAAGAAGGCTTCCAGCAAAAGACAATCATAACGACCGCATGAAGATGGTAACAAGTCATCTTGCTAAAACATATCACCATCTGGACAACGCACATAAGGGATTTCATGTCAAAAAATTGGCGAAAATCAGTGTTTGGTATTTTCTGTACATATTTTTAGGATAATAAGGTGTTTACATATTTTGTAACATGAAATAAAACAAAATTATGGTACTTTTATTAGATTCTTTATTTCTTAGCTACAGTACAATGTATTATTGAGATGATGCCTCCCAGCCTTGCTCGTAAGAGCAGTCTGTTTCTATTGGGGACTCCTCTCATCATCATTGTCATCCTGAGGGACCTGCCTAACCCATTCTTCGCTTAAGAACATTAAATGTAATTTTTCTTGTAGCAAAGGTTTGCTGATTTTCTTTCGTTTCGGTCTCATACTTGTTACTGACGGATCAGATGTCAGAAGTAGCCTGCCTATTGTGTCCGGACTGCATTCTTTTTGTGAGAAGTTCCTGGCACACGTTTGTCTGTACAGACGAAAGTTCTTATTGCAGGTCTTGTCTACTTCTTCTGATAAATTGCCTGTGGGTAATGGGGCATGTTCAGTGACAGTTGGGCAGTGCACCAAAATCTTCTCTACACTAGGAGGCATAGGATGTCATATATATAAGTCAATATACAGTCTTGCCTTTTCAACAGTATGAGCAGAAACCTTGTCTACGTCTATCTTATGTCCACTGCAAATAGCTTCTAGAATAACCCTGAATGGATAAATGAGCTGCAGATCTACAACTGATATTTCTGTCGATGTTTCAGGGTCTACAGTACATCTTCTACTGGTATTTCCATCATTACTATTTCCATAGTCTTGCTTGGGAATATCTACAGATAATCCTAATCGATTTCGAAACATTTCTTGTGTGATATTTTTCCTCGCTTGAGCAAGTTTCTTTTCCTCTTTTGAATGGGTTTGCCAATGCTTATTTTTTGGGAAAATTGTAACAAATATTCAAAAAATCTAATTTGGGCGTGGCTTATAGACAGGCCAAACTGAAAATCTTCTGTATTTACTACTTTGGTTTTTGACAATTCATTAAAGTCTTTTGAGGTAGCCTTGCACATGTAGCAGCATGTCATTGTCGATAATGTCTCTGTTGCTGCATTGCAGAACTTTGCAACTGCCATAGTCATCAGCAATGTGTGTTTTATCGATAAATCACTCTACGTTCCTGCAATTTTTGTTTCTTTTAATGGTTAATTTGCTTGCTGATACAAAAAATTTCTTCATTAATAAATCTAATACTTATTATTCTGCAACAGCGAGGAGACGATGGTGTAGGATTTTTTCCAAACAATTTGGTCTTTATTGGTGCGACAAATAGGTCATAGAGGCGCTAAAGATGACTGAAATATGTTCGCATCAGAATCACGGTTGTTTTCAAATTTTTGTTTAAACTGGGTTTGGCGTGAGCTATTATAGCCCGAATTACATATGAATTCCAACGCATTTATGTCATATTTGAAAGATCATTTGAAACCTTTCACAAACGTAATATTAACCGCTTACACATATGATTAAACAAGGCTTTAAGTTGAGTCTCCGCACATGGGCCATTCACCTGACAGGATTGAGTCACTGAGTAGCACTGCTTTTTAGCCTCTTGAGGGATACTGTAACGGGGATAGACTTTCTTCTCAGCTGTTAAGGTTATTTCGTATTGTTTCCTAATAGGCAAGGCTCCCGCAAAGATTGACAAGACTTGGATATATGAAAGTCGTTTTTTTAGTTCTAAGTTTCTACATGTACATGTAGCAGCATGTCATTGTCGATAATGTCTCTGTTGCTGCATTGCAGAACTTTGCAACTGCCATAGTCATCAGCAATGATCTAATGCTTATCTGTATTTAGCTCCTCGTGAGGGAGACGAAGTAATATCTCTAACCCCTTTGGAACCCTCAACATTTCCAAATTCTCGGAACTTCATTTGACTGACATATGTTAATACTGTGGCTCCGAAATCGTTTCTCAGTAGCTGTGTCTTACGCCGTACACTTAGCTCTACGAATGAGTTTAATGGCCTACCAACTCGAGATTGGCAAATGGAATTTAATAGTAATTTGCACCCAGTTATGGTTATTTTTTTAAGAAGGTACTTTCAACTTTGTGTGAAGTAAGCCCTCATTTCGTTAATTGTGACTTTCCACAAAACAGTTTATGTTTAAAATCTTTCTTTTCTTCAACAGGGAAAGTAGGATCCGATAATATACAATTTTCCATAAAGTCCAGTCTTTTTACAAATTCTTTTTCCAAACTACTCTTCATAAGGTCACAGAGGCCTTATATTTTACTTTCGATGGACCTAAGATAAAAAAATGCTTTCAGAATTCATTTCGTAGATGACATTTCTTGTATCTGACAAATCGTTAATGTAAAATAATCGTACAAAATCAAACTGCGGTATTCAGTGTCCACTGTTTCAAATTTCCAGTAGGCTTGATTTTTCTATCACATTGTACTAACAAATATGCAGGGAAACATCCTGAACAAAACAAAAAGAATGATTACTAATTAAAGTAGTAAATAGCATGAATGAAAAAAATGCCGCGCGAGGTAGACGAGCGGTCTCGGGCGTCTTGTCACAGTCCGCGTAGCTTCCCCCGTCGGATGTTCGAGTCCTCCCACGGGCATGGGTGTGTGTGTCGTCGTTAGCGTAAGTTAGTTTAAGTTAGATTAAGTAGTGTGTATGATTAGGGACCGATGGCCTCAGCAGTTTGGTCCCATAAGACCTTATCCCAATTTTCCAATGAAAATATTTGTAAATAACGGTACATTCCCGGACCTTCGGAATACATGTTGCTTTTCAACACATTTCAAGTAAAAGCACCCTTTAACACAGTCACAAAAGCGGAGTGATTTCAAGCCACTAGAGAAGTTTCAGATGCACTGCAAGCGAGACGTAAATACAGACTAGCTGTACCGCATATCAGTATACTATAAACAAATAACACACTGCTTCAGTCATGCACCATCTATCAGATTATCGCAGGCAGTTATGCGTTCCGGGAACTACTCGTATTTGAAAAGTGGACTTTTAGCCATACCTTACATCAAAATACCCTTATGTGCGACGCCAACTGGCTGAATATGAGAGGATGTTTCAAAATGCCTCAATAAATAAAATTTTGTATAAAAAAAACCTTTTTGTGGAAACGTCGATAAGGAATCGATTTGGAAGTCGCATCATACGAGCTGTATCGATCACCCACCTAAAGCGATTTTTGCGTTGCGGCAGCGGCAGACTTTTGAGACGAACCGACAAAATCTGTTTTGCATATTGTTGCCCACTACTGTCCTGTGGTACTAGATTCTGAGAATATGTTGTGTCTATACACACTACACCCTCATTTTAAGTTTAAGTTACGAGTGCTATGTCCTTACTTTCCTCTGATATGTGAATTAAGGTACCCAACTAGTTATAGATTTAATGTTGCTTTTTCAGACGTATAAATCGCTGCTAGACGTTAGAGTAGCAATAAAAATCCTTGAGCGTTGTTAATTACAGTACCGAGACAATTTCATCTGCTAAATGACAGTCCAGACATATTGTTCGCATCCGTTGCTACTGTGCATTTATAGGGACACTATTAAAGGTGGTGCGAAAGCCTCATCGGCAGTATAGGCGAGCTGTTGATCATATTCTTGGTAACAATAATCCACGTCTCCAGAATCAGTCTTTTACTCTGCAGCACACTCCATCTCAGAACGGAGCGAAGTTTGGAAAGTAGAAGAAAGAGAGAGAGAGAGAGAGAGAGAGAGAGAGAGAGAGAGAGGGTGGGCGGGGGTGGGGGGGGGGGGTACTAGCAGGAGTTGAACTGTGACGATAAGTCCTATTACGTGCCTGGATAGCTGAGTGGTCAGAACATTGCTTGTGAAAGGCAAGGTTTTGACTTCGAGTCCCGGTACACAGCTTTAATCAGTAAAGTACAATAATATTTGTGTTTTTGGTGGGAACAGTGATGGTCGGTAATCAACAGATTTGTCGAAGGTGATTTGGTTTGGCCAAGGAGCTGATTCTATTCCAGAGCATCAATGTTGATATGAATCCTCACTATAGACAGTTGGGGCCTGCAAGTAAAGTCTGTAAAGATATAACCTTGACTCTGCTGAAATAAATGGACGAGTTTTCTTCTGCAACATGTCGAAACGCAAGCATTTCCCGATTGTCCTCTTCAAATCGTTGGATGTTGTTCTCATGGAAGCTGTTACATTTATGTGACGTGGCGTGTGCATTTCACTTTTAGAGTTTCGTTTTTGCTATTATTGGTCATAATATTAATAGAAGTGAGAAAAAAATAAGAATCCAAATGTAGAATGTCGTGTACTTCTCACCGAATAATAATATGTTATGCTCTCACAGCACGATTTATTTAATACTGGGTGTATGCGCAGTGTTTGATGGTTTTACAGTAGATGTCACTATAATTTCTTGTTAAGACGTGGCAGTAAGGATCATCTACACCTACACACACACACACACACACACACACACACATATATATATATATATATATATATATATATATATATATATATATATATATATATACTTCGCAAGCCACCGTACAGTGCATGGCGAAGAGTATCTTGTACCACTACTAGTTATTTCCTTTCCTGTTGCACTCGCAAATAGAGCAAATAAATTACGACTTCTATGTGTCACCGTACGAGTCATAATTTGTCTTATCTTATCTTCGTGGTCCTCACGCAAAATGGTCGTTAGCGTCAGTAGAATAGTTCTGCAGTCAGCTTCAAATGCTGGTTCTCTAAATTGTCTCAATAGTGTTTCGCTTATAGAACGATGTCTTCCCTGTAGGAATTCCCATTTGAGTTCACCAAGCATCTGCGTAATACTAGGGCGTTGATCAAATCTACCGGTAACAAATATAGCAGCACGCCTTTGAATTGCTTTTGCTTTGATGTCTTCCTTTAAAACGGTCTGGTGGGGTTCCGAAATACTCGAGTAACACTCAAGAATGGGTCACACAAGTGTTCTATACAAGGTCTCCTTTAGAAATCAGCTACATTTTCCTAAAATTCGCCCAATAAACCGAAGTCGACCATTCATATCGCTTTGCAACCTTACGCCAGATATTTAATCTACGTGGCTGTGTCTAGCAGCACACCACTAATGCTTTATTCGAACATTACGGGTTTGTTTTTCCTTCTCATCTGCATTAACTTGCATTATTCTACATTTAGACAAGCTGCCATTTATCACACCAATACAAATTTGTCTAAGTCATCTTGCATCACGTTACAGTCACTCAAAGGTGACACATTCCCGTATACCACAGCTAAATCACCAAAAAGCCGTAAATTGCTGCCCACCCTGTCCGTCAGATCATATGTAGAGGATAAGATCAGTTCTATCACACTTCCCTGGTGCACACCTGACGATACCCTTGTCTCTGGTGAACGCTCGGCGTCAGGGACAACGTACTCTTTCTATTACCTAATAAGTCTTTGAACCTCTCACATACCTGGGAACCTATTCCGTAGGCTCCCGCCTTCGTTGACAGTCAGTAGTTGCACAATGTGTCAAACGCTTTCCGGAAATCTAGGAATATGGAGTCTGCCTGTAGCCCTTCATCCATTGTTCGCAGGATATCACGCAAGAAAAGGGCAAGCTGAGTTTCGCACGAGCTATGCTTCTTAAATCCGTGCTGATTTGTGGTCAGAAGTTTTCCCGTCTCATTATAATATTCGAACTCAGAAGATGTTCGAGAATTCTGTAGCATACCGATGTTGAGGATAAGGATCCGTAACTTAGCGAGTCCCTTCCTTTACCCTTTTATACGCAGGAGTCACCTGCGCTTTTCCCAGTCGCTTGGGACTTCGCGCTAGGCGAGAGATTGCGATAAATGCAAGCTAAGTAGGGGTTCAATGCCTTACAGTACCCTCCGTAAAACAAAATTTCATGTGGGTCTGGCGACTCATTTGTTTGCAACTCTTTCAGTTGCTCCTCTACGCCAGAGATGCCTGTGTCTGTGCCCTTCATAAGGGTGTCTATGCGATGGTCGGACGAAGCTATATTTGCAGGATTCTCCAGCACGAATGATCTCTTAAATGCGAAATTTAAAATTTCAGTTTTCGTTCTGTATCTAAATATACATCAATACACCGCAAACCATCTGACAGTGTGTCGTGGAGGGTACTTCTGGTACCACTAACTGATTTTTCCTTCCCCGTTCAACTCGGAAATAACTCGTAGGGAAGATTATTGTCGGTATGCCTCTGTATTGGCTCTAATTTCTCAAATTTTTTCATCTTGGTCATTTCGCGAGATGTACGTGGGAGGAAGTAATATGTTGTACGACTTCTCCAGGAAAGAACTCTCTCGATATTTCAATAGTAAACCTCCCCGTAATTCACAACGCCTCTCTTGTAGCGACTGCAGCATCTCTTTAAGCTCACATGCCGACTAAACGACTCCGCGACGGAATGCACCACTATTCGGAGGATCTTCTCCATCTCTTTTATCAATTCTACCTGGTAAAGGTCCCAGATTGATGAAAAATACTCAAGAATCGGTCGAAGAAGCTTCTCGCAAGCCACTTCTTTCGTGGATGAGTTACATTACCTTAAGATTCTTCCTATGAATCTCAGTCTGGTGTCTGCTTTTCCTACTAATTGTTTTGTGTGGTCATTCCACTTAAGGTCGCTCTAGATAGCTACTCCTAGATATTTTACGTTACATACTATTTAAGCAATTTGTCGTCAACAGTGTAGTTGTGCAGTAGTGGATTTCTTTTTTTATGTGAGCGCAGTCCGTTAGATTTAGTTTGCATTCAGTGTCAACGTCCAGAGACTGCACCATTCGTCAATTTCTGTAAGTCATTTTGCAAATCAGTACTGTCTTGTGGCGTTCCTACTTTGCTATACAGAACCGCATCATCTGTGAACAGTGTTAAAGAGCTTTCGACGCTTTCTACTAGATTATTTACATACATTGTAAACAGTAACGGTCCTATCACACTTCCTTGGGGTTCTCCGAAAATTCCTTTACATTTGTAGAGTTTGTTCCATTAAGTGCGACATGTTGACTTTTATCTGCAAGGAAGTCCTGAATCCTTTCGCGGATCTGGTCCGATACTCAGTAAGCAGGTATTTTTCTCACTAGAAGGCAGTGCGGACGGTGTTAAATGCCTTTCCTCCGTCAAGGAACACGACCTCAACCTAAGCGCCGTTGTCTACAGCGTTATGGATCTCATGAAGGAACAGAGCGAACTGAATTTCGTAAGATCTCTGCGGAATCCGTGTTGATTTCTACAGAGGACACTTTCGTTCTCCGAAAGCGTGGTAACTATTGAGCATAAAACATATTCCATTATTCTACAACAGATTCACAACAATGATATAGATCTATAATTACGTGCATTTGCCCCACAACTCTTCTCGAATACGGGAATGACCTGTGCTGCTTTTTTCCAGTCGCTAGGTACCCTCCGTTGCTCCAGCTAACTGCAGTAAACTGCTGTTGGAAGGGAGCAAGTTCTCTCGCATAAGCTTTGTAGAATCTTAGAGGTATCTGATCTGGTCCTGATGCCTTTCCACTACTAAGCGATTATAGTTGCTTTGCTATTCCGCGATCGATTGCCTCCATATCTGCCATTTCGACGTTAGTACAGTGATTAAAAGGGGAAACCATATTACGATTTTCCGGGGTGAAACAATTTCGGAAGCAAAATTCAGTAATTCGGCCTTCTCTCTGGTATCTTCCGTTTGGGTGCCTGTATGGTCACTGAGTGACTGCATACATGATGTCGATCCGCTTATTAATTTTATGTAAGACCAAAACCTCGTGGGGTTTTCAATCAGATCGGTTGACAAAATTTTTCTTCTAAAGTTAGTGAACGCTCTTCTCATCGGTCTCCTTACGCGTTCCGCTTTGTTCAGCTTTTGTTTGCCTACAAAATTTTGACTTATCATCGTTTACGTAGCAGTTTTGTAATACAGCTATCAAACCATGGTGGGTCTCTCCCACCCCTTAAGGCCTTGCTCGGAACATACTTGTCTAAGGCGTACTGAACGATGCTTTTGAATTTGTTCCCATTTTTGCCGCACTTCTTTGTCATCAGCACTGAATATTCGATGCTGAAAACTCGATACTCTGCAACTTGTATCGTGTCACTCTTGCTAAGCAAAAATGTTTTCCTACCTTTCTTAACATTCCTTATAACACACGTAGTCATAGTTCCTATCAAAATCTTACGATTACTGATACCTTTCTCTACGTTAACTGACTCGATAAGATCAGGTCTGTTTGTAGCTAGGAAGTCTAAGAGTTTCTTTCTCACTTTGCTGTCTTCTATTGCCACACCAGACTTGTGAACGAGTGAGTGGGAAGAAAGGCCAAGCGAGGTAGCGCAGTGTTAGCATACTGGACTCGCATTCAGGAGGATGACGATTCAAACCTGCGCCCGGCCATGCTGAATGGTTCAAATGGCTCTGAGCACTATGGGACTTAACATCTGAGGTCATCAGTCACCTAGAACTTAGCACTACTTAAACCTAACTAACCTAAGGACATCACACATATCCATGCCCGAGGCAGGATTCGAACCTGCGACCGTAGCGGTCGCGCGGTTCCAGACTGAAGCGCCTAGAACCGAACGGCCACAACGCCCGGCCCGGCCATGCTGATTTAGGTTTTCTGTGATTTCCCTAAATCGTTTCAGGCAAATGCCGGGATGGTTCCTTTGAAAGGGCACGGCCGATTTCCTTCCCAATCCTTCCCTAACCCGAGCTTGCGCTCCGTCTCTAATGACCTCGTTGTCGACGGGACGTTAAACACTAACCACCACCACCACCTTCCCTTGTCCGATGGGACCGATGACCTCGCTGATTGTTCCCCTCCCCCCAAATCAACCAACCTGGAAAGAAGCCTTCGACCCACTTAACGATCTTATGTATGACCAGAATTTTCTTGATTTCTCGACAAAACCTCTGCTAAGGTATGACGGTGGAAGATGTATGATTCTCACGTAGATCTATTTACAGATGCACGAATTTCCACTGTCTTTTGCCTGTCTTCATTTGTGCTTCCTTTTTTGAACAGCGAATGCAGTACTCTCTGTTTTCTCAGCATTTTCCGAAAATTGTTAAACCATAGTGGATCGTTTCCGTCCTTAGTCCACTTACTCAGCAACATACATCTCCAGAACGCTATTTACAATCAGTTTAAACTTTATCTATAATTCCTCTATGTCCGTCGTATTGGAACTAAATGATGTCCATCCAACGTCTAAGTTGGATGCTAACGACATTGTAGCTTCTCTTTCTAGCACTAATATTCTCTTAGACTTCTTCATGGATTTATTAACTTTAGTAACCATCATCGCTATGATGACGTCATGATCACTAATCCCTATCTCTATATTGACACTCTGGTAAGACCAGGCCGTTTGTATCTACAAGGTCTAAAACATTTCCAGTGCATGTGGGCTGTCTAACTAACTGCTCAAGACAGTTATCGTAAAATGTATTCAAAAGTACTCCACTAGACTGCGTGCCCATACTACACTCCTGGAAATGGAAAAAAGAACACATTGACACCGGTGTGTCAGACCCACCATACTTGCTCCGGACACTGCGAGAGGGCTGTACAAGCAATGATCACACGCACGGCACAGCGGACACACCAGGAACCGCGGTGTTGGCCGTCGAATGGCGCTAGCTGCGCAGCATTTGTGCACCGCCGCCGTCAGTGTCAGCCAGTTTGCCGTGGCATACGGAGCTCCATTGCAGTCTTTAAAACTGATAGCATGCCGCGACAGCGTGGACGTGAACCGTATGTGCAGTTGACGGACTTTGAGCGAGGGCGTATAGTGGGCATGTGGGAGGCCGGGTGGACGTACCGCCGAATTGCTCAACACGTGGGG
This sequence comes from Schistocerca serialis cubense, assembly GCF_023864345.2. Classification (NCBI taxonomy): domain Eukaryota; kingdom Metazoa; phylum Arthropoda; class Insecta; order Orthoptera; family Acrididae; genus Schistocerca; species Schistocerca serialis. The sequence goes on from NC_064640.1 coordinate 831,635,597, forward strand.
CGTGAGGTCTCCACAGTACATCGATGTTGTCGCCAGTGGTCGGCGGAAGGTGCACGTGCCCGTCGACCTGGGACCAGACCGCAGCGACGCACGGTTGCACGCCAAGACCGTAGGATCCTACGCAGTGCCGTAGGGGACCGCACCGCCACTTCCCAGCAAATTAGGGACACTGTTGCTCCTGGGGTATCAGCGGGGACCATTCGAAACCGTCTCCATAAAGCTGGGCTACGGTCCCGCACACCGTTAGGCCGTCTTCCGCTCACGCCCCAACATCGTGCAGCCCGCCTCCAGTGGTGTCGCGACAGGCGTGAATGGAGGGACGAATGGAGACGTGTCGTCTTCAGCGATGAGAGTCGCTTCTGCCTTGGTGCCAATGATGGTCGTATGCGTGTTTGGCGCCGTGCAGGTGAGCGCCACAATCAGGACTGCATACGACCGAGGCACACAGGGCCAACACCCGGCATCATGGTGTGGGGAGCGATCTCCTACACTGGCCGTACACCACTGGTGATCGTCGAGGGGACACTGAATAGTGCACGGTACATCCAAACCGTCATCGAACCCATCGTTCTACCATTCCTAGACCGGCAAGGGAACTTGCTGTTCCAACAGGACAATGCACGTCCGCATGTATCCCGTGCCACCCAACGTGCTCTAGAAGGTGTAAGTCAACTACCCTGGCCAGCAAGATCTGTCCCCCATTGAGCATGTTTGGGACTGGATGAAGCGTCGTCTCACGCGGTCTGCACGTCCAGCACGAACGCTGGTCCAACTGAGGCGCCAGGTGGAAATGGCATGGCAAGCCGTTCCACAGGACTACATCCAGCATCTCTACGATCGTCTCCATGGGAGAATAGCAGCCTGCATTGCTGCGAAAGGTGGATATACACTGTACTAGTGCCGACATTGTGCATGCTCTGTTGCCTGTGTCTATGTGCCTGTGGTTCTGTCAGTGTGATCATGTGATGTATCTGACCCCAGGAATGTGTCAATAAAGTTTCCCCTTCCTGGGACAATGAATTCACGGTGTTCTTATTTCAATTTCCAGGAGTGTATTTGCATTGAATCCATAGACGTCACACTCTATACTCTGTAGGTTAAAGTCGATATCAACTAATTTTGCACGATCCTGCTGTTTCCTCGTCACTGTACGTATTCTTTCTTTGAGTGGCCGGCCGGAGTAGCCGAGCGGTTCTAGGCGCTACAATCTGGAACCGTGCAACCGCTACGGTCGCAGGTTCGAATCCTGCATCGGGAATGGATGTGTGTGATGACCTTAGGTTAGTTAGGTTTAAGTATTTCTAAGTTCTAGGGGACTGATGACCACAGCAGTTAAGTCCCATAGTGCTCAGAGCCATTTGAACCATTTGAACCATCGCACCTCCACAATGCAAGAACCTCAGCCACTATCATTCAATGACAACCTCAACTATTTCCCTTACTTCCTTAATTATAACCGAAGTGTGTAACATTTCATCCATCTCTGTCTCTTCCGAAATCATTACTTCATCTTGATGCCAACCTCTGCCGTTTCTCTATCTATCATGATACGAATCAAATTGTCCAGGATTGTAGTTTCTGATTCTGTAAGGTGACGGATGAGTATAAAAGAACTCATTATCATTCGGACAATAATCATTCTCATCACTACCTGCGTATTCCAACTTCAGTAGTAAACTTTGAAAATCTTCCAAATGATCTTTATCTAGATCAGCAAAAATAAGCTGTCATGTGCTTGAAGGAAGTTTCATGAGACAAATTCGAATGAACTCTGGAGAACTGTAAGGAATGTACAGAAACTGTTTTTTCAATTAAGTTATTTCAAGGAATCGAGCATAGTTGCTACAAACAGGATGATTAAAATTTTACATCATCAGAATACTATGTTTGACTCATTTCTTGTGCTGCTTGAGATCAATATGGAAGCAATAACAGAAATTTTAACCCCGGATACCTGATGTCAGTAGGAACGAAAATTACTAATGTGTCTAGGTTGACAACGCAAAATTTTTAAATTACGGAAACATGGCACCACGCACTCCGATTGGCCGCGCGATTGCCCTGTTGCTGGATGCTCTGGACAACGCATCTCTGTCTCTTCCGAAATCATGGCGTGGCGCCAAGTTACAATGGTGCGTTGTCGACCTACACAACATAGTCATTTTGGTTACTTCAGGCATCAGCTATCCGAAGTTAAAATTTCATGACAGAGTTTTTCTCCACCCTGTATATCTGAACACATGAAACTCTTTGATGTATAAGAAATGACTGCAATAAAAACCAGACACTTTATTTTACAGACCTGTCTTGATCACACAAACTTTTACACTTCACTTTTATCAGTTTCGGCTACTGCCATCTTCAGATTTGGTACAAAGAAAAACAATGTGTAACCATCTCAGTTCAGCTAGATGAAGCTAAATCTATAAGATAAGGAAGATAAAAAGTGCTTACATGATTAACAGCCGTGTATACCGGCCATACATACCATAAAATATTCTGATACAGCACCAACGTCAAACTAAACATATAGGTACATAGTAAGTGCTGGTGATGAGCAGAATGTGTCTGGTATTTATACAAAGAAACTGAGACCAGCAGAGGGCACTATAGCTAGGGTACATGATTAATCAATACCGCAAATTTAATGGTTAAAATGCTGTATGCGTAGTTATTAATTAAAATTACTTCACATGGCAAAACGAGCATCTGACGAGAAATCATGTACTGACGTACTATACGTGGAATAAGACCCATACGTATAACCCTTATAAAAAGTGCAAATACTAATAATGTGAAGCTCCTAACCTGGCACGGTAAAACATACAATTGTATAAGAGACAGTATAAAAAGTATAAGATTAAAAACACATGTATAAGATGAAATCTTCCAGCCTGACAGATCAATTACCGTAAACGCAGTTGTAAGGTAATTAACGAAACAGTGACTATTAATTAAAAATTAAAAAATCGATAGTCGATAATATATCCGGAATGTGGTCTCAATGGCGGCATGTCGTGGCTTTTTGTATCACTTTCTTGTTTCCCTGTGGTGGAACTTGCGGAGGAAGGCCCAGTCTGCTCGTCGCCGGCGGCCGGTGCACAGGACCGCACGTCCATCCGCTGGGGCGCTCGACGATGCTCAAACTAATAGGTTTCTGAATACATCAAAAGAAGCATTTAGCTTAAACTCATTCTGTTCATTCAGCAGTAATTCCAGTTGCCGTTTTCTGTGCATATGAATCTCCATTTCCTCGAGTAGGTTCAGTAACTGCCCCTTTGGCACCCTATGCAACACTTTCACATTATTCTCTGTGTTTCCTAGCGAATAGTTTTTTCTGTCCAAATGTGTACCGAAAGCGCTCTTAATTTGGTTATACGTATGCTCTCTACAACGAGTCTTGAAATTCCTTCCTTTCTGACCGGTATAAAACTTGTCTTGGCAGCTGTCCGCAGCTCGTGGTCTGGCGGTGAGCATTGCTGCCTCTGGATCACGAGGTTCCGGGTTCGATTCCCGGCCGGGTTGGGGCATTTTCTCTGCAAGGGGACTGGGTGTTTGTGTTGTTCTCATCATCATCATCATCATTCGTGACAGTGGCTACATGGGATTGTGTAAAAATTGGGAATTTGTACGGGCGTTGATGACCGCGCAGTTCAGCGCCCCACAAACCAAACATCATCATCAACCCCAGTCTTGGCAGCTGATCTTATAGACACCAGATTCCAAATATTTGTTGCTGTTGTTGTCAACTTTGTGGCGTAGCCTACAACCAACTGTACTTTTCGTTTGAAATCCAGTTTTTATTTTCGTTTTTCTGGAAACCTGGCCAATTCTCTCGGAAAATGCACCATTGTACGTCAAAGCAACAAACTTCTTGCCTTTTGGTTTCATTGTCTCCTTCTTGTCACATATTTTTGATTTTAGTTTATTATAAAGTTTCATTACATCACGATCCTTATATCAGTTTGTCTTGGCTACTTGTCTAATCACATTTAATTCTTCCACATCGTCATTAGGGGTGAGTGGCAGTTTTAGCATCGTGTTGATCATAGCTCTGAAGTTCCGCTGCGGGAAAACATCAAAGTCATACAGAGAAGCCACGACGTACCGCCATGGAGACCACACTCCGGAAGAATTATCGACTATCGATTTTTTAATTTTTAATTAGTAGTCACTGTTTCGTTAATTACCTTACAATTACGTTTACGGTAATTGATCTTTCAGGCTGGAAGATTTCATTTTAAACATGTGTTTTTAATCTTATACTTTTTATATTGGCTTTTATATAATTGTATATTTTATTACGCCAGACCAGGAGCTTCACATTGTTAGTATTTGCACTTTTTATATGGGTTTCAAGTATGGATCTAATTCCACATATAGTATGTCAGTATATGTTTTCTTGTCAGACGCTCGTTTTGCTATGTGAAGTAATTTTAATTAGTGGCTATGCATACCGCATTTTAACCATTACATTTGCGATACTGATTAATAATTTACTCTAGCTGTAGTGCCCTCTACTGGCCTCAGTTTCTTTGTATAACTACCAGACGCATTCTGATCATCACCAGCACTTGCTATGTACCTACATGTTTAGTTTCACGTTGATACTACATCAGAATATGTTATGGTATGTATGGCTGGTATACACGGCTGTTAATCATGTAAACACTTTTTATCTTTCTTATGCAGCACCAGGCCATTTATAGATTTAGTTTCAGCAAACTGAACTAAGTTGATTACACATTGCTTTTGTTTGTAACACATCTGAAGATGACAGTAGCCGAAACCGGTAATAGTGAAGTGCCAAAGTTTGTGTGATCAAGACAAACCTGTAAAATAAAATGCCAAAAATGTGATAAAGGACTAATATTCAGACTTTACGTCTACAATTGATGAAACCAGGCATTCATCCAAAATTTATATTTTCCGATTAAAATGCTATGACTATGATGAGTTATAGTCCTTTCATAATGTGACACAGTCTCTGGCTCATCTTCATGACGTCAGGCACACGACCTCTGTTATAACAGTGACCTTGACTTAACCTTTCTTCAGTCTTAGATATTCTCTGATTCAGTTTTTGACCTAATTCTCTTCTCCCTCACTTAATCTCCAACTGCTCTTCCCTAAACCTTAATAATGATCTCACCTTCTCAGATTCACCAATAACCACAGGTACTGTCATACTGGAACTCTGTTTAGGATCAACAACCAATTGTGCAACAGAAGTTCCCAAATCACCAACCTTGTCGACTATTTGCTTAATCTCTTCCCTACTCTCTGATATCTCCTTCTCTGAACTATCAAATCCTGAAAATTCTTTTAGAAACTCTGTAGTAATGTTGTATAATTTGTCACCGGCTCTTGAATCATACTGGTAACTGTTTAACTAGGCACTACCTCAAATCTCTCTGTTAACTCAGCCTCATTGTTGTCTCGTTCTTCCCTTAAATTCTGAATTTCTGATTTTAACGCTTCGTTCTATGCAGTAATAATAAATTCTGGTATTTAGTCTGATCTTCTTCAGTGGTGGGAAGCTTACCTTCAACAGCAGAAAGTCTCATCAAAATCTGAATGCAGTTCTTCTCTTAATTGTGTCCTAAATACACCAAACGTTTTGCAACATCTCCATCCATGGATTCAAATTTCTGTTCTACACTATGTATCTGTCCTTGCAAAGTGACGATGTTTATTTCTAATTTATCTGTTATATCACTACCTTGGTCTCAATCCTTTCAGCCAACACCTCACTGAACTCTGTATTACTAGTCTCAAATTTAGTCTCTAACTTGTCACTAAGTTTCTCTGCATTAACCTTGTTGTCGTCCTTTGTCGATACCATGAGTCTGTTGGAAAAGTCTTGATCAACAGTAAATGTTGGAACTGAAATTCAACAGATAAATGCATGATGGGAGAAACACTATAAATTGAACAAAGTGTCGGCGTAGAAGTGAAATATTAAAAAATTTGGTGCACAGTATTCACAAGATGCGCTGTATGGATATTCACAAAGTCCAAGCCGCCTTAACATTCCATCAGTAGAACCTAACACTATCCAGATCCTGATTCACATACAAAATTGTCCACTCCCAAGTGCCTTTCTTCCATATACACAAATAAATAAATGAATGATATTAATTACGCTCTGCTCAATCTATTTATCACCCTTTAAACATCCGGAAATAGCACCATAACCAACTCTATCACTCAAGTCCTTCTCAATGACATACCGCCAAGGGGAGGGGTGGGGGTGCGGGGGGGGGGGGGATTTTCTCAGACCTATGCTTCAAGTCGAAAAACTGATTCTCCAAGAAAGATCACACATCATGCTAACTCGCAGCACTATTAACTTCTTCAGAAAGTCCATCGTGTTCCCCATATGTTTCCCATTGTTAATAACTGATTCATTACACTGAATGAAGTAGACAGCAATTCCTACACTTTCTTCAATCAACGAAATACAGTTATAATCAACCAGAATCCAGGTGTGGAAATAAATATCCCAGAATGCCAGAAACATGAACGAAAAATAACAACAGATCAGAAAAGTATCCTAGCTTCAGAGTACGAAAATTAATATTTATATAGCACATTACTACTTTAAGCTTGAGTATAACATTAATAAAGTATCAAAAATAGCCTACATTCTCCTCTTAAACCATATAAGAGAGTTAAATTTGTCTCAGCCGCGCGGAGTGGCCGCGCGGTTAGAGGCGTCATGTCACAGATTGCACGGCCCCTTCCGCCTGTGATTCGAGTCCTCCCTCGGGCATGGGTGTGTGTGTGTTGTTCTTAGCATAAGTTAGTTGAAGTAGTGTACAAGTCTAGGGGCCGATGACCTCAGCAGTTTGGTCCCATAGGAATTCACACACATTTGCCGCGTTGGGTAGCCGCGCGGTCTAGGGCGTCTTCTCTATGGTTCGCGCACCCCTCCTCCTCCCTTAGGCGTGGGTATGTGTGTGTGTGTGTGTGTGTGTGTGTGTGTGTGTGTGTGTTTGTGTTGTCCTTAGCGTAAGTTAGTTTAAGTTAGATTAAGTAGTGCGTAAGCCTAGGGACCAATGACCTCAGCAGTTTGGTCCAATAGGAAGTTACCACCACCAATTTGTCTCACTGAATTTAACAAATACAACATAATTAATCACATTAATTGAACCCCGAAGTACAGGTAAAGGTGTAAATACACATTAGACTGTTTGTCAAACGTGAATGTAAGTGTGCAGTTGTGTATTCTCAGCGCAAGTAGTAATATCTTGACGTAGAAACATCAATAAAAAAAACTCATAATCACAGCAATTGAGAGGATTTGTGCTTAAAGAAACAATCAGAAACCCGCAACAAAGATAATCCAAAATTGTAATAGACAACACTAATACGAAACAAAATTAAAAGAGAAATTGCATGTAAAAGCCGTCAGGAGGTTCACAGGAAGGGAAGAAATATCTTGCAATAGTACTTCAAAATAAAAGGTGTGTGCGTTTAAAAAAAAGTATAGACTTCTCCTGTAAGTAGTGCTAATCAAGCCCTAATACTTTCATGCATGATTCTAATACACCAGAGAAACAATTAGGAAACGATATCTGACATAAATTTGATTACAAATAATCATACAAACACACACACACACACACACACACACACACACACACGTGCTTTCATAAATTCAACGCAACGCTTAGAAAATCGGGCTGCATGTACCATTTGATACTGAGTGGTCATTATTAAAGTGGAACTACTCACAGAGGTCCAGTGTCGGCTGTAATCACAGCATGGCAGCGAAACTTGGTAGAGATTTTAATGCGTTACTAAATTAAATAAATTATAGAGCTTCGTACACCAATAAATGGTTCAAATGGCTCTGAGCACTACGGGACTTAACTTCGGTGGTCATCAGTCCCCTAGAACTTAGAACTGCTTAAACCTAACTAACCTAAGGACATCACACACATCCCTGCCCGAGGCAGGATTCGAACGTGCGACCGCAGCGCGTACACCAATAAGTATGGTTTGTATGCTGTGCAAAATTCAACAAAGAAACTCTCTTACTGATGAAGAAAGGACGAATTTGCGCTTGGACTTAGAGGACAATGCCACCACAGGCAGTTACTTAACCAAATAGTGTGGGACATGACCACAATGTCAGTTTCGTACCTACTGGATCTCCTGTGCCGGTAACTGGATATGAATTACTGCTTACCGCATAATCACAATAAGTTGTGTGCTGTGAACAGTCGGCAGCTATAGTGCCTCCCACGCCGAAAAATACTAGAATTACTTCTTAAGCCGCATACCTGAGGTTCGGGTCGAATCTAAAACTACCACATTTCAACTTTGCCAACCCGGCTTTGTGGTTTAAGACGCTGGACACCATTTTTAAAGCAACTGGGATTTCAGATGAAGATTCTAAATACATTGACCTACTCTTCAAATTGGAAGAACAGTCTGAACTAATCAGCGGCCTTATCCTGCCGCCGCAACATTCAGACAAGTGCAGCATAGCGAAGACAGTTTACTTGCAACGACTTTCCCAAATACCAGAACGACAGCTGCAAGAGGTCACCTACAAACAGTATGTCCATGACAGCACACATTCAGAACTTTGGCGTCACCTCCACACAACTCTTATGCCGGATTCTACCTTACGGATTCTGTGGATCATCAAGTTACCGGCAGAGTTGCAGCTTGCGATGATATCATGCAAGTCTGAACATCCAGAAAAATGACTCGCACTAGCTGATCGCAGGCCGTCGGTGATACGCCACTGGCGGCTACCAAACAGGCAGATGGATGCCACCCCACAAGACGGTATACCAGCGATATCTCACACACTGCCCATGGTCAGACGAGCCACCTCAACACAACACGAGGGTGACCTCGTACCTTCCCGACAGCCAATAGCGCACCACCTCATGCCCACCTCCCCCGCCCCACACAGCAATGACTCATCTGCCGTTACAGCCAGCCTACAGTTGTCCATCTGCTTGTTCCACAGTCAGTTTAGACAAGTCGCCTGCAGATGTTGTGCTCCTTGTGTGTTTACAAATGACGTTAGCAGACCGAAATCGGCACTTCAGCGCACTCTAATGAGCAAAGTCGCCTTCTTCACACGCTCATAATGCAAACTCATGTTGCCTCCATGATGGTCATGCACAGACGCCTTTTTGTGCAGGACCTCGTTACTCAACAATACTTTTAGTGGATAGGGGCTCTGACATCAGCTCCTTACCACACAGCAGCACATTAACCTTCTAACCGACATCATCACTCTTGCTTCACTCAATGAACAACTCACGATATCAGTCTATGACACTACTACGCACACCGTTCACCTGTCGACGATCCTGCAGCGCATTTGGACTTTCTACATAACAGATGTTTGTTGACTGCCCAGCATGGACTTTCTACAATTCTTCCACTTTTCGTCTGACATAGTCCGAGTAGCACTGATGCACCACCCTATCACGAATTGCACTGAGGGACTTTTCGCTTCGACCATGACTACAAGACCTCCTTCACCTGAACGCCTTTCTACTAATGACTCCACTTCCGATGCACTCTGCAAGTGTGAGCAGTTTTTAGATGATATTCTCGCTATACACTAGCAATATGTTGACTGCAACCCACAAGAACAGGTGCTACACGTAGAAAACACGGATCTCCAGCATCGCATGAATGAGACTCAGTCAGTGCTCACATCGGCGCACTATCACTTCATGCCCTGCGCTCTCAACAGTCGGCTGCAGCACACGGGGCAACGCTTAAAACCACGCTCTCCCCTCCACCCCCCCCTCCCCACACACACACACACTCAGCCGCAGTCTGTGCAGAACAGTAGTCACTACTCCACTGCGCACTCTGACAGTGACCAAGAACAATCGCTGCAAGGTTAGTACACTGCAGTGGGCAGTGCTCGTAAACGTGAAATGGAACCGCTCACTTCTCGCACGCGGGTCCACGCATGTGCATTGTGAGACAGAACTATGCACAGACTCGTGACCACCGAACCACCGACAGTCCTCCTGTTCGCTACAAACCTTGATGTTTGTGTCAAGTGGACCTACAGACTACTAAAACTGTGAGGAGGAACTTTTAATGATAGGCATCATCCGATACTCAGGCAGCCTGTGGGCTTCCCACATGAAGCTTGTCCCTAAGAAAGGCAGGTCAATCAGGCCTTGTGGAGACTATATGGTCTTCAACTCCAGAATCATAAACGATAGCTGTCCTGTACCTAACATCCTAGACTTTACACTCGCACTCGCCGACGCTGAGGTGTTCAGTGTTATTGATTGTACACAGATGTATTTATTAATACCAATGCACCCAGATGACATCCCAAAAACGGCGATCATTATCCCTTTTGGACTGTATGAGTATATCCTCATGCCATATGCCTTAAGAATGCCGGACAGATGTTGAAATATGTTATTGACGGACTACTTCATCAATTTCCATACTCCTACACCTATCTTGATGACGTACTCATCTCCTCCAGCACCAATGAAGAACATTCACCGCGTCTAAAACATGTTCTAGCCAAGCTACACAAAAGTGGTGTTGTCATTAACGAAACAAAATCGCCACTCCGACAAACGGAAGTGACGTCAGGCGTCAAACCAACCATGGAGTGCATGGACATGGTGAGAAACCTTCCACTTCCAGTAACTTTTCACGACGTGCGACGATTCCTTGGAATCCTCAACTTCTATTGGCGACACATTCCGCACACAGCCACATTGGAGTCTCCTCTCATAGACGCCATGGCAGGTGAAGATAAACACAGGAAAAAGGAAGTGAAGTGGACCACAGAGGTGACAACAGCATTCCGTCGGGTGAAGAACTATGTAGCACAAGCTGTCACTTTGACACGTTCTCACCCCAAAGCACGGCTTACCCTCACAACTGATGAGAAGAACACGGCGGCAGGGGTAGCGCTTCTGCAGTTAGTAGACCAGGTGCCCCAACGGGTTCGGTTCATCTGAAAGAAACTATCTTCCTCGCAATCTAAGTGGTCAGCTTTCGAATGAGAGCTCCTCACGGTATACTCAGTGGTTCAGAATGGTTCAAATGGCTCTGAGCCCTATGGGACTTCACTTCTGAGGTCATCAGTCCCCTAGAACTTAGAACTACTTAAACTTAACTAACCTAAGGACATCACACACATCCATGACCGAGGCAGGATTCGAACCTGCGACCGTAGCGGTCGCGCGGTTCCAGACTGTAGCGCCTAGAACCGCTCGGCCACTCAGGCCGGCATACTCAGTGGCCAAACACTTCTGTAACGATACGGTTGGCCACCATGTGATGGTGTACACGTATCACAAGCGTCTGGTGGATGCCATCAAAAACCCATCTCAGGATGCCACCCATGCCGATTCAGATATCCAGACCTCATTGCACAGTACACTACTGACTTACATCACGTCCACAGTGCAGATAATATCGTTGCAGACTGCCTTTCAAGACGGTGTGGCCGAGCGGTTCTAGGCGCTTCAGTCTGGAACCGCGCCACCGCTATGGTCGCAGGTTTGAATCCTGCCATGGATGTGTGTGATGTCCTTAGGTTAGTTAGGTTTAAGTAGTTCTAAGTTCTAGGGGACTGATGACCTCAGATGTTAAGTCCCATAGTGCTAAGAGCCATTTGAACCATCTTTTGAAGCTTTCAAGAATCAATAAAATTTCTCTCCAGTACGACTACAGACACATGATGACGATGCAAGCATTGCAGACCTTGTTAAAAACAGCGACACAAACCTTCCCATCAAACGTCAGTCTGTTCTCATATCTCAAGCAACACTGCTCTGTGACGTTTCGCAGAATGAACCACGACCCCTAGTGCCTCTTATGATATGCAGTGAAATATTCGAGCAGTTACATACCCTCAGCCACCCCAACGTCATGACTATAGTTCACATGGACACATTCATATGAGCCAACGTCAAATCGACAGCTGCTGCAAGGCACAAAGCTGTCTTGCGTACCGCATAGCAAGACAAGCTGCCACGCACAACTTCGCCTCGGTTGCTTCTCCATACTGAAGACTCGGTTCTGACATGTCCACCTTGACATTGTTGGGTCTCTGCCAGAGTCAGAAGGACATCACAGTGAGTAGAGGCTGTACCTATTAATGAAATCACTGCTGAAACAACTGCGTGTGCGTTTGTTGCGATGTGGATCGCTCAGTTTGGCACTCATGAGCTGGTTACTACTGATCTTGGTTGCCAATTTGAGTCGGCCCTCTTCGGTGCCCTGTGTCACCTCTGCAGGATCGCTCACATGTGACCTACCACATACCACATCCAAAGTAACGTCCTCGTTGAGAGGTGACACAGAACCATGAAGTCAGTCCTGATGTGCCATGGCAGGTCCTGGGCTGAGGTGCTCCCATAGGTCCTACTCAGTATTCACTCTGTGTACAAGGACGACCTACAAACCGAGCGAGGTGGCGCAGTGGTTAGACACTGGACTCGCTTTCGGGAGGACGACGGTTCAATCCCGGGTCCGGCCATCCTGATTTAGGTTTTCCGTGATTTCCCTAAATCACTTCAGGCAAATGCCGGGATGGTTCCTCTGAAAGGGCACGGCCGACTTCCTTCCCCATCCTTCCCTAATCCGTTGAGACCGATGACCACGCTGTCTGGTCTCCTTCCCCAAACAACCAACCAACCAACCAACGACCCACAAGTCTTGCTGGTAGAGGTGGTCTATGGAGAGCCTGCTGACTTTTCACACCCTACGGGTAACACCGATCAGACGGACTTATCCATACTAGTGCGTAGTGCTCAGCAACATATCCAGAATATGCACGTCCTATTTTCCTAACCTTATTCGACACCAAAAGTAGGATATTTCTACCTACAAAATTTCTGTGCAGAGCAGCGCAGAACGGCGCAGAGGAGTGCAGAACTGCACAGAATGCAGCTGTGTGTTCGTAGGTGCGTAATAAGGTTCCAGAGTGCGCGCGCGCCCATCAGTAAAAATGGGAAACGAGAAACGCCGTCCAAAAGCTGCGCACGAACGAACTATTTCCTTCGATGTACCAACACTACGTGGAACTTGTTCATTTTTGGGCAGAGTGGCGCGGCTTGTTGTCCTTACCGGCCACGCCATGCTACACCGAACATCATTTCTTGGTTTTTGCGGGGCGGCTGGTATCGACGCGGTTTTATAAGCCGCTCCTTAAAATCCGCCGTTCCTTAAAATCTGCCGCCTAGTCTGCCTAGGCCTAGAGCCATTGACTCGCGGACTGTGCTACTGAACGTCAACGTTGAGCGTACCGAGTTCATCGTGCTGCTGAACGCTCAGAAACGATGCCATTTGTGCATACGATACGTGTGCCTCAACGTGGTATACGCGATCGCAGCGCGCTGCAGTGGCAGTTGTCGGTTGTATCTGGATCGCAAATGGCACTGTTTAGGAAATGGACGTCAGCTCTATTAAAACGCACATTTCCTCCATTGCCCATATGCTAGTCATGTTGTTCCGTCTGTAGTATACCTTAATAAAAATTTCAATGTCCGTGAACTTTTTTGCCGGCCGGAGTGGCCGTGCGGTTCTAGGCGCTACAGTCTGGAACCGAGCGACTGCTACGGTCGCAGGTTCGAATCCTGCCTCGGGCATAGATGTGTGTAATGTCCTTAGGTTTAATTAGTTCTAAGTTCTAGGCGACTAATGACCTCAGAAGTTAAGTCGCGTAGTGCTAAGAGCCATTTGAACCATTTTTTGAACTTTTTTTAGATTTCTTTATTTTGGCACTGGGTTACAAGGACCATACAGCCAACAACGGTTATAAAGTGCCGAAGAAACATAATTGTAAAAAAGCAGAACAGAACAAAATTACGAAGTTGTATTCAAACACACTCTTAAAGTAAATTAAAAGCGCAATTAGACAAACACCAGACAGCCGGTGGCAGTGGTAACATCGACATTGCAGCAAAGTTACACACAGCACTATACATCAAAATTACGCTTTATCTTAAAGTAAAAGACAAAACGTGAAGGGGAAAACACCGTACATCATACAATAAGTACAACAATAGCTGAAAAACAAAATTTCAAATAACATCATACAGTATAACAATATGAGAAACGTAACACACAGACAGACGTACTTAAAGTGAAAGAAAATCCCAAATTACAAACACAATACAAACAACGGTATGTACAATAGTGCCAGTAGAATAGTGACGTAAAATGCACAAGAGAGCAATAATGAAAATTTAATGTACAAAGAGAGGTCTGAACGCAAATTATAACATAAAAGTACGCTCCCGATTACGAATCGGGCTATCATTGAACATGTTATAAGGCAAAAAGGAAAGTACCATGTCCAGTCAATGACGACATCGGCTCATAAAGTTCCGACACAAAGATAAAAATCATTTCGTCATTCTCACTTTGTAGTAAAACCCTAGTCATTCTTGCTTGATCACTGTTCCTACTGAGCAGCAGAATCTTTATTGCATATAAATACAAGACTTGAAACAAGAAACTGCAAAATATTTTACTAGATTAAATCAATCGGACAGACTTCCTCCTCAGAAGGAGTACACTTATATTTGCATAGCATTGAATATTATAGATATACTTTTATTACACTAATAAGAGAGGCTCAGAGCCTATTAAAAAAAACTCCGGCGATACACTAACCATCAACACATCACTTTTTCCTTACACTTCTATGCCGCTATTCATTGCGATAAACCGACCAACTTGATTGGTGGCCATACTTTCCTGTAACCATCTTGCCGTAATGGTAACACATGTTCCAGTCAGATCACCGAGGTTAAGCGCTGTCGGGCTGGGCTAACACTTGGATGTGTGACCATCTGGTCTGTCGAGCGCTGTTGGCAAGCGGGGTGCATTCAACCCTTGTGAGGCAATCTGAAGAGCTACTTGATTGAGAAGTAGCGACTCCGGTCTCGTAAACAGACTTACGGCCGGGAGAGCGATGTGCTGACCACATGCCCCTCCGTATCCGGATCCGGTGACGCCTGTGGGCTGAGGATGTCACGGCGGCCGGTCGGTACCGTTGGGCCTTCAAAAGCCTATTCGGAGTGAGAGAGATGTTACTAAATGACATTTGATTAATACAAATGAAAGCCAATGTGGCGCCTCGCGTCTCTGAATTGAAGAGAGATGGCGTGCATGTGACGTAGGTGGCATGGTCGCATCGTGTGGGTCTACGTTCCAACGCACCGCCAGAATATCTGACATGCTGCACGTTCGGGAGGACTCCCCAACATGCTATTCCAAGCCATGACGTCAGAAACTAGGCACGCTCAACACTCAGCGTTCGAATGCGTGGTCCGTTTACCGAGGCCTAAACACGTTGCTGTTTCCAGATGGAATTAATACGCAACTGATGAAGCTGTTGTATCGTTGGGGATTGGAAGTTGAGCATAAAAGTTATCTTAGGAGCACATGAAGAAGAAGGAAAAATTGTCAAATTTTTGCCAGTGTTTGTATTCCGATTTACTGGGTATGATGATTTCCATTAATTAAGGAGCTATTTTTTTATAACCTAGTAGGCTTCCGGCGGCGGCGACACGTTCCCGGCTCTAAGGACGTCTTCTAAATCAACACCCGTACGGAAGGAAAAAGGGAAGTAAATAGTCACTCAAATCCAGTGTTTGGATGGAAACATTCATATATAAGACTCCTATTACCTAAGCTCAACTATTCCCCATGTTTTCCCCAAACTAAAGTACATTTATACACTGAAGAGCCAAAGAAACTGGTACACCTGCCTAATATCGTGTAGGGCCCCGGCGATCACGTGGAATGCCGCAACACGACGTGGCATGGACTCAACTAATTTGTGAGGTAGTGCGGGAGGGAACTGACACCATGAATTCTGCAATGCAGTCCATAAACCCGTAAGAATACGAGGGGGTGGAGATATCTTCTGAACAGCACGTTGCAAGGTATCCCAAATATGCTCAATAATGTTCATGTCTGGGGAGTTCGGTGGCCAGCGGAAGTGTATAAAATCAGAAGAGTGCTCCTGCAGGCACTCTGTAGGAATTCTGGACGTGTAAGGTGTTGCATTGTCCTGCTGGTATTGCCCAAGTCCGTCGGAATGCACGATGGACACGAATGGAAGAAGGTGATCAGACAGGATGCTTCCGTACGTGTCACCTGTCAGAGTCGTATCTAGACGTATCAGGGGTCCCATATCTCTCCAACTGCACACGCCCCACGCCATTATAGAGCCTGCACCAGCTTGAACAGTCCCCTGCGGACATACAGGGTCCATGGATTCATGAGGATGTCTTCAAACCCGTACACCTGCATCCGCTCGATACAATTTGAAACGAGACTCGTCCGACCAGGCAACATGTTTCCAGTCATCAATAGTCCAATGTCGATGTTGACGGGCCCAGGCGAGGCGTAAAGCTTCGTGTCGTGTAGTTATCAAGGGTACATGAGTGGGCCTTCAGCTTCGAAAGACAATATCGATGATGTTTCATTGAATGGTTCGCACGCTGACACTTTTTGATGGTCCAGCACTGAAATCTGCAGCGATTTGCGGAAGGGTTGCACTTCTGTGACGTTGAAAGACACTCTTCAGTCGTCGTTGGTCCCGTTCTAGCACGATCTTTTTCCGGCCGCAGCAATGTCGGAGATTTGATGTTTTACCGTATTCCTGATGTTCACGGAACACTCGTGAAAACGGCCGTATGGGAAAATCCTCACTTCATCGCTATCTTGGAGATGCTGTGTCCTATCGCTCGTGCGCCTACTATAACACCACGTTCAAACTCACTTAAGTCTTCTCAACCTGCCATTGTAGCAGCAGTAACCGATCTAACAACTGCGCCAGACACTTGTTGCCTTATGTAGGCGTTGCCGACCACACCGCCATATTCTGCCTGTTTACATATCTCTGTATTTGAATACGCATTCCGATACCAGTTTCTTTGGCCCTTCAATGTACTCACCTATGAGTCACGATGTGGGAGAAGATTAGTGATTAAATGTATTGAAGAATTAGTCGAAAATATGGATGGCTGTTTAGCTGTAAACTGCACTAACTATTGCAAAAACGGTTTTCGCGTGATTAGATTCCCTTGTGATCCCAAACGAAGGAATAGACGCGCCATAAATTGTCGCAGATAACTCGGATCCAGTACCTGTTACTCAGTTGTGTTGATAAAAGTAGTTTACACATGAAACCAATTTTATACAGTTGTGTTTATTCCTTCAGTCGAAATCTACACTGAAGCAGTTGCTATCAAAATTTTTCGATTCCTGAGATACTTTCGCAATTGACAAAGTGATATATTTATGTCGTTATCATAAACATACATACACAAACTGAATAATAGTGATATTTCTTATATAGGTACGGTCGGACGAGTGATATTTTTGTAGCGGATTGGTCGGTGTGATGGATTCGGCACAAGTAACATAACCTTTAAAGAATGAAGTTTTGACCACAACTCAATAAGCAACGAAGTTTCTATGTTACCTATGTGTTAATGATTAAAACATTTAATAAATTCCCTCCCGCCGGAGGTTCGAGTCCTCCCTCGGGCATGGGTGTGTGAATTGTTCATAGCAAAAGTTAGTTACTTTAAGTAGTGTGTAAGTCTAAGGACCGATGACCTCAGCAGTTTGGTCCCTTAGAAATTCACACACCTTTGAACATTTAATAAACACACAGAATTTATAATTGGTGTTTTTTTTAGAGGGGGGAGGTTGATTACTCAGACCTCCATGCTGGGCAAGACCTATTTTAACGTGACGAACAAAAAATAACATAAAATATTATTTTTGGGTAATAGGTCTATATGACATCGATTATAGATTTAAGTGTCAGGAAGTCATTTCTGAAAGTATTTGTATGGAGTACAGCCATGTATGGAAGTGAAACATGGACGATAAATAGTTTGGAAGAGAAGAGAATAGAAGCTTTCGAAATGTGGTGCTACAGAAGAATGCTGAAGATTAGATAGGTAGATCACACAACTAATGAGGAGGTATTGAATAGGACTGGGGGAGGAGTTTGTGGCACAACTTGACTAGAAGAAGGGATCGGTTGGTAGGACATGTTCTGAGGCATCAAGGGATCACCAATTTAGTATTGGAGGGTAGCGTGGAGGGTAAAAATCGTAGAGGGAGATCAAGAGATGAATACACTAAGCAGATTCAGAAGGATGTAGGCTGCAGTAGGTACTGGGAGATGAAGAAGCTTGCACAGGATAGAGTAGCATGGAGAGCTGCATCAAACCAGTCTCAGGACTGAAGACCACAACAACAACAACAGGTCTATATGAGTATAATGCTCTTAACGACTGCGATAGCCAGACACGACCCACGACCTGCCATCACAGCTTTATTTTGAAAACTACCTCTCACCTCCTCGTTAAGGGAGGAAAGCGAGGTTCTGAGTTCGAGTTCTAGCCTGGCGCACAGTTTTGATCTGTCAGGAAGTTTCAGTCAATTTATTTGTACATTGATTTAATGTGTAACGGGTTTTTCAAGCGATGAGCACGTCTGTATAGCGTAGCAGATGATCGAAAAACGGTGATATTTCAGTGCTTATAATTCTCTTTCAGCAATTACAGATGATTAGTGTCGTTGTGAAGAAGAGGGGTGTGTCGTAGGCCTGAGGAATGTCAGGGAGTACTTGAGCGTCACGAGCAGTTAATGCTTCAGACAAGTAATTCTGACAGGCGACGTGGGAGCGACGTTGTTGGTACAGACGTATTCTGACGCGCCGTCATTTCGCCACCAGTTTCACAGGCTTCTTTCTCGCTGTCTCCGTATCAGCGTGGGTCCCAAGATGGTGAGAAGCTCCTTATCTGGAGGCACCCATGCATCATACGCGAACACCGCCACCGGTTCCAGCGAGGCACTTGGCATAAAAACACAGTAAATATTTATCATTATATTTTATAGCCTCAGGTTGCAATTGTACAGGTGAAAATATCTCACAACTACTGCTGTAATTATGAAAGTTTAATGACGATTTCTGTGGACCTGGAACTAGGTTAGCTAATAAATAGAGACGTAAATTCACTGTATTAAAATTTTATATGTTCTAAAGTAATTATCAAAAGGAGAAGTTTCAGTAAAATTCTGTACTTGTGTAGAATCTTTCATTGCAACCCACTATAAGCACATAAAATGCTTGTTTATCTAGACTTTTTATATCTGACGAATAAGATAATTATCTAAGAAGCACCAATTTAGGTTTGGAAAACACCAGTTCCGAAATGGAGCGTAGCCTTGTAGAAGCAACGAGTCCATTGCTTTAGCATTACGTCATTCTCATGTCCTGTTACATCGATAAAAATTAGGGAATCTTTCATAACCCATAAAAAAGAGGTCCTTCCAGATATTTTGTCATCAGATACGTTGTATTTTGTGTAGTAACCGTACAAATTTAATGTATCAGCGCAGTGGTATCTTCGTCACAGTAATTGTTGTTAGTAAATAGTATACCATCTCAAGAGCACGTCCAGTACATACAAGTGCAAGGAATATTTCTTTCGTGTTGTAATGTAGAACTAATCTAGTTGAAAAGACCAAGACTGATGTATTAGTAGGCTGAGATACGCGTTGATACTAATGTACAGGTGAATTTTTCAGGCCATCACGTTCCTAACTCCTGTGAAAATTTCGTGGTATAGGCGTAGTTTTACGTGCTTCAGATATTTAATGTGTTGTTTATTCTTATATGCAGTTCTCTTTTTGCAGCTTCCTATATCAGTATCTTCACATTGCAATACTAATTTTGTTTTAATTCCCGTGGATATGTTTCTCATCATCTAGTAACATGTTTGCTTCAGTTATTTTCTGTTCTGTTCAGTACTTATCACTGCTGAGAAATAAATAGGTAGACATGAAGTATAAAAATGTAGAATGTTAATAAAGATTGTTTTGTTTAAAAAGCTTAAACAGTTTCCGCATAAAAAATTTGGAGGCCTTACTTTCCAGCATGCTGACATAAATCAGTACCTCACAGGGAATGAATCTTGGTAGTGTGTTATGTGCCAGATGCATTATCGGAAATAAGTCTTGAAGAGAACATCCAGGGTCTCATGATCCTTCTTTGTATATCGTCCACACCCCTTCCCTATAGTGGTTCTTGGATTTCTTGGCACTCTTGCACAGATTTTGTGAACTCCGACCCTAGCATCTGTATGTTCCACCTCCTCACAGAATACCTAACTCGCTGATAGTTTTGTTTGACAGCAAGGCTGTATTTAGCAAGGACCTCCCGATTTTTACCCATTGTTCTTTTCGTTTTGCAATGCAAACGTTCTTCTTACCCGTTTACTTTGTGGTTCGAGATTATACACTAAGGAAAAAAAAGACGAAGAAGAAAAAAATCGACCCACCACGAAAGAATTATCTGAATGGGACAGAAATCGATATACAGGGCGAGTCAAAGTCCTTGGACACCTTCATAAGTTGGAAGATTAAAGGGAAAATTGAAATATGATGGGAACATAGGTTTGACGTGGGGCCGCAACTTTTGGAGTGAATGTCATTCATGGCTGCCATCTTGAAATACGCCATTTTGGATTCAAGTCATTTATTTTAAATGGGAAGGGGGGTGTATGACACATCAAATGACACTCGCTTGAGCTCTGGAATTGAATGGTGTAATTTGTTTTTGTCTATCTTGCACAGTTTGTAAGTTATTAATGTTCAAATTTCAGACCCATTTTAGATCACCTGGAACAAAGAGAGACATGAGTCGGTATCAAGGTAACTTTGAACATTAATAACTTCTAAACTGTGCAAGATAGACAAAAACAAATTACACCCATCACTTCCAGAGCTCAAGCGAGTGTTACTTGATGTGTCATACACCCCCCTTCCTATTAAAAAAAAATGACTTGAATCCAAAATGGCGGATTTTAAGATGGCGGCTATGAACGACATTCACTCCAAAATTTGCGGCCCCACGTCAAACCTATGTTCCCATCATCACATTTCAGTTTTCCCTTTAATCTTCCAACTTATGAAGGTGTCCAAGGACTTTTGACTCGCCCTGTATATATGATGTTCACGTACAGGAAAATAATGATTACAGTCTCAGACAAATTGAATGATTTATTCAAGAGAAAGAGCTTCACAAGTTGAACAATTCAATAACGCGCTGGTTTACCTTTGGGGATTATGCAAGTAGTTATTCAGCTTGCTGTTGACTGATAAGAGTTGTTGGATGTCCACCTGAGGGATATCGTGCCAAACTCTATCTAAGTGACCCGTTAGATTGTCGAAAATCCTGAGATGGTTGGAGGGCCCTGCCCGTAAGGCTCCAACGTTCTCAATTGGGGAGAAATCTGGAGACCTTGATGCCCAAGGTAGGATTTGGCAGTCACGAAGACAAGAAGTAGAAACTCTTTCCGTGTGTGAGTAGGCATTATCTTTTTGAAATGTAAATACAGGACGGCTTGCCATGAAGGGCAATTAAACGGGTCACAAGATTATCATACGTACATCTACATCTACATCTACATTTATATTCCGCAAGCCACCCAACGGTGTGTGGCGGAGGGCACTTTACGTGCCACGGTCATTACCTCCCTTTTCTGTTCCAGTCGCGTATGGTTAGCGGGAAGAACGACTGTCTGAAAGCCTCCGTACGCGCTCGAATCTCTCTAATTTTACATTCGTTATCTCCTCGGGAGGTATAAGTAGGGGGAAGCAATATTTTCGATACCTCATCCAGAAACGCACCCTCTCGAAACCTGGCGAGCAAGCTACACCGCGATGCAGAGCGCCTCTCTTGCAGAGTCTGCCACTTGAGTTTGCTAAACATCTCCGTAACGCTATCACGGTTACCAAATAACCCTGTGACGAAACGCGCCGTTCTTCTTTGGATCTTCTCTATCTCCTCCGTCAACCCGATCTGGTACGGATCCCACACTGATGAGCAATACTCAAGTATAGGTCGAACGAGTGTTTTGTAAGCCACCTCCTTTGTTGATGGACTACATTTTCTAACGACTCTACCAATGAATCTCAACCTGGCACCCGCCTTACCAACAATTAATTTTATATGATCATTCCACTTCAAATCGTTCCGCACGCATTCTCCCAGATATTTTACGGAAGTAACTGCTACCAGTGTTAGTTCCGCTATCATATAATCAAACAATAAAGGATCCTTCTTTCTATGTATTCGCAATACATTACATTTGTCTATGTTAAGGGTCAGTTGCCACTCCCTGCACCAAGTGCCTATCCGATGCAGATCTTCCTGCATTTCGCTACAATTTTCTAATGCTGCAACTTCTCTGTATACTACAGCATCATCCGCGAAAAGCCGCATGGAACTTCCGACACTATCTACTAGGTCATTTATATGTATTGTGAAAAGCAATGGTCCCATAACACTCCCCTGTGGCACGCCAGAGGTAACTTTAACGTCTGTAGACGTCTCCCCGCTGTGCAGTACGTCTCGTACCGCTGTGCAGTAAGAGTGCTACGGATGACAACCAAAGGGGTCCTTCTATGAGATGGATTGGCACCCCTTGTAAGGTGCCTCTTACGTGAGTTTTAATAAATTATTCTCTCTTATTGATGTATTCACGATACTTAGGAAGTGCCGTAGTCCGTAGCCGGCCATGAGTCGGAGAGCATTTCCCACGCTGGCTGGCTAGGTGACGAAGCGACCATATGTCGCGCGTAGTGGGGTGGGGCTCGGCGTTGGACCATAGCAACAAGCATTAGCCTGGGAAATATACATGACGGGAAGTACCACCATCTTGACACCAAAGTCACCGATTTTGTTTATTTATATTTAATAATTAAAGTCATTTATGACAACATGAATACTGGGAGGAGCCTCAGGATGTTTAGAACTATTTATCATAATTTTGCCTCGTTAAAATTCACACCCGTTCATTAACAAATGCATATCTTAGTAAGTACGAACTTGACCGGAAATCCACGAACTGTGACGAAACTAGTAAGAAATACGGACTGCGCGCCAAAGTCGGCAGTCGGCCTTAACAGCTCTTCCTGTCTTGTTCGATGGTAGCAATGCTCTCGGTTACGAGTAGTTTGTGACATGAGTGTTTCATTATTGATCTAATAGGAATAAAAGTGACATTACGGCGTTTTGAATGTTAATTTCGAGCCGGCCGTGGTGGCCGAGCGGTTCTAGGCGCTACCGTCAGGAACCGCGCGACCGTTACGGTCGCAGGTTCGAATCCTGCCTCGGGCATGGATGTGTGTGATGTCCTTAGGTTAGTTAGGTTTAAGTAGTTCTAAGTTCTAGGGGACTGATGACCTCAGACGTTAAGTCCCAGAGTGCTCAGAGCCATTTTTTTTGTTAGTTTCGAGTAAACAGATACCCCAAAGTTGATCGACAGCAATTTCAGATAATTAGCTTCCACTGACAGAGACATACAATGCGCCAATGAAGAATCTGCGCGGGACGACATTTACGAGAGCTGCACCGCGCACGGGTAGGAGGAAATCCGACGACACGACCCCCAAGGTGGATCAAGGAAAGTCCGACTTACACTCGCAACCGGCCTTTAGTGGCCGTGCGGTTCTAGGCGCTACAGTCTGGAACCGCGTGACCGCTACGGTCGCAGGTTCGAATCCTGCCTCGGGCATGGATGTGTGTGACGTCCTTAGGTTAGTTAGGTTTAATTAGTTCTAAGTTATAGGCGACTGATGACCTCAGAAGTTAAGTCGCATCATGCTCAGAGCCATTTGAACCATTTGAACCTCAGTAGTTAAGTCCCATAGTGCTCAGAGGCATTTTAACCATTTTTTTTTACACTCGCAAATTCCGGGTGGAAATGCTGACCAGTTATACTGTACGTCACGTACACCACCCTCTACGGACTCGCGGCTAAACTGAGTAATAACAGATCAGTTTAGAAGCGAGGGGATCTTGCACCCTGACCATCACTCCTGGTTGTCGGGCCGTATGGCCAGCGACAGTCAGGTTGGTATTCCACCACTGTCCGTGGTGTCTCCAGACGCGTCTTCGGCCTGAAATCTCATTCGCTGGAATAGAAATGTCATCAGTGATAAGTCCTGCTTCGAATTCAAATTCGATGACCAGCAAAGACGTGTCTATAGACGCTCCGGACAGCGATGGGAAATGAACTTGACTGTCGCCCACCATACGGCCTGACTGCCAGAAGTGATGGTGTGGGGTGGCACTTCTTTTCGTAGCAGGACCCATTTGGTTGTCATCCGTGGCACCCTTACAGCATAGCGGTATGTCGACGATATTCTACGATCCTTTTGTTGGCCTTCATGGTAAGCCATCTGGGTATTACGTCTCAGCAAAATAATGTCCGCCTGCACACTGCAAGAGTTTCTAGGACTTTTCTTCGAGCTTTCCAAACCCTACCTTGGCCAGCAAGGTCACCGAATCTCTCCCCAGTTGAGAATCTTTGAAGCACTATGGACAGGGCCTTCCATCGAGCTCGGGATTTTTACAATCTAACGCGCCAGTTGGACAGAATTTGGCGCACTGTTCTTCAGGACGACATCCAACAACTGTATAAATCGCCGGCTGGGGTGGCCGAGCGGTTCTAGGTGCTACAAGTCTGTAACCGCGTGACCGCTACGGTCGCAGGTTCGAATCCTGCCTCGGGCATGGATGTGTGTGATGTCCTTAGGTTAGTTAGGTTTAAGTAGTTCTAAGTTCTAGGGGACTGATGACCTCAGAAGTTGAGTCCCATTGCGCACAGAGCCATTTGAACTGTATCAATAAATGCCAACCCGAATAACCGTTTCCATAAGAGCCAAAGATGGACCAATGCATTGTTCAATTCGCGTTTGTGCATTTCTTGCTGACGGGACAGTTTTTTAAGTAAAAGGACATAATGGCAGACGTCACTTCATCTACCGTTTCCTCAAGATCTACAGGATTTATAATCGAAGTTTTTACTTCAGAAAGCATGAGTTAAGGTCCCTCCTATATGAGTCCTAGTCTGTTTTCCTAGAATTCGTATAGGCCAGTGCCTGTTCAACACTCATTTTAAATGGAAACTTATCTTCTCAGATAAGAGTGGCCCGACGTGATACTCACTCGGAAGAACCCAAAAGGTATGTGGATTACTGCTTCCCTTCTGCTATTTCTGAAGGTAGGTTGCCTACCCCTACTCAAGATCTCTAAATTACTCAATAGGAATTCCAGTACGTACTCAACACTGCTGTTGGTGTCGCTGCTCCCCCACACCCCTTGTGGGCATTAGCATCACAACCAACCAAATGTTGTTCATTCAACTGCAAGCAGCTGTCTACCAGTCTCCTCACTTCCTGGGAACGAGAAGCACTGTCCTTTTGAAAGGTAAGCTGACACCAATAAAAATTTCCTCGTACTTCCATCGTCATTCTGTTTCATGCTTATGGTTATTAAATCCCTAGAACAAAAGTCCACCATCGGTATGAATGAAATTCAATTTTTGACATAAATGTATGTTCTGTTTTTTTTTTTTTTTTTTTTTTTTCAATTCGTTTTCTAGCAGAAGTCAACTTACCTCCAGTTGCTCCAAGGCCTGGTACGCCATCTTTATATAAATGGGTTTCCTGGACCCTGGATTAGGGTCAAGTCCACCTCCTGTCTTGGCATAAGGTGACTCAAGGCGGTAACTGCATCCTTACTGCGATGCAGGTTTATCTGCAACACTTCCAGCAGCCAACTCGTCGCGCCGTTCTCCTCCGATGTCCTGTACACACGCTGCCCTCAAGGATTCCTCAATGACTTGCACCAGAAGAGTTTGGCGATAAATCGCAGTGTTATAGATATGCCACATTCCCACTTTCCCTATCTCTCATAACTGCCATGAAGACGTGCTGCTGAAGTGCTCCTCATTTTCGATCGTATTTTGGTGGTATTTTCTTTGAGTTTTATACTGAAAGTGATATCAGTGATTGCTGTCCTAAGGTTCTCTACAGTGCATAAAAATTGTTAATATAACAGTGCAGAATGAGCTAAAGGAAGATTTTTCCTCACAGCAGGATGCTAATCTGTCTTGACTGCTAATAAGTTCACGAATACCCTTCAATTAGAGTTTTTCCGAACTTAAATTGGGAAAACATGTTTTATTATTTCTTGTAGTACTTGCAAAAGTGATTTACGTGTAGATAATATAACTGAGTTGAGTAGAAATGGCTGTTAAAGAATAAATATGCCAACGTATTTTAGTTTTGGCGGGACAAATTGATCTGCTGTTGGTTGCTTACGCAGTGACGTAATTTTGGCTGTAACATTTCTGATAGGTCATCTCACCACTTGCTGGTGATCTACTGTGCGCTCTTCTACGTCAATACGGAGGGATGTTCCATCATTGGCGGTTCCCCTTCTACTATCCTATTCGTTGAAAGAGGACTAACGTCATTTTGGCGGGGAAATTTTGGATTGCTCGCATTTTAGCGCAAGTCGATTTGCTGAAATCATAACAACATCATTTTCGCGGAAAGAGTTTATTGGTTGACCAAACTGTTGTGGCGGGAGAGCATTTTATTGGAAGACGCGCTGATAACAACTCGCAAAACGCATCGTTACTGGACACAAGTAATATTACGCGGGAGAAACGACGCTAGACACG
This sequence comes from Schistocerca serialis cubense, assembly GCF_023864345.2. Taxonomy (NCBI): domain Eukaryota; kingdom Metazoa; phylum Arthropoda; class Insecta; order Orthoptera; family Acrididae; genus Schistocerca; species Schistocerca serialis. The sequence continues at coordinate 831,662,146 of NC_064640.1, forward strand.
CGTATTGAACGTGAGAATATAAACTATACAGTGGATACAAAGAGGCACCAACGGAGCAGCTCTCTATTGAAGCTGCAAGGACAAGATGTATAGAAGCAAGGTACATCACCACGTACATCGAAAAAGAGTGAAGAAGCATATGGAAACAAAATGGCAACATTTGATACACCGAAAAGTACATCAAACGCGGAGAAAATAACCTCAGTAGAAGAGATACTTAGCGACTTTGCTGCCAAATTGAAAAACAAGAAGGTTTCCACCAATGTATCCCAGCTCGTGAGAAACAGAATCTTGGCATTAGTACTGACGCAATCGAGACTAGAAGGAGAGATAGATGTATTGAATATTGAAGATCAGGGCCATAAGAACCATACCAACGGTCGTGATAGTGGAAACAGCAACCGAAGAAGGCTGTAAAAAGGTACAGGCAAGGGCAGAAACGATACAACACATCAGGTGTGAAGAAACCAAAAACGACAACCATTACTTATAATTCATGGGGTCCCAACTACAGTAATGGAGAGTGAGTTTCTCTCACAGCTTTATAGACTAAATTTGGAAGGAAATATTAGTGAAGAAGAATTCGTTGAAGGGGCGAAGATCAAATTCAAAGCCGGTCAGAAGGCAAGGAGCACAACCAACATTGTGTTGAAATTTACACCAAAGATAAGAACAATTATTTTGAATCAAGAACGGGTTTTTATAAATTTCCTTTCATTGTACATGGAGGACTATGATGCAATAAGCAAATGTTTTAAATGCTGTGGGTTAGGCCACACAACCAAGTACTGTGATGGTGAACGAATAATTGCGTCAAGTGTGGGGAGAAGGGACATAAAAATGCTGATTGCCTGTCAAGGGAACCCCCAGTAGGATGCATTCCATGTAAAAGAAGCATAGTTTGTAATAAAGGAATAAGCTCAGAGTGCCCGACATATAAGATGCTGCACGACAGACTGATCGCTAAAATTCAATACGAATAGAGAAGAAAACGCAAATAAATTGAGGATATCACAGTGAAATCTGAAGAGTAGCATCATGGTGAGCAACGAGCTTCCTAAGGCAATGGAGGAGATACGAATTGATATAGCATGTTTGCAGGAACCATACTCAAGGAACAGCAAACTGGCAACTATCCCAAGCAAAAGTAGAGTGATAACAGGAGATACACCACCCATGGCAGCAGTGATAGTAGAACCAGCAGATATAACTATAACGAAATTACTCGGTTAAGTAATACTCATGCAACAACAGTAAAACTGAAAAGAGGACACGATACGTGGATAATAGCGTCCCTGTAGGCCCAATACTCCCATGACATAGAACCATATGCGGACTAGATTAAAATGGCGGTGGACTATGCAAGAGGGAAAAATTGCTCATCGCAGTTGATATTATCGCAAAGTCAACCCTTTGGCATGTAAACCCCACAGATGATAGAGGAAGAATCATCAATGAAATTCTCGCTAAGCTCAATCTGTACGTTGTAAACAAAGAGGGAGAACCACCAACGTTCGACAAAGGCAGGTCACAGAGCGAGATAGATATAACTATAATAAATGATAAAGCTTTACCACACTGCCACAGGTGGGAAGTGCGGCCAGGGCTGGTACATAGTAACCATAATGAGATAGTGATAGAGTTACATGGGACTGTAGAGACTAGTAATCGAGAAGGAAACCAGTTCAACCTGAAGAGAGCAAACTGGCCTAAGCTGAGACAGGTAGTGGAATCAGCTGGACCTGCCTCAGAACGTGGCAGTGTAGACTACAGGATCCATGTCCTCACGCAAATATTAGTAACGGCACAGGAAGAAAGCATTCCAAACCTCAACTGCAGGCCCAAAACACGAAAGCCATGGACTAGCGAATTATCCCTACTCCGAAAAGATAGGAGGAAGAAACGCAAATTTTATCAAAAGGCGATAACCATACAAGATAAAGAAATCAGACTTGCTGACTATCGTGATGTGAAAGCAAAATACAAAGAAAAATTAATGATCATAAGGAAACAGCATTGGGACAACTACGTCAAAACGCAACTAATTGAAAACATCTGGGGCACACCATATAAGCTTTTGACAGAGAAGATTAAATCGCCCACCATACCGTGTACACTGAAACTAGATAATGGGAACATAATGAGAGGATGGAAGTGCACTGCGGAATATCTGCTTTTTTAACTTTTACCAGACGATGACTCGTCGTCAGATAATCCAGAACACTCAAATATGCGACGAAGTTTTAATGATGTCTACTTGACAGAAGCAGTAACTCCCCCTTTCGCGAACGAAGAAGTACAAAGGGAAATTTTCAGAATGAAAAGTCGTTAAGCACCGGGCCCGAGCAGCATACATCCGGAGACATTACACCAAGTAGCCGCACAGATAACGACTTTCTTGACAATGTTTCTAAACGATGCACTATCGGAAGGGAATGTACCAGCTACGTGGAAAACAGTAAACACAGTGAAAATAAAAAAGGCAGCCGATAAAGACCCTTCAAATCCGAGATCATAGAGGACCATATGTCTATTAAACACGCTGGCGAAAGTTCAAGAAAGATTATTATGCGATCGTCTGCAAGCCCACAGAGAGCTACAGGGACTTAGCGAACATCAGTATGGCTTTCGCAGGAATAAGTCAATCGACGACGCTATCAATCAAGTGGTTCGAATTATTAATGATACTGACAGAAAACGTGCAGTAGTAATACTGATAGATATATAAGGAGCATTTGACAGCATGTGGTGGCCTGAATTATTCTTACGGCTAAGAGAGCTGCAGGTCTCGGTGTCTATATACCACAGCTTGAAAGACTACTGCCGAGATAGGGTTGCCCAATGGAAAGAAGGCAACAGAAAGGTAGTCAAGAAAATAACAAAAGGGTGTCCACAAGGATCTATCCTAGGGCTCCTATTCTGGGATATTACAATTGAGTCACTTCTCAGTCTCATGGAAGAAAGCGTCAACACGGAAGGGATCGTGGGCTATGCTGACGATCTATCAGTTTTAGTGACGGCGAAATCAAGAGCCGAACTGGAAAAGAAAGGCAAATGACACCCAGCTTGAAATGAACAACTGGTGCCAGAAATATAATCCAACAATAGCCTCAGCAAAGACGTCATATATGCTGATGAAAGGGAACCTACAGCGGAATCCGATGATAAGATTAAATATCAACAATATTGCCAGGAAGAAAGTAACCAGATACCTTGGAGTCCAGCTAGACGAAAAACTATGATTTATGCAGCATATAAAGCTGACGACAGACAAGGCAGTAGCTGTTCTACATAAACTTGCCAGAATAAATACAGTAGAGTATAGGACGCCACTAAAAATGATTAAGACGTATTACTATGCAATATACGAGTCGATAGTGAGTTTTTCCTCTAGCACATGGGCACACAGATTACGTCTATCGACATATGTGACAGCAGTCAGAAGTGGTCAGAGGCTGTCTGGCGCATTCAGAACAACATCTACTGTATAACAATCAGATATAGAGCAGCAGCGTATTGGTTGAGACCAGGCCAGACACGACTTAAAGCGATGGAGGTTGATGGAGTGGCAAAGGCAGTGAAACACCATTGAATAGGGCAAGCGCGTATATGAGTTCTTTCCTAGTATTGAAGAGCGCCTAAAAATGAGACATGCTGACCCAGGCGCAGGCATGATGCATTTCCTTACATGTCAAGGACCGTACCCAACATACTTTAACCGTATACATAAGGACAGATCCGCCAATTGCACGTGTGGAAACCTGGGCACGCCAGAGCATTTTGTTCTCCAGTGCAACAGACATGAACCAAGTGAGGAAGTACAAATGCTACAAGACGATCTGAAGCGAGCGCTGCGGGACCCTGATAAATGGAAATTAAACAATGACACAGCAGGCAGAGTCTCAAGGGCCCTTAAGGGAACACAGTTGCGAACAGGTTCAAAAAAATCGAATTTTTTAAATTCTTAATCTATGCTCCAATTATTTGGCTACAAAATGCCGTTTGTTTCATACAAATCTGATTATTAGATTCGGAGTTATTAATTTGTTCGTGAAGCATGGTAACTAGCGCCACGTCCATTTTTGCTGTGTCTTGCGCAGTAGTCAGCATTGACTATAGTACAACAATTATTTATGTTCCACGGATATAAATACTCTTTATTTGGGTTGCAAGAGAGATTTGTTATTCTGATGTTTGCCAGCCTGTCTGCATTGTCGACTATCGTTTGTCAGTTTCTTCATCCTAGTTGTTTACGTTTTGGTGATACAAATGTAATAATTTTGTGAAACGTTATAACACAATGGGTAGAATAAGGAAGTTTGGATATAAGCCTAAGTTTCGTGGAAATAAATATGTAAAAATAAACCGTGAAACTGCTAGTTTTGAACAGAGGGCAGAAAATAATATTGAAAGTGAAGTCAGTGCGAGTGTCATTGCTTCAAGCAAGAAGCTTCTAGGTGCTGCCGGTTTTCCAAGTGCCTCTCAAATGCGTGACAATGCAATATGTGGTGTGAACAGTGTTTCTGTTGTTACTGACACAAACATTCTGATCTCCGTGAGGTTATTACGTGAACTTACCGAAAAACACACAAATTGTAAAAACTGTGGTGGAAACGTTACTTTGCACGAAGATGTGGTGAAAACCAAGGGAATTGTTTGTAATTTAGTTTTGACATGTTTGGAATGTAGCTGTACTGCCAATACAATGTCATCCCACGTAACAAGAAGCAGATTGTATGGAAACAATATAAGATTAGTGTATGCACTTAGATCTATTGGAAAAGGGCGCTGTTCTTTGTGCAGTGATGAACATTCCCCCACCTCCAAGAAAGTTTGATGTTTACAACAAGACTATTGGTGCAGTTGTAGCTGAGGTAAGTGAATCTACAATGCTGAAAGCAGCCAAAGAAGCAGTTCAGTTGATGATACGAAATCTGACCCAAGTCAAATTTCTGCTGGTTTTGATGGCAGTTGGTAGAAATGTGGGCATACGTCCCTAAATGGCATTGTGTCAGCAACTTCTTTTGATGCTGGGTAGGTTCTGGATATTGAAATTATTACTAAGTTCTGTGACATCTGTAGCAAAAATCCCACTATACAACATGTGTGCAAAAAGGACTATGATGGTTCTAGTGGAGGAATGGAAGTGGCTGGTGTTGCTAACATTTTCAAAAGGTCTGTGCAGTCAAGAGGTATCCTCTATACAGACTATCTTGGGGACGGGGACAGTAAGGATTATCAGTAAGTGGTAGAAGATAAACCTTATGGGCCTAGAGTCAAAATTAATAAATTGGAATGTATAGGACATGTACAGAAAAGAATGGGATCACGACTTCTAAAGATATGTAAGGAAAAAAAGTTAGGTGGTAAAGGGGGCCTGACAAAGGTTGAAATAGACAGGATCCAGACTTATTATGGTATGGCCATTACAAATAACTGCAACAATGTAGAAGCAATGAGGAGAGCCATCTAGGCAATATTCTTTCATAAAATTTCAACAGATGAGGAACCACAACATAACCTTTGCCCACGGGGACCTGACAGCTGATGCAAATTCAACAACCCAGCTACATCTTCCAGCTATAAACACAAACATTCAGTTCCAGAAAGAAACCTGCTAGCTGCGAAACCCATTTTCGGAGACCTTAGCCAACAAGAGCTATTGAAAATGTGTCTCCATGGAAAAACTCAAAACCCAAATGAAAGTTTGAATTCTATCATTTGGACAAGGCTACCAAAAACTGTTTTCGTTAGAAAAGAAACACTAAAATTTGATGTTCATGATGCAGTGATGTGCTTCAATGCTGGTGTGTCAAAGAAGACTGATGTATTAAGACTCTTGGGAACAAAGAATGGTATCAATACTAAAAGGGGACTGATAAAGATTGACATGGACCGTATCCGTTATGCTGATATTTCTGCAGGAAATGCTACCAAGGAGGCCAGGATAGCCAGAAGATCAAAGAAAAGAAGATAAAGATCAAGAAGCTGAGCCACAGTACAGCCTTGGAATGTTTTAAAAGTGTGTCTGTATGACATTGTACATTACTTTCTTGCATGTAAAACCTTAATACCATTTTTCTCAAAACTACATTTTTTGACCTTCTGGTACACTTTTCTCAAAAACTGTGACTGCTACAGACATCAGACTTACAGTATCTTTTGTTAATACAACGATGATTGATTGGATAAAAAAACAGACCAGTAGTGATAAAAAGAACACATTTACAAGCTCCAAGGTGTTTAGAAAAGTTTTAATTTTTTGTCTTATAGAACAAAAAAAAATGATTACTCATGAAATATATAAAATACATTAACCATTTTTTTATGTGATTTGAGAATTATGTTTCAGCTGTACACTGTAAAAGTTTCAGGTCTTTATCTCCATTAGTTACTTCAGAAAGTGTACCTGACGTTTGCTCGTTTTGGCATTGATTCCTTATGGGAGTTCCCTCGCGACTGTGTCCCCTTAGGAGCAGTACAGGAGAGAGAGGCAACGCCAAGCTGCGCAGTTCCGGCCACAGCAACAACAGCCCCACCAGGACAAGAGCTACCACGATGTGTCAAACCAAGAGTTGTGAAGTTGTAATGATCTGACGGTATACATAGATATTACAGCTATTATGTACTAATTTTAAGTTTTATGAACTGACTAATTGTAAGTATAACGAATTGACACAGTAGTAATATTTTAAGCCTTAAACTTGCGTATGAAAAATTTAAGCTCCAGACTGAATAACATTGTCAATGTCAATGTTTATGTCAATCTCAAGGTTTATGCTATCACGTCCTAGATAGGTAAAGTTTCAATGCATTAAATGCAAGTAACAACTGAACAACCACATACATATGATATCTGCACATACATATGATATCTGTTAATGTTAAGTTTAATACCCACATAATCGTACATTGGTAAGGTTTCAATGGTCATAATCGAAGTGACAAATCAACATGAGCACGAAATATATCTGTCTCAATTTAAAGTCTGCAATCTTGATAAATGAACTGTAACTCATACGAAACTTTTATCCGTGCACTCTTACAGTTAAGACACAAATCTTAACTCATTAATCAACTTTACGTAATATCTCAACTTTAAAATTAATTTTAAAGTCTATAATTATAATTTTTTCAAATCTTTGTATATTAATTTTTCAATAAGTATTTATGGCTGCAAATCAGTACTCAGAAAGAGGGCATAGTGGTCCATCTCCACGTTTGTGGGGCACGGGCAACGACACAGAGATCATGGTCATATCGTTTTGTGTGTTGGCTAAGAGATCAGCTCATAGGCTAGAAAGGACCCATCTTATGGATAAAGATGGCAATAGCAGTGAAAAAACAGAAATTAAGTCCCAGCACACTCACACTGAAGATGCTACACAGAAATTGCTTCGCAATTGTATACAACAGGCTCTATGCTGACGTATCTGCAAGAGCCTAATACCACCCTCAGGGCTCTAGTAATTGTAACTGATACTCCGCTGCCACTTTTCTGTAGTCCCTGCACACAAACACTGATGATGCGACACAGAAATTCCTTTACGTTTAAATACTAACGGCTCCCTGCTGACGTATCCCCAAGACACAATTACTGCCCTCAGGAATGTAGAAAATTGTAACTGTGGCACCGCCACTACTTTACTGTAGTCCCCCAACCTCACGCAGACAAAGCAAAACAAAAATTTCTTCACGATTATCATACCAAACTCTCCATGCTGATATATCTCCAAGTGACTATTACCGCCCTCAGTACTCTAGTAACTTGTAACTGATGCACCACTGCCACATTACTGTAGTCCCTGTACAAAACACTGATGATGCGACACAGAAATTACTTGGCAATTAAATTCTAATGCCTCCCTGCCTGCGTAACTCCAAAAGACTAAGAACGCCATTAGGACTCTAATAGCTTGTAACTGATGCACCTCTGCCACTTTACTGTAGTCCCTGGGGCCGATGGTAGGGCCTCCCCGGTTCGTTTGATAAACGGGTTTCGGGCGTTCTCTGTGGGTGACGATGTCTCTGAGCCGGATGCAGTCGTCCACCCTGTTCCAGAGGAAGCTTCTTGGCCCACAAGGTCTGGGCATTCACAGAGGGTGGGTTTGCTGGTTGTTGGGAGCTCCAACATTAGGCGCGTAATGGGGCCTCTTAGGAACATCGCTGTCAGGGAGGGGAAGGAAGCCAGTGTGAACTCTGTGTGCATTCCGGGGGGAATCATTTCGGATGTGGAAAGGGTGCTTCCGGATGCCATGAAGAGCACAGGGTGCAGCCAACTGCAGGTGGTGGCCCATGTCGGTGTGAATGACGTGTGTAGCTTTGGATCGGAGCAGATTCTGTCTGGTTTCGGGCGGCTAGCGGAAATGGTAAAGACTGCCAGTCTTGCTTCCGAGATTAAGGCGGAGCTCACCATCTGCAGCATCGTCGATAGAACCGACTGTGGTCCTTTGGTGCAGCGCCGAGTGGTGGGTCTGATCAGAGGCTCAGGCGGTTCTGTGACCTTGTAAGCCGCAGATTCCTTGACTTGCGCCATCGGGTGGTGGGTTTCTGGGTTCCGCTTAATAGGTCTGGAGTCCACTACATACAGGGGGCGGCTACACGGGTAGCGGGGACTGTGTGGAAGGGACTGGGTGGTTCTTTAGGTTAGAGGGTCTCATGGAACCACAGAAGGGGCGTCCGTCAGAAAATGGGTAGGTAGAACACAGTAAGGTAGTCGTAGAAACGATTAGTATTGTAGCTGTAAATTGTCGTAGCTGAGTTGGGAAAGAACCAGAGCTCCAAGCCCTAATAGGAACCACTGAAGCTCCAATAGATGTAGGTACAGAGAGCTGGCTAAAGCCGCAAATAAGTTCAGCCGAAATTTTTTAAAACAATCTAACAGTGTTCAGAAAGGATAGATTAAATACAGTTGGTGGTGGAGTATTTATTGCTGTCGTAGGTAGTTTGCCTTGTAGGAAATTGAAGTAGATAGTTCATGTGAAATAGTATGGGTAGAGGCTATACCTGACAATCGGACTAAACTATTAATTGGATCGTTTTACCGACCCCCCGACTCAGGAGACATAGTTGCTGAACGGTTCAAAGAAAACTTGAGTCTCATTTCAATAATTACTCCGCTCATACAATTGTAGTCGGTGGTGACTTCTATCTACCCTCTATATGCTGGAAAAATTATACGTTTAAAGCCGGCGGCAGGCATAAAACATCATCCGAAATTATACTGAATGCTTTCTCATAAAATTATTTTGAACAATTAGTTCATGAGCCCGCTCGAAGTGTAAATAGTTGCGAAAGCATACTTGACCTTTTAGCAACAAATAATCTTGGACAGATAGTGACTGTTGCGACGAATACAGGGATTAGCGACCACAAGGCAGTTGCTGCTAGGCTGAATACCGTACTGAATACCGTAACACCTACAACCATCAAAAAGAAACGCAAAGTATATCTATTTAAGAAAGCTGATAAAAATGCTCTTAACGCCTTTTTAAGAGACAGTCTTCACTCCTTCCGATCTGATCATGTAAGTGTAGAAAACTTGTGGAATGTTTTCAAAGAGATAGTATGAACAGCAATTGAGAGATATATACCACATAAATTAATAAGTGATGGTACTGGTCCACAATGGTACACAAAACGGGTCAGATCGTTGTTGCAGAAGCAACGAAAAAAGCATGCCAAATATAAAAGAACGCAAAATCCCCAAGATTGGCAAAGTTTTACAGAAGTTCGAAATATGGCGCGTACTTCAATGCGAGATGCTTTTAATAATTTCCACAACGAAATTCTGTCTCGAAATCTGGCAGAAAACCCAAAGAGATTCTGGTCACACATAAAGCTCACCAATGGCAAGAAACAATCAATAACTTCACTGCGCGATAACAACGGTGAAGTCACTGATGACAGTGCCACTGAAGCAAAGTTATTAAACACGGTTTTCCGAAACTCCTTCACCAAAAAAGACGAAGTAAATATTCCTGAATTCCAATCAAGAACAACTGCCAAGATGAGAAACATACAAGTAGATATCCTCGGTGTAACAAAGCAGCTTAAATCACTTAATAAAGGCAAGGCCTCCGGTCCAGATCGTATACCAGTCAGGTTCCTCTCAGAGTATGCTGATAAAATACCTCCATATTTAGCAATTAGATACAACCACTCGCTCACAGAAAGATCCGTACCTAAAGACTGAAAAATTGCTCAAGTCTCACCAATACTCAAAAAGGGAAGTAGGAGTAATCCGCTGAATTACAGGCCTATATCACTAACGTCGATTTGCAGTAGGGTTTTAGAACGTATACTGTATTCGAACATTATGAAGTACCTCGAAGAAAACGATTTATTGACATATAGTCAGCACGGATTCAGAAAATATCGTTCTTGTGAAACACCACTAGCTCTTTATACTCATGAAGTAATAAGTGCCATCGACAGAGGATGTCAAATTGATTCCATATTTTTAGATTTCCAGAAGGCTTTCGACACCGTTCCTCATAAGTGTCTTCTAATCAAACTGCGTGCCTACGGAGTATCGCCTCAGTTGTGCGACTGGATTCGTGATTTCCTGTCAGAAAGGTCACAGTTCGTAGTAATAGACGGAAAGTCATCGAGTAAAACAGAAATAGTATCCGGCGTTTCCCAAGGAAATGTTATAGGCCCTCTATTGTTCCTGATATATATTAACGACATAGGAGACAATCTGATTAGCCGTCTTAAATTGTTTGCAGATGATGCTGTCATTTACCGTCTTGTAAAATCATCGGATGATCAAAACGACTTGCAAAATGATTTAGATAAGGTATCTGTATGGTGCGAAAAGTGGCAATTGACCCTGAATAAAGAAAAGTGCGAAGTTATTTACATGAGTACTAAAAGAAATCAGCTAAATTTCGATTACGCGATAAGTCACACAAATCTGAGGACTGTCAATTCAACTAAATACTTAGGGATTACAATTACAAATAACCTAAATTGGAGCGATCACATAGATAATATTGTGAGTAGAGCAAATCAAACACTGCGATTCATTGGCAGAACACTTAGAAGGTGCAACAGGTCTACCAAAGAAACTGCTTACACTTCTCTTGTCCGCCCTATTCTGGGACTGACGGATGAGATTGAAAAAGGACAAAGAAGGTCGGCTCGTTTTGTATTATCGCGAAATAGGGGAGATAGTGTCACAGACACGATACGTGAATTGGAGTGGCAATCATTAAAACAAAGGCGTTTTTCGTTGCGACGCGATCTTCTCATGAAATTTCAATCACCAGTTTTCTCCTCCGATTGCGAAAACATTCTGTTGGCACCCACCTGCATAGGGAGCAATGATCATCACGATAAAATAAGAGAAATCAGGGCTTGCACGAAAAAAATTAAGTGCTCTTTTTTCCCGCGAGCCATTCGAGAGTGGAACGGTAGGGAGACAGCATGAAGGTGGTTCACTGAACCCTCTGCCAGGCACTTTATTGTGAATAGCAAAGTAATCATGTAGATGTAGATGTATAACCTAACACTGACGATGAGACACAGAAAATGCTTCGTGATTAAATACTCCCTGCTTCCTGCTGATGTAACACCAAAAGACTAATAATGACTTCAGGAAACTAGTATCTTGTAATTTATGCACAGCTGCCACTTTGTTGTAGTATCTGCACGCTAAAAGTGACGAAGCGTCACAGAAATTGCTTCGCGATTGCATACTACTGTCTCCCTGCTGACGTATCTCCAAGTGACTACTATCATCCTCAGGACTTTAGTAACTATAACTGATGCAAAGCTGCCTCTTTACTGTAGTCCCTGCACAATAACACTGACGATGCAACACAGAAAATGCTTCGCCGTTAAATACTAACGGCTCCCTGCTAACATATCTCCAAAAGACCATTACCGTTCTCTGGACTCTAGTAGCTTGTAACTAATGCACCGCTGCCACTTTTTTGTAGTCCCTGCACCATAAAAGTGATGATGAGACACATAAATTGTTGGCCGGCCGTTGTGGCCGAGCGGTTCTAGGCACTTCAGTCCGGAACCGCGCTGCTGCTACGGTCGCAGGTTCGAATCCTGCCTTGGGCATGGATGTGTGTGATGTCCTTAGGTTAGTTAGGTTTAAATAGTTCTTAGTCTAGGGGACTGATGACCTCAGATGTTAAGTCCCATAGTGCTCAGAGCCATTTGAACCATTTTTGAACATAAATTGTTTCGCTCCCTGCTGACAATTTTCCAATAGAATAATACCGCTCTCAAGACCCTACTAGCTTGTAACTGGTGCACCACTGCCACTTTACTGTAATCAATGCACAATAACACTGACGACGCGACAGAGAAATTTGCTTTGCACTTCCATACTGAAAACTCAATATTGCCGAACATCCAAGATACTAACACAATCCTCAGGACTCTAGTAAACTGTAACTGTGTCACTGCTGCAACTTTACTGTAGTCCCTGCAACCTCACACTGAAAATGCGACACAGAAATTAAATGGCAATTCCATTGTACAGTCTCCCTACTGACGTATCTTCAAGTGACTAAGACGACCCTCAGGACTATAGCAATTGCAACTGATGCTCCGCTGTCACTATACTGTAGCCCCGCAACAACACACTGACGATGCGACACAGAAATTGCTTCTCGATTGCATGCTACTGGCTCCCTGCTGACGTATCTCGAAGTCACTAATACCGCCGCCAGGACTTTACTAAATTGTAACTGCGGCACAAGCACCACTTTACTGTAGTCACCGCAATTTCACACTGATGATGTGACAAAGAAATTGTTTTGCAATTGCATACTACAGTCTCCCTGCTGACGTAGCTCCAAAAGAGTAATACCGCCTTCAGGACTCCAGTAGCTTGTAACTGATGCACTGCTACATCATTACTGTAGTCCCTGCACCCTAACACTGACGATGCGACACAGAAAGTGTTTCGCGATAAAATAGTAACGGCTCCCTGCTGACGTGCCTCCATATGACGAATACCGCCCTCAGGACTCTAGTAGTGTGTAACTGATGCACCGCTGGCACTTTGGTGTATTCCCTCCACCCTAACACCAATGATGTGACACAGAAATTGCTTCGCGAATAAAAACAAACGAATCCCTGATTATGTAACTTCAAAAGACTATTACCGCCTACAGGACTTTAGTAGCTTGTAACTGATGCACCGCTGCCACTTTACTGTAGTCCCTGCACCCTAACACTGTCGACGCGGCACCAAAATTGCTTCGGACTTAAATAAACAGCTCCCTGCTGACATAATTCCAAAAGATTAATAATGCACTCACGACTCTAATAGCTTGTAACTGATGCACCGCTGCCACTTTAATGTAGTCCCTGTACAATAACACTCACAATGCAACACAGAAATAGCTTTGCGATTGCGTACTACAGTCCCCTTGCTGACGTATTTCCAAGTGACTAATACCTCCCTCGGCACTCTAGTAATTGTAACTGATGCTCCACTGCCAGTTTACTGTTGTTGCTGCACTCTAACACTGACGATACGACTCAGAAATTGCTTCGTGATTAAATACTAACGTCTATCTCCAGTCGTAATTCCGAAAGAGTATGCGAGACAGAAATTGCTTCGCAATTAAATACTAACGTCTCCACGCTGGTGTAAATCCAAAAGACTAATACAGCCCTCAGGACACTAGTAGCTTGTAATTGATGCACCGCTGCAACATTACTGTAGTCCCTGCACCCTAACACTGGCAATGCGACAAAGAAATTGCTTTGCGATTGCATACTACAGACTCCTTGCCAACGTATGTCGAAGACACTAATACTGGCCCCAGGACCCTAGTAAATTGTAACAGTGGCACCGCTGCCACTTTACTGTAGTCCCCGCAACCTCACACTGACGATGTGACACAGAAATTGCTTCGCGATTGCATATTTCAGTCTCACTATTCATGTATCTCAATGTCATTAATACTGACCTCAGGACTCTAGTAATTGTAATTGATGCTCTGCTGCCACTTTACTATATCACTGCACTGTAATACTGATGATGCGACACAGAAATTACTTCGCGATTAAATACTAACGTCTCACTGCCGAAGTAACTCCAAAATACTAATACCATCCTCTGTAGGCCCGCAACCACACACTGACGATGCGACACAGCTGGTTGGTTTGCGGGAATGAAGGGACCAGACTACAAGGCCATCGGTCCCTTTTTCCACGAACTTTAAACATCCACAAAGAATAAAAACAAACAACGGAAATGACAAGGGACGACCCAGGACAAGAAAGACACACACACAGACTAGACAAAAGGAATTAAAATCACACAGAGTGTGACAGTGGTTATCCGACCAAGAAAACAAAAAGGAAAAGTCTATCACCAAGTGACACAGTAAAAACCACAATCTAAAACCGTAGGCCAAATGCCAGACTGAACACAAGCAAAAGGACAAGCACTTAGATAGAGCGATAATAACCCCTGCACGAATAACACTCATGACTAAGTCTGCCATTGCAACGTCATCCCATAAAAGAGCAGGAAGCGTATCAGGCAGCGCTAACGTCTGCCTGAGCGGAGTTAAAAGCGGGCAGTCCAACAAAATGTGGACCACTGTCAAAGCTGAACCACAACGACAGAGAGGTGGGTCCTCGCGGTGTAATAAGAACCCGAGCGTCATCAAAGTGTGGCCCTTGTGCAGCCGGCAAAGTACAACAGAGTCCTTGCGAGATACCCACAAGGAGAGGCGCCACACACCGGTAGTCTCCTTGACGGTCCTAAGTTTGTTGGGTGAAGGCAGGGTGCGGCATTCTTCACCCCACGTACCAATGACCTTCTGCCGCAAAACTGACTGAAGATTGCACTCAGAGGGGCCGATCTCGAGGGCCGGTGCACTGACAGCCCGTTTGTCCAGAGTGTCAACTCGTTCATTTCCCGGGATGCCAACATGACCTGGGGTCCACACAAAGACCACGGAGCGGCCGCAACAGGCAAGAGTATTAAGGGACCCCTGGATAGCCATCATCACAGAGAGCGAGAGGAACACTGGTCGATAGCTCGTAAACCGCTCAGGCAGTCAATACAGATAACAAATGACTCACCTGAGCAGGAGTGTATATACTCTAGGGCACAAGAGATGGCGACCAACTCGGCAGTGAAAACACTGGAGCCAGCTGGCAATGAGCGTTGTTTACAATGATCCCCTAGAGTAAGAGCATAACCAACACAACCAGCAACCATCGAACCGTCAGCATAGACCACGTCAGAGCCTTGAAACGCGGCAAGGAGTAAAAGAAAGCGGCGGCGGTGGGCCTCAGGAGGGACTGAGTACTTCAGGCCCTGTGCCGAATCAAGCTGAAGGTATGGGTGGGGCACACACCACGGAGGTAGACGTATATGGGCCCGAAAAACAGGTGGGAGAGGGAAAAACGCAAGCCCAGAGAGAAGAGCCCAGATGTAAACCACGATCATATACACCCTGAATAGGGCCGTTGATCTGGAAGATGGACGACAGAGGTGGTGTTCAGCAGACGGTAATTGGGATGCCCAGGTAAGCTACAAACATGTGTAGCATAAGCGGCCGGTAATCGTTGGCACCGGAACCACAATGAAGGGACACCATCCTCCACAAGTATGCTGTTGACTGGGCTTGTGCAGAAAGCTACAGTGGCGAGTCGGATCCCGCTATGAAGGATGGGGTCAAGCAACTGCATCACGGAAGGGGATGTCGAACTATAAGCCAGACTTCCATAATCTAGACGGGACTGAATTAACGCCTGGTACAGGGTAGACCGATCGGCACCCCACATGGTGTGACTCAAGCAACGAAGAGCGTTAAGATGCCGCCAGCATGTTTGTTTAAGCTGCCGAATGTGAGAGAGCCAAGTCAACCGGGTATCAAAAACCAATCAAAAAAACCGATGCGTCTCCACCACAGCAAGGGGTTCGCCGTCAAGATAAAGCCGTGGCTCAGGGTGAACAATGCAACGCCGGCAGAAATGCATAACGCAGGTCTTGGCAGACGGAAACTTGAAGCCGTGCCCTACAGCCCAAGACTGCGCCTTTCGGACAGCGCTCTGCAGCTGCCGTTCAGCAGCTGCAATGCCAGTGGAGCTAAAGTAGAGGCAGAAGTCATCAGCATACAAGGAACCTGAGACAGACGTTCCCACCACTGCAGCAAGCCCATTAATAGCAGCTAAAAAGAGGCAGATCCTTGCGGGACCCCATTCTCCTGAACGCGAGATGGGAGGCCGCAACTTGCACACGAAAGGAACGAAGCGACAGAAATTTTTGTATTAAAATCTGGAGCGGACCACGAAGACCCCATGCATGAAGCGTGGTGAATATGTGATGTCGCCATGTCGTATCGTACGCCTTCCGCATGTCAAAAAAGACGGCGACCAGATGCTGACGGAGGGCAAAGGCCATATGGATGTCAGACTCCAGGCGCACCAGATTATCGGTGGCAGAGCGGCCCTTATGGAACCCACCATGAGTCGGAGTCAGAAGGCTCCGAGACTCAAGTATCCAACTCAACCTCCGGCTCACCATGCGTTCGAGCAACTTGCAAAGAACGTTGGTGAGGCTAATGGGGCGTTAGCTGTCCACCTCCAGTGGGTTCTTGCCAGGTTTCAACACAGGGATTACGATTCTTTTCCGCCACTGCGAGTGGAACTCACCCTCAACCCAGATACCGTTGAAACGGTCTAGGAGGCGTCGCTGGAAGTTCACTTAGAGGTGTTTGAGCATCTGACAGTGGATGCTATCTGGCCCGGGAGCCATATCAGGGCAAGCGGCTAGAGAACTTCGGAATTCCCACTCACTGAACAGAGCATTGTAAGATTCAGGGTGGCACGTGTGGAATGATAAACTCCGACCCTCCAACTGCTCTTTTAGGGAGCGGAAGGCCAGCAGGTAATTCGTAGAAGTGAACCTCTGAGCAAAATGCTCTGCTAAGCGGTTTGCAATCGTGTTAGAGTCAGTACAGACTGCTCCATTCAGTGAAAGCGCAGGTACGCTGACGGGGGTCCGACAGCCATAGAATCGCCGAATCTTGGCCCAAACCTGCGATGGACAGTTACGGATGCCAATGGTGGAGACATACCTTTCCCAGCACTCCTGCTTGCGTCGGTTAATGAGGCGGTGGGCTCGCTCATGGAGCCGTTTTAAGGCGAGGAGGTGTTCCAATGCCGCTTATGACGCTGGAGGGACCGCTTCCGATCTCTAATCGCCTCAGCGATCTCGGGTGACCACCAAGGCACAGTCCGCCGCCGAGGGGACCTGGAAGAACAGGGAATCGCAGATCCTGCGGCAGTAACGATGCCGGTGGTGATCGAGTCATTGGAAAGAGGTTCAATAGTGGCAGTGAAGGCGAACGGTCGAGCTGTGCCAACACTTGCTCGATGCGACACAGAAATTGCTTCATGTTTAAATGCTCACAGCTCACTGCCGATGTAGCTCCAAAAGACTAATACCGCCATCAAGGCTCTAGTAGCTTGTAAATCATGCACCACAGCAACTTTACTAGGGTCCCTGCACCCTGACACTGATGATACGACATAGAAATTGCTTCGCAGTTAAATACTACTGTCTCCCTGCTGACGTATCTCGATGTGACTAATACCGCCCTAAGGACTCTAGTAATTGTAACTGATGCTCCACTGTCTCTTTACTGCAGTTGAAATGGCTCTGAGCACTATGGGACTTAACATCTGAGGTCGCCAGTCCCCTAGAACTTAGAACTACTTAAACCTAACTAACCTAAGGACATCAGATACATCCATGCCCGAGACAGGATTCGAACCTGCGACCGTAGAAGTCGCACGCTTCCGGACGGAAGCGCCTAGAACCGCTCGGCCACAGCGGCCGGTTTTACTGCAGTCCCCCAACCTCACATTGACGATACAACACAGAAATTGCTTCGCAATTAAATACTGATGGCTTCCTGCTAACGTAATCCCAAAAGACTAATACCGCCCGGAGGACTCTAGTAGCTTGTAACTGATTCGTCGCTGCCACTTTACTGTAGTCCTGGCATCCAAGCACTGACGTTGCGACACAGAAATATCTTAGCAATTAAATACTAACGGCCCCCTGCTCCCCTGCTGAAGTACACCAAAAGACTAATAACACCCTCAGGAATCTAGTAGCTTGTAACTGATGGACCGCTGCCACTTTACTGTAGTCCCTATCTGTCATTGCTGCCGTGAAGACGTGCCACTGAAGTGCTACTCATTTTCGATCGTCTTTTGGTGCTATTTTCTTCGAGTTTTGTACTGAATGTGATATGAATGAATGCTATCTCAGGTACTGTACTGTGCATAAAAAATTGTGAATTTAGCTGTGTAGAATAAGCCAAATGAAGCAGGTTGCTAATCTGTCTTGACTGCTAACAAGTTCATGAATACCATTTAATTAGATTTTTTCCGAATTTAAATTGGAAAAAAACGTTTTATTATTTAATTTAGTATGTGTAAAAGTGTTTTATGTGTAGATAATGTGACTGAATTGAGAAGAAATAGATGTTAAAGACTAAATATGACAACATATTTTAGTTTTGGCGGGACAAATTGATCTGCTGTTGGTTGCTTTCGCAGTGAAGTAGTTTTGGCTGTAACGTTTCTGATAGGTCATCTCACCACTTGTTGGTGATTTGCTGTGCGCTCTTCTACGTCAATACGGAGGGATATTCCATGATTGGCGGTTCCCCTTCTACTATCCTATTTGTTGAAAGAGGACTAACGTCATCTTGGAGGGGAAATTTTGGATTGCTCGCATTTTAGCGCAAGTCGATTTGCTGAAATCATAACAACATCATTTTGGCGGAAAGATTTTATTGGTTGACCAAACTGTTGTGGCGGGAGAGCATTTTATTGGAAGACGCGCTGATAAAAACTCGCAAAACGCATCGTTACTGGACACAAGTAATATTACGCGGGAGAAACGACGCTAGACAGGCGTATTGAACGTGAGAAGATCAACTGTACAGTGGATGCAAAGAGGCGCCAACGGAGCAGCTCTCTATTGAAGCTGCAAGGACAAGATGTATAGAAGCAAGGTACATCACCACGTACATCGAAAAAGAGTGAAGAAGCATATGGAAACAAAATGGCAACATTTGATACACCGAAAAGTACATCAAAAGCCGAGAAAATTACCGCAGTAGAAGAGATACTTAGCGACTTTGCTGCCGAATTGAAAAACAAGAAGGTTTCCACCAATGTTTCCCAGTTCGTGAGAAATAGAAACTTGTCATTAGTATTGACACAATGAAGACTAGAAGGAGAGATAGACATCTTAACAGAGGAGAACGACAGGCAGAGACAACGAGTGGATGAGCTGCTGCGCAAAACTATACCAGACGCAAAACAGAAAATACAAAATCTAGAAGCCGAACTGCGAAAAGCACTAGAGGAAAACCACCACATTCTAGGGACTGGGAGAAAAACAACACAGATTTTCGCATCGGTAGTTGCAGCATGTAACCCGAAACAACCCACAACGGTTGCAAAGATAGAAAAAGCTAAGGAAAAGCAGGCTACAACACTATTTTTTAGATCTACAAACAATCAAAACACTCAAGATGTTCGGGACGTACTGACAAGAGAAATAGATCCTCAACAAGTAAAATTGGAGATCAGAGCCATAAGAACCACACCAACGGTCGTGATAGTGGAAACAGCAACCGAAGAAGGCTGTAAAAAGTTACAGGCAAGGGCAGAAACGATAAACACATCAGATGTGAAGAAACCAAAAAACGACGGCCATTACTTATACCTCATGGGGTTCCAACTACAGTAACGGAGAGTGAATTTCTCTCACAGCTTTATAGACTAAATTTGGAAGGAAATATTAGTGAAGAAGAATTCGTTGAAGGGGCGAAGATCAAATTCAAAGCTGGTCAGGAGGCAAGGAGCACAACCAGCATAGTGTTGGAATTTACACCATAGATAAGGACAATTCTTTTGAATCGAGAACGAGTTCTTATAAATTTCCTGGCATTGTACATGGAGGACTACGATGCAATAAGCAAATGTTTTAAATGCTGTGGGTTAGGCCACACAACCAAGTACTGTGATGGTGAACAAATAATTGCGTCAAGTGTGGGCAGAAGGGACATAAAAAAGCTGATTGCCTGTCAAGGGAACCCCCAGTAGGATGCATTCCATGTAAAAGAAGCAAAGTTTGTAATAAAGGAATAAGCTCAGAGTGCCGTACATATAAGATATTGCGCGACAGACTGATCGCTAAAATTCAGTATGGACAGAGAAGAAAACGCTAATAAATTGAGGATATTACAGTGAAATATGAAGAATAGCATCAAGGTGAGCAACGAGCTTCCTAGGGAAATTGAGGAGACACGAATTGATATAGCATGTTTGCAGGAACCATACTCAAGGAACAGCAAACTGGCAAGTATCCCAAGGAGTAGTAGAGTGATAACAGCAGATACAGCACCGATGGCAGCAATGATAATAAAACCAGCAGATATAACTGTAACTAAAATTACTCAGTTAAGTAATACTCATGCAACAACAGTAGAACTGAAAAGAGGAAACGATACGTGGATAACACCATCCCTGTACGCCCAATACTCCCATGACATAGAACCATATGCGGACTGGATTAAAATGGTGGTAGACTATGTAAGAGGAGAAAAACTGCTGATCACAGCTGATATTAACGCAAAGTCAACCCTTTCGGCAAGTAAACCCCACAAATGATAGAGGAAGAATCATCTATTAAATCCTCGATGAGCACAATCTGTACGTTCTAATCAAAGAGGGAGAACCACCAACGTTCGACAATGGCAGGTCACAGAGCGAGATAGATATAACTATAGTAAATGATAAAGCTTTACCACACTGCCACAGGTGGGAAGTGCGGCCAGGGCTGGTACATGGTGACCATAATGAGATAGTGATAGAGTTACACGGGACTGTAGAGACTAGTAATCGAGAAGGAAAGCAGTTCAACCTGAAGAGAGCAAACTGGCCTAAACTGAGGCAGATAGTGGAATCAGCTGACCTTGCCTCAGAACGTGGTAGTGTAGACTACAGGATCCATGTCCTCAAGTAATTATTAGTAAGGGTACAGGAAGAAAGCTTTCCAAAGATCAACTCTAGGGCCGTTAAACTATCTGTAGTCCATTTTGGAGACAGCGGTCAGCTAGCTGTAGGGGCTGTTTCTTTGGAGGCTATGCCGTTCGTTTCGTGCTAATGTCACTGTCATTTTTTAAACTATTGCTAATTCTTGCTAATTTATGTCTGAATAAATGTATTTAATTTATGTGTGTTTCTCTGGGTTATGTATACGGTCCTTACCCGACATAATTTAGTGTGCTTGAGTTTTTTGTCCAGTAGTACGACGAGGACTGTTGTGTTTACGAGTGGATATAACAGAATTGACATTAACGAAATTATGGTACGTAGCGAAGACTTTGAACTACAACTTTGTCTGAAAAGCTTGAATATGACACAGTATTTGAGATAATTTAAATAAAATCCATAGTAACACCCGTAATAATCAAATAGTCTATACATATTAGGTTACTAAAGAGAACAAATTATACGCTGATGCTACTCCCTGCATCATACTTCATCAGGAAAGTGCAATTCAGAACTGAAAGACGAGTCAGGCAAGGAAGTTCCACATCACCAAAACTATTCTCAAAAGCTCTACTGGAAGTTTTCAGGTCCTTAAACTGAGAAAATAGAGAAGGAATCCAGGTTACCCTAATATATTTGAGCAATCTTGGTTTCAATAATAACACGTGCTACTGGCCTCTAATGGAGGTAAAGTTCAGTCATCACACAGAAGCCACAAACATTTCGAGCAACTGGATCTTAGACATACAAATCTCATTCGATGACGCCCAGACGTGTTCTAAAGGACTACGGGCAAGTGAGTTGAGGAAAACATAAGCATCCTCATGTCTGTGGAGTGTGTCCCTAACCATCATGAGACAATTCAGGAACCATGGTGTGGCACATTTTCTTGCTGGATTATCTTTGTTACTGCCGAGCAAACTGATGCACGCGGTCAGACATTCTGTTTTGTACAGTTCACCGGCGAGAGACAATGACAGTCATACCAGGAGCCTTATATCAGCCAATGCAAACATTCCCAGCACGAGAAAATCTCATCTACTTGGAAATTGTTACCACTCATTGATTTCTTGGCTGAGGAAAGAGAAGGCACTGGATGGTATGTCTGGAGACTACTATAGCCCAAAGAAGCAGTTTGTGTGACTATGGTCTGTGCAGAATAAGAGGGACTAAGTAGCGGAGCAAAAACATTCCCTTAGAACACTTTCTGCAACCTCTCTTATGCGTGAGATGACAGATTCCTT
The DNA here is from genome assembly GCF_023864345.2 of Schistocerca serialis cubense. Classification (NCBI taxonomy): domain Eukaryota; kingdom Metazoa; phylum Arthropoda; class Insecta; order Orthoptera; family Acrididae; genus Schistocerca; species Schistocerca serialis. The sequence goes on from NC_064640.1 coordinate 831,684,465, forward strand.
GTGCCTTTCCAAGTAGGCGGATCTGGATGATACAGGTGCTCACAAATGGTCGCTGTCCAATACGGGATTGGCGACTGATGCACTGCTCTACTGCTCATTATTCTTCTGGTACAGCAAGTGGTTGACAAAGGGAACTCCTGTCATCAAACCATCGTCACCTGTGGACGTGAACTCTGGCTGTTTAGGTTTTCACCGAATCAAGATACGTACACCCATGACACGGTGGCACATGTAAAACCAGTGGAACGTTGGAACTGGAGTGTCCCGTGTGTCGAGTACCCACGAACTGCCTGCTATCAAATGCACTGACACCACGCATTCTGCCTGTACTACACTCGCTTATCGTACTCGCGGCCAGTACAACGTCTTCCAACATTTACGTCACGACATAAGCCAAACGATTCCATTCGACGTGGTGACAGGAATGCTCCGCCTCTAACGCAGAAGCTATCTCCAGTTCAATAACTGATCCGTGTTAATATGGCTGAGTACGTCACAAATGTCGCATTACAAGGTGTAATAATACAATAAGATGGTCAATATTTTTCTTCTGATTAATTATATTTTATATGAAGTAATGTGTGTTCTGTGATATACTATGATGTGTTTTGTCTTTCTCACTCAATCTCTTTGGTTATCTTTATAATTGAATACTTTTGTTTAAGTAAATTTATGTGGAATTGTCAATATGAGCAAATGATATGTTTTGTTCAAAATGTCTGTAATAGCTGATCCTCACTCAGGGTTCTTAGTTCTTTGTGTATGAAAAGATGATGTGGTTCCGCTTTGGAACGGAAATTATGTAGGGTGCGCCAAATGTGGTCGGTGCAAGTGAAAAGGTGGACAAGGTAGTGGGAGACTAGCAACCGAACCGCTGGCAGCTAATGATCAAATAGTGCATGGTGCAGGTGCCGAGAAAGGGTTCTTGTGTCAGTTTCCACTACGCCAAAGCCTCGGATGGATGGATGGATTAATTATCATGCTCTGTTGCTGGAAATTGTCTTAAAAATCGGAGGAGCGTCGCTACCAAGAACATGACAGCATACCACTTCCAACAGTAAATACATCTACCATAATGTATATGCCACCACAATGCGCAATCACTATGATGAAGTGGAGTAATCATAGCAGTATGAAGTGAAGGATCAGCACTTCTAATGTTTTAAAATACAAGGTAACTCAGAACAAAATTTATAAACTTACCTTGATTTGTTTCCAATCATAAAGCCTCTCAGGGTCCTTTCCACTTGAATTATGATTACCGAGTGTCCTTGTGAAAAAATGAAAGTTTCAAAGCATAACAGCTATTTAAGTAATGATGTTTGATATTAAGTGAAAAGCAGTAGTTAAAAGTACTGTGGATTTGGCAAAAACTGAGGGAGGTAGCAAGTGTAGCTTTGTGAAAGTGTCCCAGTAATTGAAATAGTTCAATTTAAAGTTTTGTGGACTTTCAAAATTATTTATTTAATTATTGACATTAAAGTAAAAGACTGTGGTAATAACGAATAGGCAATAAACCACTTTGAGGCTAGTTTCAAAAGTAAATGTTATTAAAGGTTGGCTTGAAGTGCTCTTCTTGGTAAATAACTTTTGTGCAGCCTATTGAAATAGCGCGAAAGGTGAGTCATTGTTTGAGAAAGTGCATCAGATTGCTTTATAACTGTGGTAAAGATTAAAGGCCTCCACTGTTGAAAATAGCTCAAAATACATAAAGTTATTATATAAAAGAAAATGCTAAATAGTTTTGAAGCATATGTTGAATTTTATGCTCATGGTGTGTGTTAAGAGGTGTTATATCAGTTTATGAGCACCCATTTATTCTTTTGTTTCTGCTGAAGGTAAAGTTAACAGAAGTATCATTATCTATGAAATCAGTTACTTTATTGCTTTTAAGGAACAGTGAGAATAAGTATACTAGTGAACTTTATTTAAATTTATGCTGTGTAAAAGGTATTTGATACCTCGAGACTAAGTGCATGCACAATTCACAATTCGGTATTGACTTGCATTGGTAGTATTAATGAAGTTACTTGCATTGACAATTAATATCGAAGAGTGTATCAGTGTCTGTTGTGTTTGCGAAGATAGGATTGTTCTACTATGACTGATAGCACCCACTTTACCATTTTCATAAGCTTGTCACTGGGTTCATTGCACTTTCGTAAGAGAAAAATATAGGCTGTGTCTTTCCACTAAAAGCAGTTTACTTTGTCTTTAAAAGAAATGTTACATATTCCTATGCCTAATTAGGCTGGCGACCCTATTCTTTATCATTTGAGCAGTTTGAATAGTTAAAACAGTTTCTAAATAGTATCTGTTATTTGTTGTGTGTATTTACGTAACTTTAAACTAATGTTCGATAGGCAATACCCTTTAGGCATTTCACGGTCAAAACTACAAAAATCCTTACAGAGGGTAACGTTGTACTGCTTCTAAATACCATAATTGGTTAACAAAATCGTTTCAGAACACATACGAGAGGACTATACAAACATATTAATTGCTCCTATAAATTTGGTCACTAATGGCATCAGAGTGCCATGCAAAACTAAGACAAGACACATTAAGAACTTTTGTAAAAGGTAAGTAATGAGCCGCTCAAAGATAGTCTCCAAACGCTTTTAAGATCTTATTTCTGTCAGTAGCAGGTAATCAGTATGCACGCGACAACATGCGCTACCAATATGTTCCAAAACGCTACGCATAGAAACGGGATTTCTCCAAGGCTCATACCTCGCGCTCTATTGGAGATAGTCGAATGTTTTGGGTAACTCTTTGCCTAGGGATCACTTGTACGCCCAACAGATGGAGTATCTTACTGTAACTATCCTACAGTACAGAGTCCAAAATTTGAATATTACATACTTCCTCTAGATTAAGCAAATGGAGCAAAACGGTTAGTTCTTCTTGCATCAAATGTGGTCTACAGTGCGCCTCAGGAGGCTTACGGTGGCACCATTTAGTTCAGGCCGGTTCCTGAGAAAACCTGAAAAAAGCATTTTCCCCCATTGTTTTCGCTGTCAGCAACGGATATCTAAATAACTATTTGCAGCAAATTGCTCAAATTTTGACGGTATATTCTGGAGGCATTTATCTAGAAATGTCATCTTCTCCTTTTCAAAATCTTTATACATTATCTAGAAAAATCTGGTCTGCGGTTTAAAATTAGTTTGGCTTTATTTCAATTTCGCATAAGTAGATTATAAAAATTTTACTGATACATATAGTTCTTTTCATGTGAGTGAAAAGAAGGGAACCAGCAGAAAAATTCTCCTGTCGGAGCATAAAAGAGGCGAATATGCTCTTCTTCAAACGACTTGGAATGAAAAGTTGGATACCAGCTGCCTTATTCTAAATTCCGCGGCACCTTTAAAAATTTTCCCAAAACTTTTAGCGTGCGAACATATTCGTGCTTCTTTGTGCCGAGATAGGAGACGATGGCAGTGGGAAAGAGATTGAAAGTAATAAATACTAAAGTATAGTAGACAATGTCTGTGGTATAGAAAGAGGGAAGGAGACAATGCCAGTGCGGGAGAAACAGAGGGACACAGTGACAGTGGAACATATCTGACAGTGACAGAACAGTGCCAGGAAAAGAGTGAAGGAGACAGTGCCAGTGGGAAAGGAATAAAGAGAAGGAGAAAGTGGAAGTGGGTGAAAGCCAGTGATAACGAGAAATAGAGTCTGTGACAGTGACATCGAGGAAGAGAGAGATAGTGACAATGAGAAGAGAAAGCAGCAGTGGGAAGGAGTGACTGTGACAGCAGCAGTAAGAAAGAGCGATAGGTTGACAGTGACGTTGAGATGAGACAGTAGTATTAGGACAGAACGAAGGAGACTGTGGTTGTGAGACAGAAGACAGTGACAGAGAGATACAAGAAGATAATGACAACGAATTGGGCTGATGAGTGATTGAGAATGGGTGTGAGCGAGTTACAGTTAGAGGAGCTTGTGGATGTGAGAAGTGAGTTGCATTTTAAAAAGAGCGCAAACATGTTGGCATGCCAAAATTTTTGGGAATATTTTTAAGTGTATTGAGGAAGGTAGAAAGAATCAGCTGGTATGCCACATTTCAATCAGTCTTCTAAAACTGGATCATATTCGCCTTTTCTCTACTCCGATAGGAACATTTTTTCAATAGTTTATGTTTGAACGCTTCCTCAGAAGGATAGTCTATAGTCCCTAAGAAAAGATTTCTAGAAGTTTTTATGAAACTTAACAACATTCTGCGTTTCAGTGTTATTAGCTCTCTTAAATTAAATACCCAAGAGGTTGTTACAAATTAGTACTAAAACAATCATATTTTGTCCAGCTGAGGTTGTAAAATGGAAAGCTAGTAATGTAATGAATATTCCCAGTCTGTAATTGGTTATTGTCAAGCCACTTCACAGAAGTGAAGATAAAAGCGACCCATCTTGTTATTGGCAACATTTGCAGAAACTTTCGAGAAGATTATGTAACACAGAATCCTCCACGCCTACTATAAAAGTGGATGTATGTCTATATGTACGTATGTAAAACACTGAACCAATTTCAAGCAAACTTGGTACACACATCGCTCACTGCCTAGAAAGAATCGCTGTGGGGATAAGAACCATCTACCTATCAAAGAGGTGGGAGTGGGTCTAAAGAAGAAGTAGTATAATCCACGACGAGTGAATGTACATAATTTATTCATCCAGTATTTGAGAATGAGGGGACGTACTGACTTCCAACAAAATCTAAAAATTATTTCAAACTTTTTCACGTTGACAACCCCCACAAAATGATAAGAGGAAGAAGTTTATCCGTTACTGTATCTTCTTCGCTGTTCGTGGTATAAAACTGCGGCATGAAGCATGACGTTTTAATGTATTACATCTTTACTACTAACTTTATAACGACAAATTTTTCAGACGGTATTTACATATTCAACTAAAAGTATGAGCAAAATTACGTCAATGTACGACACATAGTTCAGCTGATATGATGTCAAATACGGAGATGTGTGATAAAATGCAGCATCTTGCATCTTTTAATTTAATACTTCTCGGCTGCTTACTCTATTCACAACACATTTCGCAGACTGTAGCCACGTATAGTACTGGATGTACGTGCAAAATTATATCTTTGTACGGCAGATATTGCAGGAGATACGACGTCATAAACATTGAGCTGCATGTAAATGAAAACACATTGCGAAATTCGCTAGGGATACATTTGAAATATGTGTACAAATATATGTGAAATATGTTCAGTACATATTAAATAAATTTCACGTGTACGTACGTGAGCAAAGTCAGAGGCGAAATGCTTAGCCTAAATCCCTGCAATGATTTCAACCAGATGTGGTACCAGCACTCATTTTAATTAAGATCTGGAAAGAAGTACCGTGAGCGTAAAAACCACCAGATTCCTATAGGGTTGGGGCTGATGACGTGGAGAGAGAAGGGGGAAGGAGGAGTTGGACAAAAATAAGGCGTGGTAGGAGAAGATGGACAGAGAGGGGTGAGAGAAGTAGATGGACAGAGAAGGGAAAGAGGAAGAGATGGACAGAGACAGCAGGGGATGAACAGGCAGGCAGAAAAAGGGGGTTGGAACTCCACGCTTGTGTCCGTCCCGGGTAGCTGAATAGCCAGTGTGACAGATTGTGAATCCTCTGGGCCCGGGTTCGATTCCTGGCTGGGTCAGGGAATTTTCTCCGCCCAGGGACTGGGTGTTGTGTTGTCCTCATTATCATACTATCATCCTCATCGGCTGCAGGCCGCCGAAGTGGCGTCAAATCGAAAGACCAGCACCCGGCGAATCGTCTGCCCGACAAGGCCCTTATTTCAATTCCACTGTCGTTACAACCTCTACTAGTATAGGCAATCATTCATTACCCCGTTGTGATAATAAAGACACTCCGTCACCTTTCATGCAGTAAGCGTTAACAATTATTTACGAGGCGTACGAGGCAATGTCAGTCTCGAATGAGATTTTCACTCTGCAGCGGAGTGTGCGCTGATATGAAACTTCCTGGCAGATTAAAACTGTGTGCCTGACCAAGACTCGAACTCGGGACCTTTGCCTTTCGCGGGCAAGTGCTCTACCATCTGAGCTACCGAAACACGACTCACGCCCGGTACTCACAGCTTCACTTCTGCCAGTATCTCGTCTCCTACCTTCCAAACTTTACAGAAGCTCTCCTCCGAACCAGGTCCCGAGTTCGAGTCGCGGTCGGGCACACAGTTTTAATCTGCCAGGAAGTTTAATGTCAGTCTCCTTTATATATTCATATATACGATGTACAACCTATCAAATGATATCTAATTGTGGTTGTAGTTCACGGCAAAGTATGTGGATGAGTGCTTGTAAGGTATGAAATTATAGCCACCTTACAATATAATCTCAAACGTTGAAATGTGTGTGAATTCCTAAGGGACAAAACTGCTGATGGCATCAAAAAATGGTTCAAATGGCTCTGAGCACTATGGGACTTAACATCAGTCCCCTAGAACTTAGAACTACTTAAACCTAACTAACCTAAGGACATCACACACATCCATGCCCGAGGCAGGATTCGAACCTACGACAGTACCGGTCGGGCAGTCCCAGAGTGAAACGCCCAGAACCCCTCGGCCACATCGGCAGGCTGATGTCATCGGTCCCTAGACTTACACACTACTTAAACTAACTTATACTAAGAACAACACACACACCCATGCCCGAGGGAGGACTCGAACCTCTGGCAGGAGGGGCCGCACAATCCGTGGCTTGGCGCCTCAGACCGCGCGGCACTCCGCGCGGCTGACATATGATCTATTAGAACCCATATACCAAGAAACAGTCATCATTACTGGCGCAACAGCCCTTTGTGAGCCTTGGCCTTCTGTAGAAGATTATTTCATTCTTCTCTGTTTAGTGTCAAACCCGTACAATTCTGAATTCCTGTTTTCCTTATGTCCTCTCTGACACCTTCCTCCCACATTAGCTTTGAAAGTATCTTTCACTAAGGAAATCAAATTATTAGAAATTCCATGGCACCAGTCACAAGTCCCTTAGACGTCTGCCAGTTCGTCGTAAACAGATCAGGCCCGGTATTTCTAAATAAGATTTCGGATAATTTAATTTTTACAGAATTGGGTATTCTGCCCACCGCCAACCCCCAGTGATGCTGGCGTACCAATGTTTTCCATTAGGTTTGGCTCCCTTGCTGGTGGGTCCCCATTTTAAAGCGTCGGGAACTCATTTTACATTTTTTCGCCCTTGCGTGTCTTAGCTATGTATAACCGAGTGTACCTGTTACACAGGAGCCATGGCGTGGAGGTGCATGCATCGGAACTTGGTAGGGATACATGGCATTTCCCGTGTTTTGTTATTAAATTTTCACCAACAGGAAATGCACCCACAGGGCCACATACTACCCCTTGACCCCCAACCAGAAAGTATTAGCGTATTAAAATACCAACAGGATGTTCAAGGGAAATTTATTATCATTAAATTTTATGAACTTCACTTAGAATGTATCACGGAACTTTACAAGCTATATCAGTCTCTGATGCTCTCTTCGATGGCGCGGAGCAGATCTCTGACTTTTTTTTCTTATTAGCTAACTGTGATTAAGAGAGACGACGCCATATCATTTTAACAAAATGTAGAGCACACTTAATCCTCCAAGCGTAATGTAGTGTGGGAACGCGCGTATGCGCTCCTACTCTCTCTCTCTCTCTCTCTCTCTCTCTCTCTCTCTCTCTCTCTCTCTCTCACTGGCCGAGCGGTTCTAGGTTCTAGGCACTTCAGTCCGGAACCATGCGGCTACTACGGTCGCAGGTTCGAATCCTGCCTCGGGCATGGATGTGTGTGATGTCCCTAGGTTAGTTAGGTTTAAGTAGGTCTAAGTTCTAGGGGACTGATGACCTCAGAAGTTAAGTCCCATAGTGCTTGGAGCCATTTGAAGAGACACAAATCATTTCAGTCGTCAATTTTTCGATTAAACATACAATTTCGAAGCAAATGTATAGTTGCAGGAAGTCACTGACATGCGATAAATCGCCCGAAATATTATTGTACAATCTATGCACCCGAAAACGTTTCTACTTCTGACATCAAACAGCTATACGGGGATTGATTGTTGTTGTTGTTGTTGTGGTCTTCAGTCCTGAGACTGGTTTGATGCAGCTCTCCATGCTACCCTATCCTGTGCAAGCTTTTTCATCTCCCAGTACCTACTGCAACCTACATCCTTCTGAATCTGCTTAGTGTATTCATCTCTTGGTCTCCCTCTACGATTTTTACCCTCCACGCTGCCCTCAAATACTAAATTGGTGATCCCTTGATGTCTCAGAACATGTCCTACCAACCGATCCCTTCTTCTGGTCAAGTTGTGCCACAAACTTCTCTTCTCCCCAATCCTATTCAATACTTCCTCATTAGTTATGTGATCTACCCATCTAATCTTCAGCATTCTTCTGTAGCACCACATTTCGAAAGCTTCTATTCTCTTCTTGTCCAAACTATTTATCGTCCATGTTTCACTTCCATACATGGCTACACTCCATACAAATACTTTCAGAAATGACTTCCTGACACTTAAATCAATACTGGATGTTAACAAATTTCTCTTCTTCAGAAACGCTTTCCTTGCCATTGCCAGCCTACATTTTATATCCTCTCTACTTCGACCATCATCAGTTATTTTGCTCCCCAAATAGCAAAACTCCTTTACTACTTTAAGTGCCTCATTTCCTAATCTAATTCCCTCAGCATCACCTGACTTAATTAGACTACATTCCATTATCCTTGTTTTGCTTTTGTTGATGTTCATCTTATATCCTCCTTTCAAGACACTGTCCATTCCATTCAACTGCTCTTCCAAGTCCTTTGCTGTCTCTGACAGAATTACAATGTCATCGGCGAACCTCAAAGTTTTTATTTCTTCTCCATGAATTTTAATACCTACTCCGAATTTTTCTTTTGTTTCCTTTACTGCTTGCTCAATATACAGATTGAACAACATCGGGGAGAGGCTACAACCCTGTCTTACTCCCTTCCCAACCACTGCTTCCCTTTCATGTCCCTCGACTCTTATAACTGCCATCTGGTTTCTGTACAAATTGTAAATAGCCTTTCGCTCCCTGTATTTTACCCCTGCCACCTTTAGAATTTGAAAGAGAGTATTCCAGTCAACATTGTCAAAAGCTTTCTCTAAGTCTACAAATGCTAGAAACGTAGGTTTGCCTTTCCTTAATCTTTCTTCTAAGATAAGTCGTAAGGTCAGTATTGCCTCACGTGTTCCAGTGTTTCTACGGAATCCAAACTGATCTTCCCCGAGGTTGGCTTCTACTAGTTTTTCCATTCGTCTGTAAAGAATTCGTGTTAGTATTTTGCAGCTGTGACTTATTAAGCTGATAGTTCGGTAATTTTCACATCTGTCAACACCTGCTTTCTTTGGGATTGGAATTATTATATTCTTCTTGAAGTCTGAGGGTATTTCACCTGTTTCATAAATCTTGCTCACCAGATGGTAGAGTTTTGTCAGGACTGGCTCTCCCATGGCCGTCAGTAGTTCCAATGGAATATTGTCTACTCCGGGGGCCTTGTTTCGACTCAGGTCTTTCAGTGCTCTGTCAAACTCTTCACGCAGTATCTTATCTCCCATTTCATCTTCATCTACATCCTCTTCCATTTCCATAATATTGTCCTCAAGTACATCACCCTTGTATAGACCCTCTATATACTCCTTCCACCTTTCTGCTTTCCCTTCTTTGCTTAGAACTGGGTTGCCATCTGAGCTCTTGATATTCATACAAGTGGTTCTCTTATCTCCAAAGGTCTCTTTAATTTTCCTGTAGGCGGTATCTATCTTACCCCTAGTGAGATAGGCCTCTACATCCTTACATTTGTCCTCTAGCCATCCCTGCTTAGCCATTTTGCACTTCCTGTCGATCTCATTTTTGAGACGTTTGTATTCCTTTTTGCCTGTTTCACTTACTGCATTTTTATATTTTCTCCTTTCATCAATTAAATTCAATATTTCTTCTGTTACCCAAGGATTTCTACTAGCCCTCGTCTTTTTACCTACTTGATCCTGTGCTGCCTTCACTACTTCATCCCTCAAAGCTACCCATTCTTCTTCTACTGTATTTATTTCCCCCATTCCTGTCAATTGCTCCCTTATGCTCTCCCTGAATCTCTGTACAACCTCTGGTTCTTTTAGTTTATCCAGGTCCCATCTCCTTAAATTCCCACCTTTTTGCAGTTTCTTCAGTTTTAATCTACAGGTCATAACCAATAGATTGTGGTCAGAGTCCACATCTGCCCCTGGAAATGTCTTACAATTTAAAACCTGGTTCCTAAATCTCTGTCTTACCATTATATAATCTATCTGATACCTTTTAGTATCTCCAGGGTTCTTCCATGTATACAACCTTCTTTCATGATTCTTAAACCAAGTGTTAGTTATGATTATGTTGCGCTCTGTGCAAAATTCTACCAGGCGGCTTCCTCTTTCATTTCTGTCCCCCAATCCATATTCACCTACTATGTTTCCTTCTCTCCCTTTTCCTACACTCGAATTCCAGTCACCCATGACTATTAAATTTTCGTCTCCCTTCACAATCTGAATAATTTCTTTTATTTCATCATACATTTCTTCAATTTCTTCGTCATCTGCAGAGCTAGTTGGCATATAAACTTATACTACTGTAGTAGGTGTGGGCTTCGTATCTATCTTGGCCACAATAATGCGTTCACTATGCTGTTTGTAGTAGCTTACCCGCATTCCTATTTTCCTATTCATTATTAAACCTACTCCTGCATTACCCCTATTTGATTTTGTGTTTATAACCCTGTAGTCACCTGACCAGAAGTCTTGTTCCTCCTGCCACCGAACTTCACTAATTATGTTCACTGATTACGTTTCAAGAATTCGTCTTTATGTCCCCTCGAGCAGCTAGGGATACAAATGTCCGCTCACATGGAATCCCGCTTGTCGGTGTAGCCCTCATCCAACAGTAGCGTTGTAGGTGTCTCACAAGTTGCCTTCTAACGACTTAACAGCCGTCCCTCTCATCGGCGCGCAGCACACACTGAGACTGGGGTGTTTTTTTCCTAGAGGTGGGAAACAGCCTCACTATCTGACGGGTTCAGCATGCGACACACAACGGTCCACTGCAGCGTTACACAGTGGTCGCTGGAGCATGTCCAGAGCTTACTGTCCCAGACGACTGGCAGCGCTCATCGGTGCACAGAACAGGAATCCTCGGTTATACAAACTCGTGCTTGGCTAATCAAGAGTGGACCCTCTGGGGTGCCCGTCGTTTGACAGGACCACGAAGGTATGTGTGGCTCATATAATGTAATTCAATCGACGAGTATTAGACCCTACAGCAGGTTTACTGTGTGGAACGTAGCAAGCAGTTGACGCTCATGTGCCAGTGGTTCGGTAGTGTTCGGCTGTCTCGATTTCGTGCTATAAGGTACAGTTTTGCAGGAGCGCATGGTGTGCAAAGAGCAACTTACCACCTGAGCGTACGAACACCGAATAGAGGGTGGACGTTGTCTACATCTTTGTTTACGTTACTGTGAACATTTTGACAGTTTTCCTACTGCAGGGATCCGATAGTTGCATTGTGACCCATAGCGGCATACGGGCTTAGTGCATAGATACGTCTGGTCCTAGTAAAGCGACCTCGTCCAGGAAATCAACTGAATCTCTAAGGGCCGTAAACAACTTCAGAAGCGCTCCATTAAATTTCCGACGTGCAGCGGCATAAATTCCGCTTCTTCTTCTAATACTTCAGATTTACACTGAAGAGCCAAAGAAACTGTTACACCTGCCTAATACCGTGTAGGGCCCCCGCGACCACGCAGAAGTGCCGCAATACAATGTATCATGGACTCGAAAAATGTCTGAAGTAGTGCTGGAGGCAAGTGATATCATGAATCCTCCAGGGCTGTCCATAAATCCGTAAGAGTACGAAGGGGTGGAGATCTCTTCTGAACAGCACATTGCAAGGCATCCCAAATATGCTAACTAATGTTGATGTCAGGAGAGTTTGGTGGCCAGCGGAAGTGTTTAAACTCAGTACAGTGTTCCTGGAGCCACTCTGTAGCAATTCTGGTCGTGTGGGGTGTTGCACTGTCCCGCTGGAGTTGCTAAAGTCCTTCGGAATGCATAATGGACATGAATAGATGCAGTTGATGGTTCAAATGGTTCTGAGCACTATGGGACTTAACTTCTGAGGTCATCAGTCGCTTAGAACTTAGAACTACTTAAACCTAACTACCCTAAGGACATCACACACATCCATGCCCGAGGCACGATTCGGAGCGGTCGCTCGGCTCCAGACTCTGTAGCGCCTAGAACCGCACGGCCACTCAGGCCGACCATGCAGTTGATCAGACAGGATGCTTACATACGTGTCACCTGTCAGTCGTACCTAGTCGTATTAGGGGTCCCATATCACTCCAACTGCACACGCCCCACACCATTACATAGCCTCTGCTCGATACAATTTGAAACGACACTCGTCCGACCAGGCAACGTGTTTCTACTCATTAACAGTTCAACGTCGGTGTTAATAGGCTCAGACGAGCATAAGGCTTAGTGTTATGCAATCATCAAGGGTACACGAGTGGGCCTTCGGCTCCAAAAGCCCATATAGATGATGTTTCGTAGAATGTTTCGCACGCTATCGCTTGTTAATAACCCAGCACTGAAATCTGTAGGAATTTGCGGAAGGGTTGCACTTCTATCACGTTGAATTATTTTTCTCAGTCGTCGTTGGTCCCGTTCTTGCACGATCTTTTTTCGGCCGCAGCGATGTCGGAGATTTGATGTTTTACCGGATTCCTGATATCCACGGTACACTTGTGAAATGGTCATGCGGGAAAATCGCCACTTCATGGTTACCTCGGAGATTTGATGTTTTACCGGATTCCTGATGTACGGGCATGTGTGTGTCTGTTGTCCTTAGCGTAAGTTAGTTTAAGTTAGATTAAGTAGTGTGCAAGCCTAGGGACCGATGACCTCAGCAGTTTGGTCCCAAAGGAAGTTACCACAGATTTCCTGATTTTCCAGACTTGTTGTCTTATGGAGGCCTTACCGACCGCAGCGCCGTATTCTGCCTGTTTACATATCTCTGTATTTGAATATGCATGCATATAGCAGTTTCTTTGGCGCTTCAGTGTAGAATTGTCGCTAAGAAAATGTGAATACTGGATATGTTGTATATAGAAGGAAAGAAATGATTAATGAAACGTAAATACTAGACATACTGGTATAGTGAAAGAAACGAAAACATTGAAATAAATCGGAATTTAAAGAATATGTGGGAAATGTAGCATTAAAGTTCTTATAGTTTTCGTGCAGATAGTACGTGATAGTATTGTTTTGAAAAAAAAGTGTATAATCAAATGACAAAAAAATAATTTTGTGAAGGAAACGCAAGGTATTATTGTTAATAAATTTATAAAAATATTGTTAACACTACAGAAAAATTATTTCAATAAGCCATTTTTATATATCATCGTTAATGTTTACAAACCCTCTCACAACGATGTACAATTGATTAGGCCCACGCAGTTGAGTTATAGACAGAGAGAGAAAATTAATGTTAATGATCCAGGACTTAATTTGGTATTGTTTATAACAAAACTGGACGTTTCTCCATGACGCTCATACTTTGAATGAAGAGGCCTATGCTCTGTTGAGATACTGATAAAGGATGATAGGAGGGAGGAGGGCCGGCCGCTGTGGTCTTGCGGTTCTAGGCGCTTCAGTCTGGAACTGCGTGACCGCTACGGTCGCAGGTTCGAATCCTGCCTCGGGCATGGATGTGTGTGATGTCCTTAGGTTAGTTAGGTTTAAGTAGTTCTAAGTTCTAGGGGACTGATGAGCACAGATGTTAAGTCCCATAGTGCTCAGAGCTATTTGAACCATTTTTGAGGGAGGAGCTCAAACCTTAACGATCCATTGGTTTGTCATCATTTTATTGTGCTCTTATTGACTGAGAGAAACAATGAGATGATAGGGGTTTCCCATCAATTTTATCCCATGGGACCATCATTGGGTTATGTCATGACATTGAGTACATCCCGCACAGTTGCCTAACGCTTGTGGAGGTTCCTCCACCTGACCTTGATCAGTTCCTGCGTATGGGAATCACCAAGAAATTCAAGTGGATAACATGACACTGAATGTGATAAGATCATTATCTCATCCAGAACTGGCACTGATAATCTACTTACAACGGTTGAATGGCCATTGGTGGTTGTGGATGTGCTGTAATACCTCTCTGCAACACATCCCACATGTGAACGAAGGGATTTAAGTCGTGGGAACGGACAGGTCAGTCCATTATCCAAATATCCTCTCCTTGCAAGAGTTGCTTCGCCATCACTGTCCGATGCGGTGGCGCATTGTCATCCATAACAATGAAGTCAGGGCGAGGAGTACAGTACAGTTTCACAATAACAGTGAGTGTACTGTGTTAAAAGATCTGGAACTTAGTACACCCATGTAAAATTATGCTTTCGCATACCATAACACCTGAACCACCAAAAAGATCACGTTAGACATTATTCCTGGGTGCACACCATATGGGGCTACGGCAAGCATTTTCTAATATCACCGTTTTGCTGGTCAAGGTATTACAGAGTGGGGAGGCATAGTATGGACTGAGCATACTAATCTCCAAATCTTTGAACCCAGTACACTCACCAACGTGATTGTGACACTGTACCCCTTCCCCACGTGCGCCCTTTCACCGGTTCATTCGGTCCTGACATCATTTTCATGGATGACAATGTACCACCGCATCGAACAGCGCAGGTGGAGGTACTCTTGGAACGGAAGGATATTCGGTGAATGGGCTGACCTGCCCGATTCCCCTTCTCGGATCCGTCGAGCGTGTATGGCATGCCTCGGGGAGATGTACGTCTGCACGCCTCAAAGACCGTTTAGCGGTTGTCAGCGGCACTGGTAGAGGAATGGCAAGCCCTATAGCGTGAACTCCTTACCAATCTTGTGAACAGCATGGGAGCACGTTGCAGAGCATGCAATGCCATCCGTGGTGATCACGCACGCTGTCAAGAACCATGTCCCACCTTTTGTAACGTCCAGTGCATCATTGTGAATCGTGGTGACTCCAGTGTAATTATTGTCTTTGAATAAAAGCCTCATTTCACTTTGAAATATTGTGTACTGTAGCAGTTCTTCCTACGTATGGTCCACGTTTGATCAAACAATGCTACTTGGCAGTGATACATGGTGCGAACGTTACTTCGTCCGTAAGTTTTGCACGTCAGTATATCAGCGCCAATGGCCGCCTTGATCCACAGCTCTGGAACGAGCAAAAGTAACGTTTGCCTCCTACAATTGCTTCTCGTCCGAAATGATGATTATTAAGACCGATATTCAGAATTTAAGAAGTGTAGTCTCAGCTCGATTACGTGTACTCATATGTTTATGGAGCAATAGCAGATAGTTGAGGTGATTGTTGAATAACGAGGTCTTCAAACTTTATTTGTCAATTTTATGTTAAGAAGAACTGAAAACAAAGTTTACAAAATAATTCTAAACTTGAGAAACGAATTTGTGGTCCGTCACCGTAGTATTCACTCTTATAGAAGAATGACGATTTGACTTCAAAAAATTTGCAGGCATCATTTACTAAGAGAGCTGAAAAGTGCTATAATGTCTACTGTACAGCCTCGGAAAATTTAATATAAACTGATAAAAATATTTTATGTGTTTCTGAACCAAAGAATGGAAATCATTTTCGTGTCCGTTATCAGTATTGAAAGGTTTTTTGCGTAACATTAAAGTATTTATAACTTATTTATAAGTGGTCAGCGCACCGCTCTCCCGGCCGTATTTCAGTTTACGAGATCGGCTATAAAGTGAAAGCTGGACATACGCTAAATCGACAGATATCTCCGGACGCCGCAATAGATACACTCTGTGGATAGTAAAGCTAAACACTTTAACGTTCAGGCACGATGCTCCAGCAACATACCAGTTTTTCTGTCAACTGAGAGATGTGAAGAAGCTCTATAGTAATAAGCTGTTGTCGCTCAGTATTTCTGAATTTTCACCATGGATCAGGCCACGAATGCCCAACGGTACCGACCGGCCGCCGTGTCATCACTGGATGCCGATATGGAGGGGAATGCGGTCAGCACACCGCTCTCCCGGTCGTATATCAGTTTACTAGACTGGCTATAACGTGAGAGAATTTGGAAAACCCTAAGACCACTCATCAGCACAGTTGACCTAAGAAATTAAGTGGAAAGGACTGTCGAGTTCTAACCAGCAACGTGCGAAACAGTCATCACACAGTCTTCTTATCTATTGCAGAGAACTTCGGCTGCAGCTCGGATAGGGAGGCGATAGATGTTTGTCTTCGTAGTCACAAAAGCAGTGATCACAATAACGGTTCTCAGTGTTACTAAGAGTTCTGCAAAAAAGTCCTTATTGGCTTTTCGAGCAGCACAAAAACGCTTTATTCAATTACAGGTAATAGTGCCTGATATAGGACTTAATTATCAATTTCGGTATCTGGTAGATGGCTAACGAATAACATTTGCCGCAGGGGAATTCGTTGGAGATTGTAATTTTAATGCACCAAGCGGTAATAGTCACAGAACTGTCGATTTATTCAAGTTACAAAATTCTTCAATTATTGGACTTCATTTTTTGATTGTAGTATCGCGTCAGCTTCAGTACTGTTATGTTTCTACACTCGCAAATTTAAAGTTATGTACCCCTCGAATGTTGTCATCCAATTTCCTACCAACTGTTTCAGTCTGAATAACGGTCGCTTCATAGGTCGTAAAATTCAATCCTGCAACAACTGCCTCCTCCCACCATGCCCACCTCAGTGTCCAAGTAGGACTGAGTTCTGTGAGGTAACGTCAGGCAGGTCACTGCCTACTCGAATATCGTATCTCGCTAAACTCTGTGGAAGAAAGTTTGCAGTGAGGACAGAGTCAGTAATCTACAGTGACGCAGGGAGATGATAACTCACGGGTTCAAATATTTCTTAGTAATGTTATATTTTCAGCAATCATGGTAGCTTATGTTAAAATTCTGAACAGTTTCTGCTGTGTTAAGAGCAGTTAACAAAAACGTCCTTCCAGCAAGTCTTTGAATCTACAGGGGACGTTTTACTGCGTGGTACCAATCCATTCCTTTATAAGGCCCAGCGAATGGCAGCCCTCTTTACTGTTACCCATCTCATCCTTGAAGCATAGGTGTTACGAGCTCAACCAGCCCATAATTCTGAGTGAAGTCTCCACAACGGCAACTGCAGGTGTCGTTTGCAATGGCAGCGTAAGCTGGGACCGGACGCCCCATCCTTCCTTCGCCAGGCCGCGCCTATGACATCTCGCTCCTTATTACTCGCCCACACGCAGTGGTGACCTTCCTTCCACCTATAGTAACTTTTCTGCCTGCTTCTGTCACGAAGGACACACTCTCGAGACTCGTGTCTCTTCCATCAATCTATTGCCCCCACCAAGAAACGTTCACATTGGTGGCCCTTCCCATTGCCCTGTTACTTTTATCTTTTAAATACTTGCATGGTCAGGAATGTTGTGTCAGCTACTGTGGGAGTCAGCACCGACACAAACAAGGAAGGAGAGAAGTTGCGATGGCCGATGACAGGAGTCCAAAAGATTTGTAAATACTCGTATCACACGCTGATTACTAGAACACTTTATTTCTAAAAAGGAAATAAAAATAACTTGACTTGCTTCCGATGCCTCCTACATGCAAGTACTTTTCACTATTTCTACTCACAGAATGCAGGCTATGCAAGTACTTTTCACTATTTCTACTTGCAGAACGCAAGCTAAGTATCGTCTTCCTGTTACTCTGAACTGATGCTCTCGAAATCTGCAATCGAACTGGGCCGAACAGCAATGCGCTGCAGATTACATCAGTGTTGACAGGGGGCGCTGAACTCTTGTCTTCCTGAAGGTGTGGCGCACAGGTTTAGTGCCTTCTTGATACCGTTTCGCGACGCTGCGCTGGTCGGTCTGCAGTCGATGTTTTAGGACTGCACACGGAATGGTACTAAAATTTATTAGTCGATTTCTCTGAGATCGAAGTTCCTCTCCACGACATATTTGTATATAGAGCTTTCGGGCCGCGCGGGATTAGCCGAGCGGTCTGGGACGCTGCAGCCATGGACTGTGAGGCTGGTCCCGGCGGAGGTTCGAGTCCTCCCTCGGGCATGGGTGTGTGTATGTTTGTCCCTAGGATAATTTAGGTTAAGTAGTGTGTAAGCTTAGGGACTGAAGACCTTAGTAGTTAAGTCCCATAAGATTTCACACACATTTGAACAGAACTTTCGGTTTACTTGCTGCGTGAAATCTGGTTAAAATCACCACTACAACAGCCACGACAGTCAGTTGTTCCTGACGAAGACGATGGACGATTTAGTCGAAAGCTCGAGATTTAATGTTTTATATAAATTATTCCCTAAATCTAAAATGAATTATTACACATTTATTTGGCTATAAATCTAATAGTATAAGGGCTTATGTAATATAAAATGGTATCTACGTCTGAATTTGCTGGTGACAGGCTTCATGTCTGATGTTATTGACGCTCGTCCCACAATTCTTTGTAGAAAAAGTGTTACATCCAAGTCTTGCAGAAAAGGTTGTGTGATCAAATAGTACTGCATTCCCCAGATTGAGTCCTCACCACCATTTGAAGTAAATTAAAATGAACGCATATTCTAAGAAAATATTTTAGACGGTAGCCTGCTTTTCACACTGTGGCTACAGTTTGCTGCAGGAACTTTTCTGTATCTGCATGAAAGTGCCCCTGGTCGAACTGCAGCGGGCATTGGACTGTCGTTCAAAGGTAATGAAGTAGATTTGCTAGACTGGGCGTTTCCAACCCGAAAACCACCGTACAGTAAGATATTGCAGTTCAGAAGTACGATGCAATGTTCTGTTGGACAAGAATGGATTTTCGAAGGAAGAAGGACTGTGGCGACTACTGTAATTATGAATTAAATGAAATATATTCGCATTTGCGAATGTGGACAACCATCAGCTGTATAATGGAATGACGATAGTGAAAATTTGTGCCCGACTGTTACTCATACCAGGATTTCCCGCTTTGTATTGTACTTTTGTTAAACTAAATAGAGCTTTTCAAAATGAAAGTTCGATTGACTTTGAATCGGAAAGCTTGCCGGTACCGAATAATGGTAATGAGATATGGGCTCTTAGTGCGAAAACCACGCAGAAACCAAGGATTGGTTATCCAGCAGTAGAAAGTTGCGTGGGGGGGGGGGGGGGGGGGAGTTACTATGACAGAGAGGAAAACAAACCAGTTGATTAGGTAGAACAAATTGATACGAGAGTCGTGTTTATGTCTGTAAAGACAATAAAGTGGAGGTGGGTGCGACATGTAGCCAGACGAATCGAAGGTAGATGGAGTTCGGAAGCTCTTTGCTGGATCCAAGTGATAACAAAAGGGTGAGACGACCACCTACTACAAGATTGGTGGGTAAAATTAGCAAACGTACAAGATTAACTTGGATGCATATAGCTGAACACCATGATGCTAGTAAAGATATGAGATTGGCTTTTATCAGACAGTGGAGTCAAAGGATAGATGATGATAACAGCGCCAGTCTAGAATACCACGGTGATTTTTTGCAGACGAATTTTTTATCTTAGAAAAACACTATCATATTTTAGTATGGAGTATGTGTCATCATACCCAAATAAATGCATTGGCAGTACTTCTCTGTTATTATACATATCCTACTTAGCGCATGCCCCAGAAAAAGAGAGCCAATTTCAGTTCACATAATCTTTTGGTGACGGGAGATGAAATACCATGTCGCTTAGGACACTCGGTATCTGAGAAAGAACGTTAAATGAAAATTTCAGAATGTACATTTTATGGGTAAAGCTATTTTATGGGGAAAGCTATTCTATCAGTTTCAACAATTTCGAACCAAAGATGTAACACCTTTTACATTAACAAAACTAATTATTTCTTCAAATTAAATGACACCTTCGATAAAATGGAAACATTTAAACTATATACGTCATCTGCAGGTCTTTGTACCACACGAATTGAAGCTTCGAAACAGCCGGTAGAAGACTTTTACTTTTTACACAATTGTATTTGTTGTGGGTTCACACTCACGTACGATTTTTTATATGACTTCATATATGCCATTGCCTGTACTATTTATTACAGTCCCATCTACTGCAGTTTCAACCTTTGGTCATTTTCAAGTCGTTACAGGTGCTGAAACCACAAATTACCGAGCGGGGTGGCGCAGTGGTTAGACACTGGACTCGCATTCGGGAGGACGACGGTTCAATCCCGCGTCCGGCCATCCTGATTTAGGTTTTCCGTGATTTCCCTAAATCACTCCAGGCAAATGCCGGGATGGTTCCTTTGAAAGGGCACGGCCGACTTCCTTCCCAATCCTTCCCTAATCCGACGAGACCGATGACCACGCTGTCTGGTCTCCTTCCCCAAACCAACCAACCACAAATTAACATTAATAAAAAGAATAAAAATGATATGAACTCGCGCCAGTTTTTGTCATAAATCGATGGTGTAGGTGTCGAAAGCTAAGCTCAAGTAAGACAAACAGCTATTTCTGTCACGTTGAGCGTGATAGATTTTGAATATACGAGAGTTGGAACTCTAATAGTGGCAAATATTTATTTACAGTTCGTACAAAATAGATACATGCTTCAAAGTTGTGTTGACAGGTCGAGCGGCGCGGTCTATTGCCCGACGAATTTGTAGCAGTTCTGAAGCGAATGCCGTGAAGTGTTTCCTTCAGTTTAGAAATCGAGTTGAACTTACGAGGGCTTAACTCAGGGGAGTGCAGTAGGTAGTATAGCACTTAGCAGCCCCAGCAGTCAAACAAATCAGTAACAGCTTGCACTGTACGTGCTTGAGCATTGTCCTTCAAAATGATGGTCAGGTCCTGCAGAATGTGTCAACACTTCTGTCCGTATGCTTTTCATTTTTGGAACACAACGTACGACCAGCTTAGAGACAGATGTGATGACACTTTCTGCAGGACCTGACCAGCTGATGCTACCCGCAGCCGTACTGGCTGGCACGACAGGTTAGGGCACGCTTATGTCAACCGGTGTGCACGACGTCATGGAGACCTCCCTCGCTCCCCGGACAGCGGCCGACGGTGCAAATGTAATCAATGCAAATGTAATGATGGTGCGTAACATATCAAAATTGTTCAAATGGCTCTGAGCACTATGCGACGTAACTTCTGAGGTCATCAGTCGCCTAGAACTTAGAACTAATTAAACCTAACTAACCTAAGGACATCATACACATCCATGCCCGAGGTAGGATTCGAACCTGCGACCGTAGTGGTCACGCGGTTCCAGACTGAAGCGCCTATAACCGCACGGCCACACCGGCCGGCCGTAACATATCCATCCAGTTTGCAGCAGGTCGGTCGGATCCTTCTGGGTGCAGCGTTTTTTTATGAAGATTAATGTATCTTCAATAGCTGCTACTTCACAAAGACACAGCTTAGCGTAAGTTTAAACTTTTGAAACGTATTGGTTGTTCAAATGTGTGTGAAGTCTTATGGGACTTAACTACTAAGGTCATCAGTCCCTAAGCTTACACACTACTTAACCTAAATTATCCTAAGGACAAACACACACACACATGCCCGAAGGAGGACTCGACCCTCCGCCGGGACCAGCCGCATAGTCCATGACTGCAGCGCCTTAGACCGCTCAGCTAATCCCCGCGAAGCGTATTGGTCCTCATTTAAATGTCGTGGGACAATCTCTTCTATCAAGACTACCGTCTCTAATTGCACGAAATGTTTTAAAGATAACATTTCATTCAGGTTGAAACAGTATCTCACAAAATGCTACAATAAAATTTTTGATAAGAAATTATCATTTTCACAAGGCTTGCATGCGTGTGCGTGTGTGTGTGTGAGAGAGAGAGTGTGTGTGTGTTTGTGTTTCATATGATCGACAGGGCAGTCCGTTGCATCATTTTTAATAACTATACGCCGTTTCATAGCATTCGTCAGTTGTTTCAGATATGCTAGTAGGAAGCGTCATAGGATCAGTCTGATGGTTCAATAATTCAGTAGCATGCACCATCACGATAAGCTGCCGATCATTTGAATTCTGATCATAAGTTGATGCACGAGAATTGTGTGGCCGGGGGATATTGATCATCTGGAATGTGAAACGTTGGATACTCGGATAACTGTATTTCTTTTGAAAGTTCTTAGAACTTTTATTCGCGAAAAACTCATATTTGTTCCCTCGGGAGTCGGAACTGATATCATATTGGCAATCGATGGGTTATGAAGTTGTGCATATTCATGTGTTCGTGACGCAATCCCTGCTTCACTAATTTTCAGGCGTGGAGCAGCATAAATTCCGCTTCTTCTTCTAATACCTCGGATGTACATCATTCAGCAATCTTTAGTGTGAGCTGAAAGACTCACTCTGCAAATGGCTGAACAATATACTTTGAAGCGCCAAAGAAATTGGTATAGGCATGCGTACTCAAATACAGAGGTATGTAAACAGGCAGAATAAGTCACTGCGGCCGGCAACGCCTGTATAAGACAAGTGTCTGACGCAGTTGTTACATCGGCTAATAATGCTACAATGGCAGTTTATCAAGATTTAAGTGAGTTTGAAAGTGGTGTTATAGTCGGCGCACGAGAGATGGGACACAGCATCTCCGAGGTACCCATGAAGTGGCGATTTCCCCGTACGACAGTTTCACGAGTGTACCGTGTACATCAGGAATCCGGTAAAACATCAAATCTCCGGAATCGCTGTGGCTGGAAAGAGATCCTGCAAGAACGGGACCAACGATGACTGAAGGGAATCATTCGACGTGACAGAAGTGCAACCATTTCGCAAATTGCTGCAGATTTCAATGCTGGACCTTTAACAAGTGTCAGCGTGCGAACCATTCTACGAAACATAATCGATATGGGCGTTCGGAGCCGAAGGCCCACTCGTGTTCCCTTGATGACTGCACGACACAAAGCTTTACGCCTCGCCTGGGCCCGTCAACACCGACATTGGACTGTTGATAACTGAAAACTGGTCGGACGAGTCTCGTTTCAAATTGTATCAAGCGGATGGACGTGTACGGGTATGGAGACGACCTCACGAATCCATGGACCCTGCATGTCATCAGGGAACTGTACAGTGTGGTGGAGGCCCTGTAATGGTGTGAAGCGTATGCAGTTGAATGATATTGGACCCCTGATACGACTGTGACAGGTGACATTTACGTAAGCATCCCGTCTGATAACCAGCATCAATTCATGTCCATTATGCATTCCGACGCATATGGGCAATTCCAGCAGGACAATGCGAAAGGCCCCCCCTCCCACGTCCAGAATTCCTACAGATTTTCTCCAGGAACACTCATCTGAGTTTAAACACTTCCGCTGGCCACCAAACTCCCCAGACATGAACATTATTGAGTATATCTGGGATACCTTGCAGCGTGCTGTTCAGAAGGGATCTACAGGCCCTTGTACTCTTACGGATTTATGGGCAGCACTGCAAGATTCATGGTGTCAGTTCCTTCCAGCTCTACTTCAGACATTAGTCGAGTCCATACTACATTGTGTTACGCCACTTCTTGCAGGGGCCCTATACGATATTAGCCAGGTGTACCAGTGTCTTTGGCTCTTCATTGTATATACATTTCTGTCAATGGTTTCTTTCTACTTACAGTACATACATTGGAAATGGGCATTAGCAGCGCCAGGTGAAGAAAAACACACTCTCTCTCTCTCTCTCTCTCTCTTTCTCTCTCTCTCTCTCTCTCTCTCTCTCTCTCTCACACACACACACACACCCACACACACACACACACACACACACACACACACACACACACACACGCACACACACAAATCTATATGCACACATAGGCAACATGTACATAGTGCACAAAACGTATACAGTAAATGCACACATAGTGTGCAATGAGGCATTTGTAACTCCCTCGCACACACACACACCACCACCACGACCAGCACACACACACACACACACACATACACACACACACGCACGCAAAACTCGCCCCTGCAGATGAACCATTTGTTGTCATGATGGCATAGCCCTACCTTCACCTGCAGCACAGTATGTACCTAATTGCCTCTTGATCAAAAAATTGCCTGGCGCACCATATGTGGAAGTACGCTAACACCCTCGAGAAAGCACATCTCGTAATGGTTCAAATGGCTCTGGGACTTAACATCTGAGGTCATCAGTCCCCTAGAACTTAGAACTACTTAAACCTAACTAACCTAAGGACATCACACACATCCATTCCCAAGGCAGGATTCGAACCTGCGACCGTAGCAGTCGCGCGGTTCCGGACTGAAGCGCCAAGAACCGCTCGGTCTCAGCGGCCGGCCATCTTGTAATCATCGTTCGTGACAGCCTTTGAGCTTACATAATGCACACCCTTAGCCCACCTCTGCGTATCGTCTGCAGCAATACGATATGTGTATATCTTTGATCCGAGCTCTCCACATATTCCTGGGTGTACGCTACCAATCCACCTTTTGAGGTGCTGTTCCCTGAAGGATTAACGGCCACATGTCGAGATGTGTGTAATATTTGGGCTTGTACCTAATTACTTAATATTGATCGCTGACTTTCAGCCACTATATGAAACTATCTCTCTCCATATAAAGTGACCTGTGGTCAGCAAAGTTTGGCTTCGTAAAGACGTATTGAAAGTGGCACATGTGGAGTTAGGAGAGGTCTGGACTACACATACTGATTTAGTCAGGCTTCGTGAACTCCACTGAACCTTAACCATTTCCACAACGGCTAGCTCTTCATTGAAGATAAAAGCCCGATTGTGATTTGGCCTGGTGATGTAATCTCTTAACGCCCATCCCACTGGTAAACTAAATAAATTTCGCCATTTTCTTTAACATCCTCTATGTCTTTTTCCGAAAATTGAATCATTCATTAATTTTTAAATATATTTTCAAAATCACACGTTACTAGAGCCCTCTGTTCAGTTTTTAAATCAACATACTCGTTCATATAGGTAAGAACAGGGAGCTACCTTGCTTCACGCTATTTTGTAAGGCCATCTAATTATCCACTTTCCCCATCCACAATACATGCAAGTAGGTCATCGTAAATGGGGAAATTTTTAGGATTTTTGTTACGTTAGTGAATAAGAAAAGCAAATATTCTCGCGTAAATTCTTTATTAATTTTTTCTCATACATTTATACACAGAAAACATCCACTTTCTTTATGTTTGTTTGGTATAGTTTTGAAAATATCCAGCTTAATTTTTAACTTCTAATTTTAATCTATATTGGTGTCTTCCAATCCTTTCTCCAGCCAGTAATTTGACAGGTACCAAGAAGGTATGTTCTCGAATACTAATATATATCTAATTTTTTACTGTAAAATATCTGTTTTACGGCTTTAACAGTTAGTTCCGTTCCGTCCTGTAAATCTTCCAGAATTTAATTTTACCTTTTACTTCCTGCATAACATTGTTGATATAGTTCTCCACATAATCCTGGGTGTACGCTACCAACCCTTCTGCTTGCGAAATTTCTGTACAGAACTTCAGGTTTGCAGCTTTTGCAAACGAGTTTTCATTCAGTGTAATTATTCCGTTGGTTTTAAGCCCTGAAACGGTTGTTTTGTTGCTTGGTGCACAACGCCCAATCTAGCACATTCAGATACAGTATAACCATTTTCTTTATGCAGATCCACGTGGCAACAGAGCTCTGTAAACACATATTTTGAGTGTCTTTCAATGTAGTAAACGTTCTCATGCCACTGATTTCGGATGGTACTCCAACATATGATCCATTTCCATTGTTGTTTACCGTCAATGCAGATATTTCATATTCCCCAGTTGTAGATAGATTTCCCCTTGCACGGCGTATAAAGTAATATGTAAACCTTGCGTGCACATCTTCTATAGATTCATCTGTCTCCAGTTGCTGTTTACAATCTTCCTTTATGGCGTTTTCCTTCTTCATAGCCCCAGTTTTTATTTCTTGACTTCGGTATCCTCCATTTCCAGGTCATTTTTTTTACTCGTGACAGATTATCTGTACCTAGAGGAGTATTTCAGTAACAGGGAATGTCTTAAATCTGTTCGACACATTGGTACTTTTTCTTAGTACTTGTGGAATAACATTGCTTGTGGGAACAAGGCCTAATTTGGTATTATCTATACATCATGGTATTATACAGAACAATGTACTGTATTTTCAGGTATATGATTCTCCTGCTTTAATATAGCACTTCTGTGTAATACTTGTATTGTCTTTCTTGGAGTTAGTGTTAAGAATGTCCACATAGTTTAGACACAGGTAAGTATAACTTCGTGGGTACATAATATGATTTATGAGCTTTCCTTGGCCTTGAGTGTCTGGAAGACTTACTTGTACAACAACCACTTTCTGGGAATTCTAATAAACCCGCAGACAAACTGCAGAACGTTGTTCAACACCACACAGAAGCTGTTCTGTACGTTATTCGCTAGCTCCTGTCACATGGATGTCTTGTGCAGGTCCAGACACACGGTCTACAGGGTGAGTCGCTAACTATTGCCACCTAGAATAACTCCGAAAGTATGATAGTAGCTGAAAAGTTTGTGGCACAAAAGTTGCATGGAACAATGGGTGCCATAATATGACGTTGGTTTTTTGTTGCTAGGTGGGGTCGCTTCAGAGATATGAAGGTCAACTTTTTTTTTAATGGAATGTTACAGTTCGGTACTAATTTTCTGATAGCGGCTATCTAGACGAATCCAATGATGTGTAACAGTAAGGTCTTTGAAGGTCTTTCAAGGTCAAAAAGGTGGCATGAACGTCCATTTACAGAAGGTGTTCGAAGTGATGACCATTGGTATCAATACAGTGCTGCAATCTTCTTATCATAGACTGAGTGGTATTCCTTAACACATCAGCACTTATCGAAGCACATGCTCTGACAATTCTCTCTCGTATATCGTGCAAATAGTAAATATTCGCCGAATACGGCGTATCCATCTAACGTGCTATTGTCATGTAAACACCATTCGGCGGTTTCGCAATACAACACTAATAGGAAAGGTCAAGGGGATGTGAATGATGTATTCCTTCAAAGAACAAGTCGATATGTTTCTCCTATTTACGGAGAATGCCAACGAAATTGAGTGAGAGCTAGAGATTTATATGCTGAAAGATATCCTCAACGTACTCACCCTACACGTCTCTAATAGACAGTACTTACAATGTACTACACTGTAATTTGTGCCAATCAGAGTTATGTGATGGCAGCTAACGAATAACTTACAGAGCAACTACTGTATGGTGTTTAACAACGTTCTACAATTTGTCAACTGAGGTAATAATAATTCCCGAAAATTGGCTGACGTACAAGTAAGTTTTCCAGACACTCAAGATCGAGAAAAGCTTATAAATTATGTTATGTCTGTCTGTAAATATGTGGACATTCTAACAGTGTCTAACAAAGGCGATAGAAGTATTATACAGTAGCGCTGTATCAAAGCAGGGGGAACATCCAGTACATTGTTCTCCACAATATCATCAATTACAGGTATTGCCAAATTAGGCCTGGTTCCACAAACAATGACATTCCATAAGCCCTAAAAAAAAGTACCAATGTGTTGAACATATTTAAACCATTCCCTATTAAGGAAATTACTCCTCTAAGTACAGTTGATGCCTTATGAGTACAAAAAATAAACTGGAAATGGAGGACGTCGAAGTCAAAACTAACGTCATGAAGGAAGAATATAAAATTCGATTGGAGAAAGAAGAACCTGTTGCAGATGTGCAAGCAAGGTTTACATATTGCTTTAAATGAAGTGTGTGTAGGGAAATCTACGTCTGGGGAATATAAAATAATTGCATTGGCAGTAAACAACAGTGGGAATGGGTCATGTGTTGGAGTACGATTCGAAATCAGTGGTATCGAGAATGTTTACTACACTGAAGGACATACAAAACATGTGTTTCTAATTCTGTGTTACCACCTGGATCTGCTTAAGGAGAATGGTTATATTGTATCTAAATGTGCTGGACTGGCCAATGTGCACCTAGCAACATTTCAACTGTTTGTACAGCTTAAAACTAACGGCATAACTACTTTAATGGACACTCGTTTGCAAAAGTCGTAAACATAAAGTAACAGAAAATAAGAGGTAAAATTAAATTCCCTGAATTCTCTGGGCAAGAAGATTTTCAGGAAAGAATGGAAGTAACCGTTAGAACCATAAAACAGATATTTTACAGGAAAAAATTCGATATATTTTAGAAATCGACAACATACCTTATTTGTCCCTATTATATTACTGGATAGAGAAAGAATTGGAAGAAGACAATATAGATTGAAATGATTAGTTAAAAATTCAGCTAGATATTATGAACACTACTCGAGCCAAACATCAAGAAAGGGTTGTTTTCTGTATTTGAGTCTATATACAGGAATTAACAAAGATTTTGTACAAGAATATTTCTTGTCTTTTTCGCTAACCAAACAAAAATGCTAATGATTTTCCTAATTATGATGATCTACACGCATGTATTTTGGATAGGGGAAGTGGGTAGTTAATTGAGTTTGAAAAGTATCCGAAACCTGGTAGCTAAAAGCAACGCATATCTCGTTTCTTACCTACATGTAGAAGCCTAAATACAGTTGGGTTACTCATAAAGGATAGTAAGAGGAAGAGGGGACTTCAAATCTTATTGGTGCATATGTTTGCCCTTATTGTATTGCGCTCCCATTGCCTGAGAGAAATAGGGAGCTGGGAGTGGGCGGAGGAGGGGGGTTTCCCGCCAATTTTATATCATATGACCAGTATCGAGTTATGTCTTGACATACGAGGGGCGTTTGAAAAGTCCGTGCGAAGTCCGAGAGATAGCACCACCGGCGCGTATCGAGGTCATGTTTAGTTAGTAGCAGCTTTGGAAAGAACGCACACCAAGTATTAGCCGTATTGGTCTATTTCTGGACGCCCTGTGGAGGTTACAACTCCAGAAATCATTGACATGATATGGTGATGGATGACAGAAGAGTTAAGGTGCGTGAGATGAGATTGCTAGTGCTGTGGGCATCTCGAAAGAACAGGTACATAATATTTTGCATAAACATTTGCACATCAGAAAGCTATTCGCAAGATGCGTTCCGCGATTGCTCACGGTTGACCAAAAACTGAATCGTGTGAAGTACTGCAAGGATGGTTTGCGGCTGTTCAGGAAGAATCCACAAGACTTTAAGCGTCGTTTCGTCACTATGGATGAAACATGGATATATTACTATACTCCTGAGACCAAACAACAACCTACGCAATCGGTTACCACGGGAGAATCTGAACCAAAAAAGGGGAACACCATTCCTTCGGTCGGAAAGGTTATGGCGACTGTCTTTTGGGATACGCAAGGGATAATCCTCATCGAATATCTGAAAAAGGGTAAAACTATTGCGGGTGTATATTACTCATCGTTACTGGACCGTTTGAAAACCGAGCTGCAAGAAAAACACCGGCAATTGGACCGCAAAAAAGTGCTTTTCCATCACGACAATGCACCAGCACACACCTTGTAACCTCCCCCTCACTTATCGACCTTAATGACAGTGAAAAATGAAACCGCGTGTACCTAATGGGAATTTTGGAAAAGCAATCGTCACCGAAGTTAACCTGTCGGTAAAGAGGGAGGAAAGGGTTACATCTAAATGAAAGGAAAAATGCAAGTGAAACTGGTGGAAATTAATTTTGAAATAGGGATAAAGTTAATAAAGAAAGTAAATGTGCGGCCGTTACGTTAACAATCAACTAGCGGTAATTAGATATTTGAGATTTGGGGGAAATTACGGTCGCCAGTCCTATGGACAATTACTATAATAACTGAAAAAGAAAGGTTATTACACATATAATTAGCACTAGAAGCGTGGCAACTGAAGGTTGACACGTGTAGTGTGAAAACTGAAAGTTTGTCAGAAGTAATAAATTTCGCTACACTTAATTTAGCAAAAGAATTAATGAAACCGGAAAATCGAGAGTTAATTTAGTGACTGAAGTTAATAGTGAGCTTTCTTTCTGAAGCACATCGAAATACAGTTAGTCTTGGACTACCTCAACAATCATTTCTAAAGCTACTTGAATCTACGCAATTTAGAAAGAAGAGATTTAACTTTGAACTTGAATTAAACGATTCTGAACAATTAACAATAGTAAAATTTAGTACGTACCAAGCTGAGCTGCAGTCACAGGTAAGCTAAAATACGGTAACAAAACTCGCACTCTTAATTTGTGCTTGTGTAATCTAACTATTGTAGCCAGCTATGAATACTTAAATTGAACTTTGAAATTAAAGCAGTGAAATGGAATTATGCTGGCGTTTGAATTTCAACGACACTCGGGTTCATTTCGGAAAAGGAAGGGACCCTGCTTGGCAACAAAGGTTCATGCTAAGTTGCTGTAATTTTGCGAGGCAAATGGAACAATTTGAAAAGCTGAGGTCTGCCATACAGTTCTGAAACTTTACGTGCTTTTAGTCTTCCTTGTTGGTTGATTGAAGGTTTGAAGCCGTCGATCGAGGAGGTGGCGACAGTCACTCATTGTCGGCCGTCGCTGTTGCAGAAGCTGGATGTTGGCGCGCCTTCTTCTCGACACGGTCACCAGGCGAAACGGGCTTTTGATGTGCGCCAGCTAATGCTTCCCGTCCGCGACACCATGTCAGAAACTATCATCGCGAGTCGAGCGCAATTACATGCTGCCAAACCCCGAAAGCGCGGCAACTCGCGGGAGCGTGACACAACGCACCTGCTCCACTCGCTACTCCAGCCAGACTCCTACAGCTCTGCCCGCGCTCCACGCGGCAGAGTTAACACTACCAAAGATCCTACACACTTTGAGTCTTCACACAACCTATCGATGTAATCGTTCGATAGCAGTTTTCCCTAGGCAAGACCCAGCGTAAAAATACAAATAATATTTACGAAACAAACCAATTATACATCGACATAAATGCATAAATATATATATACAAATAGTAAAACAATTACAATATGTAAAGACACAGAAATGTCATATATTCAGGTAACAAAAATAAGGAAAACAAATTATAGTACAATAGATGGAAATAGGATGATATGCATTTCCGGCGTTACACGTGCCCCACATTGTCTGAGGATGTTCGGGTAACGTAAACAGACTCAGAAAATGTCCAAAAAAAAAAGAAAGAAACAGCGGAAATGCATATGCTCAAAACATCAACAAAATTTAGCATTCGCCTAATTAACCATAAACCAATTTTTAGACGATAATAATTGAGTGGAGACACTCCTAATCTTATTCCACTCTGTCATCTTGATCAAAATAAAACAGGTTGACAACATATTAAAATTCATAGAAAACATAGAAAATGGTTTAGCTATTCTAAAAATCTAAATTCCTAGCAGTATCAAGAAATGGAATACTATTTACAAAATTAATCAGATTACATGGTCATAGAAAACAGGTATATCAAAATACGCAAATTAATAATTAATTACATAGAATACGTATTTTATATAAACTTTTCATAATTAATATTCTCGTCATGAGTGTGCACTTAACGCTAAACAAGAAAATAATATACAGCAGATCGACAAAAACATAAATATTGAGAACAGAATTCTTTCATATCAGCTGTCCGGGAAGAAAAACAACTCCGCCTTCCGTACTCGCAAGTACAAAGAATACCGACAGCGGCACAAGAGCGGACAGCGGCACAAGAGCCGACAGCGGCACAAGAGCCGACAGCGGTTCCGCCCCGCCAGTATTGTTGCGCCCGCCTGTGCGGCACGCTTGATCTCTCTCGCCCTTGTAACGGCATTTCCAGAACGTCCGTTTCACTGAATTCTTTCGGAAAAACTCACTCCCGAGTAATCTCAAGGAGTCTATAAACACTATCACAGTGGATAACTCAACACTGTCCATCATCACACGCATGTACTAGCCTGAAACTTAAAACAGCGTCTAAGTACATCGGCAATGACTAGTAAATCACATATTTATGAAATCTTACAGCTATTTACAAAATCATATTTACATTCCTTAATCTACTGTGACTCAGCTGAAAACTTAAACTAGCAGCTTGGATTTTTCAGTTGATTAGATCATGATTAAATTGATTAAAATTAAATTGATTAATCAAAATTAATTACTTATTAATTACAACTTCTTTAATGACCTTGGTCAGTCAAAAGCATGGCAATCTAGCAAATCGTTAAATCTTACACTCTATTTTACATACTGTACAAATTACCCATTGTGTGGTATTAATCGATCCTAGGTCGGTACAATTTCAAGTCTACAATGTTCCGTATACCTAATAGTTTTCCAGAGCTTGGATACTCTAAGCAATAAGCATTTGTGTGAGGTATACCAATGACTTTATATGGTCCATTATAAACAAACTTAAATTTAGAGATCTCATTGTCTATCTCGCTCGATTTCTCATGAGCTTTTACAAGTACTAAGTCTCCGATCGCAAACTTAGCAAAACGCGCTTTAGCGTCATGACGACGTATGCGAGCATCGGCTTTAAGCTTCATTACTTCTCGCAAACGATCTTTTTTCACACCAATACTAATGTCAATCCGTGGAGGGAATTTGATTATCTTTTCCACTAAACTTTTACTTCTGTCATCCAACAGGATTTCCTCTGGAGAAAATCCCGTCGATTCATGTCTCAAGGTGTTCATAATTCTCTCAAATACTGCTACATATTTGCCCCATGCCCTATGGTTGTGATGGCAATAGGTACGGCACAGTCGGCCTAGCTCGCGCATATACCTCTCAGCGGGATTCCCAGCCGGACAATAAGCTGAAATATGGATCACGTCGACCCCATTACTTTCCATGCCTTCATTCCACAACTTAGAAGTAAATTGTGCCCCATTGTCTGATAGAATCGCCTTGGGCTTACCAATATGAACAAAATAATCGTTCACAAGCTTGCTATAGACCGCTTTGGCTGTAGCTTTCCTAATCGGGTATAGTTTGATGAAGTTGGAAAAAGCTTCTAGCACTACTAAAATGTAGGCAAAGTTTCCTGATGACTTGGGCAAAGGTCCGTACAAGTCCACACACAGTAATTCAAAGGTGTCGTTAGGCCTTATACTTTGCATAGGACCACGACTCGTACAGTTGGTAACCTTCACCTTCTGACATGAATAGCAAGTTTTCACTCTGTCAGTAACGCGTTTCAACATGTTGTTAAAATGCGCTACTTCACTCAGCTTTTCCGTACATTTCTTTGGTCCATAGTGACCATACGCCAAATGGTAGTAGTCAATTATTTCCGTGACGTATTTGGTGGGTCAGCATACCCGCCAAATATTACTATCTTCACTCTTACATATGTACAAGATATGATCGTATATCTTGTAATACTTCCTTAATTTTTCTCCTTCTGGACTCCTTTCGTCATATCGGGTTTTCACCATATTTAAACAATCTTCCTCGTTGTGATGACGACGTAGATTCTTACAGATGTTCATTAT
The DNA here is from genome assembly GCF_023864345.2 of Schistocerca serialis cubense. Taxonomy (NCBI): domain Eukaryota; kingdom Metazoa; phylum Arthropoda; class Insecta; order Orthoptera; family Acrididae; genus Schistocerca; species Schistocerca serialis. The sequence continues at coordinate 831,718,010 of NC_064640.1, forward strand.
TAATTTACGTCCCTCAACTTCTTTAAAATAGTATAATTTGACCACTCCATCTGACTCATCTTTCAATATCTCTTGATTAGACTCGGGCAAACGCGACAGCGCATCCGCTACGCAATTGTCGGTCCCTTTTACGTAACAGATGGCATAGTTAAATTGCTGTAAATACAGCGACCACCTAGTCAGTCTTTCGTGAAGTAGTTTACAATCCTTCAGATAAGTGAGCGCCTTATGGTCCGTATGAATAATCACCTTACGGTCCCATAGGTAACCCTTGAACTTTTTGAATCCCCACACGATAGCGAGACACTCTTTCTCAGAAATCGTGTAGTTTCGCTCACTTTTTGATAAAGTTCGACTCGCGAACGCTATCGTCCGGTGTTCCTTATCCTCTCCTTTACCAACTTCTTGGAACAGTTCTACCCCCACCCCATAATTCGACGAATCCGTTCCCAGATGGAAGGGTAGCGATAAATCAGGATGAAATAGTATGTTAGATCTTAACTACTCGTCTTTTAATCTCTCGAAAGCGGCCTGACACCCGTCAGTCCACACAAACGGAACGTTTTTGCGTAAGAGGTTATTCAAATTTTCATCATTAAACACTTGTCCTTTTACAAATTTACGGTAAAATCCTGTTAGCCCTAGAAAACTTTTTAACTGTTTCCTAGACTTGGGTGGAGGACAATTCCTTATTGCCTCTAGTTTCTCTGGGTCCTTTGTAATACCAGCAGTGGTAATTACATGCCCTAAAAATTTCAGTTCCTGCTTCACAAATTCGCATTTCTTTAGCTTTAGAGTCATTCCGCCACGGCGCAATGCTCTAAAAACTTCATCTAACAGGTCACAATGGTCATGCCAAGTGGCATTGGCCAACAATAGGTCGTCAACATATACAGTTAATCTTGAACTCAAAGCCGGTCCTAGCACTTTATCTAGGGCCCTGATGAATACGGACACAGATATACACTCCTGGAAATGGAAAAAAGAACACATTGACACCGGTATGTCAGACCCACCATACTTGCTCCGGACACTGCGAGAGGGCTGTACAAGCAATGATCACACGCACGGCACAGCGGACACACCAGGAACCGCGGTGTTGGCCGTCGAATGGCGCTAGCTGCGCAGCATTTGTGCACCGCCGCCGTCAGTGTCAGCCAGTTTGCCGTGGCATACGGAGCTCCATCGCAGTCTTTAACACTGGTAGCATGCCGCGACAGCGTGGACGTGAACCGTATGTGCAGTTGACGGACTTTGAGCGAGGGCGTATAGTGGGCATGCGGGAGGCCGGGTGGACGTACCGCCGAATTGCTCAACACGTGGGGCTTGAGGTCTCCACAGTACATCGATGTTGTCGCCAGTGGTCGGCGGAAGGTGCACGTGCCCGTCGACCTGGGACCGGACCGCAGCGACGCACGGATGCACGCCAAGACCGTAGGATCCTACGCAGTGCCGTAGGGGACCGCACCGCCACTTCCCAGCAAGTTAGGGACACTGTTGCTCCTGGGGTATCGGCGAGGACCATTCGCAACCGTCTCCATGAAGCTGGGCTACGGTCCCGCACACCGTTAGGCCGTCTTCTGCTCACGCCCCAACATCGTGCAGCCCGCCTCCAGTGGTGTCGCGACAGGCGTGAATGGAGGGACGAATGGAGACGTGTTGTCTTCAGCGATGAGAGTCGCTTCTGCCTTGGTGCCAATGATGATCGTATGCGTGTTTGGCGCCGTGCAGGTGAGCGCCACAATCAGGACTGCATACGACCGAGGCACACAGGGCCAAAACCCGGCATCATGGTGTGGGGAGCGATCTCCTACACTGGCCGTACACCACTGGTGATCGTCGAGGGGACACTGAATAGTGCACAGTACATCCAAACCGTCATCGAACCCATCGTTCTACCATTCCTAGACCGGCAAGGGAACTTGCTGTTCCAACAGGACAATGCACGTCCGCATGTATCCCGTGCCACCCAACGTGCTCTAGAAGGTGTAAGTCAACTACCCTGGCCAGCAAGATCTCCGGATCTGTCCCCCATTGAGCATGTTTGGGACTGGATGAAGCGTCGTCTCACGCGGTCTGCACGTCCAGCACGAACGCTGGTCCAACTGAGGTGCCAGGTGGAAATGGCATGGCAAGCCGTTTCACAGGACTACATCCAGCATCTCTACGATCGTCTCCATGGGAGAATAGCAGCCTGCATTGCTGCGAAAGGTGGATATACACTGTACTAGTGCCGACATTGTGCATGCTCTGTTGCCTGTGTCTATGTGCCTGTGGTTCTGTCAGTGTGATCATGTGATGTATCTGACCCCAGGAATGTGTCAATAAAGTTTCCCCTTCCTGGGACAATGAATTCACGGTGTTCTTATTTCAATTTCCAGGAGTGTATTAAGTCCAAACGGCAGTACTCTATACTGATAACACCTGCCCGCAAACAAGAAGGCGGTGTATGGCCTAGATTCTTCTTCGAGTTCTATTTGCCAGTAACTAGCCGTCAGATCGAGGCTAGTCATGAATTTAACGTCATGAAAACGTTGCAAAATGTCCTCCATACTCTCTGGTCTGTCTGTTTCACGTTGAACGACCCTATTCAACCTGCGTGCGTCAATCACAATACGCACACTACCATCCCGTTTTGCTACAATGACCAAACCGTTATTATATGGACTCGTACTTCTTTCAATCACTCCCCATTCGATCATCTTATCTATCTCCCGTTGCACTGCTTCCTTTTTGGACAACGGTATAGCATACGGTCTCACGAAGAATGGTTCATGCGGAATCACATGCAACTTGCATTTATATCCTTCCACAAGTCCCGGTTTGTCTGAAAACACTCTCTTATTCTTCATTATTACTTCATACAGGCCTCGTCTTTGTTCGTGTGTTACGTTTGACACACCGTCTACAATACTTTCCAATTCACTTTCTACACTATTGTCAATGCCGAGATTCCTCACATTACAGTAGTTAAAATTCATACCTACGTCAATAGCATCCGGCCAGTTAACAATGTGTATAGGCTGGTATTGCCTATGCACACCGTCTCCTGCCTCGTCAAAACTAACTACTATTGTTTTACCTTGTGACGTACATGTCAAAGTTTTGCTTTCGCAATTAATCACTGCACGGTACTTTAATAGCCAATCTAACCCGATAATTACTTCCGTAGTCAAGTCTGGCACGACGACAAACTCTTGTTCAAATCGTGCCCCACATATCTCGAAGTGGACAAAAATCTGTTTTGTGACCGGTTTACTGGCCTTCCCAGTAGCACCGATAATTTTCACTCCTGTTACTGGCATAACTACGATGCCAGGTCTATCTTTCAGTAACTCAAATATTTTCCCAGATACAAGACTCAATTCTGCACCGGTGTCAATCAACACGTTTAGTTGTAGGTCGTGCATATTAACAGACACTACTACCCGTCTACACTTGTCCTCGACTGTTTCTTTATTTTCCCACAGTAAACCCTCGTCTATATGCAGGTCATTCCAGAAAAAACCATCCGGCTTTGATCCCAAATCCGGCTTATCTGACGGCTTTTTCAGCCTCTGTTCACATACAGTTTTAATTTCAACACGTTTGTCCTGAGGCTTTGTCTGTAGCTTCGCCTCCAATACCGAAACCTTTTCCTGTAACTCGTCAACTAGCGAGTGTTGCTTTGCTATCAATTCACTAATTGTCACCTTCGTTGATTCCTCTTTAGCCAGATTGATCTCATCTGCCAATCTACCTGGAGAAATGTGCCCAGTAGTATCTGCAATTACTTCCTCTAGATCTGCGCAACCCACACTGTTATCGTCTGACCGTATAACGTCAGCTCTAACCACATACACACTGTAATCTACGTGGTTTTCTACCAATCGTGTCCGGCTATCACTAAAATTTTCGCAATCTTTCGCCTTAATACTTTCGCAATGTTTAAACTGGAGGTTTGCGTCGGATGGGTCGGCTACTTCTACCACTGAAACTTTCGGTAAGGTCTGCCGGATAGGGCCAGAACTTTCCGTTACTACTTCAACATCCAACTCTTGCGGGACGAAACACGACCAATCTTGCTCGTGCTCCCCATTAACATCAACTATTTCTAGTAAAGTCTGCCGGTTAGGGCCAGAACTTTCTATCGTTTCACAAACACTATCTTCCTGCGGGACGAGACGCGGAAAATCCTGCACGCGCTCCCCATAAACACTTCTCCCATACAGGCCCCTATAATCTCTTAGTTCGTCGTATAAGCGACCGAACTGCCTTAGCCGGACCTCATCCCTCTCTGCATCCCCTCGCTCGATGACGGACGTTTTATCCGACATCTGATCTTCTCTCAACACTTGCGAATCATTCTTAAACTCAATCTCCAGTTCCGCTGTGGGTATTACAGCTGCCACTTTATAATCGATTTCCGGAACACTACTTAAATTGTTCTCACTGACAGTGAATGTACTTCCTACTGCCGTGTATACAGCTGATCTACTACTTGTGGGCGCACTCCTTTCTCCTAACACTGGCACACTCTGCCGCCGTTGATTATTCCACACGGAATTTTCATATCGACGACACCTGGGTTTTCTCCTGCTATTGGGCCGCCAAAATTTCTCCACGCCCGGTCGGCCCCTCACCGGCGCGGCTAATGGTTTCCCTGTCTCGTCCCAGCAGATACGGTCCCCGGATGCTGCTGAGGCGGCTGATCACACCCTCTGGCGTTATTACTATTCTGTGAAGCCCGTATCACGTTAGTATGATACTGGTTTCCGTCATTCCTGTTATTATTTGCATTGTACCGATTGTTATTACGATCCGAACCATTATTGTTATTGCTGCCATGGTTGCGGTATGCATTATTCCCATGGTTATCGTTGTTGTGGTTGCTGTGGTACCCGTTGTTGTTACCACGGCCTCTACCACTGTCGCGATTATTGCGCCAATTGTCCTCGTCCTCCACTCTTTCCAGGAAATCATTTATTGTTCTGTAATTGCTACCTACGTAGCGTTTTGTATCATCTGGAAGCTTTTTGTAGAGTTCCCAGACTATTTCGGATTCCGTGCGGCGATCACGCAAGTATTCCAACTTGCGGATCCAGCCCTCACAAAACTCCTTCATCGAACCGCTCGAATTCGCATCGAAAGGCCTCGATACGACAAATTCGCGCCAGACACTTTGCTGTTTTTGCTCTGACCAGTATTCAGCCAGAAACAAATTTTTAAATTCGTCAAAAGTCAGGTCCGTAATGTTGAGGTTTAAGCCCCAACGCTTGGCATCACCAGCCAACACATCAATAATCGCATTAATTTTTCTCTCATTAGTCCATGATCTGGGTAAAACTCTTTCACAATTCTTAATGAAATCCGTCGCGTGTATACCGCCTTTTTTCAAGGGGTCGAACCGCTCCTCTTTCGTCAACAATTCCGAACTATGTGCATAGATTGGCACATAGCCCTGTTTTTCGTCAAGTTTCTTTTCTAATTCCGACACTCTCGTAATTACTTGGCAAGTGGTTGTCGCAAGCGTTTCTACTTCCCTTTTTTTCTCTTCGCAGATATTAGCCTGCTTCGTCACTTTGGTATCTACTTCGGATACTAAAGCCTTTAAAGTTTCCACCTTCTTTTGATCCTCTTTTTTCACTAATTGAATTTGTTCCGTCACCTTATTCTCGATGATCGGAGCAACTGATTCTCCTACACTTTTCTCGATTCTGCTAATTTCGGAATAAAAACGAGTATTTATGCTCGCAATTTCCGCCTGAACGCCTATCATTTCCTGTTTAAGATTACCGATTTCGCTATTAATCACAACAATATCTTCTTTGATTTTATCAACTTTTGTGTTAACAACTCCAACATTGTTGTTAACAACATTAATAGCTTTGTTGTGACTGTCTAGCTTTCGTTCAATTTTTTCAGACTGAGCTTCTTGCTTGGCCGATTGACTCTTGATTTCGTTAATCAAAACATTCAATAACTCAGTTAAATTCCCGGAAACTACCGGTTTTACTTCCGTAGCGGCTTCCTCTTTAATTGTCCCCCCGTATTCGTCATCAAGGGATTCGCATTTGATTTTCACTTTCGACTCCGAAACATTTTCTAAAGTGTGGAATTCCATTTCTGCTCTTTGTTGCGTTTCGGCGTAGCGTCTTTCATGCTAGCCGCCTGTCCCTGAACAATGGGTACCGCGGTGCGCGTTCCCCACTGTTCGACCGATTGTTCCTTATCCAAGCCTACCAAATTTTGGTAATTGTTGCCTTCACTCATTTTAATAATTTTCAATATAAATGCCAAATCTCAAATCTAATTAGGATTCCTCACACTAATATTCTCGCTGACGTATCGACCATTTCGTAACCAGTACTTTGTTACGAGATTTGTACAATGCAAAATTCGTGTCCAGAACAACCTCAAATTTGAAGATTGTCCTGTCACCAGGTCGCCACGTGTAACCTCCCCCTCACTTATCGACCTTAATGACAGTGAAAAATGAAACCGCGTGTACCTAATGGGAATTTTGGAAAAGCAATCGTCACCGAAGTTAACCTGTCGGTAAAGAGGGAGGAAAGGGTTACATCTAAATGAAAGGAAAAATGCAAGTGAAACTGGTGGAAATTAATTTTGAAATAGGGATAAAGTTAATAAAGAAAGTAAATGTGCGGCCGTTACGTTAACAATCAACTAGCGGTAATTAGATATTTGAGATTTGGGGGAAATTACGGTCGCCAGTCCTATGGACAATTACTATAATAACTGAAAAAGAAAGGTTATTACACATATAATTAGCACTAGAAGCGTGGCAACTGAAGGTTGACACGTGTAGTGTGAAAACTGAAAGTTTGTCAGAAGTAATAAATTTCGCTACACTTAATTTAGCAAAAGAATTAATGAAACCGGAAAATCGAGAGTTAATTTAGTGACTGAAGTTAATAGTGAGCTTTCTTTCTGAAGCACATCGAAGTACAGTTAGTCTTGGACTACCTCAACAATCATTTCTAAAGCTACTTGAATCTACGCAATTTAGAAAGAAGAGATTTAACTTTGAACTTGAATTAAACGATTCTGAACAATTAACAATAGTAAAATTTAGTACGAACCAAGCTGAGCTGCAGTCACAGGTAAGCTAAAATACGGTAACAAAACTCGCACTCTTAATTTGTGCTTGTGTAATCTAACTATTGTAGCCAGCTATGAATACTTAAATTGAACTTTGAAATTAAAGCAGTGAAATGGAATTATGCTGGCGTTTGAATTTCAACGACACTCGGGTTCATTTCGGAAAAGGAAGGGACCCTGCTTGGCAATGCAATTGGTACAATGAGCAACAAAGGTTCATGCTAAGTTGCTGTAATTTTGCGAGGCAAATGGAACAATTTGAAAAGCTGACGTCTGCCATACAGTTCTGAAACTTTACGTGCTTTTAGTCTTCCTTGTTGGTTGATTGAAGGTTTGAAGCCGTCGATCGAGGAGGTGGCGACAGTCACTCATTGTCGGCCGTCGCTGTTGCAGAAGCTGGATGTTGGCGCGCCTTCTTCTCGACATGGTCACCAGGCGAAACGGGCTTTTGATGTGCGCCAGCTAATGCTTCCCGTCCGCGACACCATGTCAGAAACTATCATCGCGAGTCGAGCGCAATTACATGCTGCCAAGCGTCACACAACACACCTGCTCCACTCGCTACTCCAGCCAGACTCCTACAGCTCTGCCCGCGCTCCACGCGGCAGAGTTAACACTACCAAAGATCCTACACACTTTGAGTCTTCACACGACCTATCGATGTAATCGTTCGATAGCAGTTTTCCCTAGGCAAGAACCAGCGTAAAAATACAAATAATATTTACGAAACAAACCAATTATACATCGACATAAATGCATAAATATATATATACAAACAGTAAAACAATTACAATATGTAAAGACACAGAAATGTCATATATTCAGGTAACAAAAATAAGGAAAACAAATTATAGTACAATAGATGGAAATAGGAGGATATGCATTTCCGGCGTTACAACCTCAGCAGTTGTGGTCACAAAATTAATGGAAATAGTATTCTGACTCGTTTCACATCCGCCCCTATTCTCCACACTTGGCTCCATTGGACTACTATTTGTTCCCCAATTTGAAGAAATGGCTGGCGGGACAGAGATTTTATTCAAACGAGGAGGTGATTGCAGCAACAAATAGCTATTTTGCAGACTTGGACAATTCCTATTATTCGGAAGGGATCAACAAATTAGAACAGCGTTGAACGAAGTGTGTAAGTCTAATAGGAGACTATGCCGAAAAATAAAAAAAAGGTTTACCCCAAACACATAAGTAGTTTTTATTTTTGCACGGACTTTTCAAACTCCCCTCGTAGGTATAACTCGGAAAGTTGCCTAAGGTTTGTGGGGTCCTCCTGGGTGACATTGATCAATACCCGGTGGTTCCCTGGGGGAAACGAAGTGGGTTCAAAATGGTTCAAATGGCTTTGAGCACTATGGGACTTACTTCTAATGTCATCAGTCCCCTAGAACTTAGAACTACTTAAACCTAACTAACCTAAGGACATCACACACATCCATGTCCGAGGCAGGATTCGAACCTGCGACCGTAGCGGTCGTGCGATTCCAGACTGTAGCGCCTAGAACCGTTAGGCCACACTGGCCGGCAAACGAAGTGGGTATCACGCCCAAGTGTGTAATCTAACACCAGATGTGTGACCTGACACCAGATATAATAAGATCGTTATCTCGTCCAGAAGCAGCACTGAAAACCTACTGTTGTCAAACGCACTGGTGGAGGAATAGAACATGCTACCAGAAGAGCTCCTTATCAGCCTTATAGGCAGCATGAAAGCATGCTGCGGAGCATGCAGTACCGTACATGGTGATCATGAACTCTATCAAGAAACGTGGCCGCTTGTGGTAATTTCCAGGCTGACCATGTTGAATCGCGGTGACTCTTTCTGTAATTATTGTCTTTGAATAACAGTATCATTTACGTTCGTCTCGTTGTGTATTTTTTTCAGGTACCTTCTGTACTATACTGTGATAATTCTCTCTATGTGTGGTCCAAGCCTCGTCGAGCTTTGCTTCTTGTCAGTGACACATCACGTACAACTTACTTTTGCCCTTACTTTTGCACATCAGTGTTTATACAAATAACGAATGGCGTGCTCACAAATGGTTGACCTGCTTCTGACAGTGGTTTTACTATACCAGTTTCATATTCCTTGCAATACGTTATGGGATTTTGAAAGATATACAGAAGATCATTAGTAAGGAAACTGTTTGGCATACGGCGTTAAAGATAAGTAGATGAAATTAATGGGTATACTTGAGCGAAACGCTAAGAGGTTCACGGAAAACAGTGTCAAAGAATTCCGCTTTTATCAACTGCATCAGCTGAAAGTATCCTGTTTATCACTAAATAGAGTATTTTGAAGGAATCGAGATATATTAATAATAGATAGGTACTTAACAGATTAAGGTTTCGCAGCGACAGCTCTGTGGAAGTGTATGCACAATAAAGCGCAACAAAACCTTTTTTAATAATTTGCTAGTTTCTTTGTTATGTCTTGTGTCCAATAAGTGAGGGGATTGGAACAGTTCGAAGTGGAGATATGTAACTGGCAAAGACTAATTCCGTCTTTTGCGAATATACTTTATGTTGTAAAATGCCAGACAACGTGGAAGTAATACGTTCTTCCACACTAACAGCTACTAAGTAGGTCGGAAATGGTTTAGATACAAGCAACTTTACGCTTGTTCTTGCATTACATACGCTCTGTACAAACGTTGAACATACGTGAGGAGGTGGTGAATTAGTGCAAAAGTTGAAAGACAATTATTAATCGCTTAGAAGAGTTGCTATTATGTTTACTTCCAGTCTAAAATCCTTATTTGTAACCCTATTATCTCTTGATAATTGTCACTCTAGTTGGAGGCGCCTTTCTACTGTAAGTTTCGACGTCCAGATGGCCCTTATTTTCTGTAATAGTAACTTCAAACTTCAAAATATCTGCTTAAAGTAGAAACAGTCTTCTTTGAAAGAGGTAGCTTGACAGCTGACGCAAAATTAAGGATAGCATTTAGTAGGGAAAGCACACAACTCAAAGCACATATTTTATTTAAAGCTTCAAAATTTCTCGAATCATTCAAACGCCTCTTTAGCAAAAAAATCATGATATCTTCTAAATCATTTGAATATTTATAATAACTACTGGAGGATGTCGGAATTAACCAAAGAATCCGCAGTCAGTGATTCCAATACTTACAAGGCGCTGGACGACCCTACTGCTTTAGACACGGATATCCCTAAATAAACCAGCCACAGAGCAAAACACAGTTCCTTACACGGGCCTATGAAGAATTCATCAGCACTGTTTAGCGTCCTGTCTGTAGTAATGCCATTGTATGTGGGATTTTTGAACATACGAGCCAAAGAAACGGGTACATCTGCCTAATATCGTGAAGGCCCCAAAGAACACGCAGAAGTGCCGCAACACAACTTGGCATGGGCTCGACTAATGTCTGAAGTAGTGCTGGAGGCAACTGACTCCATGGATCCTGCAGGGTTGTCCATAAATCCGTAAGAGTACGAAGGTGTGGAGATCTCTTCTGAACAGCACGTTGCATGGCATCCCAGATATGCTCACTAATGTTCATGTTTGGGGAGTTTGGTGGCCAGAGGAAGTGTTTAAACTGATAAGAGTGATCCTGGACCACTCTGTAGGAATTCTGCATGGGGGATGTTGCATTGGCCGGCTGGAATTGCCCAAGTCCCTAGGAATGCGCAATGGACGTGAATGGATGCAGGTAGTTAGATAGGATGCTTACGTACGCGTCACCTGTCAAAGTCGTATCGAGACGTATTATGGGTCCCATATCACTCCAAGTGCACACGCCCACACCGTTACAGAGCCTCCACCAGCTTGAACAGTCTCCTGCTCAGTGAAGTTGTTCTGTCTACTGGACAGGAAGTGCTGGAGTGGTGTGGTCTGTCTTTAAGCTGAAAATCGATCAGCTCTCGAGGTCGCCTTTTCCCGGAAGAACGCTAAAGTTATCATATAGGATGATTGAGAGTCAATTTCTCCTGTGTCACTATAGATCTCTGGGCTTAGATTTATATAGATTCTGTGCTTAATCGTTACTTGCGTTTGTATTATTGGTAACTCATATCTGCATTCCATGTAGAATTAACTCCTTTTCGTGGAAAATAAATACCCCCCGGGCAACATTGTGCACTGCGTCGGCAGTGATTCGTTACATGCGCTGTGCACGGGACGTTATGACATGTGTAACACCTTGTAGTTGCTTATTGTGAAGTCGTGGCATAGATAGAGTTGGGAAACACCTGCTCGATCTTCAGTTTGCAGACCTATAAGGGAGAGAAGTGCACGGCCACAATCCGGTGACCTATCTTCCCTCACACTTCTATCCCAAACATCCCCCTCCCCACCCACCCACCCCCCCCCCCCCCCTCCAGCCTGTTATAACCCAGAACAAAATTTATATCTCTATTACACTTAGACATGGTACATAGATTTAATATTTGTTTTTAACCTACGTCATTTAAAGATAAAACTTCATTTTATTCCTTTAAGACAATATTTTTAGTAGTATGCTATTTTTTCGTTCCTTTGAATGAGGAAGCTACTGTATTAGCCCTATAGAAAAAATGAGTTAGACCGTTTTCGTAGGAAATTTAATTTAGCTTAATTTTGTACTGAAAAAAGTTTTCACTAGAAAACGGTTTTCGAATTATTCGAGAAAAACTTTAAAATGTGGCCTATAAATGACCTCCACCCCAACGCTCACACTCCATCGGTCAGGATTTCTCATATGTTCTACTGAGAACTCCCTCTTACCACAGTACAAAAGCACGAATTTGTTCCTCTAGTTTTTCTTCGATGACTGAACTAAATTAAGCAGAGTAAATCTGTCTTGCGTTCCCCATGTACGATTTCTCGTGAAGAAGTGTTAAACATGGGTGTATATCGCCCCACAACTAGCTCGCACCACAAATGTTACGCCTGTCAGTCAAAGTCCGGCACACGTCTTCACGTCATTTCTGATATCAATAAGTTTTTTAAGATACTCCAGTCTTTCATAGTTAAATAACATTCCCAGATGACTTGGACGGAGACAGACTCTCTTTGCCTCAAACTAAAGTAATGTTTTGATTAATAATTAGGTCAAACGTAATTTACAAGCTGACCCATTTGTTTTTGCAGAGCATCGTACGTTTCTGAGCGCTTTGGCCATTGAACCCTTCACTCCACCCCTACGGGCTAGCAACAAATCGACTCTCTTGTAGGCCATCCACGTTGACTGTTTACATGATGTACATAACGCTCTCTGTTCACAAGCTGTCTTACAGATTCACTTGTTACTTGTCACTACGGACGCAGCAGAAAGGATTCACAGTGGACCAGATGTTTTTGAACCTGAGTATCAGAAACTATTGTAGTTATTCACTTTGTGCAACGAATACAGCGGCCGTCATATTGAACGGATTTGCGGTTTAATATATGTAGAGTGGTAATCAATAACGGCCTAAGCGCAAAAAAAAAAAAAAAAAAAAAAAAAAAAAAAAAAAAAAAAAAAAAAAGCCAAGCCCCGTGCTGTTGCTAACAACCTGAAAAGCGGGCTAAGCGTAACGATCGTTTCTAGTTATGGGTAGAAGGCCTGAAACGTAGCATGGGCAGTACGTGCCGAAGCACTGGTGAGGCTAAACGGGCTGAGTGCCACAAAACTTTGCAACTGAAACTTTCTGGCAGATTAAAACTGTGTGCCGGGCCGAGACTCGAATTCGGGACCTTTGCAGCGAAAGGAAAAAGTTTCAAAAGTTTCAATCTGCAGAAAGTTTCATAACAGCGCACACTCCGCTGTAGAGTGAAAATATAATTCAAGCTCTGTAATTGTTTGCAGCGTGTGATAAGAGATTTTGCCCAGACTGAAAAACGTAAGAGGCTGGAAAAACGTCAAGAACGTAAGAACCTTGTAAAACTTGTAGAGAGTGAGACATCTAACAATCCATTTGTGGTTACTATGCTCCAGCCTGAGACCTTTTTTTATTTTAAAAAGTATCCGATACCCATGTTAACACAACGAGAATCAATATTTCCAAATTTAGATCCAGTCAAGTGAAAAAAAATTGCACCTGTTGTCGTCAAGATGAGAACAATGTTTAACGAACTTGAAAACTGAAGTACGTATAAGATTTCCAAGAAAGGGATTGCCACTGAAATAATACAGAACTTTATTTTACCGTCACAACAGTGTAAAAATAACTTGCCAGCTGAAAAGAAAAAGATTTTACAACATAATCTACCGTTTTTGATAGGAGATAGTAGAACATTTCTCGAATAGTTAATCAGTTGAAATTGCTTTGTGCTCTATAAAGTTAAAATATGGATTAAAAAGTAATATAATCACAAGATAGTGTATCTGTGAAATGTTTGTTATTAACAAAACTGATAAATGCTTCAGATTTCTTTCACTGGCACTTACCTCGTTTTTGCAGATACCTTAATGCCATTTAGCATGTTCTGTCTTTTTTTCAGAATAATATTTATTATAAATGATAAAAGGAAGGGAAGTTAAAAAATTTTGCAATAGTTGTGTGACTCTTATTGTAGACAATAAAGAGAAAATATTGTTGAAGCTCTTTAATTAAAATACCCGTGTCAAAACAAAAAAAAGCTGAATAGGTCGTTATTGACTTCCAGTCTACATATAAGGAACATCAATGCTAGCGCAACACTTACGAACGTGAGCCAATTCCGTTTTCTTTATGACATGGAAGCTGACCTGTTCTGAAGATCCACCCTGTGCAAAACTTGATCTTGGAAGTCCCCTCTACAATTTCTAGAAGTGTATAATAGGAAATGGGAAGCATTCGGTAGACAGCTGCCAGAACAATGTTACAGAACAACAGATCATTTTGTTTCTCGTCTGCGTCGAAACTAACGCTCTGATTGTAGTCATCGTTATACAGAAGCGCAGTTTCCAAAAACGTACAAAGCGATGATATGATGTAATGGGATACAACACGGAAATGCTGTGACGCGTCACTTTCCCAGTCACCGCGAGGCGTTCCCACAATTACACTCCCACCTGCACATCAGTGGGCGTGCGGAACACTTCATTCCCCTCGTGAAACTTGCTCTCCCGTCTATTCGCTACACATTTATAACGTAGCTCAACAAGGTTTCTAAACGGATGTTACTGCAACAGGAAAATCCTTCACTAAGCGCCCAGTTTCGGAAGTAAAACTGCATCTAAAACAGTCTATTAGCAACATGGGGCACTGGTTGAGGCATTACAATAGTTTTGGCCAGGCGATTGTTAAAATTCACAGCCAGAAGTCGTGATTTATACCCATGGTTTCCCTAGATCGCTTCAAACAAATGCCTGGATGGTTTCTCTGATCAAATGGCTGCCAATTCCTTCCTTTATCCTGCTCTAACTAATACTGGGCCTCTTACCAAATGGCCTCGTTTTCAGTCAGATTTTCCTTCCACTTCCAATACATTTATTCACCTACTGTGTTTTAGGTGCGAACGAAGAAATTTCTTTATCTATGTAGTTGACTCATTTACTGGAAGAAATGTCCATTTGTAATTGATAATACTCCACTATACGAATTCACGAGAATTTTATAGTCGGTTACATACGAATGCAAATTTCGCCAATTTTACAGAAATAAGATATAATAAAGTATTATATGTACTTCAACGTTTCAGTAATTTACTGCTCATAATTTAATGACTAGTACATTTACAGTTTCTTGATGACACGCTACAGACAATTTAAAAATATTTCCAGAATAGTAACACAAAGAGGAAGCTAAACATTAATTGTGAAAGTAGTAAAATTCCCACATATGTTCAAATGTGTGTGAAATCTTATGGGACTTAACTGCTAAGGTCATCAGTCCCTAAGCTTGCACACTACTTAACCTAAATTATCCTAAGGACAAACACACACACCCATGCCCGAGGGAGGACTCGAACCTCCGCCGGGACCAGCCGCTCAGTCCATGACTGCAGCGACTAAGACCGCTCGGCAAAATTCCCACAAAACTGTCGCAGATGTTATTAGCTATTCTTTATACAGAATTGTTAGTGGTATTATTAAACGTTCGTTCTTGCTCCGTTAGAGAAACGTAGCCGTCAAACCGAGCTATTTTTCATTGGTAATTGACTTCGTAAAAAGTAAACTACCGTTGTCACGCATCTCATGGTTCTCATTTGTTTCGTTTACTTGCGGGGCCCTTGTCTTATCGCCATAGAACTACTTAAACCTAACTAACCTAAGGACATCACACACATCCATGCCCGAGACAGGATTCGAACCTGCGACCGTAGCAGCCGCGTGGTTCCGGACTGACACTGATTCAGTCTTATAACTTTTGTAGAGACAAACCACCACCTTATGATAGAGAAATAGGTGTTACAGAAGCGTCATTACAGCCAGTACTTGTAAATATCAGTTTAAAACTGAATCATAATCACGTCGCACCCAGGTAATTTTCGTACGTCCAGTGTTGCAGACTTCATTGTGGTCATTCAGAAATTACTGTACTGTCTAAGATATGAATTGTCATCTTTTGCATTTTTTTGGTATTTCATTTATACAGATATTAATAACTACATGACGCCACATAGATCAGGTGGATATTTACTTCTCATTTCAAATTATAGTGACCGATTCATCATTCGGTATGGTGCTCTCGCAATGGTCGCGTTTATAGACAAAATTAATGGATATAAAGTCTGTCTGTTACGCAGACACTATTTTTTCATATAAATCAAAACATGTTTCAGCACTTTAGTACCATCGACAGTGGATATTCTTCACCCAAATCTGAAAAATGTGAACACATTTAGTGATAATTATTCTACGGAAATGAGGCCTAAAAACAGGTTTTGTCAGATATTGTAATTGCCTTAATTTTTTAAAATTACTGTACTGTGTAGGACTCTTCGTACATTATAGGATACTTAAAGCTTATAATCTGCGACTAAGTGATGCGGCCGTGCGGTTCTAGGCGCTACAGTCTGGAGCCGAGCGACCGCTACGTTCGCAGGTTCGAATCCTGCCTCGGGCATGGATGTGTGTGATGTCCTTAGGTTGGTTAGGTTTAATTAGTTCTAAGTTATAGGCGACTGATGACCTCAGCAGTTTAGTCGCATAGTGCTCAGAGCCATTTGACTAAGTGATGCTACCGAGAATTTACAGGACGAGTTGACGTATTATTTTATTCAAACCCAATTTTTATGTGTGAAAATATTTCGTTACTGTATTTGCGATTACTTACATTTAGATTCCTAAAATTCTTTTTTATCTGCATTTCCGCAAGCTATCGAGAAGCAAACACAAACACCGCACATATTTTGCGGAACTTAGTTCGTAAATAACACTGCAAATTTTTCAACACACAATGTTAATGTTGCTGTTGCTGTTGTATATCCAGTCCGAGTTTACGTTTACTTGCTATTAAGTCAGTTTGGCACCTAATTTGAATTTTGTTTACATTTCCCTCCCTCCTTCTCTCTCTCTCTGTGTGTGTGTGTGTGTCGCGCGCCCGGGTTCCCGGGTTCGATTCCCGGCGGGGTCAGGGATTTTCTCTGCCTCGTGGTGACTGGGTGTTGTGTGATGTCCTTAGGTTAGTTAGGTTTAAGTAGTTCTGAGTTGCCCGCATCTCGTGGTCGTGCGGTAGCGTTCTCGCTTCCCACGCCCGGGTTCCCGGGTTCGATTCCCGGCGGGGTCAGGGATTTTCTCTGCCTCGTGATGGCTGGGTGTTGTGTGATGTCCCTAGGTTAGTTAGGTTTAAGTAGTTCTAAGCTCTAGGGGACTGATGACCTAAGATGTTAAGTCCCATAGTGCTCAGAGCCATTTGAACCAACCATAGTTCTGAGTTCTAGGGGACTGATGACCATAGCTGTTTAGTCCCATAGTGCTCAGAGCCATTTGAACCATTTGTGTGTGTGTGTGTGTGGTACTTAGTTGTCTGCGTCGCCTTTTCTGTGAAGTTCCCTTAATGTGTTACATAGTGTGCCACTGCATTGTGTAGGTAGTGTAGTCGTTTATAACCTGATTTCCTCCTGCTAATTTCTACTATACAATGAGGTGACAAAGTCATGGGAAATCGATATGCATGTATACAGATAGCGGAAGTATCGCGTACCCAAGGTATAAAAGGGCAGCGCATTTGCAGAGCTGTCATTTGTTCTCATGATTCATGTCAAAAGGTTTCTGACGTGAAGGCGGATTCGTAGTTGGAGCTAGACGCATGGGACATTCCATTTTGGAAATCGTTAGAGAATTCAGTATCTGAGATCCACACTGTTAAGAGTGGGTCGAGAATACCAAATTTCATTCATTACCTCTCACCACGGACAACGCAGTGGCCGACAGCCTTCACTTAATGTCCGAAAGCAGATTTTTTTGCGTAGAATTGTTAGTGCTAACAGACAAGCAACACCGCGTGAAATAACCGCAGACATCAATATGTGACGTACGACGAACATATCAGTTAGGACAGTGTGGTGAAATTTGGCGTTAATGGGCTATGGCAACAGACGAGCGAAGCGAGTGCCAATGCTAACAGCACGACATCTCCTGCAGCGCCTCTCCTGGGCTTGTGACCATATGGGTTGGACCCTAGATGATTGGAAATCGTGGCCTAGTCAGATGAGTTCTGCGTTCGCCGGCCGGGGTGGCCGAGCGGTTCTATGCGCTACAGTCTGGATCCGCGCGACCGCTACGGTCGCAGGTTTGAATCCTGCCTCGGGCATGGATGTGTGTGATGTCCTTAGGTTAGTTAGGTTTAAGTAGTTCTAAGTTCTAGGGGACTGATGACCTCAGAAGTTAAGTCCCATAGTGCTCAGAGCCATTTGATTTAGTTCTGCGTTCAGTTAGTAGGAGCTGATGGTAGGATTCGAGTGTGGCACACGCGCCACGAAGCCATGGATACAAGTTGTCAACAAGGCACTGTGGAAGCCGTTGGTGACGCCAAAATGATGTGGGCTGTGTCTACATGGAACGGACTGGGTCCTCTGGTCCAACTGCACCGATCATTGACAGAAAATGGGTACGTTCGGCAACCTGTAGACCAGTTCCAGCCATTCATGGACTTCATCTTCCCAAAGAAAGGTAGAATTTTTATGGATGACAATGTGTAGCGTCACTGGGCCACAAATGTCCGCGATTAGTTTGAAGAACATTCTGGAAAGTTCGAGCGAATGGTTTGGCCACCCAGATCGACCGACGTGAACCCCATCGAACTTTTACGGGACATAATCCAAATGTCAGTTTGTGCACCGGCATCACTTACTCAGTTATGAACGACTATAGGGGGCAGCTTGACTCAATATTTCTGCTGTGGACTTGTTTAATGCATGCCACGTCGAGTTTTTGCACAACACCAGGCAAAAGAAGACCCGACACGATATTATGTCGTATCCCATGACTTGTTTCATTCCTTCTATAGTATGTGTATGGTATAGGCTTTGGCTGGATTTTAGTATTTTTAAATCTGTTTCAGTTCTAGTTGGGTGGTGATTATGTACTATTAGCAGTTCGGCAAATGTGCAGTTGGAACTGTTACTTTTCAGAGACCCGACACGATATTAGGTCGTGTCCCATGACTTTTTTCATTCCTTCTATAGTATATGTATGGTATAGGCTTTGGCTGGATTTTAGTATTTTTAAATCTGTTTCAGTTCTAGTTGGGTGGTGGTTGTGTACTGTTAGCAGTTCGGCAAATGTGCAGTTGGAACTGCTACCTTTCAGAGACCCGACACGATATTTGGTCGTGTCCCATGACTTTTTTCATTCCTTCTATAGCATATGTATGGCATAGGCTTTGGCTGGATCTTAATATTTTTAAATCTGTTTCTATTCTAGTTGGGTGGTGGTTGTGTACTATTAGGAGTTCGGCAAATGTGCTGTTGGAACTGTTGCTTTTCAGAACTCTGAGGTCTTCTGAATATCTTGTTTTGAAGTTCCTGCATCTTTACTCCAAGTACACTTACGCGCCGTAACATTATGACCACCTGCTTAATGATTGTTGGGCCATCTATGTAACGCAATACAGGGTGTTACAAAAAGGTACGGCCAAACTTTCAGGAAACATTCCTCACACACAAAGAAAGAAAATATGTAAACATGTGTCCGGAAACGCTTACTTTGCATGTTAGAGGTCATTTTATTACTTCTCTTCAAATCACATTAATCATGGAATGGAAACACACAACAACAGAACGTACCAGCGTGACTTCTACACTTTGTTACAGGAAATGTCCAAAATGTCCTCCGTTAGCGAGGATACTTGCATCCACCCTCCGTCGCATGGAATCCCTGATGCGCTGATGCAGCCCTGGAGAATGGCGTATTGTATCACAGCCGTCCATAATACGAGCACGAAGAGTCTCTACATTTGGTACCGGGGTTGCGTAGACAAGAGCTTTCAAATGCCCCCATAAATGAAAGTCAAGAGGGTTGAGGTCAGGAGAGCGTGGAGGCCATGTAATTGGTCCGCCTCTACCAATCCATCGATCACCGAATCTGTTGTTGAGAAGCGTACGAACACTTCGACTGAAATGTGCAGGAGCTCCATCGTGCATGAATCACATGTTGTGTCGTACTTGTAAAGGCACATGTTCTAGCAGCACAGGTAGAGTATCCCGTATGAAATCATGATAACGTGCTCCATTGAGCGTAGGTGGAAGAACATGGGGCCCAATCAAGACATCACCAACAATGCCTGCCCAAACGTTCACAGAAAATCTGTGTTGATGACGTGATTACACAATTGCGTGCGGATTCTCGTCAGCCCACACATGTTGATTGTGAAAATTTACAATTTGATCACGTCGGAATGAAGCCTCATCCGTAAAGAGAACATTTGCACTGAAATGAGGATTGACACATTGTTGGATGAACCATTCGCAGAAGTGTACCCGTGGAGGCCAATCAGCTGCTGATAGTGCCTGCCCACGCTGTACATGGTACGGAAACAACTAGTTCTCCCGTAGCACTCTCCATACAGTGACGTGGTCAACGTTACCTTGTACAGCAGCAACTTCTCTGACGCTGACATTAGGGTTATCGTCAACTGCACGAAGAATTGCCTCGTCCATTGCAGGTGTCCCGTCGTTCTAGGTCTTCCCCAGTCGAGAGTCATAGGCTGGAATGTTCCGTGCTCCCTAAGACGCCGATCAATTGCTTCGAACGTCTTTCTGTCGGGACACCTTCGTTCTGGAAATCTGTGTCGATACAAACGTACCGCGCCACGGCTGTTGCCACGTGCTAATCCATACATAAAATGGGCATCTGCCAACTCCGCGTTTGTAAACATTGCACTTACTCAAAACCACGTTCGTGATGAACGCTAACCTGTTGATGCTACGTACTGATGTGCTTGATGCTAGTACTGTAGAGCAATGAGTCGCACGTCAACGCAAGCACCGAAGTCAACATTACCTTCCCTCAATTGGGCCAACTGGCGGTGAATCGAGGAAGTACAGTACATACTGACGAAACTAAAATGAGCTCTAACATGGAAATTAAGCATTTCTGGACACATGTCCACATAGCATCTTTTCTTTATTTGTGTGTGAGGAATGTTTCCTGAAAGTTTGGCCGTACCTTTTTTAACACCCTGTATACAGATAGCGGAAGTATCGCGTATCCAAGGTATAAACGGGCATCGCATTTGCAGAGCTGTCATCTGTAACCATGATTCATGTCAAAAGGTTTCCGACGTGAAGGCGGATTCGTAGTTGGAGCTACACGCATGGGACATTCCATTTCGAAAATCGTTAGAGAATTCATATCTGAGATCCACAGTGTTAAGAGTGGGTCGAGAATACCAAATTTCATTCATTACCTCTCACCACGCACAACGTAGTGGCCGACAGCCTTCACTTAATGTCCGAAAGCGGAGTTTTTTTGCGTAGAATTGTCAGTGCTAACAGACAAGCAACACCTCGTAAAATAACCGCAGACATCAATCTTGGAGGTACGACGAACATATCAGTTAGGACAGTGCGTTGAAATTTGACGTTAATGGGCTACGGCAACAGACGAGCGAAGCTAGTGCCAATGCTAATAGCGCGACATCGTGTGCAGCGCCTCTCCTTGGCTTGTGACCATATGAGTTGGACCCTAGACGATTGGAAATCGTCGCCTAGTCAAATGAGTCTTGATTTCAGTTGGTAGGAGCTGATGGTAGGGTTCGAGTGTGGTGCACACGCCACGAAGCCATGGACCCAAGTTGTCAACTAGGCCCTGTGGAAGCCGTTGGTGACGCCACAATGATGTGGGCTGTGTCTACATGGAATGGACTGGGTCCCCTGTTCCAGTCATTCATGAACTTCACCTTCCCAGAGAAAGGTAGAATTTTAATGGATGACAATGTGCAATGTCACTGGGCCACAATTGTCCGCGATTAGTTTGAAGAACATTCTGGAAGATTCGAGTGAATGGTTTGGGCACCCAAATCGACCGACGTGAACCCCATCGAACATTTACGGGACATAATCCAAATGTCAGTTTGTGCACAGACAACACTTACTCAAATATGAACGTCTATAGGAGGCAGCTTGGCTCAATATTTCTGCAGTAGACTTGTTGAATGCATGCCACGTCGAGTTTTTCCACAACGCCGGGTAAAAGGTGATCCAACACGATACTAGATCGTACCCAATGACTTTTTTCATTCCTTCTGTATTATGTGTATGGTGTAGGCTTTGGTTGGATTGTCATATTTTTAAATCTGTTTCTGTTCTGGTTGGGTGGTGGTTATGTGCTATTACGAGTACGGCAAATGTGCTGGGAGAACTGTTACTTTTCTGATCTCTGAGGTTTCCTGAATATCTTGTTTTGAAGTTCCTGCATCTTTACTCCAAGTACATTTACGTGCCGTAACGTTATGACCATCTGCTTAACGATTGTTGGGCCATCTTTGTAAAGCAATATATCACTGATGCGTATCATCGTTCTACAGTTCGTTGCTGGATTTGTGGATGTATGTGGCACCAGGTGTCTGCACACAAGTCATGTAATTCCCGTAAATAACTGGCCGCTGATTTATGTACACGGTAATGGTTCACGATAGCGACCCAGATGGGAACCATCAGATTCACATCAGGTGAATTTAGTCTCCAAGACATTAACGTGGTTTCACTGTCACCCTTCTCGAACCACTATAGCACGATCCTAGTTTCTAGACACGGACACTGTTGAGAAATGACTGTCGTCAGGGAAGACATCAAGCATGAAGGGATGTAGTTGGTCTCCAGCTGACCTGGTGTCTACGATTACTATCACAGGTCCCATGCAACCGCAGGAGAATACCTATCATAGCATAAGACTGCTCCCACCATCCTGAGTCCGTGGCTCGTTGCAGCTTTCGAGCGGTCGTTCGCCTGGGTGACGGTGTTTGTGGCGACAACCATCGACATGGTGTAGCAAAAACTTGATTCGTCCGACGACCCGAAACGTTTCCAGTGTTACACGGTCCAGTCTCGATGATCCCGAGCCCACTACAATCGTAATTGACGATTTCGTTGAGCCAGCGTGTGAACACGCAGGGGTCGTCTACTGCGGGGCACCTTGTTCAACACTGTGCGCTGAATGGTGAACTCGGAAACACATGTGCGTGCACTGGCATTGTGCTCTTTCGCCAGAGGTTCCACAGATCACCATCTATTCTAATTTATAGAGCAGACAAGGCTCGAAACCCCACGTTCTGTGAAAAGTCGTGCACGTCCAACTAGTTGGCGCGTAGTGGTAGTTTCACTGCTCTTCTACCACTTTACGTGGATGCTCGCGACTGTAGCTTGTGCGCAACCGACCAGCTTTGCCGTTTTCGAGTCATTCGTTCACAGGCACTGCATAATAATAGTCTGACCTTTGTCAAAGTCGCTTATCTCAGTGGATTTCTCCAATTGCAGCGCATAACTTCACTAGGATAATCCCCAATCCGTCTTTGCTCTGCTTACATGCTTTTCTTACTGCGTCACGTTCAAATAGTTCAAATGGCTCTGAGCACTATGGGACTTAACATCTGAGGTCATCAGTCCTCTAGAACTTAGAACTAATTAAACCTAACTAACCTAAGGACATCACACACATCCATGCCCGAAGCAGGATTCGATCCTGCGACCGTAGCGGTCGCGTGGTTCCAGACTGAAGCGCCTACAACCGCTCGGCCACTGCGGCCGGTTACTGCGTACGTGCCACCAGCACGCATCCAACCTTTCAGTGGGCAGAGGTCATAATGCTTCGACTTTTCAGTATATAATGACTGAAAGGAGTTGCAGGTAAGTTCATAGATGCTTGATCCGTTGAATTTATCTGTAGGAGTTCTCAGTGTTGCGAGCTTCTCTCTGTTGTGTTGTGGTTTCCGTATCTCATTTGAAGTCCCAGTTCCTTTCAAATATTGCCCATTATGTTAACTATTTTATTACTGTAGGTGAGTATGTGCCATTTAGTTTCGTGAGCGGTGCTTGCTCTGTTGTGTCTTGTATGTAGTCGTTGTCTGTCTGCTGTGTTCTTTTGTGTTATTGTGCAAGGTCTTAAGTACATGTGGCCTGTTTATTCCTTTTCATTTATTGGTTTCGTTTCTTTATAATTTGGGTATCATAACAATTTTACACCGATATTTGTTTTATTGTGTCTATTCCTGTGTATAGTTCAGTTTGCTTATGGTGTTCAGTTTAATCTTAAGCTTGCTTGTTTGTCTGTCAATAGATGGTTTGATTCATTGTGAACTGTGGATGTTAGTAGCCTGAATATTGTAACGTCATGATCAGTGAGTGTTGTTTATTCTATGGCAAGGTCCACAAAATTTAATCTGTTATCAGTTTCTGTTTCTAATGTGAACAAAAATTGTTGGAATAAATGGTATATTTCATTGCGTAGCTGTTTTATGCGTGTATGTGGGACGCTGGTCGGGCATATTACGTCATGAACATAACAGTATCAGTATACAACATTGTAGATTGCTAATCTGGCAACACTGTAATCATATGTACGGTAATTACTTCTGTCAGCTTATCTGGTAGCACTGTGCAGCTGGTGCAGTAGATAGCGTTTTGGCATAGTAGGCAGGAGGTCGCGGGTTCGATTCTGGGTCGAAGCTTATTTGTTTTTCTTTGCTAAACGTAGTCTGTGTAGTATAGTGTCTGGCGTCTTAATCGTTATACAGCGACTACAGTGGGTCTTCTACAAAACATTAGCAGTTACGTACTATGAAAACAGAGATGGAAATACAATCGTTTCATTGGCCAACTTTAAAAGAAGACTTTTGCACGCCGTGGACGTGAATTTTTTCGTGGCACTACATCTACTACATTCCAGACTTGCTTTCTGTGTACCCTACCCCAATGGTCCCATGGAAATTATTTGCAAAGCACGTTGCTAACCCTATCGGTGATGTAAGGCCCTAAAGAAATGTAACACACCTGAACTTGGCAAGAATAATACTTGGTATTAATCGATGGGTCTATTGGAGGAGGGTACACACAAAACAAGTTTGGAATCTAGTGGACGCAGTGGTGTGAAATAACTCGGGCACGTGACATGCAAAATGTTCCTGTAAAAGCTGTCCAACGAAAACGATTGTACTTCCGTTTCCGTGTTCGTAGTACGTAACTGCAAATGTTTTATAGACGACGATTAAGACGCCAGATACTGTACCACGCAACTGCCCGCAATATGCGCAGGATGAAATTTTGTGACAGACATTTTTGAATTGCAAGTATATCAGGAGTCGCGCTGCGAAGTCCGAGTGCGCCAATTTTTCTTCACCCTGTGTATCTGAAGATCTTGTTCTCACAGTTGCCCATCAAAATTTTAGCTAAGAAGAAACTAATCAATGATCTCACTGGCAGTCCTTCGACGCGGGAACAAAATTCTTTGTTCGGTACAATGTAATTTTGTGCTGTTTTCGTTCTGAGTATGGTTGCCATTTCATCAATGTCTGTGTCTGGTACGTTACCTTATTGTTTTAGTCATTGTGTGATGACGTTGAGTGTTTCATCTACTGGAATGCAAGTATACATTGTTGTGACATTAAATATGTAAGGCATGCTGTGTCTGAAATGTCTATGTTCTCATTCTGTGACCGAGCGAGGTGCCGCTGTGGTTAGCACACTGGACTCGCTTTCGGGAGGACGACGGTTCAATCCCGCGTCCGGCCATCCTAATACAGGTTTTCCGTGATTTCCCTAAATTGCTTCAGGCAAATGCCGGGATGGTTCCTTTGAAAGGGCAAGGCCGACATCCTTCCCTAATCCGATGAGATCGATGACCTCGCAAGTTTGGTCTCCTCCCCCAAATCAACCACAATCCCCCACCCCTTAATCTATCTGTTACTTCCTTTAGGATTCCCAGATTCCTTTTGTTTTCAAAAGTGTTTCTTTAGTTTTATTTGGGAATGTGTGTGTGTGTGTGTGTGTGTGTGTGAGAGAGAGAGAGAGAGAGAGAGAGAGAGAGAGAGAGAGACAGAGAGAAAGACAGAATGTGTGAGAGAGAGGGGAAGGGGGAGGTAGGGAGGGAGTGAATGAGAAGGTAAACAGAATTCAAATTTGGCGCTAAACTGACTTGGAAACAACTGGACTTCAACTGCGATTGGACATACAACAGAAACATTAACACCGTGTGTTGGTAAAGTCGAAAGTTGTTATTTACGAGTCAAGCTCCGCAAAATGTGTGTATTGTTTGTGTCTGCTTCTCGATAGCTTATGGGAATGGAGATGAAATTGGATTTTCAGACGCTAAATGTAAGTAATCGCAAATACAGTAGCGAAATATTTCTCACATCAAAATTACGTTTAGAGATAAGGTGATGTGTTAATCTTATCACCAAATTCACGGAAACATCACTTAGTGGCAGAATACAGTTTGTAAGTATCCGATAATGTACGGAGGATTCTACATAATCCAATAATATAAAAAATTAAGGCAACACAACAACGTATAAAAATTATTTTGAGGCCTTATTTTCGTAGAATAATCATCACTAAACATGTTCACTTTTTACAGATTTGAGTAAAGAATATCCACTGCCGATGACACAAACGTACTGAAAAGTGTTTGGTTTTGTATGAAAAAACAGTGTTTGCACAATAGGCGGATTTTATATCCAGTAATTATAGTGGCTGATTTGACTACAAATTCGATTAATGAAACGGGCTATAAATAATTACATGTTACAGGACGTACTATAATGACATTGCTGTAGTGGTGTGACCCCATGTTGTATATTCGAAGAACGTACGTTGTAGAGAGAGACACTATGCCCAGAGTTTCTCTCGAGGCCCTTGTTCCTCCTTTTGAAGCTGTGTCATACTCGTAATGGTCCAGTAGATCTCTGGATGAATGGTGGTTGTATCATCTCATGATAGCAAAAATATATTTCAAAAAATTTTGATATATGATCAGCCAAGGCAGGAAAAAATGTCGGTACCTACCTGTGGTGTTTTGGCAGATAGTCAGCTCATGCCCATTACAATTTTTTAATCGCCTGTGGTTTGCTTCCAATGCTATGTCGGGTATCCTTTTATTCATGACCAATCAAAGTCACTAGCTGATTTTTTGCAGTGCTGACGGCAATTAATTCGTATACGAAGTGACACCTCTTTTCATTAATTACTCTCATGAAACTAACAAGAAACATTTTGCTTCTTACAATGATAGATTTTCAAATAAGTTTTTCTGCATTAACTTAGGTTTTTCTATCAATTGCTTAAGCTTTCGTGGATGATTTCGACAGAATATGCTGCATATACTCTGATAACACATTTGTAAAGACTTAGGAAAACTATTCCTCCAATCTACCAAGAATTTAAATTTTGTTCGATACACCTTTCTTTTACGCAATCCTCACATAATGAAGTCGCGAGAGGGTGTCGCACCAGTACAACCTGAAGTTCATCCATTAAGGTCAAATGATTGCATCTCCGTCAAGGAAATTGGTTTAGAGTAATGCACGAGCCTGCAAATTAGACAAGGCCCAGCACACATACGGAAAATAGGTGGTTGAATCAGTAAATACAGTACCATGAATCATGAATCTTTATAGAATATTTATCCTCATTCAACTTGTATAACGGATTTTGTATGACACATAGTAAAACCATTTATTCAGAGAAGATACAGACAATTGTGCCAAAACGGTCTCGGTAAAAAGTAGTATAAGGAATAAAGCTTCACAACGTATGAGTCATAGATTCCACCTCCTTGAATGAAATCGATAAATCGTGGTGAAATGTTGATGATCAAACCGACGCACACATATTGATCCATGTATTATTAGAAATTTATTTTACGGGAATTTGACTAACAAGTCGAGCACCGATGGCAGCACAGTTCGTGAAAGCAGGTGCGTCTGTTTCCTGTTCTAAATTCTGAGCTCTCCACAGTGACGTAAGCGGCATGATTTATCAGTAATGACAGCGATAAAAAAAAAAGGTTCAAATGGCTGTGAGCACTATGGGACTTAACCTCTAAGGTCATCAGTCCCCTAGAACTTAGAACTACTTAAACCTAACTAACCTAAGGACATCACACACATCCATGCCCGAGGCAGGATTCGCACCTGCGACAGAATCGGCCACGCGGTTCCAGACTGTAGCGCCTAGAACCGCACGGCCACCCCGTCCGGCTCATAGCGATCAATCTATTCGTGAGTGCAAGGACATATTTAAATTTTTCACTTTCTTTTGTCTTGTATATATTATTTTCAGACTTCTGCTTCTTCTCTCCACTCAATAAATGCCATGTGAGTCAAGTATAAACTAGCAGTTTATCTTGATTAAACAATTTAATTACAACCTAAATGTAGCAATCGATTCCCTTCCCTGTTCATATTAGTTAGTTGAATGTAGATTTGTGTGGGTTGTTATATACGATCTATTTTTGTAAATTTTCTTGTATCTAGTGGCACCTTCTAGGTTAGTGTCACAAATGTAAATAATGCAGCTTCGGATTACCCACTCTATACATTGAAAAAACAAGAAATACAGAAGCTGCATGTCTTTTCCACTTGAGGCTAACTATATAATACAGTTACTAAATTCACAATGCCAAAACTACTCCGGCCGCGTTGGCCGAGCGGTTCTAGGCGCTTCAGTCCGGAACCACGCCACTGCTACTGTCGCAGGTTCGAATCCTGCCTCGGGGATGGATGTGTGTGATGTCCTTATGTTAGTTAGGTGTAAGTAGCTCTAAGTTCTAGGGGACTGATGACCTCAGATGTTAAGTCCCATAGCGCTCAGAGCCATTTGGACCAAAACTACGGTACTTATTTACGCCAATACTTCGTTCTGTGATGTAGTAAGTAACGTCAGAACCGCGACTTATTTCTGTAGAATGTGTGGCGTAAAATGCACACAGCAAAGGAAAGAACGTCAAACGCTAGCAGACAGACCCTTGAAAATAAAGTGCCAGTAACTCTCATTACTGACGCTGACGTGCGTAACTTTGATAGAATGGTTAGCTGAAAGTGACTGCCCATGATACAATATGGCATCTGTCACCCACTGAAAATAAATTTTACGGTAGCAAGGAGTATATCCTGTTCCTGGGATTTAGCATTCAATGAGACTGAATACATTTGGACATATATGAAACATGGTAACTTTGTAGAAGATTAAATCAGCGAACCCACTCTATCAGATGAGACGAAGTAACTGACAAGAGTTGTGTGGACACAGATAATTAGTACTTGTCATCGTGTTTGAAGTGTAGACTGAACTCTGGTTTTCGTTGGACATACAAAATTTAAACAATGCGCAAGTTGTCTTTTCTGATCAGAGGCACTCGAAAACTCGATTAACTGAGATTCACATAGCTTACCACGCGGCGGATTTCGTAATGGAACCAACAGGTTTCGTCACTTACTTTAAAAGCGCGGCATTTCGTGTTGCTTGGGTGGGTATGGGATGCCGTGCCGCGACACGATTGGCAACGCGTCTTCGGAATAGGTCAACTGTTGATATGCTAGTCACAGTCCTTACGCAATTTTCCAAAGTATCCATGTGGATGTTTCACTAACCGTCAGACTCCACTTGAACAGTTCTGCCCACAGAGTGTTACGAAAAGTGGTCAACAGACACAGGGATCATAAAATGGTGACAAATTCAAGCAGCATCAAAGTGCTTAAAATTATTTAAGGTCAATATATGTTGACTGCAAGGACCACATGGACACTGAGACGGCATAGACCGTTACATGCAGTCGTTTACTTGACTACATACAAAATGTTCATTGTGAAATGTAGAATCACTTTGATAGTAGATATGGTGGACGCTATATCGGAAGATAAGGTTTACATGCAAAGCTATAGTTTATGGGACTCGACGCCAATAGTTTACTTATTTTGTGGGTATATGAAGTCTATGTAATATGAGGTACCAAGGGGTAATGCAGGGACATTATCAGCTAGAATACGTAAGCAAATAATGAGCCTTCTCACTGCTTGATTTATCCGAGCAAATGTGACAACGTTTGAAATAATGGTGCAGTGCCTGTACTCTGTGTGATGGTTATTGGTGTGAACACCTTTTCTTAAGTTCAGATACACAGCTACATCTGGATACATCAAATCGTGCACGAAGAACCTGGATTTCACTAGTGTACACTACTAGTTGCACATGAAAATTAAGACCTTGCAGCGACAGTGAAAGACTGAATTAGCGTAACACTGGAGGACATGGGTTCATACTCTAACGTTGTACTAGTCGCCTTTTTATTCCTTTGTTTGGAAGTAACGTTCTAAAATATCCGAAAGAATGCTATAAAGTTATAACGAGTTGTCACATTAGACTAACAAACGATGCTAGACACTCTCACTCACCGTAACGAGAAGTCAGTAATAATGATATACTGTTGTATTAGGCGTGAGTAGGTATCATGCAAAATTTTCCTATGTTTGTTATTCAAACTCCTGTCTCTGATAATACACTCCTGGAAATTGAAATAAGAACACCGTGAATTCATTGTCCCAGGAAGGGGAAACTTTATTGACACATTCCTGGGGTCAGATACATCACGTGATCACACTGACAGAACCACAGGCACATAGACACAGGCAACAGAGCATGCACAATGTCGGCACTAGTACAGTGTATATCCACCTTTCGCAGCAATGCAGGCTGCTATTCTCCCATGGAGACGATCGTAGAGATGCTGGATGTAGTCCTGTGGAACGGCTTGCCATGCCATTTCCACCTGGCGCCTCAGTTGGACCAGCGTTCGTGCTGGACGTGCAGACCGCGTGAAACGACGCTTCATCCAGTCCCAAACATGCTCAATGGGGGACAGATCCGGAGATCTTGTTGGCCAGGGTAGTTGACTTACACCTTCTAGAGCACGTTGGGTGGCACGGGATACATGCGGACGTGCATTGTCCTGTTGGAACAGCAAGTTCCCTTGCCGGTCTAGGAATGGTAGAACGATGGGTTCGATGACGGTTTGGATGTACCGTGCACTATTCAGTGTCCCCTCGACGATCACCAGTGGTGTACGGCCAGTGTAGGAGATCGCTCCCCACACCATGATGCCGGGTGTTGGCCCTGTGTGCCTCGGTCGTATGCAGTCCTGATTGTGGCGCTCACCTGCACGGCGCCAAACACGCATACGACCATCATTGGCACCAAGCCAGAAGCGACTCTCATCGCTGAAGACGACACGTCTCCATTCGTCCCTCCATTCACGCCTGTCGCGACACCACTGGAGGCGGGCTGCACGATGTTGGGGCGTGAGCGGAAGACGGCCTAACGGTGTGCGGGACCGTAGCCCAGCTTCATGGAGACGGTTGCGAATGGTCCTCGCCGATACCCCAGGAGCAACAGTGTCCCTAATTTGCTGGGAAGTGGCGGTGCGGTCCCCTACGGCACTGCGTAGGATCCTACGGTCTTGGCGTGCATCCGTGCGTCGCTGCGGTCCGGTCCCAGGTCGACGGGC
The DNA here is from genome assembly GCF_023864345.2 of Schistocerca serialis cubense. NCBI lineage: Eukaryota > Metazoa > Arthropoda > Insecta > Orthoptera > Acrididae > Schistocerca > Schistocerca serialis. The sequence continues at coordinate 831,748,966 of NC_064640.1, forward strand.
ACGTGCACCTTCCGCCGACCACTGGCGACAACATCGATGTACTGTGGAGACCTCACGCCCCACGTGTTGAGCAATTCGGCGGTACGTCCACCCGGCCTCCCGCATGCCCACTATACGCCCTCGCTCAAAGTCCGTCAACTGCACATACGGTTCACGTCCACGCTGTCGCGGCATGCTACCAGTGTTAAAGACTGCGATGGAGCTCCGTATGCCACGGCAAACTGGCTGACACTGACGGCGGCGGTGCACAAATGCTGCGCAGCTAGCGCCGTTCGACGGCCAACACCGCGGTTCCTGGTGTGTCCGCTGTGCCGTGCGTGTGATCATTGCTTGTACAGCCCTCTCGCAGTGTCCGGAGCAAGTATGGTGGGTCTGACACACCGGTGTCAATGTGTTCTTTTTTCCATTTCCAGGAGTGTATTTTCACTCTAGCAATATTCGTTCAGAAAACCAACTTGCGTAAAGCTACTGAGTCCGCATGAAAATGAGGTGCCACTAATAACTCGTATTTAAAGAAAGTCATATTCACCAAGATAAAATACTGGTTGAACGAACTTTTTCACTTACAATTAATTTTGATCATACAGATTATAATGAGATATTGTCAAATGTAAAGACAGCAAAATATTATGTCGCCAGCAATAAAATATAATCTGTGGGTTCTATTATGGTCATAATCAATGAAAGACCGTACAGCGTACCAGCTGTGAAAGTCTTCTGAGGTCGTTCACAAATTGTGAACAGCGACCGACGCTATATGACTATCATAGTTGTGATTGCGTGGGATCTCTACTTGGTTATAATTGTTATAGAACCCCACGGCTCATGTTTTACTACTGACAATATGGTGTTATCTATGATACGTATGCTGGGTGAAATTTGACGAGACCTACTGATAATCTTTGTGATGAAAACTGGTAGTAAATAATAATTTCTGTAGAGTCAGCAGCTTGTCTGCGTGAAACAGGCGTTCTTTAAGTTTTTGTGGAGCTGTTGGCCACCATCGGCTTAAAATACAGTAACAAATTGCTGCGTGTGTCAGGTCGGAGGAAGGAATTGTCCAATAAGACCTCGTCTAGTAAATCCGTCTACTACTGTTCCACCTCTTCCCAATGTTCTTGCACCAACAGAATGAAAATCATTCCGTTAAAAACTAGGCTATACATTTATTAAAAAAACAAAGGGAAAGTATCTCGACCTGAGAATGAAGGAAAGTATTCCTTAGGTTAAAATGCACTTTTAGGTTACTTCGTATTATTTACCATTTTCCAGTGAGTAGATCCTTCCACGAAGTGTGACTCCTGTAAGCGAGCAAGATACCCATCTAAGTCTGTAAAATTCTCTTTACTGAACCAGAAACGTTTTCCAGGCACAAACATCTATATACACACTTCAAAAAAAGTTTTGCATCACCCCGGTTCCCAGAACTCCTGAAGATGGACGTTGACTGTGGATCTTGTATCACAGACACAGTCCTTTTGACTGTTCAGAGGTGTCACTAAACCCGCACAAAGATGTAAACAACCATGCATGAACAGCGCCTATTAGACGGAGAGGGTCCGACAATCGATCAGTTAAAGTTATTCCACCTGGAAGAAGATAAACAGCTCGTGTTGTCTGTAGTTCAACCATGCCTACATGGTCAATACCGCGGTTCGATCGCGTCCGCATTGTTACTTTTTGACAGGAAGGGCTCGCAACAAGGGTTGTGTCCAGGCGCCTCGGAGTGAACCAAAGCGATGTTGTTCGAACATGGAGGAGATACAGAGAGATAGGAACTGTCGATGACATGCCTCGCTCAGGCCGCCCAAGGGCTATTACTGCAGTGGATGAGCGCTAGCTCCGGATTGTGGCTCGGAGGAACGCTGACAGCAACGCCACCGTGTTGAATAATGTTTTTCGTGCAGCCACAGGACGTCGTGTTACGACTCAAACTGTGCACAATAGGCTGCATAATGCGCAACTTCAATCCCGACGTCCATGGCGAGGTCCATCTTTGCAACCACGACACCATGCAGTGCGGTACGGATGGGACCAACAACATGCCAGATGCACTGCTAAAGATTGGCGTTACCTTCTCTTCACCGATGAGTGTCGCATATGCCTTCAACCAGACAATAGTCGGAGACGTGTCTGGAGGCAACCCGGTCAGGCTGAACGCCTTAGGCACACACTGTCCATCGAGTGTAGCAAGATGAAGGTTCCCTGCTATCTTGGGGTGGCATTATGTGGGGCCGACTTACGCCGCTGGTGGTCATGGAAGGCGCCATAATAGCTGTACGTTACGTGAATGCCATCCTCCGACCGACAGTGCAACCATATCGGCACCATAGTGGCGAGGCATTCGTCTTCATGGACGACAATTCGCGCCCCCATCGTGCACATCTTGTGAATGACTTCCTCCAGGATAACGACATCGCTCGACTAGAATGGCCAGCATGTTCTCCAGACATGAACCCTATTGAACATGCCTAGGATAGTTTGAAAAGGGCTGCTTACGGACGACGTGACCCACCAACCACTCTGAGGGAAGTACGCCGAATTGCCGTTGAAGAGTGGGACAATCCTGACCAACAGTGCGTTGATGAACTTGTAGATAGTATGCCGCGACGAACACATGTATCAATGCATGCATCAATGCAAGAGGACGTGCTACTGGTGTGTACAGCAATCCGGACCACCATCTCTGAAGATCTCGCTGTATGGCGGTACAACAAGCAATAAAAAGGACGGAAATGGTGTTTATGTTGATCTCAATTCCAATTTTCTGTACAGGTTCCGGAACTCTCGGAACCGAGGTGATACAAAACATTTTTAAATGTGTGTATGTGGGAAGAGCTGTAAGTCAGAGGGTACCGAAATTGACGAAATAGGTGAAATTTTGATTATTTCATACTTAATCGTAGACTATTTTACAAATGAAGCCTAGCTCGCCTCTCTTGGTACACCTGTACCGGCTTCCAGTCACTGGTTTGGTTGCCATTTTATTGCTGGCGTAATGTGCCGGGAGCACATTTCAACCACGGTAATAAAGTGGCACACATAATTAGTTGGATAACTTTTAAAATTGTCCAAACGTTGCTGCGGAATTACTTTACACGTTGCTTTTGGTCAGAACTGCACAAATACGGTGCGTAGTTTCCATATAACTTTCTCATAGTTAGTTATCGATGAAAAAAAATGGTTCAAATGGCTCTGAGCACTATGGGACTTAACTGCTGAGGTCATCAGTCCCCTAGAACTTAGAACTACTTAAACCTAACTAACCTAAGGACATCACACACGTCCATGACCGAGGCAGGATTCGAACCTGCCACCGTAGCCGTCGCACTGTTCCACACTGTAGCGCCTCATACCGCTCGGCCACTCCGGCCGGCAGTTATCGATGAGAAATGTAGGCTACTCTCTCTTAAGACAAGCCTGTTCGTGTACCATTGCACGCATATCCAATAGCCGATAACTCAGTACCGCGTTATGCACTGTCTTACTTTCATCTGTTGTTTAAGTTTTGTAATTCACTTTACATGGACTATCCTCAAGTGAAGCACAGCGTGTTTGTTTTCAGTGACTTATTTCTCAACTGTTGAAAATCGCGGTATAGACTCCCTATAAACATCCGTCATCTTCGGACTAATTGCCGTTGACGATATGCCATCCAAAACTGAGAATATTGTTACTGCTGGGTATTTCAGTTTAACAACTTTCAGCCATAGACACAAAATCAGATTACTACACAGACAGAAAAAAATCGCAACACCAAAAAATAATTTATGTAGAGTAATGAAATTTTGGGAATAGATCTGTCTGGGGAATATATTTAAGTGATTAACAATGCAAGATCACAGGTTAATGTAAGCGAAAGATATGCCATTGCAGATGTGAAATACTGGTACTTTAATATCCGATGTAACCGCCAGAATGTCGAATGCAAACATGCAAACGTGCATGAATGGTGTTGTACAAGTGCAAAGACGTCAATTTGTGGGACAGAGTTCCATGCCTGCTGCACTTGGTCGGCCACTGCAGGAGCGGTTAATGCTGTTTGTGGAAGACGCTGGAATCTTCGTCCTATGTTGTCCCATATCCGCTCGATTGGCGACAGATCTGGTGATAGACCAGGCCAAGGCAACATGTCGACACTCTGTAGAGCATGTTGGTTTACAACAATTGTATGTGTGCGAGCGTTATCCTGTTGGAAAACACTCCTTGGAATGCTGTTCAGGAATGGCAACACAACACGTCGAACCACGAGACTGACATACAATTTTGCAGTCAGGATGCGTGGTATAATCACGAGAGTGCTTCTGCTGACATACGAAATCGCACCACAGACTGTAATTCCATGTGTAAGTCTAGTGTCCCTAGCATGCAGACAGGTTGGTTGCAGGCCCTCAACTGAACACCTTCTAACAAACACGCAACTATCGCTGGAACCGAGGCAGAAACAGCTTTCATCAGAAAACACAGCGGACCTCCATCCTGACCTCCAATGAGCTCTCGCTTGGCTCCACAGAAGTGGCAAATGGCGGTGGTGAGGCGTCAGCGGAATGCACGCTGTAGAGCGTCTGGCTCGGAGCTGTCCTTGAAGTAACCGATTTGTAACAGTTCCTTGTGTTACTGTGGTGGCAGCCGCTGCTCGAATTGCTGCTGCAGATGCAGTACGATGCACCAGAGGCATACGCCGAACACGATGGCCTTCCCTCTCGGTAGTGCGACGTGGCCGTCCGGAGACCAGTCTTCTTGCGACCGTACATTTCCGTGACCACCGCTGCCAGCATTTATGTGCAGTGGCTACATTCCTGCCAAGCCTTTCTGCATTATCGCAGAAGGAACTTCCAGGATCTCGTAGCCCTGTTACACGACCACGTTGAAGCTCAGTGACGTATTGATAATGGCGTCTATGTAGCCTTAAAGGCATTCCTGACTAACATTAACGCACTGCGTCCAGTCTCAAAAGTAACTAACGCTCGCGACTATTACAGCGTGTATTTAAAGCAAACATGAATTGCGGCTGGCGCGAAATTTGAGTAGACATCATCTTTCAGATATAGAGATACACCTACAAACTTTCGTTTATGTCGTACATCTCCTTCTTGGTGATGCGATTTTTTTTCCGTCCATGTATAAAAACCTGTTTTAACAAAATTACGACGGTTAGTCGTAAAGTCGATTTTTATCACTTCGAAAAAATAAAGTTACGTAATTTTATTTTATTTTTGGTTTCTATTTACTTAATTATGTTTCAGGCATATGCCAGGCTCCTCGTACATATAAAAATTCTCGCGACACAGCAGAGTAGTTCGCCGCTAGAGTAGGCAAAACAATATGGTACAGCCCCTTAATAAAGTACAGTATTGTGGCTGTTGTGGTCCTCAGTCTGAAGGCTGGTTTGATGCAGCTCTCCTTGCTCCTCTATTCTGTGCAAGCATCTTCGTCTACGAATAATTGCAGAGACCTTCATCCTTCTGAGTCTGCTTACTGTATTCATGTCTTCGTCACCCTCTACACTTTTCCCGTCCGGAGCTCGTGGTGTTGCGGTAGTGTTCTCGCTTCCTCCGCATGAGGTCCCGGGTTTGATTCCCGATGGGGTCAGGAATTATTCCCTGCCTCGAGATGACTGGGGGTTGTTGTGTTGTCTTCATCATCATCATTCATCCCCATTACGGTCGGAGGAAGGCAATGGCAAACCACCTCCGCTACAACCTTGCGTAGTCGGCGGTGCGGGTCTCCCGCATCGTTCCCTACGCTCCTCGGAGTATGGGACCTCATCGTCATCACAATTTTTACAGCCACATTTCTCTCCAATACTAAATTGGTGATCCCTTGATGTCTCAGTATGTGTCGTATCAACCGATCCCTCCTTTTGGTCGAGTTGTGAAACAAATTTCTTTTCTCATCAGTGCTATTCAATACTTCGTCATTATTTACACGATCTACCCATCTAATCTTCAGCATTCTTTTGTAGCACCACATTTCAAAAGCTTCTCTTCTCTTCTTGTCTACACTTTTTATCGTCCACCTTTCACTTCCATACATGGCTACACTCCAGACAAATACCTACAAGGTAAAATTTCTTAACACTTAAATCTATATTCGATGTTAACAAATTTCTCTTCTTCAGAAACGCTTTTCTTGCCATTGCCAGTCTGCATTTTATTTCCTCTCTGCTTCGAGCATCAACAGTTATTTCGCTGCCCAGACAGCAAAACTCATATACTACTTCAACTGTCTCGTTTCCTAATCAAATTCCCTCAGTACCACCTGATTTAATTCGACTACAATCCATTATCCTTGTTTAGTTTTTGCTGATGTCCATCTTATATCCGGCTTTCAAGACAGAGTGCATTCCTTTCAAAGGTTCTTCAAAGTCCTCTGCTGTCTTTGATAGAATTACAATGTCATCGGCAAACCCCAAATTTTTTTTGCTTCTCTGTGAAATTTAATTCCTATTCCAAATGTTTCTTTTTATTCTTTTACTTCTAGCTCAATGTATAGAATGAATAACCTCGGGATTAGCCTACAACCCTGTCTCACTTCCTTCTCAACCACTGCTTCCCTTTCATGCCCCTCGACTGATAACTGCCGTCTGGTTCCGGTACAAGCTGTAAATAGTCTTTTACATCGTGTATTTTAACATTTCTACCTTCAGAATTTTGAAGAAAGCATTCCAGTCAGCATTGTCCAAAGCATTCTCTAAGTGCACAAATTCTGTAAACTTAAAGAAGTCGTAGGGTCAGTGTTGCTTCACGTGTTTCTAGATTTCTCCGGAATCCAAATTGATCTTCCCCGAGGTCGTCTTCTACCAGTTTTTCCATTCTTTTGTATACAATTCGTGTTTGTTTGGCGACAATGACTTATTAAATAGTTCGGTAATTTTCACACTTGTCAGCACCTGATTTCTTTGGAACTGGAATTCCTACATTCTTCTTTAAATATAAGGATATTTGTGATTTCCCTCAATCGTTTGAGCCAAAACTTCTTAACACTTAAATCTATATTCAATGTTAACAAATTTCTCTTCTTCAGAAACGCTTTTCTTGCCATTGCCAGTCTGCATTTTACTTCCTCTCTGCTTCGAGCATCATCAGTTATTTCGCTGCCCAAACAGCAAAACTCGTATACTACTTCAACTGTCTCATTGCACTAGTTGGCATGTAAACTTGTACTACTGCGTGGTTGTTGGCTTTGAGTCTATCTTCGCTACAATAATGCGTTCACTATGCTGTTCACTGTAGCTTACCCACATTCATATTTTCTTATTAATTATTAAACCTACTCCTGCATTACCACTCTTTCCTTCGAAAAGGCACGGCCGATTTCCTTCCCAATCCTTCCCTAATCCGAGCTTGTGCTCTGTCTCTAATGACCTCGTTGTCGACGGGACGTGAAACATTAATCTCCTCATCCTCTGAGGATATTTCGTCTGTCCCATACATCTTGCATACCAGATGGAATAATTTTGTCATAGCTGGCCCTGGCAAGGCTATCAGTAGTTCTGACGGAATGTCGTCTACTCCTGGGGCATTGTTTCGACTTAAGTCTCTCAGCGCTATGTCAAATTCTTCTCGCAGTATTGCATCTCCCATCTCATTTTCATCTACGTCCACTTCTATTTCTATAATATTGCTTTCAAGTTCATCTCCCTTGTATAGATCCTCTATATTCTCCTTCCACATTATGCGTTTCCTTTTTTGTTAGGATTGGTTTTCCATCTGATCTCTTGATGTTCGTGCAGTTGCTTCTCCTTTCTCCAAAGACCTCTTTAATTTTCTTATAGGCGGTATCTGTCTTTCCCCTACTGAAATGTGATTCTAAATCTTTACATTTGTTCTCTAGTTATTTCTGCTAAGGCATGTCGCACTTCCTGTCCATCTCTTTTTTTTAGACGTTTTTATTCCCTTTCACCTACTTCTTTTGCTGTATTTTTAAATTTTCTCCATTCATCAATTAAATTCTATGTCTCCTGTGTTATCCAAAGATTTCTACTAGGCCTGGTATTTTTAGCTATTTGATCCTCTGCTGCCTTCACTATGTCATCTGTTAAGGCTACCCATTCGTCTTCTATTGTGTCCTTTGCCCTGTTCTAGTCATCGCTTGCCTAATGCTTTCTCTCACACTTTCAACAACCTCTAGTTCTTTCAACTCATCTACGTCCTATCTCCTTCATTTCCAAAATTTTTGCAATTTCGTCAGCTTTAATCTACAGTTCATAAGCAATACATTGTGGTCAGAGTCGACATCTGCACCCAGAAATGTCTTACATTTAAAATTTGGTTCCGAAATCTTTGTCTTACCATTATATAATCAATCTGAAACATTCCAATGTCTCCAGGTCTCTTTCACGTATACATCTTCCTTGATTATTAAACCAAGTGTTTGCGATGATTAAATTATGCCTTGTGCAAAATTCTACCAGGTGGCTTCCTCTTTCATTTCTTTGTCCCATTCCATATTCATCTACTATTTTGCATTCTCTTCCTTTTCATACTATCGAATTCCATTCCCCCATCACAATTAAAGGTTTGGTCTTCCTTAACCACCTGAATAACTTTTTTTATCTCCTCATATATTTTTTCAATCTCTTCAACATCTGCGGAACTAGTTGGCATGTAAACTTGTACTACTGTCGTGGTTGTTGGCTTTGAGTCTATCTTCGCTACAATAATGCGTTCACTATGCTGTTCACTGTAGCTTACCCACATTTATATTTTCTTATTAATTATTAAACCTACTCCTGCATACCACTATTTGATTTTGTATTTATAACCCTGTATTCACCTGACCAGAAGTTATGTTCCTCCTGCCACCGAACTGCCCACTATATCTGACTTCAACCTAGCCATAAAGCTTTTTAATTTTTTTAACCTACCTAACGTTAAGGAATCTAACATTCCACACTCTGATCCGTAGAACGTCAATTTTTCCTGAGGACGACACCCTCCTGAGTATGCCCTGCAGGAGATTCGAATGGGGGATTATTTTACCTCCGGAATATTTTACCCAAGAGGTTGCCATCATCATTTAACAGTACTCTAGAGCTGTATACAATCGGAAAAATTACGGCTTTAGTTTCCCCTTGCTTTCAGCCGTTCGCACTACCAGCACAGCAAGGTCGTTTTGGCTGATGTTACAAAGCCATGTCAGTCAATCATCAAGACTGTTGCCCCTGCTACTACCGAAAAGACTGCTGCCCCTCTTCAGGAACCACACGTTTGTCTTGTCTCTAGTATGAGTATGGTGCGGTAATCCGTTTTCTGCCTTCGAAGAGAAAAAACGCTACAACAATGCGGTGGAAGTGTGCGGCAACAATACATGATCATATAATATAGTGGTTAGGTGGCACGGACTTTTGGAGTATGGTCAAATAAATGTGAGTGACGAAGAACGAAGTGGCCGACCATTTCTCTGAGAAAAACGCGAATTCACAAGAGGACTGGAAGCCCTACTGCTCGGAAATCAGCTTAGCACAATCGGTGCTTTAGTGAAAAACGTGAAAATGAATCATGGCTCAGTTTTCAACACCCTGTACGAGATTCTTAACAAGACAAAGGTCGTCGCCCTCTGGGTTCTACGACGGTGCACATCAATTCATAAACACCACAGAAACGAAGCAGGAGCGAAGGTGTTGCAGCTCTGCCAGGCCGATCCACATAACCATTTTAGCCACCAAATCTCTAAGGGCGGGTGACGGATGTATCACAATGACCCCGAGACAAGGGAGTACAACAAACAGCGGAAACACGTGGAATCATCACTACCTAGAAAGACGAAGAGCCTTCCAAGATGATGCTGAGTGTTTTATTAGTAGTTCTATAGTGTAGTGACAACAGATTGTGTTCGTAAGGGGAAAACTGTCACAGGAGCGTACTACTGATATACAGTGGCGAGATCGATCAGATGCCGAAGGAAGCAGTGTGTCTGACCATGGAATAAACGTCAATCTACCATCCTCCGATTTCTAATTACTGTGGTGGAAACTGGTCCTGGAAGACTAGGGAGAGACAGGCGCTTTTCAGTCTCCTATAAAGGTCCATACTACTCTGCGAGTCAACCAGTAATTAGGAGCTACCCTCGTTTCGAAAATTTCAGGGAAGCAGGAACCTGAGAATTACTTTGATATTCCCACTTATATCGGAAAGGCGTCAAGGATAGTGCTTTCTGCAACTTCAGAAGATAGAAGAAGGAGATATAAATAACCTGCTGTTTTTCTTCAGTTTCTTCGATGCAAGACAGACCCGTTTACTGTAAAAATTTGTGAAACTGAAGGTACCCCTTCCAACAGGTGCTCCTGTTCTGTTGTGTCATAACGATCCTCAAACATATGAAGCTCTTTCTGTTGTCTTATACGAGATACTAACGCGTGTATATGACATTTGGCGTTCTACCTGTCGTTGCATAAAACACTAAATCCCCAAGTGTACGCTTTCCAATTTACGGTTATTTATTTTTTATATTCTATCGCGTTTGTAGCTGACGTGTCAAGATATCTTACTACAAACAAATTACTGTGCCTGTAAGTTCAGATCATTGGTCAAACTACTTGTACTATCATTTCTTTGCACAGGGCGACAATTAATGAACTATATGAAAAAAGTAAATTAGATATAAACTTATTGACGAACCCATCCAAATGAAAGTGGGCTAAACCAAACCATGCGCATACTAATTCCCATCATGCTGCGCGGCCGACTGTGCAGTTTGAACATCCTAACGGAAGCCGTTCAGACACACACTTTATTCAGCATGTAACGTCACTACGGATATTCGGATTTAGGCAGCGACATGTTCGATATACCTGCCATCATTGGCGATGGTGTGGCGTAGACGAACATCGATGCTGTCAGTGACCTCTTGAATGGATTTTTCAAGTTCAGCAATGGTTTTGCGGTCATTGCTGTGCACCTTGTCTTTAATATAGCCCCACATAAAGGAGTCGCATGTTTTCAGATCGGGAGAATATGGCGGTCAATGGAGGCCCATGCCAGTGGCCTCTGGATACCTCACAACCAGAATGCGGTCCCCTAAGCGCTCCTCCAGGACATCAAGCACTCTCCTGCTTCGATGAGGTCGAGCTGCATCTTGCATCAACCACATCTTGTCGAAATCGGTGTCACTTTGGATAATGGGGATGAAATCATCAGGAATATCGTACCGATTAATCCGTGAGTGGACATTGCACACCACACAATCACCCGTTGATGGTGAAGAGGCTTCTAGATTGCAAAATGTGGATTCTCTGTCCCCCAGATGCGCCAAATTCGCTTATTGACGAACCCATCCAAATGAAAGTGGGCTAAACCAAACCATGCGCATACTAATTCCCATCATGCTACGCGGCCGACTGTGCAGTTTGAACATCCTAACGGAAACCGTTCAGAAGTTATGACGATTTTGTTTCATATCGTTCAATAATTGTCACCCCGTATATATGATATTGTGTTCGTACCAAGTTGCCAACAGTATGTCTCAGTAAACCGAAGCCAAAAAACATAAAACAGAAGAGAATAAAAGCGCTGCCGGAAGTTGTCCAAGGAGATGCTTATGCTCCAGGTCGTCTTGCACAGGACACAGGGACACATGCTGCTTCTCACCCCCATCCCCTCCCACCACTACGACCCCATATTCTCCTGTCTTGACACCCAGTGACTTCTTCCTACTCCTTCGGACGAAGATTTTTTACGTGCAATGTTTCTGGATAGCCAAAATGCAGGCTTCTACGAACAGGGTGTGCACAAAGTCATGCATCGTTGGGAAAAATGTGTCGCATAAAGGGGGGGTAGGACGTCAAACGGGCCGACCTGGAGCAGGAGAGGCACCACAGGGCATTTTAATTTCCACTGTCTATACTTTTACAAATAATTTCATAAAACTTTATCAGCATGACCAGGAAGGATTCAGAATTCACACTCAAGCAGTGGAAGTTCGAAAACATAACAAAGTAAATTTTTAAATGTGAAATTTCATCATTTTTTTCACTTACTAATGGCAGCATTTGTTGCTATAGGTACACTTTTCTTCATAAGTAAGATATATGGTTAGATGAATTTTGCACAGCATACAAACCATACTTAAAGGTGTATGAAACTCTAGAATTTTCCAAATCTATTAAAAACCGTGGCAAAAATTGAGGTAATTAACTACAAAATTTGTGTTTTTTCTACACATGAAGTTTAAAATATAACAGATCATTCATTTTTTTCATAAATTAAATAAATTCTAGAGTTTCATACACCTCTAAGTATGGTATGTATGCTGTGCAAAATTCATCGAAGAATCTCTCTAACTTATGAAGAAAAGTGTACCTACAGCAACAAATGCAGCCATTAGTAAGTGAAAAAATGATGAAATTTCACACGTAAAAAAAAATTTTTTCTAATGTTTTCGAGCTTCCACTGCAATGAGTGTGAATCAGAATCCTTCCTGGTGCTTCTGAGAAAGTTTTATAAATTTATTTGTAAAAGTATAGACACTGGAAATTAAAATGTCCTGTGATGCCTCTCCTGCTCCAAGTCGACCCGTTTGACGTCCTACCCCCCTTTTAAGAGTGAATATGTTGAGAAGAACTAGCACCATCACCAAATTTCATGGTTACAGCTTCGTTTTGTCAAGGTGATAAGTAAAACTTTATGGCTAACTCTTGTGTTTGGCAGATCAGTTAACGTTAGCGTTACATTATCACACGACGTGAATCATCACAATAAAAACAACTTTCAACTGATACCAACGGCAGCAATATGCCATGTCGGTAGTTTTCGCTTTCCCGAGTAAAAGAAGTTCCCGAAATTGATGTCATGCATAGAGTAGTGGCTGTTGGAGTGGGTGAGACGGATCCTGCGGTAGCTAGAGAACCAACCGGCTTGCTGCAGTTTGCGCAACGGCCTGGAAATGAGCGCAGCGGGCTCTGTCGCAGTCCTCTCGCTGCGACCGCTCCCACGTCTCACCGCAGCGTCCATACCCTGTCACCCATTAGCCCTAGTCGTCAGTTCACACTCACTTACACCCTTCGTTAACATGCCGTAGCTGAAACGCATGCTTACTTATACTACGTTCTAGAAATATCAATGCAGCCACCACAGATCTACAGAATTTGTTTAATTTTCTAAATGATGAATGTAACAAACGTTTCGTTAGCCAATAACTTACAAGGAGTGTAAACGGAAACGGCTTCAATATACAGAGGTGCCCGATGCATTTATATCCTCGTCGTCGCCCCATCTGTTCTCTTGGTATTATTCTGGGGGACTTTCATAGAGAAAGTGGTTGGGAAAAAAGCCTCTAAAAAATAGAAAGGTGTCGGCTCACGTGCCTACGGGTATGCATCGTTCCACTACTACAAACGCCTTGTTACCTGAAACAGTGAAAATTCCTTTAAGAATCTGTGAAAGAGTTTCGTCTGAGAAATCTCGCCTAAGAAACCGCATCAATCGGAATATAATGGATTTAAATGATTATTAAAATTGTCGTTATTACATCAAACTATGAGCAAAAATATTTATTGATGTCTTGCATATCCACTGCCAATAATGGCTGAAGATCTTAAACATGGCTGCGAATCAGCAACTTTACAAGTCTGAAGTGGTTGAAAAAAATCAACCAACCGGTTGCAAAACAATGATTTCTTAGCCCTTGACCAAGTTTTAGATATTTTTAAAAATATCTTCTTCAGATGGAGTGGGCCCTAAAAATCTATTTAACCGCTTACAAAAATTATTGAGCCTTGTTTGTGTTAAATAACAGCATTTTACATTAAAGTAAGAATGAAATTTCCGGTACAAGACTACTAAAAATCCAAGATTTACTGGTACGCATTACATACAAAATTACCAATACATTTGCTGGTAGAGTAATACCGTACATAAATTCAGCGTGCAGAAGCTAGAGTTCTATTTGCAAAAGACTACTGTGGGGAAAGAAGAGCAAATATAAGCTAAAATGACGTCACTTAAAAGAAAAAAGAAAAAAAAACTTCCGCTTAATACTACGCAAGTTTAAGTGATAAGGAAAATGGGAAAGCAGTGGGCGCTATATACATCCGCGTAAGCACTGCGTCTTCCTCCTGTTAAGTAACATAATTTTACATTAAAGCATTATGACAGTCTCTTATAGAAGGGCTCTAATAAATGCAATAATTTTGGAGGTATACATTAAATATTTATCTTTAAAACTATTATGTAGCACAGTGATACTGCACGTAGAGTTAGTGTGCAGAAGAACACTATTACAAAAAATTACTTCTGTTATGAGAAAGGGTGGAGGACGGAATAAAATGGATAATGTTACATGACAACATAAAAGTGAGAACCTTCTGCTTAACTGTTCCAATACAATTTTTTTGAATATCGACTGTAGGAACGTGTGTTGATAAGGCTACGAAAAATGAAACCCAATGATATGGAGTGTCAGTAGCTCAACTGCAGAGAAGAAATATTTTGAGGAAAAAGGCACATTCACCGATATTAGCGGAGACCGGTATTGTGTAACCGTGAGCAGCGGTCAGCTGTGAGCAAATGTATTAGTAATTTTATACGTATTGCTTACCAGTAAATCTATTGCATTTTTAGTAGCCTTGTACAGGAAATTTCATTCTTACTTTACTGTTATTTAACACAAGCAAAGCGCAGTTCTTACCCGCACGTATTCAGAGCCCTCTGCAGCCCAACTTTTCCTGGTCGTTTGAGCCTGTATATTCGAACAGTTGGCCTTTGTCTCTGGCATGATGTACACTTCACTTATTCAAATATTTTATCCTGTGACTCCTGTTATAATTTTATGTTGACAGGAGCGTCTACCAGTGGTCATATATTCTGAAGTACGCTAAATGTAATCTGGCTGCTACAGTATCTAAAGTCATGGCATGTGATAATTCTTGTTTTTGTGTCAATTTTATGTATGAAAAAGGCCGCACGGCTTCATCTAATATAATGTAGCACGATGTGATGTAACAGGTAACTACGCTTACGTCACAAATATTTTACAGTTATTAATAATTGTTATGTTCTAAAATTTATTTTTGCAAGCTGTTATATAGATTTTCAGGACCTACTCCTTCTGAAGAAGACGTTTTTAAAAATATCGAAACCTAGGTCAAGGACTAATAAACCTTTGTTTTGCTGCTGATTGGCTAATTTTTTGAACCTCTTCAGTGGTTCAGGAGCCTGTAAATATACACAGACATAAGACAGTGGTATTCCTTCGCACGCAGTTGCCAACTGAACGTCATAAACTTACATTATTACAACGTAATACTAGAAGAAAAAATGAGCTGGAAATACCGGGTGGTTACAATAGCCGTGCAGCTAATCACGGAGGTCCAGTAAGGGCCGTAATTATCATATAACAGCGAAAATTGGTAGAAATGCTAATGCGTTAATACGGAACCAATTTATGTTGGACAAAAAATTAGCTCCAACTTTGGTCAAGAGGTACAAATCTGGCGCTGTATAGCATCTCGTCGACCTCCCTGGTTCTCATATTGAACTAATTGTGTGAGAGGTGGTTAATAATAAAATCAACATTATTCCTTTCTCCAAGTCAAAAATGGTTCAAATGGCTCTGAGCACTATGGGACTTAACATCTGAGGTCATCAGTCCCCAGAACTTAGAACTACTTAAACCTAACTAACCTAAGGACATCACACCCATCCATGCCCGAGGCAGGATTCGAATCTGCGACCGTAGCGGTCTCGCGGTTCCAGACTGAAGCGCCTAGAACCTCTTGGCCACACCGGTCGGCTTTCTTGAAGTCACAGCACCAGATTTCCACTTGGTGGCCAAAATTGGAACTAACTTTTTCAGCATAGATCGATTGCTTATTAGTGAATTAGAATCTCTACCAAGTTTCGCTGCCATATGATAATTACAGCTCACACCGGACCCTGTGAGTGGCTGCATTTTAATTATAGCCAGCCGTTATCAAGTAGTAGATCAAATAACTCGCCGCGGGTGGTATTTAAATTTACTAGGGGAGCCTACGAACATCTTGAACACCTAGGTTGGGTAACGCGAAATTTATGTGGACGGGTTATTGTCGTAACGGATCGGCAACAACATGGACCAGGTGATGTTACACGAAGGGACCTCAAAGAGTAAGTTACACATTATTATGGCAGGCGAAGTAACTTTTCTTTAATGCTTCACTACACATCAAAAGTGACACAGATACATGACACTATTTTTCAACATAGTCAGCAAATTACTGAAGACATACCACCAATCATTCAATTTTTTGATGAAAGAATTCCACTTCATGGTCACAGAGCCATTAAAAAAAAGCAGCTTGAGCGTGGACGTAGTTGGAAAATCTCAGATTATGTGAATCTGTTCCACGATTGTCTGGACGTTGTCATTTGTGGTCATCGTTGATGGCCTTCCTTCCCGACCAGTATCACCCACGTTCGTACAGCCTAGCAACATTGCATTTGGTCCAGATACCGCCAGAATTTCAAGGTGAATCTGTGTGTAATTAGACGTTATGGGCATAAAAATCGTACTGTCCCGAGCACTTCAACTTTGGAGTTCGTTTCCAGTTGCTGTGCCATTTTGATTCTGTACTGTATTGCACCTGTTATCCATAGCGCAGCAGAACTGTGTCTGCAGGAAATCCGGAACATGAACAGTCTTATGTCAATGCTCCATTCGTGTTGCGCAATGCGCATTAGCGTGGGACGATATGTGAGATTTACTTTTTTAAGTCCCCTTGTAGATTATCTCGCACGGATCACTATAATCCCACTAGGATTACGATGGCCGAAGTTGGCCGTATATGTCCTTTACTTAATACACACATTTCTCCGGTACTCGCCGCTCTTCTGGACGTCTCTCTATCGGCAATCATCCCTGACGCTCAGGCAGAATCAGTTTTCATCACTCGACGCACCTTTGGGCTACTCATATCTCTAAGCAAGAGAAAAAGCAAAACTGAGTTCCAACGTCCCGTCGACAAGAACAATTTGAGCTGAAGCACAAGTTCGGACTGAACAAGAACGGACAAAGATATTGACCGTGACCTTTTCAAAGGAACAGTCATAGCATTTATCATACGTAATTTAGAAAGACAGCGTAAAATACGGGCTGGGTGGCCAGAGGGGGATTGGAACCACGCTCCTCCCAAATGCGAGTCCTGTTTTTAACCACGTTATCATTTCGCTTGGTATTCATTCCTTCAGTTACGTATTTCTGATACCAACTAAAGCGAACTGCTTGGAAATTGTCGTGGGAGGATACCGCTAGTGGCATCCATCTTCTACGAGACAGTTCCATGCGGTGATAGTTAACAGTGTAAATATAGTAAAAACTCCACCCGAAAGGGCCATGAAGGCCCAACAGCACCGACCGGCCGCCGTGTCATCCTCACCCACAGGCGTCACTGGATGCGGATTTGGAGGGTAATGCGATCAGCACACCGCTTTCCCGGCCGTATGCCAGTTTACGAGACCGGTGTAAATCTGGTGTTGGACCTAATTTATGCAGCTGTCACTGTGCAGTCAACAATGGCTGCTCATCTCATGCAACGAACTTCAACCGAAGGATCTGAAGTACGACATGTTGAAACATCCATCACAGTGGCCAGAAATTACTCTAATTCTCCCCACCCCCTCTCCTCGATTGCCTCCTCTCACATCTACAGTAATTTGCGGCTAGGAAAAGTTCCAGATATTACACTAACTCCCCCCACTCTCTCTCCTCGATTGCCTCCTCTCACATCTACAGTAATTTGCGGCTAGAAAAAGTTTTGAGTCTAGTGAAGAGGGGTGACAGCTGTAGATGGAAATCATTCAGACATTATATTAGAACCGCTTATGGAATGAAAGGTACTTATCAAAATAGTAGGTGGAACGATTTGACCTCAAACAGGATTAAGACGAAAGAAATCAATTTTTACCATAACAGTCTTTCACTGCCAGGACAATAATGGATAGATGGATGGATTTAAAATTGTTGGGCGCTAAACAGCGACGTCCTCAAAGCCCGTTCTCAGGATTACGGTACGATTGTATGAGTAGTCACGCTTGTTAAAATGAAAAATAAGGACATATATCAACAGTCATAAAAAGTTTCACATATTTTTCTCGTATGTATGTCCATACCGTCGTCATATAGTAACAGTAGTAACAAAACAGGTGACTGCACCAATATGACTAGTTGATAGCGCAATTAATAGGATGTGCAAGTCACTCAAAAACACTTTAAAATTTCTGTCCAATTAAACTGGACAGGTGTCCTGAAAGAACGTAGAATCCCAACTGTTTCCTTGCTATAGTTCTGTAACTGCCAAAATTGAAGGAAGGCCTCTTGTAGGCCAAAAGATTCCCTCCTGCAGCATAGAAAATACGCGAGCTTAAGACATGATGCGCTGCGAATGTTACGCCACAAGCACTGCATTTCGGCGGGTATTCGTGCCGCAAGAGAGAAGCGTGTGTCAGTAGGCGATGTCCCACTTCCATTCCACGAAACTAGGATTCGCCAAACTCGTACCCAGAAAATGAACGCTGAGTTCCCTGAGGTTCTCCCCATTTAGAACAGCACGCGTGGCACGTGTTGCTTTATCGAGAATACCACGAATGTGGCAAGCATTACTTCCCGCCAGACCGATAATAATTGCCCGCCGCTGGTGGCCGTGCGGTTCTAGGCACTTCAGTCTAGAATCGCTCGACCGCTACGGTCGCAGGTTCGAATCCTCCCTCGGGCATGGATGTGTGTGATGTCCTTAGGTTAGTTAGGTTTAAGTAGTTCTAAGTTCTAGGGGACTGATGACCTCAGAAGGGAAGTTCCATAGCGCTCAGAGCCATTTTTTGACCATATTCAGTGATGTAGCTATGCAGTGTCGCAGTTCATCCAAAGTTATCGGAAGAAGAGGCACCAGGACAGAGTCTTTGACAAACATACCCCCTCCCTAGCCCCCCCCCCCCCCAAAAAAAAACATCATACCATGAGATGAGACGAGACGAGCAGTTCACTGTGAAATGTTTCGCAGTCCACAGTGTGGTCAGAAACAGTCTGGAAAGCTTGTTGCATGGTATTTAATTAGCATTTCAGTTAGCAAATCAGTCCTTCGCGCTTGCAAATTCAAGTGGCCCGCCAGAGACGCTGTCGCCAAACATGTTCTTTGTTTTGTTTCCTAAAACCGAAGTAGAGAGAGATACAAAAATTGGACATGGGACGGTAGTAAGGATCGAACCCGAGCTAAAAGCTGAGCAATCTCGTCCGCTGTTCATCTACGCTATGAGAAACACTTACGCTAAATGTATCAGACGTGGCGTTTGATTTTACTCACGGAACGGCCTGATTGGCTAACTTCAATGCTAATTAATTCGGAAACAGCCCAACGTATCGAATTTTTTTTCTTTGCAAGTATTCCACACCACAGCCTACCCTGCAACACCCTTACAAGCTTTTCAGACCGTTCTGACTACCTTGTCTATTATAAACGCCTGACCCAATTCATGGTTCACGAAGCACAATCCTGGTTACAATTGCCTATGTAATCGCTTGTAAGGGCGATAAAAATTTGATTTTCAGTACTAATTATAGCCCAAATTTAAAAATTTACATTAAGAAATATAATGTTACGTTAAGGATTTAACACAGTAAGAGAAGTACTACTCTAAGAAACTGTGTATATGTCGTGAGGCAGCGTTAATTATGGCGCTCTAAATACGCAGATTATAATCAACCAGTATTTGAGAATGAAAGCATCTAACGACTTTCAACCAACTTTACAAATGATTTCCAACATTTACGAAACTTTTCCCGCTCACACCCACCATAAGATAATGAAACGAAAGAAAGTGTATAAGTTACTATCTTTTCGTTGGTCATGCAGTAAGACTGCGGTATCAGGCATTGCGTCTTAGTTTATTACTTTTGCTCAAAACGGAGCGCAAAATAGTCATCCAGTGTTTGATAGCGAGACGACTTAGCGAATTCCAACAAACTTCAAACATAGTTTGAAACCTTTCTAAACTTTTTCTCGCTGCCATGCTTAACGTCAAATATTTGAAACATTAACACATTTCAGAAGTAATCAGAAGTATGTAGCTGTTTTATACTTGGGACTTCGATTCTTTACAGAATCGTAGATTTAATTGTTGTGGAACATAAGTCGTAAGAAACGAGCGAGCGGGTTAACTGCACCAGGGAGACCCCTACCGGCAACAACAGGAACCGGAAACTTACCGCTTGCTCCAGCTAAATTTTTGCTTTCGATGCATTAAATAAAATGGGCTCCAAGTTTCTATCTTCATTCGTCTATAAGATATACCCTTGTGATAATTCGATTTGAATGTTGAGTCTTCTAGTAACGGACATAAAAGTTGTTAAATTTGTTAAATGTATTAGGAATTCGAAGTGTGCGTGATAGGTAAAATGTAAACCACTGAACTAAACAGCATTACGAGGACCGTGATGTCAGTCACCGAACATTCACTGAAATCTTCACTACTGTCTTTATACTTCTTGTTGTCATTATATTGAAACAGATTACTTCTATGCTCATTGTTATTTTTGTTTCGTATCGTTGCCACTGTAGAGTCTTGTAGCATGGGAAGTAAGGAGAGGATGTTGTTTGGTGGCCGGTACCCTCTTTCTATAACACATGTATTAACAGGGTTCTTTATTCATAAGAACAAGTAACTATTTATCTGTAAGCAAGAGTCCGGAACCGCGCTGCTGCTACGGTCGCAGGTTCGAATCCTGCCTCGGGCATGGATGTGTGTGATGCCCTTAGGTTAATTAGGTTTAATTAGTTCTAATTCTAGGGTACTGATGACCTCCGATTTTAAGTCCCATAGTGCTTAGAGCCATTTGAACCATTTGTAAGCAAGTTGTTGTAGTACAAGCTCGTCCAGAACAGTCCACGTTAGCCTCACTGCTGGTGAAGTAGAAGTCACGCTACAAACACTACACTCTGGTCGCTAGGTACTGACTGACTCAGAGACTGAGACTCTGACTCTGTCTGAGAGTGGGCTGTGGCTGTCTGTGACTGACTGGAACTGGACGACTGACTGGGTCCTCCGCTCCGTGACGCTGATCTAAATACTGGCGGTCGAGAGGGCATTGGCAGCATGTTGTTTGCGAGTCTGTCTTTGGTCTCTCTCCTGATAGGCGCACTTGATTCATCACCTGTTATCTATCTTCTTGCAACCTCAGTGCCGACTGGTGTGCTGGGGACAGCTTACGCCAGCACAGTTACCACAGATTGTCTGTCGTATGCAAAGGATGACACCTAGAAAGGTGTACGCTATCTGATCAAAAGTATCCGGACACACCTATGTAATGCAGAATTAGCCACTAGATATCACGAGAGGCGATCACACCGGTATAAAAAGGGGTAGGGAGGTATGTGTTGTCACTAAAGAAGCAAAAATAGCATAATGCCTCGATCAGAAGAGTTCAGTAACTTCGAATGTGGACTGCTCACTGGATGTCACTTGAGTATCAGGTCCATCAGAGACATTTCAGTCCTTCTACAGCTGCCTAAGTCAATTGTTGATGATATGACTGTTAAGTGGAAATGCGAAGGAACAACTACAGATAAACCAAGACCAGGCATACCTCATGCACTGATGGACAGGAACTGTCGAGCATTATGAAGGGTGGTTATAAAAAATCACATGGAATTAATGGAAGTAATGTCTGCCCCTGGTAGCTGAGTGGTCAGCGCGACGGAATGTCATACCTAACAGCCCGGGTTCGATTCGTGGGTAGGTCGGAGATTATCTCTGCTCAGGGACTGGGTGTTGTGTAGTCCTTATCATCATTTCATCCCCATTGACATGCAAGTCGCCGAAGTGGTGTCAACTCGAAAGACTTGCACCAGGTGAACGGTCAACCCGACGGGAGGCCCTAGCCACATGTCATTTCCATTTCCAACGGAAGTAATTACTTGTGAATTCCTAAGTGCTACCAGAAATTCAGCTAGCGCGATTTCTGTGCACATAGAGTTAAAATGAATGGCATACAATGATCGAGCAGCTAGTCATAAGCCACACATTCCCCTATTCAGGGCTAAGCAACACTTGAAGCGGTGTAAAGAGTGACGTCACTGGACAATGAATGACTGGAAACAAGTGATTTGGAGTTATGAATCGCGTTATACCCTACGACAAAAGGGTTTAGCTTTGAGGAATGCCTGGAGAATGTTACTTGCTATCATGTGTAGAAGCCGGCCGGAGTGGCCGTGCGGTTCTAGGCGCTACAGTCTGGAGCCGAGCGACCGCTGCGGTCGCAGGTTCGAATCCTGCCTCGGGCATGGATGTGTGTGATGTCCTTAGGTTAGTTAGGTTTAATTAGTTCTAAGTTCTAAGCGACTGATGACCTCAGAAGTTAAGTCGCATAGTGCTCAGAGCCATTTGAACCATTTGAACCATCATGTGTAGAGCCAACAGAGAAGTACAGAGGAGGTGGATGTGAAGGTATGCGGTTGGTTTTCGTGATTAGGGTGTCTTCCCCTTGTTGCGGGTAAGAAAACGCTGAATGGAAATGTATGTGAACACGTCTGACAGCATTAGGTGTTGCGTACAGTAGAGGAACAATTTGGAGACAATGATGGTTTCTGTCAGCACCCTATCAAAATGAGTATCGGTGAGGCAATTGCTTATGGACAATAACATCCCTGAAATGGCCTGGCCTGCTCAGAGATGCGGTATGAACCTAACGGAACATCTTTCGAATGAGTTAGAACGTCTGTTTCGCTGCCGACCTCAGCTTGCGACCATCACTACTTTATCTGGTTTTGGTTGTTGACGAAGAATGGGATGCCACTCCTCCGCAGACATTCAGGCACCTCACTGAAAGTGTTGTGAGCAGAGATCAAGCCGTCATAAAGGCGAACAGTGGACATGCCCCACATTAATATCCACTAATACGGGCCGGGATATTTTTGATCAGACAGTGTATGCACTGTAACGCCAATATGCTGATGCACTATAATATCTAAATTAGTAAACAAAAGTCACATATAATGCAAGAGTTATATTTTGCCCTAGCACGGTACAACAACGTGTCCAGGTGGAAATGCCAGTTCCTGTCAGACCACCGGAGCTACGCAGCACTGACCTCCACGGTCATTTGATCTACAGGATACACGGTTGCCCTCTGGCTGCTGGGCAGCGACAAGGTTGAACTAAAGCAGTCTACGCGATAGTCCATAGCTCTTGTTCGTTACCGATGCTTTCGTAATTGCAATTAGAAAATGCAGTTGAAAATTATGTGCTGGGCTCGATAAACTGGTTGACAAACGTCTTGAGCCCCCTTGCGTGAACGAAAAGATTAAATCATCACCTGGAAGTATAGTAACAAACTATCCAATCATACTAGAAAAAATCCTTTTACAAGGGTGTATCTTTTACGCGAAAGAAGAGCGAAAATTGAGGTAAATTTTAACTTAGTTATAAGACTACAAAGTTTTTACACTTATGTACGTCGTTCGTTAGGGTATATTTACATTTAAGATCACAGTTTTCATTTAACTTTCGCAAATTTTCAATGTGCCTTCCACCAGACGCACGAAAACTATCCAGAGGATATTCAAACTCGGCCCATATTTTCTAAAGCTGCTTCATTCACCGCTGTTGCGTCGTAGTACACTAAACGTTTTCTAAGGAGAGGCACATGGACCAAGTCTTTCACGAAACCCTACAAAAATATTATATTCCGTGACGTATGGTGATCTTGGAGGTGACAGTACTTCGTCCGACGGATGTGATCGTTTGCAGGTTCACAGAAACTCTCCCCACTGCTTACAGCCTGGAAGATACCGGTTATAGTTTGGTTGTTGGGATAAAGTTAGCTTTAAAGCCAAATAAAACAGGAGAAAAAATGTCTTCTCACGATTACATATAATTGTGGTGGCGTGTGTAGTGCACGATGTGTTCAGTTTGTCCCCAAACCAGACATTCATTATTCTCAGTATTGCAGGAAGAATGGAAACAAATTATGCTTTAGAGTAAGGCTTTAAGCAAATGTTAAACGCTGGAGTATTAGCGAAATCTGATTCTCCTCGTTAGTAGTGACATGAATGATGTGTTAGGAACGAACAATAATGTGTGTTCAGACATTTACGGCCATGTAGTGTATAAATTTCTGCAAGTCAACCGTCGAGACAACTGGGTTTAATCCAAAGTAAGCGTTGTGTTGTCTTCTATGGACACTTATGACATATTCCACTGACAACGTAATAACTAACTAACGAAAAGAAGGAAAGTTATTGCGTAGCATCTTCTTGACAGTGACATCAATAGAAATAAACCTGAAAACGGATGTGGAAAATTGAGTAAACATTCGACCGTGGATACATCGAAGGTACAATCGCCAGTTGGTCTTATCTAGAATGTCTACAGTGTCTAAGCTACTGTGCCATCTCACTCGGTAATTATACGCGTGAGAATAAAGTAAGAGATTTTTGAGAGTGAAGAAAAAACTGGTACTCCACAGAGCCGTATCAAGGTGATCCTGTACCCTCGTGGAACAAGCAAAGTTCTCGCATAATCTGAGGCAGACAGACTCGGTCTTCTCTCCAAGTCCAACGTAAAAGACATTTTAAAATATTAAGAGCTTTGAGGCGGCGAGTTCTCAGGTCCCTTAGATATAGCAGCCATGCAAGCTCCTGATCGAAATTAAAACCTAGAAAACACGCGAGTCTTTAACTTTTAAAACTGTTCCCCTCAAAATTAGTTTTGGAAGATTAAAAGTATTGTTATAAAGGCTACAAAAATAGCAACCAGATTTACCTGGTAAAAGTCGTAAACAAGTTTTTAATACCTATTCCTCCAGCCTCCTAATAGTAAAAAAAATTGTTCAAATGGCTCTGAGCACTATGGGACTTAACTTCTGAGGTCATCAGTCACCTAGAACTTAGGGCTACTTAAACCTAACTAACCTAAGGACACCACACACTTACATGCCCGAGGCAGGATTCGAACCTGCGACCGTAGCAGTCGCGCGGTCCCGGACTGAAGCGCCTAGAACCGCTCGGCCACCACAGCCGGCCTAATAGTCACTTCAGGGTGGTGTGTAATTACTGCAAGACCGAAAGATGAATTAAAAATTGAAAAGTTATCCACAAATAAAAAGTACAGAACAGGACACTTTATCGTGAACGTAATTTTACCGATAAGTATTAAAAATAAGATCGCTCTTAAAAAACTATCTTGAGGTACACTGTCCACTTGTATAAGTGATCTCGTAGGACACCTCCGACTCGGTATGTTTAATTAATAGCTATGGGACAGGAAAGACCATAAAAAACAGACTTCCTTGGAAACCCCGTAACTGGAGCTATCCGAGCAGATACCCAAGGCTTACAAGACACCAGTAAGCGAGAGAGTATGTCACGTCTTCTGAATCTTTATTGACTATACTATTAAGAAAATATTTACGTTCTCTTAGGTTCGTTATTAAGTGGTTCTCATTCACTCCAGCCCAGTAATGTTGTCTTTTATGGCATTATGTCACAAACAAAAGTGAAAACGAGGTCGAAAAAGCAAGACCTATAATTAAAAGGTAACGATAAAATTAAGAAAAACGATAATTAAACTTTCATTAATGTATGCTAAAAAACCACGAAGTTAATAGGAAGAGGTTCAAATGTAGTTGGTAGAAAAATTTCGCTCGATTTTGCTGTGAAGTTGAAATGAAGATACACATAAACTGAATTTTGTGTTGTCAGTTATAATGTGCATTAGGTATAAAATGGTCTGCTTGAAGGTTGATTCGCGCAATACAAGTAAGGAGATAGTGGCACCTGCGAGTGAATTACGTAATTTACACTGAAGTGTTTCCTCCTTTACACAATTTTTTTACTTGGATATCTGAAGACGGAAGAATATTTTGGAGGTAAAGGAGTCTCACTATCCCACTCTGCTTAGTGCACTATTCTGGAGGATCTGGTTGTTGTTTTTCACTGCTTCGAGCTGTATAGTTGCAAGCAAGAACGATTCACTGAAAAATTCATTCATTTAACCCTGAAAAAACCAGGCTACCTAAAATGGTATATATTTGAAAGCTAAGAATTTAGAGAAATATGCTGCCACTTGCTAAAAGAGCAGTTAGTACAGTACCTGTGGCTCATATTCACAAAGTGACTAATTCTGGCCAAGGCTTGATACAGTAAGGTGTGGCGCATTCACGCTGATAAGGTGATATTTCCTCGTGTCAACGATATCTGTCGCTACGTACTTTCCTGTAAGCGGTCGATACGGAACGTTCTCGTAGCGGACGAATGCTATTCGATACTTACGTAATACTTAATCCCAAGAAACAAAAGTTAGAACATCTTTAAGGTTGAGTTGTCTTAACATTTCTACAGAATATTTGGACACTGCCACAAATATACACTTACATAAATGAAGCTGCAATCACACGTTAAAAAAAGAAAAGAAATCAGGGTTTAACGGCGCGTTGACAACGTGATCATCAGAGACGGGACAAAACTTCGATTTGGGAAGGAAATTAGTAGTTCCCTTTCAAAAGAATCATCCTAGTATATGACCTAAGCGATTTATGGAAGTCACGAAAAACGTAAAACTGAATGGTCGGGCGGAGATCTGAATCGCTGCCCCCCCCCCCCCCCCCCCAATACGAGTCCAGTATCTTAACACCACATTATCTTGTTAGCTATTTCGATATTTCATAAAGATGATGCATTGTGCAGCCTTAGAATCGCAGGGTCACACCCCTGTGGAGAGACTGTCTTGGACAAAGATCACAGTATCCTATGTAGTCTCCTCTAGCAATGACGTAGTTGTGCGAGCGTGCAGTGACGATCAAAATGATGTCCGATGTCACACTGGTAGGTAGTGTTCCGAACTACACCCACCTCCTTCTGCAATTGGCAAAACGAGGGCGAAATACGGCTACAAGTTCCAGAGCAAAAGGCAATTGCAGCGTTCAAAATTCAGTCAAGATGGTGTTGATGAAGATAGAAATATTTCACAAGAGATTTCTGAAAGAGGGTAACACGTCTTGACATGAAAAAAATCGTATAAAAAGTGCCTGGTTACTGAATTTTTTCAAGTAGTGGCCCGTCGCATCCAGAAGATGTTACACAGCAGATAGGATAACTCAGCGTGTTCGTCAGAGAACCTCTTAGACAGTTGTTTCAATAATATGAGTAAAGTATGCACAGATATTGCCCTGCGGAAAGGGCACAAGTCATTCACGTTGTAGAAAATCGTACTTTAACAGAAATGTTTGGGTGCACGACATCGACATCTTCAGTCTTCATGCTGTAGTCGGATGAGACCTCAAAAGACTAAAATTATTACGACTAGTACACGAATGAATATAAAACGTTTTACGAAAATGTCTTACACACACACACACACACACACACACACACACACACACACACATACCATAAAAATTTATCATACGTTAGTTCTTAAAAAATAACGCTTACAGTATTAAGGATAGAGCTCAGAGAAGAAGTCATTAAAATACTACAGCCGATACATGTGGATATCTGATCACTACACTAAAAATGGACGAGAGAAGCTCTCTACAGCCCAGTAAGACTTCCATCCAAGAAGTTTAGGCTGGATTTTAAACAGTTCACATAATTTCAAGACACATATGACAACTGTGTCGCCCTCAGCTAAAACAGAAGGCAGGTTATCACTTCTAATTCCAACTCATGGTAAATTTGTAACAGTTCCAGCTGTCACGTAGTGCGCCTGTCCATCACAGCTGGGGCAAACAGTGTTAAAATATTTGGGTGACACTCTTACCGAGTTTCTCTGAACCCTAGTCTCTTGCAGTTAGACGTAAATACCAAATCAATACTGTTCATATATGCACATGACGTGTGTGAAATAACGGCTGTACTTGAATCTTCTTAAAATTTTCGATCACGAGGGCGCAATGTAATCGAACTTTATTCATAGCCCAACTGTACCACGTCAAGGAGACGCCTTTTCATGCTACTGTTCATAGATGATTCTTACCATTTTTCATCCAGCATGAGGAGCATTAGTATAAAATTGTTTCAACGCTTCTGATGCCTGAATCAGGCTAAATGCGTCATTGGTGAATAAATAATCATTATAGCCCTGGAACCAAGACCGTTTCATCATCGTATATTACTGATTGATGTAACACCTCCGCTATGAGTTGGGATAAGTTGCATAAAATTCCAATTTCCTGATACATTAATTACTAGATGGACCCGTGTATAAAAAATGATTCAAATGGCTCTAAGCACTATGGGATTTAACATCTGAGGTCATCAGTCCCCTAGAACTTAGAACTACTGGAACCTAACTAACCTAAGGACATCCATCACACACATCCATGCCCGAGGCAGGATTCGAACCTGCGATCGTAGCTGCAGCGCGGTTCCGGATTGAAGCCCGTATTAATACACAAAATTAACGCACATCGTTTGATATTTGTTACGGTATGATATGCAGGTATGCATGGCGTGAACAGTGTTGTACAGGCCTGTCACACCATGAGGAGCCGTCGCCTGACTGAAGCGGAGGCATTCTAGCCTCAGCGCAGCGACTCGGTATAGGGCTCGTTATACACTGAAGCGCCGAAGAAACTCGAATAGGTATGCGTATTCAAATCCAGAGATATTTAAACAGGCAGAATACGGCACTGTGGTTACAAACGCCTATATATAAGACAACAAGTGTCTGGCGCACTTCTTAGATCGGTTACTGCTGCTACAATGACAGGTTATCAAGATTTAAGTCAGTTTGAATGTGGTGTTATAGTCGGATCACGAGCGATGGGACACAGTGTCTCCGAGGTAGCAATGAAGTGGGTACTTTCTCGTGTGACCATTCCTCGAGAGTACCGTGAGTATCAGGAATCCGGTAAAATGTCAAATCTCCGACATTGCTGCGACCGGAAAAAGAACCTGTAAGAACCGGTCCACCGACGACTGAAGAGAATCGTTCAACTTGACAGAAGTGCAACCCTTCCACAAACTGCTGCAGATTCTAATGCTGGATCATCAACAAATGTCACCGTGCAAACCTTTCAAACATCATCGATATGTGCTTTCGGAGACGAAGGAACTCTCGTGTACCCTAAACGTCTGCACCACACAAAAACTTTACGCCTAGCCTGGACCCGTCAACACCGACACTGGATTGTTAATGTCTGGAAGCCTTGTCGGAGGACTCTCGTTTCAAATTGTATCGAACGGGTGGACGTGTACGGGTATGGAGACAACCTCATCAGTCCATGGACCCTGCATGTCTTCAGAGGACTGTTCAAGCTGGTGGAAGCTCTGTTATGGTGTGGGGCGCGTGCAGTTGGAGTGGTACAGGACCGCTGATACGTCTAGATATGACTGTGACAGGTGACACGTACGCAAGCATCCTGTCTGATCATCTGCATCAATTCATGTCCATTGTGTATTCCGACGGACTTGGGCGATTCCAGCAGGACAATCCGACA
The DNA here is from genome assembly GCF_023864345.2 of Schistocerca serialis cubense. Classification (NCBI taxonomy): domain Eukaryota; kingdom Metazoa; phylum Arthropoda; class Insecta; order Orthoptera; family Acrididae; genus Schistocerca; species Schistocerca serialis. The sequence goes on from NC_064640.1 coordinate 831,778,372, forward strand.
CCCCACACGCCTAGAATTGCTACAGAGTGGCTCCAGTAACACTCTTCTGAGTTTAAACATTTCCGCTGGCCACCAAACTCCCCAGACATGAACATTAGTGAGCATATCTGCTGGAATGCACTGCAACGCGCTGTTCGGAAGAGATCTCCACCCATTCGTACTCTTACGGAGGGCCATCCTTGCGGGATTCATGGTGTCAATTCCTTCCAGCACTTCGTCACACATTAGTTGAGTCCCTGCCACGTCGTGTTGCGGCACTTCTGCGTGCTCGCGGGTCCATACACAATATTAGGCAGATTTACCAGTTTCTTTGGGTCTTCCGTGTAAATGCTCCAGTGGGTAGCCGAATTCCTTCAAGGTGCACCATGTCCAATACTTTTACATAAGACCAATACACTGCGCACCCCAAATCAAGGCGACATCGCACGGAGGCCCTGCAAAACTACAGCAGGTTAGTTCATTCCTCTGCCCATGACTGTGGCTAATGAGGGGACCATCAGACCGCTTAATCATGGATTTTGATGAGCCTGATGTTTGATGTTGAGGGATCTGTCGTGAGTACCTGGCTAGCGGCGTTTCATGCGACGGCTCTCAGTTTATGAAGTATTAGATATTGAAGTTTTATTTGTGCCTTCTGTACCTGTAACGTAAGTCCTGTTTCGACCGTGTAATAGTAGGGCAGCAGCTAATGTTCACAGCTCCCAAGCCGGCGATAGGGTTTCAAACCCTGAACCTGTGTCTTCTTTTTTCAGATTTCATCGTACAGAACATTATTATATAGTATATGTGGTGACACCGCCAGACACCACACTTGCTAGGTGGTAGCCTTTAAATCGGCCGCGGTCCGTTAGTATACGTCGGACTCGCGTGTCGCCACTATCAGTGATTGCAGACCGAGCGCCGCCACACGGCAGGTCTAGTCTAGAGAGACTCCCTAGCACTCGCCCCAGTTGTACAGCCGACTTTGCTAGTGATGGTTCACTGTCTACATACGCTCTCAATTGCAGAGACGACAGTTTAGCATAGCCTTCAGCTACGTCATTTGCTACGACCTAGCAAGGTGCCATATTCCTCAAGAATGTATTCTGATCAGATAATATTGTGAATCATGTACCGTCAAGAGCGACGTTAATCATTAATGAATTAAAGTTAAGTATCAAACGAATTACGTCCGCTTTCTGAATTCTCATTCCTTGTCATGTTCCAGACCTCAAGTCAGTATAGTTCTTCCCTCCTCGCGCCAGCCTGCGTGAGCTAAAACGCGTGCATTTCGGCCTCCACTAGTAACACGGTGTTGGCTCTTCTGCCAACACAACAGTATATGTCACGCAAAATTATTCAGTAATGGTAATTTCTGCCATAGTGATCTCTTTATAAATCAATCATTACAGCAAACTTTCTTCAAATGTCTATTCCGTTTGTTGCAGAATAGATTACAGAATCGTCTTGTTGTGGTAGAACAGAACTCCGGGTGGTATTTGTCGCAGAAGCGACTGAAACACACATTCGTAGAGCACCACGCACATTTAATGAAAGCTGCTGCCTTGCAGGTACACGGATTTTTCAGAAGCGATACCGGAACATACAGTTCGTTTAACTTTAAAAATATTATCCTTTCTCCGACGAACTTCGGTACAGGCCACGCGTATTTAGTAATTCTTACGAAAGCAGACGGACTGAATTGATCCAGACTTAAAGAAAGCATTTTTATTAAATCTTCCCTCGAAGCGATTTCTCTATTAGTCCTTAGCAAGTTGGTAGCATTTTGAATTTTTTTCGTGAAAATTTAAGCTGCCTGTAAAAATAAACTTCACAGGTTTGGTGAAGTAGTGCATTTTCGGTGGGATAACTTTTAGGGTGCAGGTGCATGCTTGTCATTCATCTGCAAAGATTTGATCGTAGTGTGTCTAATTAGACTGCCTCTCCTCGAATCAGTTATGTACAATAAATTTTCTCGTCCCATGTACAGAACAATTACAGATTTTAAAAGCTGTCTGTGCAGTATTTTTGGGAACTTTCCTGATTTCGTGCTGGTTACGATTACTATTTTCAATTAATGAGTCAGCTCATCAACTCTTTTTCCAACCCCCGTCGGAGGTTCGAGTCCTCCCTCGGGCTTGGGTGTGTGTGTTGTCATTAGCGTAAGTTAGTTTAAGGTAGATTAAGTAATGCGTAAACTTAAGGACAGATGACCTAGCAGTTTGGTCCCATAACACCATACCACAATTTTTTTTTTCTTTTTTCAAACTTTCCCACCAGGTTTCCGAAATGGTTCTTGCATACATAAGAAAATGTAAGAGAATAATTTTCCTGGTGCTGTCGTTCAAGGAATCGTTCACATAGGAGAATCGTACAAACATACCGTCATTTGACTATCGGACAGCTCCAGTGTGGACCACAGAGTAATAAGCATCCCTGGCGTAGAGAAACAACTGAAAGATCGGAAAGCAAATAAATCACCAGGTCCGGATGGAATTCCAATTCCGTTCGACAAAGAGTACTGTACGGCATTGGCACCTTACCGAGCTTGCATTTATCGTAAATCTCTCGCCCAACACAAAGTCCCAAGCGACTGGAAAGTAGCGCGTGTGACTCCAGCTTGTGAGAAGGGTAAAATACAGACAAATACCCACAACTTCAAAAAATGGTTCAAATGGCTCTGAGCACTACGGGACTCAACTGCTGTGGTTATCAGTCCCCTAGAACTTAGAACAACTTAAACCTAACTAACCTAAGGACATCACACACATCCATGCCCGAGGCACGATTCGAACCTGCGACCGTAGCGGTCGCACGGTTCCGGACTGCGCGCCTAGAACCGCGAGACCACCGAGGCCGGCCCCACAACTTCAGTTTGCTGCAGAATCCTTGAATGTATTCTCAGTTGAAATATAATAAACTTTCTTGAGACAGAAGCTTTTATATCAGCGAATAAACATGGTTTCAGAAAGGATCGCTCTTGCGAAAATCATCTTGCCATTTTCTCACGTGATATGCAGCGAACTATGGATGAAGGCCAACGGGCAGATTCCACATCTCTAGTTTTCCGGAAAGCATTTGAGCGATCTCGCACTGCAGGCTGTTAACAAAAGTACGAGCATATTAAATAAGTTCACAGATATGTGAGTATGTGATTGGCTTGAAGATTTCTTAAGTAATAGAACACAGTATGTTGTCCTCGACGGCGAGGGTATCGTCAGGAGCGCCACAAGGAAGTGTAATAGGATCGCTGTTGTTCTCTATGTACGTAAATGATTTGGCAGACTGGGTGGGCAGCAATCTGCGATTGTTTACTGATGGAACTGTGGCGTATGTTAAGTTGTCAAAGTTGAGTGACTGTTGGAATGAAACTGAAAAAAATGTACAAGGGCAATGTTTGAACACACACAGCCAGCGTGGTAGCTTTTATACACTGCCCATGCACTACGCTCGGTCGGTCGAAACAGAATTAACGTTACGTGAAAAGGAGGTTCACTCAGAACTTCAAAATCAATTTCTCTGAAACTAGGGACCGCCTCACGATAAGGTGGTACCCAGTATAACGTAGCAAATTACTGCGAGTTGTCCACTTGCATTGAAAGCGTAGCTTGTCATGGAGCCGAGAGGAGAGCAGATTTTGGTCCTCACGCTCGCATCGCTGACGCTGGCTACTGGGACCGGGCGAGGTGGCGCAGTGGCTAGCACACTGGACTCGCATTCGGGAGGACGACGGTTTAATCCCGCGTCCGGCCATGCTGATTTAGGTTTTCAGTGATTTCCCTAAATCGCTCTAGGCAAATGCCGGGATGGTTCCTTTGAAAGGGCACGGCCGACTTCCTTCCCCGCCCTTCCCTAATCCGATGAGACCGATGACCTCGCTGTATGGTCTTCCCGAAACAACCCAACCCCAACCCTGGCTAGAGGGCCGGGCGAGCCGTATACTTGACTAATGCTACGTGCAATGCGTTACACATTCTCTCTATGAATCTGAAGAAGTACTATTAAATATTAATTGATCTTTTTCATACTTTGCATACCAAATTCTATGGATAACACAATCATACTGTTCAGTAACGGAAATACTCCTGGAGATATAAATTTTTACCTAAGACACATAATGATTGTACTGGCATTGTGAAACTTGAGTTAGAGACTGTGATGTCTTCATCTATAGTATGAATTAAAGCTACAGACGAGAGGATAGGTTGTAATATGGCTATAGTTTCGCACCTTACAAGCACTCATCTACAAACTTTGCTGTGATCTACAACCACAATTAGGTATCATTTGATAGGTTGTACATCGTGTATATGAATATTTAAAGAGACTGACATTGTCACGTTCGCCTTGTAAATATTTGTTAACACTTTTGTATGAAAGGTGACGGAGTGTCTTTATTATCGAAACGGCGTAGTGAATGGTTGCCTATACTAGTAGAGGTTAGAGCGCCAGTGGAAATGAAACGGCAGGCGGAACTGAAGCCCTGGGAGGAAGGCCCGCACAGGTGTTGGTACTGTTTAAACACAGGAAGTAGCGTTGGAGCACAATAGAGTCGTGGCCGGCCAGTGTGTAGCGGGACCGGAAAGATAACTGGTAACAATCCAAATCTTGGACGCTTCTGAGAGGAACGAGGAAACGTCACCTCGGAAATCACGCAGGCTGGATTATATCCAAGGATTTCTATTCAGAAGCGTACCAATGTACGAGTATAGATATTCTCTTGCAAACTTTCCGCACTGGACGACAAAAGACTAAAATATGGTTGGTCAGCGTTCGGAAGAATCTGTAGAGAGGGAGAATATTCCGGGATTTCGAGATTATGATTCGCCTTCTGTAGTTCGGGGGAGGGGAGCCGAGTCTTGCTGGGAAGCCAGCGGTGGAGAGCAAGAGGTATTCCGCTTTGAGTGCCCGTGTGTGACGATCGCTCAGTGTCAGCTTTGTTGGTACAGATGGACTTTCTGTCTTTGCTCTCAGGAGAGTTTATAGTTAGAATGGTAGGCACTGTACTGTTGCAAACTTATACAATTCAATTCTGGACTTCGCCTCTGGGTTGGAAGTCGTCGTTGAGTACGCAGCGTTCAGTGACTGAGAGCACTTCTTCTGCTTATACTTACGTAGAGACGTTATTTGAACTCCGTCCTTGTGGCTGGGAGTTCGCGTTTCTCGTCTGTAGAACACGGAGAGGAGAAGACAGTGTTAGAGTGTATTAGTCAGAGGACCGCCTTCTGCCGTCCTAGTGTTTGAAAGAGGTGGCAGGAGTTCTTCTATCGTCGCAGACGTGTACGAGAACCATCACTCCGACGAACCAGATGCAGTACGTATGGTGATATTACTAATTGCTTCGCTTATTAGGGCTATAAAGCTAAACAACTGTGATCACGCTAGTTTATTTCCACTGAGGCTCCACATCACCGTAGATCATCTTTGAAAGTACTGTTTTCTAGTGTTTGGTACGTAGATGATGTCAGTCATTTCGCGTTATTTATGTTAGATCGCGTGGCCATAAAAAGGGGCAGAGTTGGGCAATTGATCAGCAATTTTTAGTCAGGAAATATAGACAATTGTAGTATAAAGGGTTGTTTTTTAATCTACAATAAATGTATAATAAGAAACAATATTTTTCATTTAGTAGTATTAGTTGCCTTAATCATTCATTTATGTTGAGGTTGTAATTTATACGTTAAAGAGCATAAAGAGATCCTAAGGTCTGCTTCAGGGGGTAGCCAGACAGGGCCAAATCATCATTTTAGCGTTCATTATTTTCCGTTGCGCACACTAATTTTACACCCGCCTGGAGTAGCATCTTGGAAGGATCACATAATCTAATTTTCTGGAATTTTCTTTAGTTTCATTACCACAGATTTCTGACGTAATTAAAAGTACTTTGGAAAATTATTGTTTCAGCGTGTTTTGGAGAGACTTAGAGAGTGGACAAAGGACATACCTAAAGTGAGGATGTGAGTTTTTATTAAAACCATGTAAATGTATGCGTGAGAAAGTTGTGCGATAGAGGAATTTGTGACGTATGTGCTAGTGAACTTGGTTTTGTAAAAGGCAGACAGAACTACCGTTCAGTATTAAATTTGTTAGTAATTTATTTTGTGGAAAGGAATCGTATTTTGTTTCCATTAAATTTTATTTAATTTCGAAACTACGAAATTTCTAATCTAGATTACATGTGGTAATGTCATTGACTGAAATTAGAAATAGTGCAAGTATGGAAGTGCTCGAGATGATCTGATTGGCTGCTTAACATTCTAGCCAATAGGAATTCAGCATTTCCCGCGCGAGAGAGTCGCTTGGGAGCCGTCTTTCAGTAAACGTCTATGTTAAATCGCGCTTATCAAATTTATACCAAAATGAAGAAATTCGCGAGTTTGATCGGTTTTCGTGTCGCTGACAAAAAACGAAACTACAGTGTTGAGTATTTTTGTGAAAGTTTGAGCCTTGTGAGTAGTTTATTTAAGGAGATATTTGTGTGTGAACATTTCATGTCGTATATAAACTCCATGTGGCGTGTTTCATGCATATTACGAGGCATTATAGCGAGCACTTCTTAGCAAAAAGCCTACTGAACGACTCTACTGTGTTAACTGGCAAGTAGTCGTGAGTCAGAGACTGTTTAGGGCGTTCAAAGTATCGAGCCGGACAAAATATCTTCCAGCTGCTTTCGGGTGTAAACTTGTTACAGAGACAGTCAGTAACGTTGCGTAATTAATGTCAGGATATTAAATACGGACTTGATAGCCGTTTTCCGTTTTTAAAGACAATAAACCAACTAAGAGGAAATTGTTTGATACTCAGGACAGGTTCCTGTTCAACGTACCTAATGCTCATCAAAAGCTACGATTAACAGGTGCGACGGCCCTCTTGCAAGACATTTCAAAATGCTGAGTGCTTCTTGGGACCGTCTTTTTAGGTCCATAAGGTGTGACACTATGTAAGTTTAGAGTAGTAGTAGGGAGATATCGGCATCTGTGCCATTTTGATATCAATTTGATATGCAAATTAATTAAATTGATCAATTAATCACCGCCCGCTCCCAACCAACCCCACCCCTGACCACGCCCGCCTCTGAACTGGATGACATCACGTGTTTTTCTTAACCTGCACGTGGGCTCCAGCCCGATCCCCCCTCTTTTCGAATTTTGGTGTGAATCTCGGATTTTGGCGGGAATTCCGAAATTTCGCTGCACAAATCAATTGTCAGTTCAGAGGAGGTAATACGAGGATGGTCTGAAAAGTTCTCAGAATTACCACGAGAGGTCAGAGCTAGCGCAACGAGTTCTTCACGTGATATTCATTGGTCTGTCACCTGTAAACACGTGCCACGTCAGTGCTCTTGGAAGAGAGCTGTGTCGGTGACGTGGCTGTTGTTGTTGCTGCGTAGTGATTTGCGAAGATGGAAAAAATTGAGATTCGAGCAGTGACTAAGTACTTCGTAAAAAAAGGTATGAAAGCAAAGGACATTCATGCCGATTTTCAGAATACACTGAGGGACTTTTGCTTCTTCATATTCAACTGTTGCCAACTGGACAAATTAATGTAAATTTGGTCGGGAGAGCATAGATGTTGATCCGCGCAGTGGTCGGCCAAGATGTGTCACTACTCCAGAAATCATTGCAAAAGTGCACAAAATAGTCATGGAAGATCGTCGATTGAAGGTGCGTAAAACTGCTCACGCTTGCCAGATGTCATCTGAAACGGTATATCACATTTTAACTGCAGAATTAGAAATGAAAAAATTATCTGCAAGATGGGTGCCGCGACTCTTGATGCTGGATCAAAAACGCATGAGATTGAACATATCGGAACAATGTTTGGCCAGTTTTAGAAGAAACGAACAAGATTTTTTGCGGCGGTTTCTGACAACAGATGGAACTTGGGTGCATTACTGTACCGCAGAGACAAAACAACAGTTACAGCAGTGGAAACATGCTGATTCTCCGCCACCAAAGAAAGCAAAGACTATTCCTCCAGCGGGAAAAGGGATTCTGTTTGTAGATTATCTCCCCACTGGGCAAACAATTACTGGAGAATACTATGCTAACCTCCTGGACAAAAATGGTTCAAATGGCTCTGAGCACTATGGGACTTAACATCTGAGGTCATCAGTCCCTTAGAACTTAGAACTACTTAAACCTAACTAACCTAAGGACACCACACACATCCATGCCCGAGGCAAGATTCGAACCTGTGACCGTATTGGTCTCGCGGTTCCAGACTAAAGCGCCTAGAACCGCACGGCCACACCGGCCGGCTAACCTCCTGGACAAATTGCAACAAAAGATACGCAAAAAAATGCCAGGTTTAGAAACGAGGAAAGTCATCTTACATCAAGACAATGCACGCCCGACCACATTTGTTGTCGCCATGGCAAAATTACATGAACTAAGGTATGAATTGTTGCCACACCTGGATTATTCATCTGATATGGCTCCGTCAGACTTCCACCTCGTCCCAAAACTGAAAATTTTTCTTGGTGGACGAATATTCACTTCAAATGAAGAACTGATAGCCGGAGTTGACAACTATTTTGCAGGGCTGGTAGAAACTTATTTTCGAGATGGGATCAAGGCACTGGAACATCGTTGGACCAAGTGCATTAATCCGCAAGGAGACTACGTTGTAAAGTAAAAAAAAGTTTCAGTGATGTAAGTACTTTTTTCTATTCCATTACGAGAACATTTAATCCCACCCTCGTACTAACAGAAATTGTTGATGGAAATTGTTTATAAAACGGGAATAGGTGGTAGAAATCGGAAAAAAAACAATTCAGAGGACGAGAAATCGGAGACTTACATCTACATCTACATCTATACTCCGCGAGCCACCTTACGGTGTGTGGCGGAGGGTACTTATTGTACCACTATCTGATCCCCCCTTCCCTGTTCCATTCACGAATTGTGCGTGGGAAGAACGACTGCTTGTAAGTCTCCGTATTTGCTCTAATTTCTCGGATCTTTTCGTTGTGATCATTACGCGAGATATATGTGGGCGGTAGTAATATGTTGCCCATCTCTTCCCGGAATGTGCTCTCTCGTAATTTCGATAATAAACCTCTCCGTATTGCGTAACGCCTTTCTTGAAGTGTCCGCCACTGGAGCTTGTTCAGCATCTCCGTAACGCTCTCGCGCTGACTAAATGTCCCCATGACGAATCGCGCTGCTTTTCGCTGGATCATGTCTATCTCTTCTATTAATCCAACCTGGTAAGGGTCCCATACTGATGAGCAATACTCAAGAATCGGACGAACAAGCGTTTTGTAAGCTACTTCTTTCGTCGATGAGTCACATTTTCTTAGAATTCTTCCTATGAATCTCAACCTGGCGCCTGCTTTTCCCACTATTTGTTTTATGTGATCATTCCACTTCAGATCGCTCCGGATAGTAACTCCTAAGTATTTTACGGTCGTTACCGCTTCCAATGATTTACCACATATGGCATAATCGTACTGGAATGGATTTCTGCCCCTATGTATGCGCATTATATTACATTTATCTACGTTTAGGGAAAGCTGCCAGCGCACCATGCATTAATCCTCTGCACGTCCTCCTGGAGTACGTACGAGTCTTCTGATGTTGCTACTTTCTTGTAGACAACCGTGTCATCTGCAAATAGCCTCACGGAGCTACCGATGTTGTCAACTAAGTCATTTATGTATATTGTGAACAATAAAGGTCCTACCACGCTTCCCTGCGGTACTCCCGAAATTACCTCTACATCTGCAGATTTTGAACCATTAAGAATGACATGTTGTGTTCTTTCTTCTAGGAAATCCTGAATCCAATCACAAACCTGGTCCGATATTCCGTAAGCTCGTATTTTTTTCACTAAACGTAAGTGCGGAACCGTATCAAATGCCTTCCTGAAGTCCAGGAATACGGCATCAATCTGCTCGCCAGTGTCTACGGCACTGTGAATTTCTTGCGCAAATAGGGCGAGCTGAGTTTCACATGATCTCTGTTTGCGGAATCCATGTTGGTTATGATGAAGGAGATTTGTATTATCTAAGAACGTCATAATACGAGAACACAAAACATGTTCCATTATTCTACAACAGATTGATGTAAGCGAAATAGGCCTATAATTATTCGCATCTGATTTATGACCCTTCTTGAAAATGGGAACGACCTGCGCTTTCTTCCAGTCGCTAGGTACTTAACGTTCTTCCAGCGATCTGCGATAAATTGCTGATAGAAAGGGGGCTAGTTCTTTAGCATAATCACTGTAGAATCTTAAGGGTATCTCGTCTGGTCCGGATGCTTTTCCGCTACTAAGTGATAGCAGTTGTTTTTCAATTCCGATATCGTTTATTTCAATATTTTCCATTTTGGCGTCCGTGCGACGGCTGAAGTCAGGGACCGTGTTACGATTTTCCGCAGTGAAACAGTTTCGGAACACTGAATTCAGTATTTCTGCCTTTCTTCGGTCGTCCTCTGTTTCGGTGCCATCGTGGTCAACGAGTGACTGAATAGGGGATTTAGATCCGCTTACCGATTTTACATATGACCAAAACTTTTTAGGGTTCTTGTTTAGATTGTTTGCCAATGTTTTATGTTCGAATTCGTTGAATGCTTCTCTCATTGCTCTCTTTACGCTCTTTTTCGCTTCGTTCAGCTTTTCCTTATCAGCTATGATTCGACTACTCTTAAACCTATGATGAAGCTTTCTTTTTTTCCGTAGTACCTTTCGTACATGATTGTTATACCACGGTGGATCTTTCCCCTCGCTTTGGACCTTAGTCGGTACGAACTTATCTAAGGCGTACTGGACGATGTTTCTGAATTTTTTCCATTTTTGTTCCACATCCTCTTCCTCAGAAATGAACGTTTGATGGTGGTCACTCAGATATTCTGCGATTTGTGCCCTATCACTCTTGTTAAGCAAATATATTTTCCTTCCTTTCTTGGTATTTCTTATTACACTTGTAGTCATTGATGCAACCACTGACTTATGATCACTGATACCCTCTTCTACATTCACGGAGTCGAAAAGTTCCGGTCTATTTGTTGCTATGAGGTCTAAAACGTTAGCTTCACGAGTTGGTTCTCTAACTATCTGCTCGAAGTAATTCTCGGACAAGGCAGTCAGGATAATGTCACAAGAGTCTCTGTCCCTGGCTCCAGTTCTGATTGTGTGACTATCCCATTCTATACCTGGTAGATTGAAGTCTCCCCCTATTACAATAGTATGATCACGAAACTTCTTCACGACGTTCTGCAGGTTCTCTCTGAGGCGCTCAACTACTACGGTTGCTGATGCAGGTGGTCTATAGAAGCATCCGACTATCATATCTGACCCACCTTTGATACTTAACTTAACCCAGATTATTTCACATTCGCATTCGCTAATAACTTCACTGGATATTATTGAATTCTTTACTGCTATAAATACTCCTCCACCATTGGCGTTTATCCTATCCTTGCGGTATATATTCCATTCTGTGTCTAGGATTTCGTTACTGTTCACTTCCGGTTTTAACCAACTTTCCGTTCCTAATACTATACGCGCACTATTTCCTTCAATAAGAGATACTAATTCAGGAACCTTGCCCTGGATACTCCTGCAGTTTACCAATATTACGTTAACTTTTCCTGTTTTTGGTCTCTGAGGACGGACGTTCTTTATCAACGATGATAATGTCCTCTCTGGTAAGCCGTCAGGTATTTTATCGTTTCGCCCAAGGGGGGGTCCCTCTAACCTAAAAAACCTCCGTGTGCACGCCACACGTACTCTGCTACCCTAGTAGCTGCTTCCGGTGTGTAGTGCACGCCTGACCTGTCTAGGGGGGCCCTACAGTTCTCGACCCAATAACGGAGGTCGATGAATTTGCAACCATTATAGTCGCAGAGTCGTCTGAGCCTCTGGTTTAGACCCTCCACACGGCTCCAAACCAGAGGACCGCGATCGACTCTGGGCACTATGCTGCAGATATTAAGCTCAGCTTGCACTCCGCGTGCGATGCTGGTTGTCTTCACCAAATCAGCCAGCCGCCGGAAGGAACCAAGGATGGCCTCAGAACCCAAGCGGCAGGCGTCATTCGTTCCGACATGTGCTACTATCTGCAGCCGGTCACACCCAGTGCGTTCAATAGCTGCCGGAAGGGCCTCCTCCACATTACGGACGAGACCCCCCGGCAAGCACACCGAGTGCACACTGGCATTCTTCCCCGACCTACCCGCTATTTTCCTGAGGGGCTCCATAACCCGCCTAACGTTGGAGCTCCCTATAACTAATAGGCCCGCCATCTGTGACTGTCGGGACCTTGCCGGAGAATCGGCCACTGGCCCAACAGGCGAGGCATCCTGTGGTGGCTCGGAAACAATGTCATCACCACTAGGAAGCACCCCGTACCTGTTGGAAAGGGGTAAGGCAGCTGCCACGCGGCCAGATCCCACCTTCGCCTTTTGGCCAGGCACGCGCGAGCCCACCACTGTCCGCCATTCACCCTGGAGTGATGGCTGACCGGTAAGATGCTCACTGCCGGAAGACGCAGCGACATCAGGGGTTCCATGTGATTCCAAGGCCACCGAAGTAGGCATAGGTCTCACCACAGTTGCCCCAACGACACTACGAGCCGACGCCTGCGCCTCGAGCTCGATGAGCCTAACAGACAAAGCCTCCACCTGCCCCCGAAGAGTGGCCAATTCTCCTTGCGTCCGCTCACAACAACCACAGTCCCTACACATGACTATGTTTACCCTACTCTATACGGTGACAAATTCCCAAGATAATCTTCTGATGAGCTACTCTGATAATCAAGAAACACTCACTGAAATACGAGACGCGAAAACTACGCTAGGTTTTCCCAGAAAAACTATTTAAAAGCTAAGCGCAGCAAATAAGTACAAAAACGCTTTATACAAACAGTACTCGCTGCTGCTGGTGCTCTCGCTCTGGCTGTCACAAGACTTATGCTCTGAGAAGGACATAATTTGCATTTCGTCGGACAGGGATACTTTTGTTTAACTTCCGATAGCTTCATTGCTTGGTATAGTGCGATATGAAAGGCGCCGCACGCGTGATCGTAGCTTTCAGGTGGTCTAATGACACAACTGCGACACACGCGCCGCTTGGTCACGTGTGCGGTCTACATTGATGACCACTTTTCTGCCCTCAGCCCTCGACTTCCATGCCACACGGGAGGGGGGAGGGGGGAGGCAGCCAGCAACTGGTAATCGGCAGAAAATTATAATGTACAATGCCACTCTCAAGGCGCGCTTTGTTGTTCATCTAACACGCACAATATAACTGTTTTCTAAGGTTAGGGTCTTCCCCCAGAGCTTTGTCCTAAGGAAAACAGCAACAAATATTTCGAGAGATGCAGCTGGTATTGGGTGTGCTAGACTATCAATCTGTCTCAGAATGAACAAAGGGTGTTTTTCTAAAGATAGCAAGTGGGTGCAATTTTCCATTTTCCATCCACACGCCGGAAAACAAAAGATGTTTTCAGAAAAGGTCCTCTACTTCTTTCACAGAATTTTTTGTCTCCGACAGTAATTGCCTGCATCAAGCCTGCTTGAAGAAGGAAAGGAAAGCAAGGTTAGCTTCCTCACCCCGCAACTATACCCTGACTAACAACAACATTTATTTCGAAGGGTTCAGCTGACGTAAGAATATCAAGCTATCTGTTTCCTTCAGAATGAACAAAGAGCGTTTTTCTAAAGCTAGCAGATGTGTCCAATATTCCAGTCGCTTGTCAGCAAACAAAGGATGTTGGCTCAGATCTTTTTTTTTTCCTCCCTCCCAAAGATGTGATATTTTCCTCAAACATATGTACAAGTCTCCTTGAACAAAAAAGGAGCCGGACCGAGACTCGAACTCGGGACTTTTGCCTTTCGCGGGCAATTGCTCTACCAACTGAGCTACCCAAGCACGACTGGCAGATGTAAAGCTGTGAGAACGGGGCGTGAGTCGTGCTTGGGTAGATCAGTTGGTAGAGCAATTTCCCGCGAAAGGCAAAAGTCCCGAGTTCGAGTCTTGGTCCGGCACACAGTTTTAATCTGCTAGGAAGTCTCATATCAGCGCACACTCCGCTGCAGAGTGAAAATCTCATTCTGGAAACATCCCCAAGGCTGTGGCTAAGCCATGTCTCCGCAATATCCTTTCTTTCAGGAGTGCTAGTTCTGCAAGGTTCGCATGAGAGCTTCTGTAAAGTTTGGAAGGTAGGAGACGTGGTACTGGCAGATGTAAAGCTGTGAGGAAGGGGCGTGAGTCGTGCTTGGGTAGCTCAGTTGGTAGAGCAATTGTCCGCGAAAGGCAAAAGTCCCGAGTTCGAGTTTCGGTCCGGCACACAGTTTTAATCTGCTAGGAAGTTTCATATCAGCGCACACTCCGCTGCGGAGTGAAAATCTCATTCAAGTTACAGCTTGTTGGTATGGCACTCTGATTTTCTATTGGTCCTCTACAAAATAGAGGGTGGAGTCTGAAGCTATATAAAGCCCAACCCCCACCACAATCATCATCAGTCTTTGATAGTGCATAGTTGTGTCAGTGCGATTCCTGCAACATGAAATGGTCAGCCAGCAGTGATGCCAATGGTAGTGGTGGTGGGAAAAGGCCAAACTTGGGTCAACTGCCGTGTAAGTGTTTATAAACAAAGTTATTAGTTCAAATTGCGACAATTATAAAATTTCGTAGCAAAGTATTCAAATTTTTCAAGATTGTGATACATTTTAGTAACAAGTGGTTATAAAAGTTCTTCTTTCTTACTATTACAGCATTCAGTCCCGAAATGTTGATGGAACTAGAACGTCAGCTCGAAGCTGAAAGTCTCCAGCAAGTAGAAGAAGTTATGCTACCATCAAGTAAGTACATCCCTAAATTCTATGTGATACTTAACATATTCAGAAAACAGCTCTTGTTGTATCCAGATTGCAACAATTGTTTATAAAACTTTTGATCTCTCTGTTGAAGCATTAGAGCAGCAGCTGATGGACATTGAGCTGTTGCTGGAGCCTAAAATGCAGCAAGAAAGTAACTACACTGAGATGGATCGATGGCTCCACAACAACAATAATTCCTGCTAGGGTGAAATTTTTGAGTGGTAGCATGAGATGGTGGCTGCTAAAAGGCAGTGCGATCTTTACCTTCTGTAATGGGAGATGGAGATATGTGACTGGGTTGGAGAACTACCACAAAGATCGACTGAACTGCTCAATCCTGGGACCCAGAGTGTAAAATGTGATTATAATGTGACCATCTTCGTTACAGCATATAATTATTATTCAGGAATGGTGATGCACTTAATTGACCTAGTTGTTTACAGAATATATTTTAAAAAATCTTGAGCATTCTGTAATTTTTTCCCATCATTTGTATGTTACACAGGTGGCACCAACACCACCACGACAACAGCTTGCTGTGGCGCGTGCATCTACAGCGGTGGTTGTGGGAGCGGGTATCAAACACGCACCTGAGCGGCGTGCAGCACCATGCAAAGTGCCGCTCGTTGCCATGCAAGAGGCGGCCGCGGTTGCTGCAGTGCCTGACCCCGAACCACTGCATGCCCTCTGGCATCCATGCGTGATTCAGTCAGAGCAACGATCTCCCCCCCCCCCCCCATACTGGCGATGATGTAGGCTCCAAAATGCAGCAGCATCAATGGCGCCCTTGCTGCGGCATGCGTGCTCCCACAGAAGGTCACCGCCACCGTCTCCTACTACTCACGCTCTGGCTGGCTGCTCGCCCTCGCTGGCAACGAAAGTTGTATGTGCCTCGGCGCATACCTCTCCCCCCTCTCCCCGGAGGCGCCTCCCCCCCAGCGCCCTCATCCACCAGCTGGCCGTAGTCATCACCTAGCTGTAGTATTAATGGTAATGACCCTGTGGCTAGTGGTAGTGCTACATCCCGTCCTGATAGTGAAGAACATCAGTTTATTGGCGTCATGACCCCTCTAGAATACTCAGCAGTTGCTAGGGCCTTTGAGGCACGTATCTCATTTACTAGAATTGAGAATCCGGCTACGGGGTATCGTGACCCAGTCAGGTATCTAGAAGCATGCCTCCTGGTGCTGGAGGCAGAGCTCCTCAAAGCCCTAGATGATCCAAGATATAATGCCATTAAATGCAGCGCAGTACTCTGCTGCAAGCTGACTCACCCACCCAAACAGGAGGTTTCTGCTCAGGAGAAAACTTTGCACTACATCCGGGATGATAATGGCGTTATATCTCAGAGTACATGAATAGCTGAGTGCTATCGTGAATCCACCTTGGGTGCGATACTGGCCCAGTTTTGCGAGACGGAAGTAAGAGAGTCAGCTAAAGCACTCAGCCAAATACCACACCTTGACATCCATATTCATATCTGTGATCCGTTAAATGGAGTGTCCAGTTATATCAAACTCCCTGGAGAGATTAACAAGAAGTGGGCTTGCATTAACATTCAAAATGAAAAGGACAACGCTTGTTTTGCGTGGAGAATCCTGGCTTGCGAAAGAAATATTAAAGAAAATCCAGAGGGCACATCTCGATAAGAAATAGGTCTTAACATTCGTGGATGTTGTAACTTTGCCGGTATTGAGTTCCCCATAAAGTTTCAGGACATACCAAAATTTGAAGCCCAAAATCCTGGAGTATCTGTTCACGTTTATGGCTTGAAAAAAAAAGCAGAAAAGTAAGCCAGATGAGCATGACAAACATAATATAGTTGTACCAATCCATTTTTCGAAATATGTAGGTGAATGTGATCTTTATGTAAACATGCTGCTCTTCTCTGAACGTGATAAGCAGCATTACGTATGGATCAAAGACATGTCCCACCTCCTTTACAGCCAATTGTATAAACAAGAACATAAAAAAAAACACATTTGCTTCAGCTGTCTAAATGCCTTTTCAGAAGAAAAGTGTTTAAAAAGGTATCTGGAGGACTGTGAATCCAAGGAACTGATACGTGTTGTTATGCCTACAGAAGAAAACAAGCTCATTAAATTGAAGAATGCTCATCACCAGGAATGATGTCCGTTTATTGTATCTGCAGACTTTGAATGTCTCCTTGCCTCTACCACCCACAGTGAACAGAACCCCTTAGCCTCACATACCACCTCTACGAAAAAACACGACCGTATGCGGCGGTGTACCAAACTGAATGTTCATATGATTCAAGTCTTAACCACTATGAATCTTATGTCGGGGATTATCCTCCTGTTTGGTTGCTCACCGGGGTTGAAAAACTCTCATGGGATGTTGATAGGCTTTACGGCACCAACAACCCCATGACAAAATCCGAGGTGGATAAAAAATTATACAATGATTGGGTTAAGTGTCATATTTGTGGGCTGCGTTTAGATAGAAAATCTGAAACTCCCTGTAGAGATCATTGTAGTTTTACAGGGAAGTTCCACGGTGCAGCTACAACGCATGCAACTTGAAGTATCAGTTATCATGACACATACCCGCTTTCTTCCATAATTTAAGTGGGTATGACGCTGACTTCCTACTTGAGCAATTGGCTAATTTTGGTTGGGAGAAAAACCAGGACAGTGTCCTACCTGAGAGTATTAAGAAGTGTATTTCATCATCCAAACGAATGATGCCAAAAATTACACTCCCCTTCCTTGACACACTACGTTTTATGCAGGCACCACTCCAGAAACTCGTCGAAACTCTACCTCGTGAGGATATGCATATCACCCAATCTGCTTACCCTTCAGCTTGTGACTAGGAAAGCAGTTTTCCCTTATAAGTATCTGGATAGTAAGGCAAAACTCAATGAAACCAGACTGCCCGACATACCTGCATTTACCAGTATTCTCACAGGTGATGCCATAACTAGTACAGATTCCTTTTATTACACAGCACCTGGGTTGTCAAGGGATGCAATGCTCAAGAAAACGAGGCTTGGTATCGAACTTTTGACTGATGCCGATATGCTTCTTATCTTTGAGAGCGGAATCTGTGGAGGACTTTGCCAGTGTGTCCATAGACACACCAAGACAAGTAATCTACGTATGGGTGCAGGGTTCAATGCATCTCTCGATTCAAGTTGTATTCTGTTTTTGGATGTGAATAACTTATATGGGCATGCCATGATGCAGCCACTGCCTGTTGGTGGGTTTCAATGGGTGCCCAAAAATGAATTAGAGCAACTGGGTGGAAAAATATTGGGTCTGGCAGCTGATCCTGGTGTAGTATGTGGTGAAGGCAGACCTATATCCTGTTAGTTTGCATGAAATGAGAAACAACTTGCCGTTATGTCCAGAGCAACAAGTTCTGCAAGGAATCACCGTCCTTAAACTGATGCCCACTGTTGGACACAAGCAGAGGTATGAATTCATTATCGTAATCTCCAGCAGTGTCTCAGCTGAGGGATGGAGCTAGGTAGAATCACCAGAGATATCTCATTCAATCAGTTCCCCTGGTTGAAGGGGTATATTGAATTAAATACCGAAAAGAGAGCGAGCGTGTCTAGTGATTTCAAAAAAGATTTTTACAAACTGATGAATAATTCCATTTATGGTAAAACCATGCAAAATGTAAGAAATAAAAGCGATATTTTGCTTAGGACCGAATGGGATGGGCCATGGGGCGTAAGAAAGTGCTTTGCCAGACCAAGTTTTAAACAGATCACTATTTTCATTGAGAACTTCGTTGCTGTTGAGATGTCGAAGGTTTCAGTAGAGTTTACAAAACCAATCTATTTGGGTATGTGTATACTGGACATCTCCAAACTCCACATGTACTGCTTCCACTATGTGTTTGCTAAAACTCATTTTGTGGCACCAAAGTTACTTTATATGGATACAGATAGCTTCATCTATTGGGTGAAGAACTGTGATCCATATACCATTATTAGGTGTAACGGTAATGAATTTGACACATCGGGATGTGCAGCTGATAATCCTTACAGTATTGTTCCTCAGAACAAGAAGGTTATCGGTTTAACGAAAGATGAGGTGGATGGATTGCCGCTTGTGGAGTTTGTGGGTCTAAGATCCAAAATGTATGCATATCGTACAATAGATGGAACCACTCAGAGGTGGGCTAAGGGTGTGCGACGTGCGGCATCATGTGTCCTAACGGTCGTGGACTACCAGCAGTGACTGTACGGTGGTGTTTGCGGTGCTCCGCCGCAACCTCCACATTTGGTACAGGAAACTAGTATTTGAACAAGAGGCCACCAGGTGTACACTGTGCTGCAATCTGAAGTCGGATTGTCACCTCATGATGATAAAAGAGCCATTTGTGATGATGGAATCAAAGCCATCCTGTAGTCACACTATGTACCTGAAGTGTGAAATGGAGTGGGGGAGTCCGACAGTGTGAATGAGAGAGAGTGGGTGAGTGACTGGCTGAGTGAGAGCTTATGCCTAATAGTGTGGCTCTTTTATCATAGTTTAAATATAGTATGTGTGATGTATGGTGTGCCTGCATGTGTGTCTGTGTGTATGCTTGTGAGTGCGTTTGAGTGTGGATGTCCATGTAAATATGTATGACAATGTGTATATATATTCTGTATTTTATTTCTAAATAAGTAGCATAATGTCTGGGCATGAAGATATAAGCAGTAAGAGCTAGAAAAAAATTTTAAAAATTATTTAAAAAAACTAAAAATGTGTTATGTATATATGTATATAAAAGATTAAAATAATTGAACCAAAATCATCAAAAAAGTTAAAAAATTGTAAATGAAGGAAAAAATAGTTTACTGTATTTCTTGCTTTTGCACTTCATGTGTGTGTGCGTGTGTGTGTGTGAGTGTATGAGCCCATGTGTAAATAGATTAGTTTTTAAGTTTCACCTACAGCTAGTCACACTAGTTTTAATTGTGTGTTCCACCCATTTCTAGTGCAGTTGTTTCGGATGAACCTTTTAAGGCCATCTGATTCAATGTATTATTAAATTACTTCATCTGCTTTTGGTGGAAAATGTTTAGAACCATATAAATTAGGTCTTCTGTTTGAGTGGAATTTACTAGTAATAGTTTTAGTGTAACTATACCTGTGCAATAGCTGTGAACAGTACTGCAATCTGAAGTACAAAAATATGTTTCAATCAGTACTATTACATTTAAGAAACAAGAACTGCAAATGAAAAAATTTCTAACAGTAACAAGAACTGTGAATTTAAAAGGAGTATTACTTCTTATATTGTAAAAACAACAAGATTTGTGGATGTAAAGCCGTATTCCTACTGTGAATGTTTATGCCTGAATAAAAAATTGTTATTCGTTACCATAAGTCTTCGTTGTTATTTCACAAATCTCTACCCTTACAAATGTATATAAAGGCTGCAAGATGTACAAGATATTAGTTTAAAGCATGAGGGAGGTGACGTTTAAGATGGAGGAAAACAAAATATATATAATGATTCCTCGGGATTTTGCCTATCATGCTGCATGTATATGTTTTTGGGTACAGGAGGCGCATGATCGTGTCCGCTTTCAAAGACATATAGCAAACACGGCTGAAATTATATCTCCTGGGCTTTAACACAGCCACAGACATAGGATCTGGGCAAAGCTACATACTATTCAAGTAGGAGATATGAATAAAGAAAGAAAAACACAGAATATGAGGTAAAAATTCATTTATTCTCTTTAATCCAACTTAAAAGTGATTTTACATTTTCATAAGCAGACACAACACAATTTTCACACATCTTCTGCTTGAGACCCGTAGAATTCCAGGTCTTGAATAGATGCACACTTTAAGATTCGCTTCATCCATGTGATCTTCTCCTCGCCTTTGGCGTAGATAATGGTGTCAGAATGGTCGAATATTCAAAATGACGTCATCATTTCTTTATATGGTATACCAGGATCGTCCCAGTGGAGTCCATGAAACAAACGTGTTAGCCACTTTGCACTGCTCTGTCTCTTAGCACAATTCACATCTTTGAAAGGCCTCAGCGATGCAATTCTTGCTGAGAATGCCTCTATTATACCAGCATATGCTATGAGTGCAATATATGTAAATAAGAATTATCTACACTAATCATCGCAGAAACCTTGAATATCGGCAACGACGTTCACACTGCAAGTTGTCAGTGTGAAATGCTCTGCGCATGCCACAGCACTTGGTCATTTATAGAACACGGTGCACAAGACCAGTAAGTGGACAACAGTTAATCACATAGTCATGTAGAACTAGAGCATGCAATTCAGTGTGTTCTGGGAAATTTGATGAGGATTCAAATTCGATTCATACATCTATTGGTCCTGATTTAATTATCTCATTTTGCTTAGAACAGTCTATTACGATGACTGGTGGCAGCTCCTTGAATTTTCGTGGACTGAGTAGGCATCCTTCATAGTAAGAGGCACGGAACCTTGCATACATGTCAAATGCTAGACTGTATACATTCTGATCCCACCGTTGCAGTATTTTCTCATACGGATAGAATTCGTAATTCAAGTAGTCTCTGGCATTAGTTAAATCACAGTTGTCAAATTACGGTGAAATAATTTGCTAAATTCGCCCTTATATTGGTCTCGGATGCAATTATGATAAATCTCGGTGTTCCCAGCTGTTCTGAGGTTTTAATAGCCCATTACTGTCTGCTCGCTGTCGGTAGCACCGAGTACTCAAAAGCCTCCCATGAGCGGAAAGTTAACGGCAGATATGTACCGGTATGCAGATATATACCGGTATTCAGAACTTTTAAATACTTCAAACGCTCCTCGTCTGCCAAAGTGATGTGCGGCATTTTCTATATAATTTTATTGATGATGATCTGATTCTCCTCTTGAGCTCCTTGAATGTAGGAGTTGCTATCCGTTGCGCTCCGTACCAGAATAAGCTCCTGTTTAGCATTCGTAATAATTAGCTGCGTATACCCAAGGTACCCAATAAGCATTTTTATAGATATGCATGCAATAAATCGGCGGAACTCTTCTGCTGTTCTGTCCACAGGCTCGTCTATGAACCATCCTACATTTTCTAACCATTCAAATCCAAGGGTGATGATGAGAGATATGTTCTAAGGGTTGATGTTATGCCAACATAATGTGTACGATCAATCTCTACTCCATTAAGATCATGACGAATTTCCTAGTACAGGAATGCCAAAGCATTACGTGTAAGCCTTGATCCCACTGTATGACTACCATCCTTTTTCTTAAAGGATCCATCCAAATATATGAAACTCTTGCATGGAAGAGTTAAAGCGTCTTGGTGCTAGGTGACAATCCTAATTTCATCGTTTTTGTTAATCCTTTGTGCGTCATATTTAGAAAAAAATTGGGTAAAATTTTTTTCTGATGAATATTTACTGTATATGTTGCACATATACCATATCCATAGCAAAAGCTCTTTTGAAGCTATTGATTAATAAATAAAATAATGATTCCAAATGGCATCATTAGAAATTACATAATACTTACTCAAAAAATGCATACATAACTGTATTGTAAACTTACTGTATTTCTTTCCCTTGTCCTTGAGGAACTACGTAAAGTTGCTTCCATAACTAAGAATTTCAGTATACACAGAATAAAACTAAACACAACAGTTATTAAGAACTTTCAGCATTGCAGCGCGTCAGCAATCGTAAGTATCGAGATAATTATGAAAAATTCGCCTCGATTGCACAAACTACCTGGTGTTTACCTAGGTTTCAGCGTGGGTAACCACGCCTTCTTCAGAAGAAATATAAAACAGCTTGCCTAAATAGGCCAAGTCAAAGGTTAAAATCACCACCTACAGCGGCAAGACCCCATAATACATATGTACCGTGTATTTGTAAAAAATTTTATGGGGTCTTGCCGCTGTAGGTGGTGATTTTAGCCTTTGACTAGGCCTATTTAGGCAAGCAGTCTTATATTTGTTCTGAAGAAGGCGTGGTTACCCAAGCTGAAACCTATGTAAACGCCAGGTAGTTTATGCAATCGAGGCGGATTTCTCATAATTATTACAACAGTTATTGTTCACTCACAAATGCAGTAGCACAACTCACGACACTTCTCTGTTCTGCACTTCAAACAAACGGCGAGCCATGAAAGCAAATGCCACTGTGATCAGTTGGCCAAACTTGGAACTACGTGAAGCGATGCCAAACGGTATCATTGAAGGAAGCATTGGGAAGCTCAAAAAATCCAGAATACTTAATGATGCCATTTGGAATCGCAGACGCGGAAAGGGTTAAATGTCACTGAAGCATAATGTTTATGCGAGAAGTATTCCTGGCGTATGACTCGCTCATCATATTCCACTGGGTGAGATATAATGAGCGACGACGTTATTGCGAGGTTTCAAGCCGACTGATTTAAGAATCTCGTAGTTCGCACGTGTTATCCCCCTGCGGTTCTGCTGCGAAGTGCTGTGCTGTGTGCTGTGTGCGCTGGTTTTATACCTTACGCCCATCTAGTCTAGATGTAGTCGTACAATGATTTCCTCATCACGAAAGGCATCTGGTTGGTTGTTCTGATCCAAAATACGCAGCTCCAGATAGTCCAATGTCTGATCCAAAATACGCAGCTCCAGATAGTCCAATGTCTGAACTGTCACTGGAAGGTATATAGCAGTGGTAGGAGTCTCAACAATGTGATACCCTGTTCCAACTGATGGGAAGAACCTATAAATTCAATGAACCAATCTATCGTTGAGATATGAGTTCGTTGCATTGTTGCACTCAACACGGATTGTACTGAGAAGGAGAATATCCACTATCTGATCAGATTTGTAAAATTTATTGGGATCTATCTTCAGAAGCTGTCCCTTTATGAAACCCAGTAGTGGGTCTACTGAAACTTTCTGTTTAAGGTCAATCGATTCATTCCCCGTCCTTATTTCAGATTTAAGTGTACTGATGCTTGCACGGAGCTCAATCCCTTTTCCAGACTGTTTCAAAACTTCGTTTAAATCGTCAATATCCTATGACTTCTCAATTGCTGTCTTGTGTTTTCAAATACGTACTGAATCACCTACATTAAATAGCTGTTTGAGCTGATCTAACACTTTAATATTATTGTATTCTGTATCTAGAAGTCTATTATCACGAACATATATTGGTTTCATTTTTATTCTGTGATGTTTGGTTTGATTATACTGTGCAATTATTTGCGGGAGGATATCGATCCATTTGTGTGAGCCACGAAGATTGAATTGCAACCACATTTGGGTTTTCACTGTTCTGTTCAGACATTCCACGATACTCGCCTTCAGGTGGATGAACGTCGAGTTGTGATGTATTCCATACCGCTCCATCACGGCCTTAAAATATCTATTGTAAAACCCACCACCGTGATGTGTTTGAGGGCTGTCTGGGCTTCGATTCGTTCCCGTCTGCAGCAGTCCATCAGACACATGCGCGACTTCCTTCCCTGTTTGCTCTTTCACATGCATATTTAGAATAAGTATCAATGACCATCAAAATATATTTGAATCCGTTATTCACATGTGAGTATTCCCTCATGTCGACATGATCCACCTGCCCAAACCTTTAATCATTACATATCTTCGATGGTATGTTTTGCGTGATGGTTTGTGCAGTTCTCGAACTACAATTTCCGTTTTTATCCGATGGTGCCTCTCTCTCTAAGCTCAGATATTATTGAAGCAACTTCATTCGAATGAGCTGTATTACCAGCGGCAGCTGATGTCATGAGCAGTCGTAGCCGATCTATTAGCTCATTGGGATCATTGTATTATATATACTGCGGGAGTCGATTATTCACTCTTTTATGCTGAATGTCAGTACCATCACCACTGCTATTTTCTTACCATCCAGAATAGGTTTTGTAGTGGATTCGTATTTCACATTGTTTCGGCTTTTTGCATTCTTATGCAGATCAGTTAGGCTTACTTCACATCTACCTGGCAGCCGACAAGCCGGCATTCTTTCCGGGCTGACACAAGAGCCGCGTCTCTTCACACTCACCCGACAGCAGCACGGCATTCCGTGCCGCGCCGTCCTTCCGCCAGCAGTTGCTTTCAGACGACAAATGGAGCCCGACCATTTATTAGCGTGGCTTGTCTTGTACAGACGTTTGAAGAGAAGAAGAAGAAGAAGGTTTCATTGAGTTCATCCACTCAATGTGAGAGGAGATGAAGTGGGTGCATTCTTTGTTCTTTTTGAGGAATTAAGGGGAGATGGAGATAAGGTTTTAAATTATTTTCGGATGAGTTTACGAACTTTTGACGATCTACATGATAGAATGAAGAGTTCCATTCACCGTCGCAACACGTCCTTCCAATAATGTATCCAGCCTAAACAAATGTTGGCAATTGCAATCAGGTTAGTGGGATAAACAATAGTTAAATTTTTAAAAAGTTTATTATTCTGAAGGATGTACATTTTTGTAATCATATTAAAAAATTGAAACATAGCTTAAAAATTGAACGACGCAGCACATGAATTTTCAGAGGTTTGTGATGGCGTAGAGGATCTGGAACATGTCCCTGAAAATTGCTCCACTGCTTGTTGGTAACACTGTGTGTCGGTTGTGGGTCGTTGCCTATTCACGTCTGCGTTTGTAATTGGTTGTACCTCATAAAGGGGTAAACATTTGTATTCACGTGATGTACTAGGATGAGCGGCAGTATTATTTTTATCCCACGACTTTTTACGCTGTTTAATTTCAGAAACAATCTGCTTAACTCTTAATTGAAACTCTACTACCTCATCGTCGTCAAATGTTTCTAGCGTTATAACTATCCCGCTGAAAAAAGACATATGGCGATTGGATATTCTGTGCAGTGGATTGATCAACTCTACCTCTACAGGGTCAAGCTTCCTCTTCTTGTAACTGCGTGATTACGGTATGTCAGAATTACGTACTTCCTCTGTGAATGTCTCATTACAATCAGTTTCTGGATCCTGAGTATCGTCAGTGAAGGAAAAAGTGTCATCAGAAACTGGTCTTTAGGTGGTCGCATTTTCAGTCAGCGAGAAACTGTCGGCAGTCGGACGTGCTTCTGTTGTTTTCTTCAAAAATTGAAGCTGTTGGCTGTATATGTGCGTTCTGGGTGGTTGCCTCTCACTCCCAGATTTTATAGATGACTTACCAGTATCCTCTCGCTTCTTTGGAAAGAATCGCGAATATTCACCCACTTCTTCATAACCAATTTGCCTGAAACAAAAATGCTAGCTGAAGAGGTACATCACACTACTATCTTTACAAAAAGAAGTTTAATGGTTTTCAACCTGTCTGTCATGAAAGCCGGAAAAATTAAAGTGTCTAGTGGTCTAGAAATTAACGTTTTTAGAAAACCAGTGTTGCCCACAATATAAAAAGTGTTGGAAAGCAGTAGGAGAATGAAATTTTGCATTGTAAAACCGTATGTTGATAAGTTATTACACACGAAGTTT
Organism: Schistocerca serialis cubense; assembly: GCF_023864345.2. Classification (NCBI taxonomy): domain Eukaryota; kingdom Metazoa; phylum Arthropoda; class Insecta; order Orthoptera; family Acrididae; genus Schistocerca; species Schistocerca serialis. The sequence continues at coordinate 831,804,600 of NC_064640.1, forward strand.
AAGGTTTATCGTGCAATTTCTTCTCCACATATGAAAAGCATGACCTCACACTTCTTTCAAGCGACTATTTTTTCGTCAGTCTTCTTTTCAAACTGCCTTTATGAAAATTGGTCATGCAATTTTTTTTTGTTATTTTACGTAAGAAGGCCAAAACGTTGTACAATATGTCGTAGATTTGTTTCTTTCACAAATATATTGCCAGAGATATATCTCAACGTTGTCGAAAACTAGGGGCGGACTGTTGAAAGGTGCACGATAGGGTCAAATATTTAAAGAAGTATTTAATTGGTTAACGTTAAACATTACTATTGGTCATTGTGAATACGTCTCAATGTTCATACAAAATTTAATCAAAATCCGTGATGTTCATGCAGGAATACTTCCCGATATTAGATCACTGTGCATGTATTGGGCCTAATGTAGGATAGTTCGTTTTATTGCTTACGTTACAGCACATGCTATATTCAGTTTACTTTTCCAGAAAGCTACACAGACATTCTACAATACTGAAACTTTCTTTTCAGATATCTGGCCAGTGGCTGTACGTTCACAGAGCTTCATTATAGTTACAGAATTGGCATTTCCACTATCAGTAAAATAGTCAGATATGTGTGTCAAGTTATTTGGTGTCTACGTTGTGAATAGATGCCTCTATCCACCAAAGAAGACTTAGAAAAGATTGCTGCAAAATTTGAGCAAAGAGCAAATTTTCCTCACTGCTTGGGGGCTGTAGATGGAAAGCATGTTCGGATCGTCCATCCATCTAACTCAATGTATTACAATTACAAAGGATATTCATCAATAGTGCTGATGGCTGTAGCAGACTCAGACTATAATTTTATCTACGCACATATCGGCAGTTATGGCAAAGAGGGTAATTCTACTATATTTAAAGAATGTTCTTTGTGGAAATCACTGATGGAAAAGACGCTGGTAATTCAGAAGACAGATGCCTTCCCGGTACAGAAACTCCGAAGGTACCTTATTTTTTTGTTGGCGATGAAGCGTTTGGACTGCATCAACATCTTCTACGACAGTTCTCTGGACACCAATTAACAGTTGCTAAAAGAGCCTTCAATTATCGCCTGTCAAGAGCCCGGAGGTAAGTAGAGTGTTCATTTGGGATACTGACTGATAAATGGAGGATTTTCCACAGAGCTATAGATTTAAAACCCGATTTTGCTCTTGACATTGTTAAGGCATGTGTTGTTTTGCACAATTTTGTTCTTAAAAACAAAGACTGCAACTCCGAGTATACTCTGTCCATAACTGGATTTGAAAGTATAACAAGAAGTTAATGTGCACGTGGGGGAATTTCTGCCAATAATGTGCGAAAAATCATGACGGACTATTTTATGACACCAAAAGGATCTGTGACATGGCAATTATCTAAAATTGAATGTGCCACTGATTGTAAAAAATGTTGTGGATAAAGGATCTGTGAAATGGCAGTTATCTAAAATTTAATGTACCACTGGTTATAAAAAATCTTGTGGATTTAACATAAAAAATAAAGATATGTACTTACCATAGTTGTCTCTATCCTTGTCCCACATCCGTTCGAAACCTTTGTTTAATTCTTTGCAAACTTCTGCCCATGCATTCCTGATTTGTAATCTGTCCTTATAACTACTTAAAGTCTTGTCCCATAAAACTGATCGATCCTGCACTGATGTTACCAGAATTTCGACATCGATTACCGCCATGGCACACTAGAAATCTTCAGAACAGGCTGAACCACCAGAACAAAGCAAAACGCAGACGACAGTAGATGTGAAACCCTCTGTTGCCTGCCCCACTACACGCGCCGGGTGTTCCCCACGACAGCCGGCGCCGGGCCGACATAGTGGGGGCCGCCGGCATCCCACGGCAACGGCCCGGTTGTCGGCCGTCGTCCAGCCGGCCACGTCGTCTGTCGGGTAGGTGTGAAACGTCCCGTAAGCCCTTCACCCCCACAACCGGGTAGCCGGTGTCGGCTGCCGGCTGCCGGGTAGATGTGAAACAAGCCTTAAAAGCAATATTTCACGATACGTTTCCAGATCTTTAGGCGAATTATTCAAAGTTTTTGTGGGTCTTAGGAAAATAAGGTCCAGTAGACCAGGTGATCTTTTAAATTGTTTATCGCCGATCTGTATTGTTTTTCCATTTAAAGTTATGGACTGTGTGCCCAACATCTACGGTTTCTCACCACTGACACCGAATGTTTTGTCTATCCTAGCGTCGTTGTGACGGTTAATGAAATCGACAGTAGCGTCATCGTCGTCGTTGCGGAATTTCGCTGAGAGTTCATCGAGAGAGTCATTAACAAGTTTAAAGGTTTCTCGCAGTATCTGATCCCGCTTCAAATGCCCTAACCCTAGCAACCGCAAATTTTCACGAGCGGCTGTCCGTGTCTCGATGACTTTATGCGTGGTCGACATCTCGGTGTATACTAATCGGACTTCTGTGCTGCATGAGATTTTACAGATCCGCTCTTCTTCTTACGCTGCTCCCCCTTCTCGGTAACAGCTATTTTCCCTTCAGTTAAGTTGCCTATTTTCTTCTCAATTGCGGTAACCCGTTCGTACAATGTCCCGTTCTCAATGACAGCTGTTCCCCTTCAGTTACGCCGTTTACTTTCTTCTCGATTGCATTAACCCGATCATTCAGTGTATTGTTCAGCCTCAGAAGGGTTTGACAATACGTCTCTAGTTTCTTGCGTACGCCTCCAACTTTATGTTCCAGAGTTTGAATTTTCGCGTCCGTGTCCAACCGAATGTTTTGTCTGTGCACACCCATCCTGTCAAACTGAACTCCCGGCATGCCTGCGAATTTATCCACGGTGATGCGTATACTGATGTACTCACCTCTTTGCATGGATATACATATATGAACTCTCGGAAGTTCCGCCCATATCTGCCATCATTCAGTTTTCTGGTTTTATAAATAACGAGAAACCCATACTGTGAGTGATTCCAGCAATCTGCAGATATCTTTACAAAATCATTGAATGACATGTCGATTCCTGCATGATTCTGGTAAATGTATTTTAAATTCAGATTGTCCTGTTTGAATGCTATAATTAGGTTTGAATGATCCCTCGCCAGCTGTTTTGGGATCCTGGAATATGTCTAACTCAGATAAAATAAATCAACAGTCACATGGCGACCGAACAGAAATATTGTCTGATTTGATCTTTGTTTTCCACGGCAACATCATCAAATATGAACACTGTGCTTGGCTGCACATTTTCCGGTGGAGGGATATCACTGATATCAGTGAATATCTTGTGTGTCACACCATCTACACCCTGCAGAATCTCCTGAAAATAGTTGGTATTTGAGCCGAAACAGTGTTTTTGAAAGTACACATACATGTTCAAAGCGGACTCCATCCGGATGTGTTATCAGTGACATGAGAATATTTGTCTTGCCTCAGCTGGATGGGCCTAAAACTATTGCACTTATGTTGTAGGGAAGGAGTACGCCATTCTTCTTCTTCTTCCGGTCTCCTTGTGCACCATGACAGCTCCTGTCGCTTACAACAAAGTCTTGCTGCTTCAACCACCCTGCTATGATACCTACTGTGTCAGTTACTGGCGTGCAATGGATTTTTATAGAAAATAATGAACAGTATGCCTTTCTGCGAAGGCAGTACCTACGCAGTTTGATAATATTGAAATTCAAGACACCTCTCCTACTGAATTAGGAAAATAATAAATTCACTCAAAAGTAAAAGCTCACATGGAATTGATGGCATTTCCAACAGAGTACTAAAAGCTTGTTTCCAACAAACAAGCAGGATTCTCATCCACATATGTAGTAGCTCACTGAGACAGGGAATTTTTCCAGATAGACTGAAATATTACATGAAAAAGGGGCTAGATCTGATGCTAACAACTACCGCCCAATCTCACTTTATCCAAAATTCTTGAAAAAGTAATGTATTCAAGAGTAGCATCACATATGTGTGAAAATGAGGTATTAACAAAATGTCAATTTGGTTCTCAGAAAGGCTTTTCAACAGAAAATGCTATATATGCTTTCACTGATCAAATATTAAATGCAATGAATAACCAAACATAACCCATTGGAATATTTTGTGAAGTCTCAAAGGCTTTTGATTCTCCGAATCATGAAATTCTTCTAGATAAGCTTAAGTATTGTGGTATGAGTGGGACAGTGCACGAATGGTTTAATTAATATTTCACTGGAAGAATGCAGAAGGTTGAAATTAACAGTACATATAGTCTACAAAAATCAGCAGAGTCCTCTAACTGGGGAGGTATCAAGAATGGTGCCCCACAGGGTTCAGTCTTGGGTCCCTTATTGTTCTTAATATATATTAACGACTTGCCACTCTATATTCGTGAAGATGCAAAGTTAGTTCTATTTGCTGATGATACAAGTATAGTAATCACACCCAAGATGCAAGAAGCAGCTGAGAAAATTGCAAATAATGTCTTTCAGAAAAATGTCAAGTGGTTCTCTGCAAATGGACTCTCACTAAATTTGGATAAAACACAGTTTATACAATTCTGTACAGTAACTGGCATAACACCATTGATAAATATAGACCATGAACAGAAGTCTGTTGCTAAGGTAGAATACTCAACATTTCTGGGTGTGTGCATTGATGAGAAATTGAATTGGAAGAAACACATCGATGATCTGCTGAAACGGTTAGGTTCAGATAGTTATGCAATTACGGTTTTGCAAATTTTGGTGATAAACATATCAGTAAATTAGCTTACTATGCACGTTTTCATTCTCTGCTTTCATATTGCATCATATTTTGGGGCAATTCGTCATTAAGAGAGAAAGTACTCAATGCACAAAAGCATGTAATCAGAATAATAGCTTGAGCATACCCAAGATCATCTTGCAGACATTTATTTAAGGAACTCAGGATATTCACAGTACCTTCGCTATGCACATATTCAGTTATGAAATTTGTCATTAATAACCCATCCCAATTCAAAAATAGCAGTAAAGTGCATAGCTACAACACTAGAAGAAAGTATGATATCCACTACTCTGGATTAAATATCGCTTTGGCACAGAAAAGGGTGAATTATGTTGCCACAAAAATCTTTGGTCATTTGCCAAATAGTATTAAAAGTCTGACAGATAGCCAACCAACATTTAAAGGCAAATTAAAAGAATTTCTGAATGACAACTCCTTCTACTCAATATATGAATTCTTAGATATGAAGTAGTAACTGTGGTGTCACCGCCAGACACCACACTTGCTAGGTGGTAGCTTTCAATCGGCCGCGGTCCATTAGTACATGTCGGACCCGCGTGTCGCCACTCTCAGGGATCGCAGACCGAGCGCCACCACAAGGCAGGTCTCGAGAGACTGACTAGCACTCGCCCCAGTTGTACGGACGACGTAGCTAGCGATGCACACTGACGAAGCCTCGCTCATTTGCAGAGCAGATAGTTAGAATAACCTTCAGCTGAGTCAATGGCTACGACCTAGCAAGGCGCCATTAGTAACATTGCACGTATCTAAAGAGTCTCACTTGTATCGCCACAATCTCCAGATGTACCAAAAGGATGGATTAAAGTTAAATATTCCAGAAGCTACGTACTTTTCTTTATAGCATTAATTACGTATCCTGTTTCAGACCTCACGCCATCCGGCTTTAGCCTAGCGCGTGCCTTTCGGCTTCCTCTCATTGTGTCTAGGCTGTCTTGCCTAGACACAACAGTAACTGTAATAAAAAATAATTAATTAATTATTTTGTGTAAAGAAAACTTACGTTCCACATCATTACGAAATGTATTCATGATCCATGGAACTAGGATTAATGTATGTATGTATGTATTCGCGATACCGACAATTTCAGGTACATGCGTGCAATAGCCTTTTACGGAGAATTTAGTTAAATGACATAATGATATAATTTTAGGTTGTTGCATGTTTCCAGTGAAAATACTGGGGTAATTACTACTTGTAGTATTATAAGAGGTAAGAAATAAAAAAACACATACGATTATATACATTTTTTTATTCAGAAATCATACACAGGATGCACTACAATAACTGGTTCTTTCTTTATCTTAACGCCAGTGCAGAACATAGAAAATAAAGCCTTCGAGTAAGCGCAGAATTCAGCATGTGTTTCTCTCAAACGTATTGGCAGTACATTAGTTTTCGCCGGCACCATACTGACCCACTGTTCGAAGTCGTCTACGTGCACACTGTTCATACTTAGATACTCTGCAATGTCTCTATTCACAGCTTTAACACAAGGCAGCCATCTGTTCAGTCTTTCCAACACTATGGATGCAACCATCTGTAGATCGAAAAAGTTTTGAACGGTGGAGTGCTGTAGATAAATGGATATGTCACCAGATTTGACATGGAGTGCAGAGTCATTGTACCCTGTTGTAATGGACAGAGTTAGAGCAGCACAGTAAATGTCCGGAGGATAATGGCTCGGATGATACTCAGTGATCAACTGCTGCTTGATATACTCTTTTGCACGACAAAGTTCATCCCGTTCCACCTCCGTAAACCGCACTTTAATACTTTTAGCTGCATTCTCGTACTCTATGACAATACACCACTTCTGCCTGTGGTTGCTTCTATACCAATATGCAAACGCTTCGAATCGCTAGCGGTTAAATTATACACTGAAGAGAAGAGCAGTGGTGCACAGGGCTTAATTGGTATATTCTCATCCACTACATCCTCACTTTGTCCATGCAGTATCACAGGAATATTCTGCAATGGCACGTATGACGGATGCCAGTACTGAACTTCGTCATACTGATCAGAACCACCGGTGCACTTCAGCGATTCAGGGGCTGGCTGGGGGTCTTCAACTGACAATGACAGCTGATTGTCCTGCTCCATCAAGCTGACCAGGTGCGCGACAGGATCCCAGGATGCTGCTGCCGCTGCTGCGAGTCCCGACAGGCTGAGACACGTCGGTGTTGCAGACCCCGACGGGCTGGAGGACGTCGCATTCTCTGATAAGCAAAGAAGAAAACTGTTACAAGCGATGATAGAAGCACAAAGACCCTCACACGGCAGTAAACACAAACATTAAGCAGGGGGTACTTACTCTTCTGCGGCTTCTTCGTATTCTGTTGCTGCTGTGGCTGGATGGCGCTGGACGATCTCGACTGGCGCTTCATTCTGAGTGAATGCTGCTGTGCCGGCCTTATATCCCCGTTGTGATCGGATGCTGCGTTTCTATTGGCTACTGCCACTTTCAAGCGCCTCTGGTATCAGGTGGGGTGGCTACAGTCTGGAACCGCGCGACCGCTACAGTCGCAGGTTCGAATCCAGCCTCGGGCAGGATGTCCTTAGCTTAGTTAGGTTTAAATAGTTCTAAGTCTATGCGACTGATGACCTAAGATGTTAAGTCCCATAGTGCTCAGAGCCATTTTTTTGATGTCGGTACATCCTTTGCGGATGAGCAAAACTTTCCCAGAATTCTCCCAAAAAAACGAAGTCGACCATTCGGCTTTCCTACTACCAACTTGATGTGTTCAATTCATTTCATATCGTTTTGCGACGTTAGGCCTGGATCTTTAATTGATGTAACTATCAAGCTGCACCCTATTAGTGCTGTATTCTAATGTTACAGGACTGTTTTTCTTACTACTTCTCATTAACTTACATGTTTCTGCATTTAGAGCAAGGTGCCATTCATCACATCAAGTAGTAATTTTGTCTAAGTGATCTTATATATTCCTACAGCTGCTCAACGACCGCAGCTTCCCATACTTCATTGCGTCATCAGCAAAGAGCCGTACATTGTTGTTCATCCTGTCCGTCAGGTCATTTATGTATACAAAGAACAACGGCGGTTCGATCACACACACGTGGGGCACCCCCGACGATACCCTTGTCTCTGATGAACACTCATCGTTGAGGACAACGTACTGTGTTCTTTCACTTAAAAAGCCTTTGCGCCACTCACATGTCTGGGAACCTAAACAGTACGCTCGGATCTTCGACAACAACCTGCAGTGGGGCAACGTGTCAAACGTTTTCTGGTAATCTAGAGCTATGGAATCTGCCTGTTGCCCTCCACCGATGGTTTGCAGGATATCATATGAGAAAAGGACAAGCTGAGTTTCGAAAAAGCGATGCTTTCTAAATTCATGTTGATTTGCGGACAAAATATTTTCTCTCTCAAGGAAACTTATTATATTAGAACTGAGAATGTGTTCAAGGGCTGTGCAGCAAACCAGTGTTAAGGGTATTGGTCTGTAATGATGTTGGTCAGTTCCTTTACCTTTCTTGCATACAGGAATCACCTACGCTTTTTCCATTCGTTTCTAGACTTGGCGACTTGTTTGTTTACAGCTCTTTCAGTTGATTCTCCACGCCACCGGTGCAAATTTATGTTCTCCATGAGGGAGTCTGTACGACAGTCAAACTACAGTATATTTATACGATCCTCCTACGTGAATGATTTCTTTATCGTGAAATTTAAAATCTCAGCTTTTCTTTTGCTTTCGTCTATTGCCAACCCAAGTGTCTACAAGTGACTGGATAGAAGTCTTCTGCTCGCTTAGTGATTTTACGTATTATCAGAATTTTCACGGGTTCTTGGCAATATCTTTTGCTAAAGTGTCGCGGTGGAAGTTGTATGATTCGCGCATTGATCTTCTTACGGACGTACGAATTTATACTAACTTTTGCCTGTCAACATTTGTAGTCTCTTTTTTGAATCGAGAGTGGAACGATCTGTTTCCCCAGCATTTTTCGAATTTATTTTTTAAACCGTGGAGGGTTCTTTCCATCCTTAATCCACTTACTTGGCACATACGACTCCAAAGCACGATTTAGAACGAGTTTAAACTTCGTCCATTATCCCCCTGCGTCCGTCATATTGGAGCTAAATGATATCCATTCACTGTCTAACTGGGATGCTAATAACTGCTTATCTGCTTTTCTAGAGTAAACACTCTTCTGGCCTTCTTGACCGATTTATTCTTCGTGTTTGAGTCCAAGGTGCGTTGGGTGACTTTAATCTCCTGGAAATTCTTCTCTCCTATGAAGACAGGGCATTACATGCTCCGAACTGGATGGACTTGGGAGAAATAGACACCCATGTCTGGGGAGTACATTGAATTCCTGGTCCGTGGTTAGCAGTGCAGCCTCTTGACAGAGTTCAGTTGTTCCGAAAGTCTCTCTAGAGCTTTATGGATGTAGAAACGTGACATTTTTCCAAACGGACTTTCTATAAATTTCACAACAGTAATGATAAGATTTATCACAATATGTTTTCCGTTACTGCCACTCAGATTCACAGACGTTCTCAGTTGGAACAGTCACACGAGGTCTTGTTGGAATCTGTGTGTTAATACTGCCAACGGACTACCAGAACTGCTGGGAGTATAGTAAAGCTGTTTAGGCTTCATATAAGTCCCATGAACAGCCAGGGAAGTTAATGTCCACCCAGACAGAGCCCCGTGTGACTGAGTAAGCCCAGTTCAAGTAAGGTGCGCCAGGGTCTACAACGGGTGCTCCCTAACGACTGTTCCACCTTAATAGCCACGTGTCTCATCGGTGTGCAAACATACACTGATAATGAATTTTAATTTTAATTTATATGGAGGTTTATACCACCCTCGCAGTCCGGGTGGTTAAACCAAGATCCTCTTTCCCTGCGACACATGTCGTTTTCCCGCTGCGCTGCACTAAGGTCGCTGCATCATGCCCAGAGTTGAGGATTGGCGACGCGGTTTTGTACTCGCGCATTTAGTACAACCAGATGAGGAGGGGGGGGGGGGTTCCACGTGTGGCTTTATCGAAAATACTACGGATGCAGTAAGGATTACACCCCGGTTTACTTCGATTTATAGGGAGAGTCCAAGGAAAGTGTGGGTCATCTACAAAGGAGACCACGTGAAGAACAGTTGTAAGACACATTCTTGAGTACTGCTCTAGCGTTTCATAATTACACCCGGCTGGATTAAAGGAAGACAGCGAAGCAATTCTGAAGCGAACCGGTAGCTTTGTTATCGGTCGGCTTGGCCACCATGCAACTGTTATGGAAATGCTCCGTGGACTCAGATGGGAATCCCTCGATAAGAGACGACGTTATTTTCGCGAAACTTTATTGAGACAGCTTAGAAAGCTTGAATTTACCACTGACTGTAGAATGGATCTACTACCGCCGACGCACATTTCGTGCAAGAACCACGAAGTCAAGATGAGGGCAATTACGGCTCGTACGGAGACATTTAAATAGTCAGTTCATCGCGTCATTCGTTGAAGGAAGGAAGGTATCCTCAGCCGTGCGCTGTATAATTGCATGCGGAGTATTTCTGTAGATATTCATGGAAAAGGATTGCCACAGCTGGACAGTTGGATTTACTGGCTATAACTTATTTCCTGCCGTTTAAAGCGACTCTGCCGCCAAACAGCTTATGATCTTCTGGCTCGACAGTGAGGGAAAGGCTCGCAGGTGGACATCAACCCTGAGCTCCGGCAAGCCTTGGTAGCCTGCAGAATGCTACTAATTTTCCCTGGCTATGACAGTGAATGACGGAGTATTTACTCTGCTGGGTTTATCTGTGAAATCGTGAAGGCACTTAGGAAATCGGAGCAGATGAGAAAATTCATCCGAGTGTCACGTCGCATCTGATACAGTGTTCCTTTGTAGAGGTTTGTACTGCTATCACGATTCACATAGTTAAATCAAGGTAAATCCTAGTGACGTACAATGTTCCATCATTTCACGCCACATCATGCAAAGAGTGTTAACTTTCAGGTGGCTTGCGACGTTCACCAGATCCATACTTGGGAACCTCGTGTAAGCCAGTCCAAGAAGACCGAGGTTTCCCAGATGTTCACCATTTGGCACCACCCAGGAGGAACATTTGACTCAACGAATGCCACGAATGTGGTGAGAATTTCTACTTCGTTATAGTACAGTCAACAAAATGGGCTACGTAATGTTCTGGATGTACACTGTACTGCCAATTTTACCACAACAAAGTGGTGCATGGTAATTGTGAGGTATGGCTTCCCACGCCATAATACGTTAAGTTGATCCTGGGTGTCGCTGCTTGATAAAATATGGCTGCCGCTTCTCTCCAAAGGCAGAATATGATACCAACGCTAAACATACCTTTTGCCACTCATCTCTCTAGTCACGTCCTTCACTAAGCAATCGGAAGCAGGATGCATTCTGATGAGGTGTGAGGGGGAGTGTATCGAGCAACGTCCTTGCCCAAAGCATAGCTTCTAGTAAAAGATTCCTAATGATTCTAGCTGATATCCACGGTGCAACCCTGTTATTAATTTCAGCTGTCGTAAGCTCCTCTAACGCGCTGGTATGGGCGGGAGTTTGTAAGAAACAGCCTTTCTGAACCAGAACGACGAGAATTGTCGGTAACATTGCTCTCGGATTTGCGTCACAGCCTCTTGAAATGTAGGTCGTGGGATCGTATCTTAGCTGTGGAATAAATGCGTGACATAAATGTGCTCGCATCATGTGTGTGCTATACAGTTACAAAATTATAACTATGCGTGATGATTGTAAACGTCATAACAAAGAATATACAATGATGAGTTAAAACTGACATGTAAGATTTGTATAGACAAGAGAGAGATTTCCATACAACTAGTAAACTGTTTAATATCACAGTTGCCGAATTCGAGCATTAAAAAAATTAATGCTGATAAAACGAGCATGCCAGAAACATCAGCCCTTCTACGCAACTGATATCTCAAGTGCGTTTCCGACAGCGATAGGTGTTTAAAATCCCACGAGCTTCCCTCGGCCATTGTCAAGTTGTAAATTACTGCCGTGTCGCTGTAGCCTCCCGTTATATAGCCGCGCTGCTGCCTGCGAGGTCACTGGAGCTCTCTTCCTCACCAACTGTGGCAATCTTTTCATCCCGCTCCTGTAGTGTCTGCTTTAACTTTGCAGTGACCAGGTCCCAGGCAATGCTGAACTACAAACCGCAATCGCTGTTGATGATGTTTACAGATAGTTTGATTTTTAACACTACTTTTATGACGCTATCCAAAAATCCTTTCGTCCTCGTAATGACAGACGTTTCGCCAAATAGAATCCGGTGTCTGTTTTCAAAAGCGTGTTCTCCCACGACTGATTTTTTAGAATAGCTTAGACGTAAGCACCTCTTGTGTCCCGTCCAGTGTTGCTCCACAGTGCGCACTGTTTGGCCGACGTAGTAGCAGCCACAGTGACATGGTAGAATAAAGTTGACTATGACGCTCAAATTCAGCTGATTCTCGAGGAGTTACCTACCGGAAACTGCCAAGGACCCTGACATAAAGATTAATGAGGAAGAAATCAGAACTCCTAACACAGTCATCATTAGAAGAAGCCGTTATAAAGAATCTCCGCCGCGCGGGGTAGCCGTGCGGTCTTGGCGCCTTGACACGGTTCGCGCGGCTCCACCGATCGGAGATTCGAGTCCTCCCTTGGGCATGGGTGTGTGTGTTATCCTTAGTTTAAGTTAGATTAATTTGTATTAAATCTAGGGACCGATGACCTCAGCAGTTTGGTCCTATAGACCTTACCACAAATTTACAATTAAGAATCTCCTCCTTCAGGCGCCGAGACCACCTACGCTTTATGGGCTACCAAAGATCTACAAATCGGGTTCTCCTCTTTGCCCCATTGTGGACACTGTTGGGTCACCAACTTACAGATTGGCAAAACGTCTGGCCAGTCTCCTCACACCGAATGTGGGTCACTGTGTACATCACACCAAATTACCGACAATTTTAACAGCCGAATTAAACATCTGAGTCTTGGGGAAGGTGATATAATGGTCACTTTGGATGTGGTGTCTCTATTTACGTGTCTTCCTATCAAAAACTTCATCGATCTTCTCCCCAAGTAATTCGACAGTAAAATTGTGGGACTGTTTAAGCATACGTCGACATCATTGTATTACGTATATAGTGGCGAGTATTTCGACTAGCTGGACGGCATGGCGATGATAAGTCCGTTAGCTCCAGCTATAGTCAACCGTTTTATGGGGTAATTTGAAGACATCGCTTTGGACACGGTTCCAGATAGACCAAGTTGCTGTTATAGTTATGTCGACGACACTTTTATCATCTGGCCCCACGAACGTGAAAAATTAGGAGAATTTTTAGAATTCTTGAACATCATTCACCACCACATTAGGTTTCCGACAGAAGTAGAGACAGTTGGTGAATTGCCATTCCTGCAGTCGTGGACTGTGCGGCTGGTCCCGGCGGAGGTTCGAGTCCTCCCTCGGGCATGGGTGTGTGTGTTTGTCCTTAGGATAATTTAGGTTAAGTAGTGTGTAAGCTTAGGGACTGATGACCTTAGCAGTTAAGTCCCATACTATTTCACACACATTTTTTGAATTGTCCTTCCCTGAAGTACTAGTTCGCCGGAAAACCATAGGGCACGTCAGCCACAACGTGTACAGGAACCTACACACACGGATCGGTATCGGTTCAAATGGTTCAAATGGCTCTGAGCACTATGGGACTTAACATCTGTGGTCACCAGTCCCCTAGAACTTAGAACTACTTAAACCTAACTAACCTAAGGACATCACACACATCCATGCCCGAGGCAGGATTCGAACCTGCGACCGTAGCAGTCGCGCGGTTCCGGACTGCGCGCCTAGAACCGCTAGACCACCGCGGCCGGCTTTCGGTATCGGTCGGTCTTCGCCACCGCCATTCGGCACAAAAACGTTACGTCCTGAAACCCTCGTCCACGGTGCTAGAGTCGTCTCAGACGCTGAAAATCTGCCACCAGAACTAAGCCATCTCCGAAAGTCTTCCTGGACTACACTCACCATCAGGCATCACAAGCTATTTCTGGTGAGAGAAAAACACAAGAGAAGAAGAGAACAAAAAACGCGTTTTTGTCTTTCTGTTGCACAATGTTGGGAAAGATTAGCCAGTTCCTGAAGAGACGCAATATCTGATTATGTTCAGACAGCCAGAAAACATACGACAACTCATGAGGCCTGTGAAGGACGAACTAGGGCTCAGAAAGCCAGGAGTGTACAAAATACCATGTCACTGTGGCTGCTTCTACGTCGGCCAAGCCGTGCCCATTGGGGCGTAACACCGGACGGAATGCGAGAAATGTGTTCGCCTGCACCATCCTGGAAACTCAGCTGTGGCAGAAGACGCTTTAGAGACTCGACACCGAATTCGTTTGAACGAAACGTCTGTCATTACGAGGACGAAACGATTTTTGGATACCGTCATAAAAGAAGTGCTAAAAATAAAAATATCTGTAAACATCATCAACAAAGGCGGCGGTTTGCAACGCCGCGAGACGATGCATTCATATAATTCCAGTGTGTTTTGTAGTTTTTGGAGGGATCGTCCAGCCTCCTGGAGGTCCACGCTTAGGATCATCTAGCTGCTTGGTGGCCCAAAGTAATATTCCTGTCATTAAGTAAATTGCACGAATTCTGCTTTCTGACGCCATTCTGGAATCTCTACAATGTTTACGGATGCACTACAGTTATCGAAGCATAAGGGTGGTCTTTCATGAAGCCCAGCGCATTTATTGTGGGCCCGCTGTAAAAAAATTGGAAATTTGTGGTAAGTCTTATGGGACCAAACTGCTGTGGTCATCGGTCCCTAAGCTTACACAATACTTAATCTAACTTAAACTAACTTACGCTAAGAACAACACACACACCCATCCCCGAGAGAGGACTCGAACCTCCGATGGGGGGAGCCACGCGAACCATGTCAATTCGCCTTGGACCTTGAGGCGGCTGGCTGGAGTGGCCGAGCGGTTCTAGGCGCTACAGTCGCAGGTTCGAATCCTGCCTCGGGCATAGATGTGTGTGATGTCCTTAGGTTAGTTAGGTTTAAGTAGTTCTAAGTTCTAGGGGACTGATGACCTCAGCAGTTAAGTCCCATAGTGCTCAGAGCCATTTGAACCATTTTTTTGACCACGAGGCTACCCCGCGCGGCGGGCCGCTGTATTTCCTGCCCAATTTGTGACTGCAACTCTGTCCACACAGTCTAACTTTGACTATCTGCTTTTCTGCTCTTTGCCGGATATTGTTTTGTCTGGCGTAGTGACACATCTCGACGTGACATAGACTCAATAAGTCTGCAGAAATACTGAGTCACGCTGTCCCCATAGCTGTCTGTAACTGCGAAAGTGTTGCCGGTGCATAATTTTGTGCACTAACTGACCCTTCGATTATGTCCCATAAATGTTCGGTGGGATTCAAATCGGGTTATCTGGGTGGCCAGACCATTCGGTCGAATTGGCCAGAATGTTTTTCAAACAAATCGCGAACAATTTTGTCATCCACAATAATTCCATCGTGGCTTGGGTACGTGAATGCCATAAATGGCTGCAAATGGTCTCGAAGTAGCCGAACATATCTATTTCCAGTTCAGCTGATCGGTTCACTTGGACCAAAGGATCCAATCCAGTCTATATAAATATAGCCCACGCCGTTATGAAGCCACCAACAGCTTGCACAGTGCCTTGTTGACAACTTATTTCTATGGCTTCGTACGGTCTGCGCCACTCTCGAACCGTACCTATAGCTCTTACCAACCGAAATCGGGATTCATCTGACCAGTCCACGGTTTTCCAGTAGTCTGCGGTCCAACCGATATGGTCACGAGCGCAGGAAAGGCGCTGCAGGCGATGTGCTGTTAGCAAAAGCACTCGTGTCGTTCGTCTACTGCCATAGCCCATTAACGCCACATTTCACCACGCTGTCCTAACGTATATGTTCATCGTGCGCCCCAGATTGATTCTGCGGTTATTTCACGCAGTGTTGCTTCTCTGTTAGCACTGATAACTCTATGCAAATTCCACTCTTCGCGGTCCTTAAATGAGAGGTAATGCCTTAAATCTGGTATTCTTGGCACAGTCTTGACACTGTAGATTTCGGAGTATTGAATTCCCTAACGATTTCAGAAAGTGAATTTCACATGCGTCTAGCTCCAACAACAATTCCTCGTTCAAAGTCTGTTACATTCTGTTGTGTGGCCATAATCACGCCGGAAACCTTTCCAGATGAGACACGTGAATACAAATTACATCTCCGCCATTGCACTTCCATTTTACACTTTGTGTACACGATACTATGCCATATGTATATGTGGATTTTGCTATCCCAAGACTTTTGCCACTTCGGTGTGTGTCATGGAGGTGTCCGTTTTACGTTTACCATTGCTGCAGTTCTCTGATAGCGACCGTTGAGTTTTGCTGTGTGGAACTTGTCAATGTGTTTCGTCTTCGCGTTTTCTTGAAAGGTGACCAGGATCCAGCCAATCAGGTCGTTGCGAGTGCAAATTCAACCGCTCTGCCTGAGACAGTGTCCCCAAACGTGTGCTTCGTTTGGTTTCCTGATGCCGAACAAGAGAGCGATACAAAAATTGGTCATAGAACGGTAGTAAGGACCGAACCCGAGCTTCAAAGTGCTTAGAAAGTACAGACAAATTTGCGTTTGACGTTTGTTCTATTGTTATACAGTTTACTGAAAACAGGGTAAATAAAAAGTCCGTATATATAATTTACATTTCAGCAATGATACATAGCCTGCATTACATCAACACCAAAAACAACTGATTCATTTTTTACAATTTTTCCCAAATAACTGTTTCTTGTATGCAGTAAATTCACCATGTATTTCTCTCAAAGTAATGGGTGTTCCTTTAGCTTCTTCTTTTGACGCCGTATTGATCCACTTTTCTAAATCATCTGTATGCTCACTATGCGTACGGAGATAGTTCATGATGTCTTTATACACAGTTTGAGCACACAGCAGCCCACAATTCAGTCTTTCCAGCACAAGGGATAGGGCCGTCCATAGACTGAAGAAGTTTCTAACAGTGCAATGTTGCAAATAAATGAGTTGACCGCCAAATCTCACGATGAGTATCACGCCGTCGTACAGTGATGTTAAAGATAATGTCAGACTAGTGCAGTAAATGTCCGGAGAGGAGATTACACAGAAGTCATCTATTGGTTGATGGAGTGTTCTGCACGACACAGTTCATCCCATTCCAACTCTATAAAGTGCACTTTAACTCTTTCTTGATTCATTTTAAATTTCTAACACAACATGCCAGTCACTGTCCAGAGACGCTTTTATACCAATATTTAAGCGCTTTGCAATGATAGATGTTAAATTACAAGTTGAAGTCAAAAGCAGTAGAGCACTGGGAGGAACTGGCAGCTTCTCATCCACCACATGAACGCTCTGTCCATGCAGCAACACCAGAATGTTCTGGGGTGGTGCGTATGCTGGAGACCAGTAATGACCCGTACTGTGTGGTGTAGGGCCCCCAGTACAGTTCTTCTGAGAGTTGGGGACTTGCTGTCTGTCTCAATCTAAATGCAGGATGGATAATAGCAGCTCACTGTCCTGCTCCGTTATGCTGGTCAGGTGCGATATACGAGCCTAAGCCGCTGCTGCTAATGTTGATCCTGATAGGCCAGAGTCTGCTGAAAGTCTTGACGAGCTGATAGTACCTGCTGCTGGTCCAGACACGCCAGAGGCCGTTGAACATAGAAGAAGAAACAGTAAGCATCTACAGACAATAACATGGTGTTGAACAAAGAAAGGGAACTTAACAAAGAGGAGGAAGACTCTCTGGGGGACACCACCTTGACGAAGCACTGTTTGTGCAGGTGGAGAGGCTTGCGTATCTGCGTGAAGCTGAGGGCTATGCCGAAGGTAGAGGACCTACTGCCGCAAAGGCCTCAGCTGATGGATCAGACTAAGAGCGTCAGACAGCGTCCCATCTCCTATATCGACTCCTAGTCCTTCCCCAACTCCCTTTCCCAACCCAAGGTGTGTTGCGATCCATGCCGAGGGGTGCATGGCATATGGGAAGATGTGTCATAAACGGAGCCTCAGGGGTACCGGGCGACCTCCCTGAGTAGGTAGCCTTACACTGCGTAGGGTATTCGTGATGTGGACCATGTGGATCTTCAATTCTCGTGGGACCAATATGGACACGACTAAAATGAAACAAATTAAAACAAACTGAGAGGCAAACTGAGACCTCTGACTCCCAAACATCGGGATCAGAACCGATGGAAGGCATTCCCACTACTGAATCAGGGTCTAGACCTGAGCCAGAAGTGGGAACTGTAACCGAGAAGTTGGACCAGATCAAGATTAAAGCCTTATCTGGGGCCCAGAGGAGGAAAATACTCAGGGAACAGTCAAAAAATGAAGGGAAAGAATGGCTTCCTAAAGACAAGTGGATGGAATTAAAGGACTTGAATCTAAGACCCCAAGAAAAAACCGTCTGAGGCTGAAGGGGATACGCAGACCCCCACAACGTCGAAGACAGACAGCAAGACGATGAGGGAGGAATCGAAGAATCCCTCCTTCCTGGATAAGCGAGCCAAACCGAGGCAAGAAAAAGGGAAACAGATCGATAGTACTACAGCCTCGGCTTTTAAGATGGCAGTTATCCAGGAAGGCTATCCACTGGTGGCCATCACCTCGCAGCAGGAGGACCTTGTACAGATGGCCCTCTTCGAAAAGACTGGGGGAGGGGGGGAGGGGACGCTGGTCCAGGACCCACCTTCAGGAGGATCTACCTAGATCGTGGTGCCCTTATTCTTGTCTGTGAGATGGTGCACAAGTTGGAATGGTTTACGGACAAGGTGCCCATGATATCCCCGTGGGAAGATGTGAAGCTGCTGGTCAAGACAGTAGCGGAGCTTCTTAAGACCGCAAAGATATCAATATGGGTACCAAAGATCCTTAAGGATGTCTCTCCTAAGACTCTGTTCCAGAAAATAGGGGCCCAGAACCCAAAAGTCTCGCAGAAGACTGGAGAGTGATCAACCAGAAGGTTGTACCGGAAGGACGAACCGAGGTGGGAGAGAAGTCCCTGAAGGCGATGTGAGAGCAAGACCAGAAATTGTTTTTAGGGTTCTTGCAGGTCACCGTCAGGGTTATCAAAGACCTCAAAAGCAATGATGGCAGCAAGACGGAGACTAGAGGTGCAGCAGATTAATCTGCTGGCCGAGCTGCTGCCTGGGGAAGCAGGAAGTGGACGTGGCCCTGACACAAAAACCCTGTTTATACAGGGTGGTCTATTGATAGTGACCGGTCCAAATAACTCACGAAATAAGCATCAAACGAAAAAACTAGAAAGAATGAATCTCGTCTAGCTTGAAGGAGGAAACCAGATGGCGCTATGGTTGACCAGCTAGATGGCGCTGCCATAGGTCAAATGGATATCAACTGCGTTTTTTTTAAATAAGAACCCGCATTTTTTATTAGATATTCGTGTAGTACGTAAAGAAATATGAATGTTTTAGTTGGACCACTTTTTTCGCTTTGTGATAGATGGCGCCGTAATAGTCACAAACGTATAAGTACGTGGTATCACGTAACATTCCGCCAGTGCGGACGGTATTTGCTTCGTGATACATTACCCGCGTTAAAAAGGACCGTTTACCAATTGCGGAAAAGGTCGATATCGTGTTGATGTATGTCTATTTCGTTCTTTCTAGTTTTTTCGTTTGACGCTTATTTCGTGAGATATTTGGCCCGGTCACGATCAATGGACCACCCTGTATAAAAGGGCGTATCGGGCCTCGGTAGCACTGGAGGTAAGCTGATTTATATTAGAAATTTAAGAATCTTCAGAACATGTATCTATGTAATAAACGGAATTTCTTTCGTGCCAATGATGGATTTCTGCTCCAGAGACCTAGTGAACAGTAGAATGCAGCAATGTGAGGAAGGTATCACGAGGGAAATTGTTTTGGCCTCAACAAAAAAATGGTTGAAATGGCTCTGGGCACTATGGGACTTAACATCTGTGATCATCAGTCCCCTAGAACTTAGAACTACTTAAACCTAACTAACCTAAGGACATCACACACATCCATGCCCGAGGCAGGATTCGAACCTGCGACCGTAGCAGTCGCGCGGTTCCGGACTGAGCGCCTAGAACCGCTATGGCCTCAACATACCTTCCTTACGAAGATAGCTATCCTCCTCCTTTGGAGGTGAGGTGAGGTAGAGGCTTGCCATCGGCAGGGTGACGAACTGTTGGTGGGATGTGTCGCAAATGCCCAAAACCTAGTGTGGGGCAGCAAGGACACCAACAGTAGAGGTGAGTACCTTCTTGAATTTCTTTTAACTAACAACCTGGAGGTCCTGAATAGGGGTTTTGAACCTACATTCAGGAATAGCAGGAGGGAAGAAGTAATTGACATAACCTTTGGTTCCATGATGATGGGCAGCTATGTCAAACAATGGTATGTCGTTTTAGACCCATCTTCACTGGACCACATGCACATTAAATTCAAGGTTGAGATGGGAATCAGACAGACCATGACCTTTAGGAATCCCAGGAAAAGAGGCTGGGAGACATATAGGGGGGGACCTTGACTTAGGCCTATTGGAAATTAAAACCTCGATAAGGTTCAGATAGTTCAAATGGCTCTAAGCACTATGGGACTTAACTTCTGAGGTCATCAGTCCCCTAGAACTTAGAACTACTTAAACCTAACTAACCTAAGGACATCACCCACATCCATGCCCGAGGCAGGATTCGAACCTGCAACCGTAGCGGTCGCGCGGTTCCAGACTGAAGCTCCTAGAACCGCTCGGCCACTCCAGCTGGCTCGATAAGGAATCCAGCAGAGTTTGAGGAAGTAGCAGAGGCTGTTACCTCTGCCATTATGGTCTCATATCAGGACAACTGCTCAATCACTAGGAAGTACACAAATAGAAGTGTGCCTTGGTGGAGTAATAACTTGGGAATGTGAAGAAAACAGGCACGAAGACTGTTTAACTTTGCGAAACGTAAAGGACAATCTGCAAAATATCGTGAGGCCCTTGTCAACTACGACCTTGCCATCAGACAAGCAAAGAAGGCATCCTGGAAGGCATTCTGTGAGGAAGTGGAGAGCATGGCTGCTCAAGCCAGACTTCACAGAATCCTCACTAGAATACCAACCAATTCAGGAGATACGTAGAGGAAGGAGGATGGGGAATATACAAAGACAGTACATGAGACGCTGGAACTGCTCCTCAAAACTCACTTTCCCCAATATGCACTGCCGGATATCACTGACCAGAATGTGATCCCAGAGGGACAATGGTTCTCAGGCACTCGAAGAGAGGACTGGGAATCGGCCAAGCGGTGTGTGGACTTCAATAAAATCCAATGGGCCGTGGGAATATTCCAACCAGGCCCCGATGGAATCCTTCCAGCTCTCCTGCAACTGGCATGAGAGAATTTCATAATAGTCCTATGCAGGTTATTCAGGGTTAGTCTAGCAGTAGGAATCATTCCCAATGCTTTGAGGCCAGTGAAGGTTGTCTTCATTCCAAAGCCAGTGAGAATTGATCATACCAAGGCCAAGGATATGAAACCAATCAGTCTGTCCACCTTCATTCTCAAAACATTGGAAAAACTGATTAATGTATACGTTGGGGAGAGGAGGCTAATTAGGGCCCCTCTACATTCAAACCAACATGCATATCAACAAGGTAAATCATGTGAGACAGCTCTCCATCAACTCTTTGGGAGGGTGGAGAAAGCACTTCACTTCTAAGAAATAGCCCTATGCATCTTCCTGGATATAGAGGGGGCTTTCAGAAACACATCCTTCAATTCCATGGTAAGGGCAGCACAGGTGCATGACCTAGGGACCACTATATGTAGGTGGCCGTGTTTAGTGGAAGGAAGGTAGAGGCTACCATGATGAATGAAAAAATGGTAATTAACACCACTAGAGGTTGCCCACAAGGAGGCGTTTTGTCCCCCTTGTTGTGGAATCTAGCGGTGGACGAAGGCAATTAAGGAAATAAATTCCAGATACTGCTTCTGCCAAGAATACGCAGACGACCTTGTCATAGTAATACTTGGCAAATTTACTGGCACAGTTATAAATATGGCACAAGGAGGATTGGACAAAAATAATGTGTATGAAATCTTATGGGACTTAACTGCTAAGGTCATCAGTCCCTAAGCTTACACACTACTTAACCTAAATTACCCTAAGGACAAACACACACACTCATGCCCGAGGGAGGACTCGAACTTCCGCCGGGATCAGCCGCACAGTCCATGACTGCAGCGCCTGAGACCGCTCGGCTAATCCCGCGCGGCGAGGATTGGACATTGTGCAAGACTGGTGCATTAAACAGGATCTGAGGGTTAATCCTAAGAAGACTGTTGTGGTGCCATGTACGAAGAGGCATATCCAACATTCAAGTTGGAATCTAAAGCCCTTCAATGAAACTCTACCTGTGAAGGGGATAGTGAAATATCTAGGAGTAACCTTAGATGAGAAACTAACATGGACCCCTCACATTAAGAGCATCTGCTCCAAGCCGAAAAGTACTCTAGTGAGTACCAGAAGGGCTCGTGGTAAACACTGCAGCCTAAGCCTCAGAGGTATTCACTGGATATACACCACGGTGGTTAGACCTAGGATTTCCTTCGGGGCCATAGTGTGGTGGAAGAAGGTAGAACAGCGGGTTCCAGCTAAGGAACTTACTAAGATGCAGAGACTGGCCTGCTTAGCCATTACAGGCGAAATTAGCAGCACACCAACTGCTGGGATGGAAGCGATGCTTGACATGCCTCCACTACACCTTTGGGTCAAGACGGTGGCAGCAGCTGGGGCATACAGACTTAAAACTGGAAAAAAAACTGGGTCTCATCGGGATATCCAGAATCACACACCAACATAGTGAGTGAGGTAAATATAAGAATGGCTGGGTAAATGCCTGACGACTATATAATAACTCCCAACTGCTTCAACAAGCCTTACAATCTAATAATTGGAAGCAGGGAGCAGTGGGAAAAAAACAGTTCGACACCGTATGGGGGACATTGTATGATTCGCCGATGGGTCGAAATCAGACAAAGGGGTTGGGGAAGGGGTGTTCAGCCAAGAATGGAGGGCATCATCTCTCTAGGAAAACTGGCCTCTGTATTCCAAGCTGGCATCTTCTGCAACGAAATCTAAGATCGTTGCAGAGTGTCACAGGGCTCTGTTGGAGCTAGGGGGAAGCAATAGGGTAAACCTAGTGTGGGTCTCTGGCCACTCAGTGATCTGTGGCAATGAACAAGCCGACAGATTGGCCAGGATGAGGGCAACAACTCCATTTATTGGACCAGAACCTGTCCTGACAATCACAAAGGCTATGATCAAACTAGAACTACGGAACTGGCTTAGAGAACAGCACGTAGAATATTGGACCAAGGTCCATAAACAGAAACATGGTAAGGTAATGATGCCCATGCCATGCTTTAAAAGAAGCTCTGTAATCCTGGAATTGAACAGGAAAAAGATCAAACTCATGACTGGACTGATGACCATCCATGGGGATTTCAAAAAACACCTTCACATAATGGGTACAACGGAAGAAGACCCTAAATGTAGGATCTGTGATGATTTTGAAGAAACCGCATCACAACTAATCTTCGAATGCATGGCGTTGGAGAGCAAAAGATAGAGAATCTTCGGGACAACTAGACCTAAAGAAATTTTGTCTAACAAAAAACTGGTAACGGGACTCCTTGCACTACTTAAGGGCATTGGTTGTCTTTACTAGATATACAGGGAGCGATACCGCACAATAAATTCGGTTTCGGTGCGGGCAGTGGCGGGTTAGACCTAAGCTATTTTAGCTTCCCTGCCAAAATCAAATCAAATCACCTCCCGCCTAACTGTCATAGTACTTGCAGTGGATCCTGATGCAGTTTGGAATTCCTGTGTGGTGGCAAAAATAAATGTCTGCTGATTACACATTACGACCTTCTTCAGCTTTCGGCGGTTTCTGTCAGTCAACAGACGAGTTCGACCTGTCTGCTTTTGTGCTGTACGTGTCCCTTCACGTTTCCACTTCGCTATCACATCGGAAATGTTGACCTAGGGACGTTTAGGAGTGTGAAAATCTCGCGTACAGACGTATGAGACAAGTGACACCTAATCACCTGACCACGTTCGAAGTCCGTGAGTTCCGCGGAGCGCCCAGTTCTACTCTCTCACGATGTCTAATGACTACTGAGGTCGCTGGTATGGAGTATATGGTAGTAGGTGGTAGCACAATGCGCCTAATATGAAAAACGTATTTTTTGGGGGGCGTCGAGATGATTTTGATCACATAGTGTATATTATTATTATCATTACAAGTATTCATTCTTTTCTATAAAAGCCCACTGCACACCAAAACCTGACGTAGTCCGTATCATGGTCAGGTGAGTGAAGCATCAAGAGTTTGTCGTAAGCGACTGGTCCTGTGATGGTGCAGAAGAAGAGCAGAAGAAGATGATGATGAAGAAGAAGAAGAAAGGAGTATTTCTACCCGATAACATAGGAGCGATAATTGCAGGCCCATCTAACTGTGCCAAGAAAATTGTTCTCGTGTTACCACTAACACACCTGGATGGAGTTCGCTTTGAGCATGGATGTGTAGTTTCAAAAACGCTGTTGTACCTACTACTGCAAAAGATACTGCAGGGTGTCGATTGTGTAACATTCGCGAGGTTCAGTCAAAGCAGTCAAATTGTCCCCCACCAGAAAAAGTAAAGCCAAACACAGTGTTCGTATTTGATGATCAAATTCTACGATATTTCTGTTTTGGTCGTCATATGGGTATTAAAGTATTTTATTTGAGTCAGATATATTCCAGAATCCCGAAACAGTTGATGAGGGATAATGCAAATCTCATTATAGCTTTCAGAGAAGACAATTTGAACCTAATACACATTTTCCAGGCACATATAGGAATCGACATGTCATTCAACGATTTTTTTAAGATATGTGCAGATTACTGGAGTCACACACAGTATGGGTTTCTTGTTATTGATAAGTCAAGGAAACCGAATGCCTGCAGGTACAGACGGAACTACCGGGAGTTTCTGTCTATATACCTATGAAAAAAGTGATGAGTATGTCAGTATACATCACACCACGCACAAATTCGCACGTATATCAGGCATCCAGCCCGAGAGGATACATGTGCATAGACATAGAATGCGTTCGTACAGAGGTGGAAAATTTCACTCTAGAACATAAAATTAAGGAGCTACAGACGTATAGCCAGACACTCCTGAGACTGATCAATGAATTAGATGCTAGGATTAAGGAAATAGAGAATTCTGAGAAAGAAAGTAGACGACTTAGCTGTAAACGTTGATGGAATTGAAAAGAAAGTACATGACCTGACTGTGAAGGCTGAGCGAAACGTATGCAGGGTGTTACAAAAAGGTACGGCCAAACTTTCAGAAAACATTCCTCACCCACAAAGAAAGAAAATACGTATATTACGTGGACATGTGTCCGGAAACACTTAATTTCCATGTTAGAGCTCATTTTATTACTTCTCTTCAAATCACATTAATCATGGAATGGAAACACACAGCAACAGAACGTACCAGCGTGACTTCAAACACTTTGTTACAGGAAATGTTCAAAATGTCCTCCGTTAGCGAGGATACATGCATCCACCCTCCGTCGCATGGAATCCCTGATGCGCTGATGCAGCCCTGGAGAATGGCGTATTGTATCACAGCCGTCCATAATACGAGCACGAAGAGTCTCTACATTTGGTACCGGGGTTGCGTAGACAAGAGCTTTCAAATGCCCCCATAAATGAAAGTCAAGAGGGTTGAGGTCAGGAGAGGGTGGAGGCCATGTAATTGGTCCGCCTCTACCAATCCATCGGTCACCGAATCTGTTGTTGAGAGATGTACGAACACTTCGACTGAAATGTGCAGGAGTTCCATCGTGCATGAACCACATGTTGTGTCGTACTTGTAAAGGCACATGTTCTAGCAGCACAGGAAGAGTATCCCGTATGAAATCATGATAACGTGCTCCATTGAGCGTAGGTGGAAGAACATGGGGCCCAATCAAGACATCACCAACAATGCCTGCCCAAACGTTCACAGAAAATCTGTGTTGATGACGTGATTACACAATTGCGTGCGGATTCTCGTCAGCCCACACATGTTGACTG
This sequence comes from Schistocerca serialis cubense, assembly GCF_023864345.2. Taxonomy (NCBI): domain Eukaryota; kingdom Metazoa; phylum Arthropoda; class Insecta; order Orthoptera; family Acrididae; genus Schistocerca; species Schistocerca serialis. Next base: position 831,830,531 of record NC_064640.1, read on the forward strand.
TGAAAATTTACAATTTTATCACGTTGGAATGAAGCCTCATCCGTAAAGATAACATTTGCACTGAAATGAGGATTGACACATTGTTGGATGAACCATTCGCAGAAGTGTACCCGTGGAAGCCAATCAGCTGCTGATAGTGCCTGCACACGCTGTACATGCTACGGAAACAACTGGTTCTCCCGTAGCACTCTCCATACAGTGACGTGGTCAACGTTACCTTGTACAGCAGCAACTTCTCTGACGCTGACATTAGGGTTATCGTCAACTGCACGAAGAATTGCCTCGTCCATTACAGGTGTCCTCGTCGTTCTAGGTCTTCCCCAGTCGCGAGCCATAGGCTGGGATGTTCCGTGCTCCCTAAGACGCCGATCAATTGCTTCGAATGTCTTCCTGTCGTGACATCTTCGTTCTGGAAATCTGTCTCGATACAACCGTACCGCGCCACGGCTGTTGCCCCGTGCTAATCCATACATCAAATGGGCATTTGCCAACTCCGCATTTGTAAACATTGCACTGACTGCAAAACCACGTTCGTGATGAACACTAACCTGTTGATGCTACGTACTGATGTTCTTGATGCTAGTACTGTAGAGCAATGAGTCGCATGTCAACACAAGTACAGCACATACTGACGAAACTAAAATGAGCTCTAACATGGAAATTAAGCGTTTCCGGACACATGTCCACATAACAGCTTTTCTTTATTTGTGTGTGAGGAATGTTTCCTGAAAGTTTGGCCGTACCTTTTTGTAACACCCTGTTTAAGGTGCAACGTGTGTATCACCCCGCTTAGTATACAGCAAGACGTCAACTAAGCATAGGGTCATAACTGAACGAAAGGCCGTTCGAGAGAATTTACCTGAGGTTAGGACATTTGTATCGAGAGCATACACTGAGAGAAACGTTTAAACCAGTTACTGAATCTCTCGATTAACTCTCTGCGAAATTACACAACAACGACGATGATGCTATTGCCGCTTTCACTAACCGTCACAGCAACGCTAGGATAGTCAAACCATTCGGTGTCAGTGGTGAAAAAACATACGTGTTGGGCAAGCAGCCTATAACTGTAAATGGAAAAACAGTACAGATAGGGGATAGGGCCTTGCTGTGCTGGTACTGCGAACGGCTGAAAGCAAGGGGAAACTACAGCCGTAATTTTTCCCGAGGGCATGCAGCTTTACTGTATGATTACATGATGATGGCGTCCTCTTGGGTAAAATATTCCGGAGGTAAAATAGTCCCCCATTCGGATCTCCGGGCGGGGACTACTCAAGAGGATGTCGTTATCAGGAGAAAGAAAACTGGTGTTCTACGGATCGGAGCGTGGAATGTCAGATCCCTTAATCGGGCAGGTAGGTTAGAAAATTTAAAAAGGGAAATGGATAGGTTGAAGTTAGATATAGTGGGAATTAGTGAAGTTCGGTGGCAGGAGGAACAAGACTTCTGGTCAGGTGACTACAGGGTTATAAACACAAAATCAAATAGGGGGAATGCAGGAGTAGGTTTAATAATGAATAGGAAAATAGGAATGCGGGTAAGCTACTACAAACAGCATAGTGAACGCATTATTGTGGCCAAGATAGATACGAAGCCCACACCTACTACAGTAGTACAAGTTTATATGCCAACTAGCTCTGCAGATGACGAAGAAATTGAAGAAATGTATGATGAAATAAAAGAAATTATTCAGATTGTGAAGGGAGACGAAAATTTAATAGTCATGGGTGACTGGAATTCGAGTGTAGGAAAAGGGAGAGAAGGAAACATAGTAGGTGAATATGGATTGGGGGACAGAAATGAAAGAGGAAGCCGCCTGGTAGAATTTTGCACAGAGCACAACATAATCATAACTAACACTTGGTTTAAGAATCATGAAAGAAGGTTGTATACATGGAAGAACCCTGGAGATACTAAAAGGTATCAGATAGATTATATAATGGTAAGACAGAGATTTAGGAACCAGGTTTTAAATTGTAAGACATTTCCAGGGGCAGATGTGGACTCTGACCACAATCTATTGGTTATGACCTGTAGATTAAAACTGAAGAAACTGCAAAAAGGTGGGAATTTAAGGAGATGGGACCTGGATAAACTAAAAGAACCAGAGGTTGTACAGAGATTCAGGGAGAGCATAAGGGAGCAATTGACAGGAATGGGGGAAATAAATACAGTAGAAGAAGAATGGGTAGCTTTGAGGGATGAAGTAGTGAAGGCAGCAGAGGATCAAGTAGGTAAAAAGACGAGGGCTAGTAGAAATCCTTGGGTAACAGAAGAAATATTGAATTTAATTGATGAAAGGAGAAAATATAAAAATGCAGTAAGTGAAACAGGCAAAAAGGAATACAAACGTCTCAAAAATGAGATCGACAGGAAGTGCAAAATGGCTAAGCAGGGATGGCTAGAGGACAAATGTAAGGATGTAGAGGCCTATCTCATTAGGGGTAAGATAGATACCGCCTACAGGAAAATTAAAGAGACCTTCGGAGATAAGAGAACGACTTGTATGAATATCAAGAGCTCAGATGGAAACCCAGTGCTAAGCAAAGAAGGGAAAGCAGAAAGGTGGAAGGAGTATATAGAGGGTCTATACAAGGGCGATGTACTTGAGGACAATATTATGGAAATGGAAGAGGATGTAGATGAAGATGAAATGGGAGATACGATACTGCGTGAAGAGTTTGACAGAGCACTGAAAGACCTGAGTCGAAACAAGGCCCCCGGAGTAGACAATATTCCATTGGAACTACTGACGGCCGTGGGAGAGCCAGTCCTGACAAAACTCTACCATCTGGTGAGCAAGATGTATGAAACAGGCGAAATACCCTCAGACTTCAAGAAGAATATAATAATTCCAATCCCAAAGAAAGCAGGTGTTGACAGATGTGAAAATTACCGAACTATCAGCTTAATAAGTCACAGCTGCAAAATACTAACACGAATTCTTTACAGACGAATGGAAAAACTAGTAGAAGCCAACCTCGGGGAAGATCAGTTTGGATTCCGTAGAAACACTGGAACACGTGAGGCAATACTGACCTTACGACTTATCTTAGAAGAAAGATTAAGGAAAGGCAAACCTACGTTTCTAGCATTTGTAGACTTAGAGAAAGCTTTTGACAATGTTGACTGGAATACTCTCTTTCAAATTCTAAAGGTGGCAGGGGTAAAAAACAGGGAGCGAAAGGCTATTTACAATTTGTACAGAAACCAGATGGCAGTTATAAGAGTCGAGGGACATGAAAGGGAAGCAGTGGTTGGGAAGGGAGTAAGACAGGGTTGTAGCCTCTCCCCGATGTTGTTCAATCTGTATATTGAGCAAGCAGTAAAGGAAACAAAAGAAAAATTCGGAGTAGGTATTAAAATTCATGGAGAAGAAATAAAAACTTTGAGGTTCGCCGATGACATTGTAATTCTGTCAGAGACAGCAAAGGACTTGGAAGAGCAGTTGAATGGAATGGACAGTGTCTTGAAAGGAGGATATAAGATGAACATCAACAAAAGCAAAACAAGGATAATGGAATGTAGTCTAATTAAGTCGGGTGATGCTGAGGGAATTAGATTAGGAAATGAGGCACTTAAAGTAGTAAAGGAGTTTTGCTATTTGGGGAGCAAAATAACTGATGATGGTCGAAGTAGAGAGGATATAAAATGTAGACTGGCAATGGCAAGGAAAGCGTTTCTGAAGAAGAGAAATTTGTTAACATCCAGTATTGATTTAAGTGTCAGGAAGTCATTTCTGAAAGTATTCGTATGGAGTGTAGCCATGTATGGAAGTGAAACATGGACGATAAATAGTTTAGACAAGAAGAGAATAGAAGCTTTCGAAATGTGGTGCTACAGAAGAATGCTGAAGATTAGATGGGTAGATCATGTAACTAATGAGGAAGTATTGAATAGGATTGGGGAGAAGAGAAGTTTGTGGCACAACTTGACCAGAAGAAGGGATCGGTTGGTAGGGCATGTTCTGAGGCATCAAGGGATCACCAATTTAGTATTGGAGGGCAGCGTGGAGGGTAAAAATCGTAGAGGGAGACCACGAGATGAATACACTAAGCAGATTCAGAAGGATGTAGGTTGCAGTAGGTACTGGGAGATGAAAAAGCTTGCACAGGATAGAGTAGCATGGAGAGCTGCATCAAACCAGTCTCACGACTGAAGACCACAACAACAACAACAGGGGATAGGGAATTTCAAAGATCACCAGGTGTACTGAACCTCATTTTCCTAAAGCCCTCAAAAACAGTAAAATTTTCATCCAAAGATCTGTAAATGTATGGTGAAATACTTCGGTTGACCAGTGAACACAGGAAAGTAGGAAACCAATGCAGTGCGAAATACAGAGTCATTATAAAATCATTATTATCAGGTGGTCGGTATAGCAGTGGTGATGGTATTTACATTCAGGATGACAGAGTGAGCAAACAGTCTCCTCAGTATATGTACTACGGCTACCCCAATAAGATAATAGATCGCCTACGACTGCTCATGCCAGCCGCGCGGGATTAGCCGAGCGGTCTTAGGCGCTGCAGTCATGGACTACGCGGCTGGTCCCGGTGGAGGTTCGAGTCCTCCTTCGGGCATGGGTGTGCGTGTTTGTCCTTAGGATAATTTAGGTTAAGTTGTGTGTAAGCTTCGGGACTGATGACCTTAGCAGTTAAGTCCCATAAGATTTCACACACATTTCAACATGTTTTTTTTCTTTTGCTCATGCCATCAGTTGCTGCGGGAAATACAGCTCATTCGAATGAGGTTGTCTCAGTAATTTCAGAGCTTAGAGAGAGAGGTATAATCGAATAAGTAAGGAGACAGTAGTTCGAGAACTGCACAAACCAGCGTACTAAACATACCCTCGTAGGCATGTTATGATTAAAGGTTTGGACGACTTATGGCAGGCTGATCTTGCAGATATGAGGGAATACTCACATGGGAATAATGGGTTCAAATATATTTTAATGGTTATTGATTCATACTTTAACTAGCCTGGCATTACCTGTTAAAACAAAACGGGGGGAAATGTCGCGGATGTGCTTAAGATTTTGTTAGAGGAAGGGACGAATCGATGTCCTGACAACCTCCACACCGATCACGGCGAAGAGTTTTTCAGTATGTATTTCAAGACCGTGATGCATCTGTATGGAATAAATCGCTACTCAACATTCACCCACCTCAAGGCGAGTATCATGGAACATCTGAACAGAAAATAAACGGTCAGATGTGGATGCGTTTTTGTCTTAGCGGCTCATACAAATGGACAGACATCCTCCCAGAAATAATTGCTCAGTATAATGTAACCAAACATAGCACGATAAAAATGAGACCAATAGATTTTCGTGAGAATGGACTCATGATTACGGTGTACAGTCGTATTAAAATGCTGGATCCACGTCAAAAGAAATTTAATGAAGGCATCTCAAAACAAAGTGGAACCATTAGCGACCTTGAACGTGCAGACTGCAGACCCAAAAGCCGTGGCGACGAGCCTCAACCAGTCAGTTGATCGCAGCAGCCCCATATTGTCAAAGAAGACTGGATGGGTGTAAGGTGTTAAAACAAAGTACACAAAGTGAAGCTAGGCATTTCGCAACAGAACAGCTATGTGATAACACTTGTAAACTACGAGTTCCTTAAATCAGTGGACCTGCAGCCACACAATCCACGTCTTTCGATATAACTAGCCCAGTGAAATATGACGAGCGGCCGGCCGATGTGGCCGAGCGATTCTAGGCGCTTCAGTCTGGAACCGCACGACCGCTACGGTCGCAGATTCGAATCCTGCCTCGGGCGTGGATGTGTGTGATGTCCTTAGGTTAGTTAGGTTTAAGTAGTTCTAAGTTCTAGGGGACTGATAACCTCGGAAGTTAAGTCCTATAGTGCTCAGAGCCATTTTTTATGACGAGCATGTTATAAACCAGGAATACTCTTCGCATATACCTTCTGCATCTGTAACCTGATAATCAAGGGAAGGCAGGATTCGGTTATGATTGTGGACGGAGCGTTAATCAGTTACTATTGGTTGCCTTTTACAGTTACACACATTTATTTTTTCAAAACAGTAATTCCAGAGTCAACAATAAATCAAAAAAATACCTCACGTTGTTAATAAAGGAATAAACAACTGTGTAAGTAATGGTGATTTCAGTGCGTTACAATTTAGCAAATCACCATAAAATACAGATACAAATAATGTTTGAAAAAGAAAAAAACAAGCCACAGTGATCACGGCTGAAGGGCTTGCAAGCCAAGAATGGCAATAAATTAAGAATGTGTAAGGACTCGCTGCAATTAACAACTTACAGGTACGGTATTGAAATATTAAAAGGTAAGTGGCCACAAACACAGCAGAAAGTATCAGACGCCAGGAATGGCAGTAAATAAGGTTTTAAGGTTTACTGCTAAAATACAAATACTAAATTATTTTTTCATAGCAAATGACCACAATCACGGCTGAAGACCTTACACGCCAGGAACGGCAATTATATAAAAAATATAGAAACCTGCTGTAAAACAGCAAATACAAGCAAAGGTTAATTAAAAGAAACAAGCAACTGACCACCAAACGGGTGAAATAAGATGATGGTAATCGTTGTAACAAAACCCTTACACTGCTAGATTTATTCCAGAAGGTGATCAGAACTATTAACTAGACATACATAAACTTTAATGTAGGCATTATAAGGTATGGTAATAAATAATAGAATAATAAAACACAAGGACCAGTCACAAACGGTGCTCCAGGAATCGACTTCTGGGAAGGTCCGGCAACAAACACTTTCGCGAGCGATGAGATAGGCAGCGAAGAGTTGCATTCACTTGACAAGATGGTAACTCAAACTAGTGGCAATCTAACGAATGACTAATGACAATCTAGCCGAAGCTACTTGACGTCCAATAAACCAAATGCAAGAATGGAACAACACACCGGAACCGGCGGACTGCACTACGCCCCCAGAATACTGAGAAGGAATCACTACCACCAGAGTAGAAGAATCACAAACGGCCTACAATCAAGAAAGCTGTCAAAACTACACGCCTTACCGGACAGCAGCGGTAAGGCGAGGAAACGTACACAACTGTTACATACACTAACCCCCAGGGCAGGTTACTGGGGCGTTAGTGGCCACCAGGCAGGAAAGATACCGCTGGTTGAACTTAACAAATTATAACAAACTGAACGCAGTAAATAGTAATAAGCAGTCGCGGAAAGCTAATCAGATCCACTTTCCCCAAGCACTCCACTCGCTGCTCTTCGCCTCAGCGACACTACGAGCAGCAACACGAACCCAAGTCACTGGAGAATCGCGAGATGTCACCATGGGGGAGGTTTCTCTACTTGAACAGAAATTAACTCATCTTAAAGCCTGCAGGATCCGGTTTACGACAAAGTCGTGCACCCTCATGACCACAGCCCTTCCATCCGGCAGTCCCTGCAGGCCGCCAGCGGTCCCAGTGTGTTCTGGCACTGCGTCGACCTGGCTCCTCCTGAGTCCCCACCTGAACTGCCATACTCACTCGACAAGGACAAAGATAGGGCAACAGTTACTACATATCGATAACCGCCGCCGCTGCCACTAGAGGACAGGTAATGCTTGTGAAACGAGTGGCGCCAGTCAAGACGAGAAGAAGACAAACATCCGTAACCATGCCAACTAAAGGATACGGTGTGGCCTCCAAAAGAGGGCGGAAATGTACAAACAGCACCAACGCGAGCCGCAGCACGGCTCAGCATCTGTCACATTTAACAAGAACGATGAAATTAGGATAGTCATCCAACACCACGACGCTTTAACCCTCCCATGCAAGGGTTTCCTATATCTTGATGGATCATTTACGGAAAGGGATCTTCGCTTCTTCCTCGGATTTGAACGATTTATAAAATTGTGTATGGTTCATTGACGAGCCAGCGAGGAGAACACTAGAAGAGTACAAGAGAATTGTTGCACGTCTAGCTTTAAACTTGCTTATGGGGTACTCTGAGGACATGCGACGAGTTGTTCTTAATGATAAACAAGAGCTTATTCTGGTATGGTGGGCAACGGATAAAAACTCAGAGGAGAACGAGATCACCATCAATAAAATAATATGGAAAATGCCACACATCACAGTACCAGATGTACAGCGTTTGAAGCTTTTAAAAGTTCTACATGACAGTGTATTTCTACTGCTATCTTTCCATTCATGGGAGGTTTTCGAGTCCCCAGTGCTACCGACTGCAAGCGGACAAACGTGGTCTATTCAAACCTCCTCTCAGCTGGAGACACCCAAGTTCATCGTATTTGCGTTTCAGACCAACATAAGAGGGAATATTGATAACTGCAGGTTAACTAATGCCAGAGTCTACCGGAACCCTGAATTGTACCTGTATGATAATTTGTACCTGCCGTGGAATGAAAATATATACAGTCTAGCATACGACATGTATGCGAGGTTCGGTGCTTCATACTATGAAGAGGAGGGACATCTACCCAGTCCACGGAAATTCAAGGAGCTGGCGCCAATAATTGTAACAGTTTGCTCAAAACAGAATGATATTATTAAATCTGAACCTGTAGTTGTACGAACTGAATCTGAATCTTATGCGAATTTCCCGGAACACATTGCAGCGTATGCTCTACTTCTACATGTACATGTGACCAACCACTGCCCGGTCACCGGTGTTGTGCAACGAGCTATATGAATGAACAGATGCTGCGCCATACTCAGAGTATTCCACAATGTTGTCTCAAGGTTTTAACATCACTGCAGACGCTCGGGGTTTCTATGATGATGAGCGTAGACAGTTCATACTTAAAGATGTTGCATTCGTAGTACACAGTAGACGCCAGAGTAATAGAGAAAGTGTCAGCAAACATTGCATCACCGAGGTCTTTCAAAGATGTGAAGTGCGCTAAAACACAGAAGAGTGCAAAGTAGTTAACACATTTCTGCCATGGAACTCACTCGGATATTTCTGGTATACCGTATAAAGATATAGTGACGTCGCTTCGATTATTCCACCACACAGATACCATCATCTATGTGGTTGGGAAGGAGGAGACTTCATGGATGCTACGAATCTTCAAGGTTGCTGCTATTCAGTACCTGGAATTCTATGAATGTCCTGCTTTTCCATCGACTTAAGAAGATGTGCGAAAATAGTGTTGCTGTGTCTGCTTATGAAACTATAGAACTTTTAAGTTGAATGAGAAACAAATTAATTTATTTAACCTCACAACCTGTGTGTATTTTTTTACCACCCTGTTCCCCCTTTGATAGTATACAGTTCTACTCAGATAATATTCTGTGGTTTCCTTCAAGCACAGGAAATATAATTTTAGATATGCTTGCTATATGTCTGTGGAAGCAGACATGGTCACGTGCCTCCTGGTCCCATTAGCCAATTCGTGCTGCACGATAGGCATAATCCCATGCAACAATTCTATATATTTTGTCATGAGGCATCTTGAACCTCACCTCCTTAATAGCACTCATCTCCTGAAAAACTAATGTCATTTGCGTCATGCACATCCTTTTCATATACACAATGCAATAGGGGAAAGATTTTTTTGTAAACAACAACAAAGATGTATGGTAATGAAAATTTTCATTTATTCAATTCACACAGATACAATTTGATTTTTGAGATACAGTTCAGTTTTTGAGGTACAGTTCAGTTCTGGAGCTACAGTTCAGTTCTTGAGATACAATTTAACTCTGATATTTCAATGCAGAGATACTTTTAACTTACACACCATAACTGTAACGCTGGTTGAGAATATTTTTTGCATACGTTGAACCACATATATAGGGTGGTCTATTAATAGTGATCTGGCCAAATATCTCACGAAATTAGCATCAAACGAAGAAATAAGAAGAACAAGTCTGTTCGAGCATGACAGGGGAGAACAGATGGCGCTAAGGATGGCCCACTAGATGGCACTGCCATAGGCCACATTGATAGAAACTGCATTTTTTTAAAAAATAGGTGCCCCCATTTTATTACATATTCGTATAGTACGTAAATAAATATGAATGGTTTGGAACATCTGTTTCGCTTTGTGATGGATGGCGCTGTAATATTCCAACACTTATGATAAGCCTCACCCATTTAGATGAACAGTTGGTAACAATGTGTTTTTTTTTTCTAAATTAAAACACAAAAATTAGTTACGTCTAGACTTAATTTCTGTTGTTACAATGTGATACGTTTACTTTCGTGACCTTATCTTAAATTATGGGAGCTCATGCCGTTACTGAGTGAGCAACCGTAATAACCTCATTAATGTAATAAATACTCAAAATGATGTCTTTCAACTTCAATGCTTTTGGCAATACGCGTAACAAAATGCCTCGCAACCGCTAGTAGATCCCCTTCAGTAATTGTCGCACATGCATTGACAATGCACTGACGCACGTTTTCAGGCGTTGTCGGTGGATCACGATAACAATATCTTTCAGCTTTCCCCAAAGAAAGAAGTCCGAGAGATGTAAGGTCCCTTGAACGTGCAGGCCATGGTGTGGTGCTTCTACGACCAATCCACCTGTCATTAAATAATTCTATTTAATACCGCTTCAACAAAACGCGTGTTATGTGGCGGACATCCATCATGTTGAAAGTACATCGCCATTCTGTCATGAACTGAAACATCTTGTAGAAGAATCGGTAAGACTTTGATTAAGAAATCGGCATACATTGCACATTTTAGAGTTCCATCGATGAAATAAAGGCCAGTTAGATGTCCTCCCACAATTCCACACCATACATTAACACGCCAGGGTCGCCGATGATCAACTTGCCGCAGCCATCGTGGATTTTCCGTTGCCCAACCGTGCATATTATGCCGGTTTACGTTACCTCTGTTTGTGAATGACGCTTCGTCACTAAACAGAACTCTTGAAGAAAAAAAAAAAAGTGGATTTTCCGTTGCCCAATAGTGCATATTATGCCGGTTTACGTTACCTCTGTTTGTGAATGATGCTTCGTCGCTAAACAGAACCCTTGAAAAAAACCTGTTATCGTCTCATAATTCATTTTGTGCCTAGTGGCAAAAGATTACACGATGTTCAAAATCATCGGCATGCAATTCATGGTGCATAGAAATATGATAAGGGTGAAATGTATGATGATGTAGAATTCTCAAAACCGACGTTTTTGAAATTCCCGCTTAATTTTTCTGGTACTGATGTGGGGATTAGCCTCAACTGCAGCTAATACACTTATTTGGGCATCTTCATTTGTTGCAGTTCTTGGTTGCGTCTTCTTCTTTGGCTGAACATTTCCGGTTTCTTTAAATACATTAACCATCCGACGAAAGATAAGGACATTTGGATGCTGTCTGTCAGGATAACGATTAACGCACATAGCACAAGGTTGGTGGGCATTGTGATCACAATAGCCATAAATAAATACCGTATCTACCTATTCTGCGAATGTTAAACGTTAGATTTTAAGAAAATTATGTCTTCCGCTTAATTCTTATGGCTGGACAAGCGTCTTTTTTTTCCTTTATTGATTTTCAATTCCCCCCGAAGGGGGCGGGCTGGCAGCAGCTTAGTACGCTGCTCAACAGCCTACAGACTTTTTTTTTTAAACGGAAGAAGAAAAGAAACAAGAAAAACAGGCGATAAAACGGTGACGTAAAGTGTAAAATGGCGGAAAAGTTAAAACAGAAAGCAAAAGGGGTTGGCAATGTTAATAAAAGACACAGGAATCAGACAAGTAACATAGAACACACACAATTAAGAAACATGGCGACAGTCTGGTTTCTGTTCACAAGAGATAAAAAGCACACCCAGCGACAGTATGATGGCCGTTTGCAACACTTCCCAAAAAACACAACTCGGAACACTCACTGTAAAACACTCACTGTAAAGCACTGCACGAAAATGGCGGCACAAAGATAACACTAACGAGCCAAAGGCAGATGGGGGGGGGGGGCGGGGTGGACCTGGAAGAGGGGGAAGAACAAGTGGGGAGGAAGGAAAAAAAACGAAAAGGGGGGGAATCAAGGAGGGAGAGGACTAATAAAGGGGGAGAGGGGCAGGGCAGATGCGAGAGGGAATGAGAGGAGGCAGAGGAGGGAAATGCAAAAGGACTCAGGGGAGAGAAGGGGGCAGAGATAGGGAGGTGGGGAAAAAAGAGGATGGAAGGGGGGGGGGGAAGGGAGCCCAGGAAAAGGACAGAGGAAAGGAGCGGGAGTAAGGATCAGAGTTGATAGGAAGGATAAATGGAGGGAGAGAGGGCATCATCCGGGAGGGGGAGTTGATGGAAGCCACCTTGGGAAAGGAGATGAAAGGTATAGAGATGGAGGGTAGGGGGGACACAACAGTGAAGACGTGGCAGGGGATGGGAGAGGAGAGGAGCAACCAGGGGGTGAGGGGGATCAAGGCGGCAGGAGTTGTAGAGGATGTGGATATGTTCGAGGAATAGGAGCAGATGGGGGAAAGGAATGAGATCATAGAGGATCTGCATGGGGGACGGGAGGCGTATACGGAAGGCGAGGCGGAGTGCGTGACGCTCAAGGATCTGGAGGGACTTATAGAATTTGGGGGGGGGGCAGATATCCAGGCAGGACTGGCATAACAGAGGATGGGGCGGATTAAGGATTTGTAGGTGTGGAGGATGGTAGAGGGGTGAAACCTCCATGTCCAGCCAGAGAGGAGTTTGAGGAGTCGGAAGCGGTTGTGGGCTTTGGATTGGATGGAGCAGAGATGAGGGATCCAGGTGAGGTGACGGTCAATGGTGAGGCCAAGGTAGGTGAGGGTGGGGGTGAGGTGGACAGGACGGGCGCAGACAGTAAGGGAGAAATCCAGGAGCCGGAAGGAGCGAGTGGTATGACCTACAATGATTGCCTGGGTCTTGGAAGCATTGATTTTCAGGAGCCACTGGTTACACCATGCAGCAAAAAGGTCAAGGTGATTCTGGAGAAGGCGTTGGGACCGTTGGAGGGTAGGAGCGAGGGCGAGGAATGCGGTGTCATCAGCATATTGCAAGAGGTGTACTGGAGGGGGGTTGGGGCATATCTGCCATGTACAGGAGGTAGAGGAGAGGGGAGAGGACAGAGTCCTGGGGCACACCTGCAGATGGCTAGAAGGTGTGGGAATTGGCATTATGGATGGTAACATAGGAGGGGCGGTGGGAGAGGAAGGAGGCCATCAGACAGTTTAAATAGGAGACCGGGATGCTAGTCACAGCCATAGGCCTTTTCGAGGTCAAGGGAGACAAAAATGGCGGAGCGACGGGAGTTAAGCTGGAGGGAGAGGAGATGAGTGAGGCGGAGGAGTTGGTCATCAGCAGAGAAGGAAGGTCAAAAGCCACATTGGGTGTTGGGGAGGAGGTGGTTTTGGCGGAGGTGGTGATGGATGCGCCGGGAAAGGATGGATTCCAAGAGCTTGCTGAACACCGATGTGAGACAGATAGGACGATAGGAAGAGGCATCAGATGGAAGCTTGTTGGGTTTGGAGAACATCAGGATACAGGAGGTTTTCTACAGGTTGGGATAGAAGCCAGTGGCAAGGATGACATTGTAGAGGGTGGCAAGGACTGAAAGGAAGGAGGGAGGACAGTGTTTGAGGTGGCGGTAGGTAATACAGTCGTGGCCGGGAGCAGTGTTGCGTTTAGTGTGGAGTGTGAGGCTGATGTCCTGTGTAGTGATGGGAGTGTTAAGTTCAGATGGTGGTGTGTGGCCCAAGTACTGGAAGCTAGGAGCAAGGGGAGGAACAGAGGTATTCGTACAGTCCATGATGTCAGGGAATAATCAAAGTGGGGATCATCTGGGATGGAGAAAACATTGGAGAGGTGAGAGGCAAAGTGGTTGGCCTTACTGAGGTTGTCAGGAGAGGGACAGTCATTAAGGAGGAGAGGGTACTGGGGGTTGGGCGGTTCCCAGTAAGGCGGTGGAAAGCAGACCAATACTTGGAAGAGTTTATGGGGAGCCTGGTGTTGAGTTGCGTACATGTCTGGCGCCAGGCATGGCGCTTCTCCGCAGTAAGCAGGTTGCGGATGTGTCGTTGTAATTGCTGGTGGCGGGTAAGTGTATCCTGGTCACGAGTGCGGAGAAAAGAGCAGTAGAGGCGGTGGGACTCTCGAAGGAGGAGGATGGCCTGTGGAGGCAGGGTGGGGCGGTGAGGTTGGATGGCTTTGGTGGGGATATGGGTAGCGACGGCGTCAGACAAGGTCTGGTGCAGGAAGGCAGCAGTGTGAGAGATGTCATCAGGAGATAGGAGGGTAAGGTCGTGGCCGTCAACCTGGGTGTGAATGGAGTCCTGGTAGGCATCCCAGTTGGCACGGGAGTAATCATAGACAAGTTTAGGAGGGACGTCGGGGCGAGGAATGTTGGGGGATGGCGACCATTAGAGATAGTGAGGAGAACAGGAGCATGGTCACTGCCAATGAGGTCAAGGACATCTGCGGTGATGCGCCCAAGGAGGTTGGGAGAGGCAAGGACCACATCGGGTGCTGGATTCGGGTCGGGTGTGCTGAGGCAGGGGAACCAGGTCTCCCTGGAGGGTGGTGAGAAACTGATGCCACCGCTAGAGGTCGGCAGGATCACGGCTGTTGATACTGAGGTCGGCAGTAATCACGTAGGTGGAGAAGGTGCAGTCAATATGGGCCAGGAAATCATACGGGATGAGGGTGCGAGGGCGGACATAAATGGTGGCGCAGGTGATGGTAAGGGTGGGGAAGAAGAGGCAGAGGGTGAGATGCTTGGCAGGATTGTTAAGAAGAGGTTGGGGCCGGAGAGGGAGGTGCTTGAGGTGGCCTATAGCAACTCTGCCACGCGCCAGAGGGTACAGGTTATCGGTGCAGTGAAGGGTGTATGGAACCATGGAGATGGAGATACGGGGTTGAAGGAAGGTTTCATTTAGGACGAAGGCATCCATTCGGAGCTGACAGAGGGTGTGGAGGAAGAGGAGTTTGTGGGTGGGCAGGGAGCGAATGTTGTGGTACAGGACATGGTAGGGTTGTTGTACCATGGGAGGGGAGAGTTAGATGAGGGTGGAGAGGGGGTGAAGGTGAAGTGGGCCTGGTTGTGGGAGTTTGTGACATAGGTGGTAAGATGGAAGATGGAACGGGCAGTGAGGGCGATTTGGGAAAGGGTGTGGGAGCGCTGGAAGGGGTGGATGTTTTGGAGCACAATGGTGATGAAGCGGATGATATCCTCTGCAGTAGGTGGAGGGCGGAGCGAGTTGTTGGGGTGGATGGGGTCATCAACAGGACGGACAGGGATGGTGAGCTCAGGGGTGACTGGAGGAGGTTTCGCTTTACACTTCGAGGAGCGGATTTCAATGTCAGGCCGGGAGTTGGGTTCCGCCAACACCTCAGGCCCTGTGATCACGGGGCTAAGCTTCGTGATCACAGCAGTGAAGGTTGGCGGACGTCGGGGAGGTTGAGGCTGATGGGGAGAGGATGGGATGTGGTGGGGGGTGAGGGTTGCACGTTGGTGAAATTGGATACGAGGGATGCAGGAGAGGAGATTGGTGTGGAAGGAAGCATGGGGGGGATTTAATGAGGACCGAGTCCTTGTGAGGAATCAGAAGGGTGATGGGGGCATTGGGGTAGTATTTCCGGATGGCGAGGGTGAGGGAGCGGGCATCAAGGAATTGAGGGTCAGGATTGGAGAGGACAAAGGTGTGGGTGGCAGGCGTGGCGGGGGCAGGGGTCGGGGTAGCGTCCACAGGGGTGGGTGGGTCACGGGGATCGGGGGTTTTCTTGGGGGAGATTTCAGGGGAAGCGTCAACATTCGGGCACTTTGAAGGTTTCATGGTCACTACCGGGTGGAGAAGGGGCTGGGGGACGGGTTGCAGGGGGAGATGGCGGGGGGTAGTACCACCCTGAGCAGCGGATGACGCAGAGGGAGCGGGCGTGGGTGTCACAGAGACTGTGGAACGTCGAGCCGAAATCCGTGCTGGCTTGGAGCCAGTCGGAGGCGATGCAGGGAGCGGCGGAAAGTCAATAGCTGTCGATGGGGCGACAGTGATAGGGGAGGGGGGAGTGGTTACAGCCGAAAGTGGCGCAGGGGTGGGGTGGACAGGGAGAGAAGGAAGGACGGGAAGGGGGGTGGAGGATGAGCTCCATGTGATGGTGGCTGGAGCAGCGGAGGGAGAAGTGAAAATGATAGTGGTGGTGGGTTGGGACATGATGGCGGCGCGCGAGAAGGGCAGCGGCGGCGGCGGCGGCGGCGGGGGCGGCGAGCACCGACAGGCGGCGACCGAACGGCGGCGGCGGCGCGGCGGCAGGCGGCGACGGCGGCGGTGAACAGGCGGCGGTGGCGCGGCGGTAGGCGGCGACGACGGCGGTGGCGACGGCGGCGACCAGGCAGCGGCAGCAGGCAGCGACCGAACGGCGGCGGCGGCGGCGGCGGCGGCGGCGGCGGCGGCGGCGAGGAGGACCGGAAGGCGAGCAGTAGTGACGGCAGGCAGACGACACGGCAAGGAAACGGTGGGGCTCTTCCACGTCGAAGATACACCCTGAGAGCAGCCCAGGCAGTGCGAGTGCTCGATGAAGAAGTGTGGGAATCCAACCCTCGAATGTGCTGGACAAGCGTATTACCTACCATACCTAATTTAAGTAATGATTTTCATCCTGTGCTATCGGGTGCGTTGCTACATTTGTAAGAATATTACAGTGCCATCCATCACAAAGCGAAACAAATGTTCCAAATAAAACATTCATATTTATTTACATACTATACGAACATGTAATAAAAATAGGGGTACCTATTAAAGAATCTATCAGTTTGATCTATGGCAGCGCCATCTAGTGGGCCATCTGTAGCGCCATCTGTTTTCCCTCATCATGCTCGAATAGATTCTTCTTATTTTTTCGTTTGATATTAATCTAATTTCGTGAGATATTTGGCCCAGTCACTATCAATGGACCACCTTATATATATATGTATATATAATGAAGTTCCACTGTTTTATATGTGTACTGTGGAACTTCGATTTTACATTCTCTGAGTTTACGGTTTTCGCGATTCTGCACCATAAATCGTAGCCCTGTGAAAAACCCATAACAACCAGGCCCATTTCACCTTCGCCTGTCTTGACACCCTTGTCTAAATCCCTGTCATGGCACGACAGCACCGTATCCTTTTCAACAACATCTGCTCCTTTCCCACCAACAAGAACCTCTTCCTGCACACACTTGCCACCCACCGCGTGGATGCCTTCCTCCTCAATGAAACCTTCCTCCAACCCCACCACACCGTCCACACTTTGCCTTACCTCCTTCATCGCTCCGATAATCCCCTCCCGATTGCGCGTGGCGGAGTTGCCATTGGTCACCACCGCCAGATCCCAGTTCGGCTTCAACCTCTCCTTCCCGACCCCACCGAACACCTGATCCTTAGTCTCTTCTTCCCCGGCCTTACCGTCACCTGCGCCATCATCTATGTCCGCCCTAACGCCCCTATTCCCTTCGACTTCCTCTTCCACATTGACCGTACCTTCTCCTCGTATGTGATCGCCGCCGACCTCAACATCCATAGTCGTTCCGCCGCCCAGTTACAGCGGTGGCATCGGTTCCTCTCCTGATACTGCGGATGCAGGAAAAGATATGGTACGTTAACGGCATCTATCGTCGCCATGCACACTACCTGGTGGCCTAGCGGGAACGCTGTTTTGTCGCCACCTGCTGGTCTGTCCACGGACTTCTCCGAGGTTCTGAGTTCCCGCGGCGTCAGTCCTGTAGAGGTGGAGCTCGCGGCAATCTAAACAACTTAGAAGTTGTGACGGTTTGCCATTGGCGTCTGATGTCTAGGGTGTCACACCACTCCTTCTACACCCTACTCCTCCGTCCCTTCCCCCCTCCCACGCAGTCCCCACGGGCAAAGAAAGAGAGGTGAAGGTGGACGTCAGAATATTCAGTGATATCGGAATTTTTCGTCCTCGTGCAGGTGGGTGTAGGGCACGGGTCAACTTCCATGAGGGCATCACGATTTAACACCCAACCCTCAATGTCATGCTGATGTTCGTCAGCCAAATGAGGCAATTGTGGGAGAGCCCATTCTGCACTGTGTTTTTGAAATAGAGAGTAGGGTAAGACTGACTGCAGGAGGCATGACAGCCCAATGTGGTCAAACCTGATTTACATGTTTCCTGCACCAGGTATCATCCAGTAATTAAACTTCGAGCATGGTTCAGCCAAGAAGGTGTGTGACGGAAGCTGGAAGCCACTGGGGATAGTCTTGGAAGAAGGTCAACAGCCAGACGGGATCACATTACAAAAAGAGGTGCTGGCGAGTCTGCCAATTGTGTGATGATGCCATCTGAGGATGTACAATGGAGAGCTGTGAACGATACAGATGACTACCTGTAGGGTGGCTTGGTAAGAAGATATAGAAAGGTTAAGAGCATCAACCACTGAATGTGTTTTAAATATTGGAACATACCTCTCATCCAGGCCATCGCAGCTCCAAGGCAAAAATTTGTGCATGGAGTTTTATAGTATGGGGAGTCATCTGGGTGATGAAGGAGAAGCCAGTTCCATTCCAACCGCCACAAGCCACGAGGTTCCCAAAAAAGGACCATGGAGAAGATGTGGCTGACCAGGGAAAATAAAACATAGCTGGGGAAGCGCGCTGGCTCTGACATGTGGAGCTGGATGTGATAGTATTTTTTAGGCCTATGTCCATACCTGATCAGTAGATGGTTTGGTATGACAGCGTCTTCGTAAGTACCATGCCCCAATGACCCTTACGGCATAGGTTGAGGACCTGATGATGCAGTGTGCTAGGCATGATGACTCTTATCTGTCTGTTGTCTCTCTGTAGTATCACGACCCTCTGTGGAGTGGAGAGCTTCTGCCATCAGGTCGCAAAAGCTTGGAGATCTGGTTAATGCCTTCTTATTGGAAGACCAATATGGTGCAACACCACCACCTGCAGCACCAGATCTTCTGCTGTGTGATGCCAAGCAAGTTGAATGTCTAAGGGGAGCTAGGCAACAGCTTCTTCCGCTTTGTAGTCCATGTGGATGCATACTTCAGGGTCTGTGACGAAATCCAGGTTCTGTCCCAGAGGTAGTCACAACAAAATTCAACATTAGCATGTTACATTTTGGACCGATATTTTGTATCGTAAGTGTAGCTGGAAAGGAATAATGCCCATCATTCGAGGTGATGCTCGCTCTTGGTCAGGTCAAGAGTGGAGGACTTGAAAAACGACAGCAGAGGTTTGTGGTCAGTTAGGGGAGTCAAAATCCTGCCATATAAATAATTTTGGAATTTCTTGGTACCTGATACAATGTCCAGGTCTTCTGCTTTGACTTGACTGTAATTTCTTTGAGCCACATTCAGAGCCTTAGACACAAAAGCAATGGAGCGTTCCATTCAATCAATCACATGAGACACCACAACCACTATTCTGTAGTCTGATGCATCGGCGGCCAGAAGGAGAGGTTTTGTGGGCTCATAGGCAGTCAAGCAAGTGGGCCGTAACAGCTCCCACTATAAATCCCTAAAGGCTGTGTCACGGCTAGGCAACCAATTCCAGGGAACGCTTTTGTGGAGTAGTTGATGCAACAGCTCAGCCAGCGCTGCTGCATGTGATATGAACCAGTGATGGTAATTGGGTTGCCCAAGGACAGACTTCAGTTGAGATCTCTCTTTAGGTACTGGCAGTTCTTGAATGGCCACCAAATATTGCGGAGTTATGCAAAGCCTGGAGGCACTGAAGATGTGTTCAAGGTATTCCTCTTGCACAGAAACTCACAATTATCCATATTGCATTTTAAGTTCACTCAGTCAAAGACGGAGAACAACATACCTAGGATTTTGGGGAGGTCTGCGGCATTTTTACTGGCCACCAGAATGTTATCAAGATAGTTTGCCTTTCCAGGAATGTCCCAATTCAAATGTTCAAAGAATCCCTGTAAGATGGTAAGCGCACTAGCGTTTCCAAGTGGCAGTATGTTGTACTGGTAAAGTCAAAGGCGGTATTAATGAGTAACACTACAAGGGATTTCTGCATCCGGTGGAAACTGAAAACAGGCATCGCAAAGGTCAGTTTTTGCAAAGACCTTTCCCCCAGCTAGCTTCGCCTTAATGTCTTCCACTTTGGGAACAGGGTAAGTGTTTATCACTGACTGAGAATTAACCATTTCTTTGAAATCACCACAGACGCTGAGTGCACCATTGGGCCTTTTGAAAATCAGTTGTTGGAGACAGGCGTCAAGATCCCTTCATCTTGGAGGCACTGAACCTCAGAACATAATTTGTCTTTAAGAGCAAACAGCAATGCACACGACCTAACAAAACATATGGGCAATAGGGTGACATGCGCCTCAAATTCGTTGACCCTGGTGGAAGACTGAGAAAATACTGATGGGAATTTTTAAGAGTTTGGAGGTGTGTGAGCTGTGGTCTAAGGTGTCGACGGCGGCGGCCACATCGTGAATTTACGATCCCATGGCGTTGAAGAGATCGAGTTCAGGCAAATCTGACTCACCAGGGGCGGCCGGCAGAAGTCACCAGGGACCACATCAAGCGTCTCTGTGGTTGACATTAACTTCTTGGAATCTGGAAGCACTGAGTGGAGAAATGATATGTCCAGAGTGTCTGATTCCTCGAACGCAACACGAGTCCTGAGAGTCCATATATATCCAATCGACGGGTATGGCATATGAGGAATGACAAACGTCCGCTCTGTGGTCAGATTTCCCAGAGCCTGACATAAAGGAGACCGTGGGATTCAGCTTCTGGGTTTAACTGCTGGATGAACTGGTAGACCGCTGTAGACCCGTTGGATTTAAGCCATATGGTTATCGTGCTGCTAACAGAATGCAACACACCAATGAACTTCTCGCCAACTGGCTGGTGGCTCTCACTTAGTCGGCTCCAAAACTCACCGAGCACTTCACAGCAGGAAAGCCTGTTGCTGTGTATCACCTATCGTGTCAAGGGCTAGGAAGTGTTTTTCTACCCTGACAACGTAACAGGACCAGGGCATGACATTGTAGTCGAACTACTGGAAGCGCTGTGGCGTCAGTCGGATGTTGCACACAAAGGAGTCAATCTATGTGAGGTGCTCGGTGAGCTCTGGATCCGACTATGTGAGAGCCGCCAGCCTGTTGGCGAGAAGTTCATTGGTGTGTAGCATTCTGTTAGCAGAACGATCACCGCGTGGGTTAAATCCACTGGGTCTGTGGCGGTTGCCATGTCGGAAACTGTTCTTCAAACAGAGGTAAACTACCTGGAACAAGAGGCATGGAAGAATGTCCTTCTCCAATGCTTGTCGCCATCCGATATATCAGGTTCCATGGAGCTATCCACTAAAGAGGTAGTTAGTCACAGTAACACAAACTTATTTCTCTAATACAACTTTAACAATATCCTCAGTGTATCATGGAGGTAAAATTCAAAATTCAAGTCTGAATTAAACAAATTTCTTCCGCAAGTGAACAAATAGACAAACTTAAGGTTTATGAATCCCGAAACAAATAATTAAGTTTTTCAACCCTCTTTAAAGGTGAGCCAAGTCCACACTTCAGCCTTATTCGGAGAAACAACACATTTTCCAATTATCTGATAGTAGTACTTCACAAGAGAAGCACCGTCAGTCAAACAGTTCAGAAAAACCTCTAAGTCCGACAATGATAAACGCACAGAGTGAAGTCTCGCTGCGTCTGCTGCTCGTGGTCGTGCGGTAGCGTTCTCGCTTCCCACGCCCTAGTTCCCGGGTTCGATTCCCGGGAGGGTCAGGGATTTTCTCTGCCTCGTTATGACTGGGTGTTGTGTGCCATCCTTAGGTTAGTTAGGTTTAAGTAGTTCTAATTTCTAGGGGACTGATGACCATAGATGTTAAGTCCCATAGTGCTCAGAGCCGTTTGAACCATTTTTTGAAGTCTCGGTGCTATCTTTTGGGTGAAGAAAACAACAGTAGAAATTATACTAAGTCCCATCTAGCATGTCGCGTTTACAGTACATATGGAAGAGACGGCGTGCTGTCGTAGTGGCAATCTTCTGGTCGGTTGCTGGTGTCGATGGAACTGGTCGCTCGTCCTGACCTGAATAGCTGCTGTGCAGAAGGATACACGTGAGCCTATTTTCGGCAAATAGCACTGCAGATGTAGGGAAAAGTGTGGTTTGTCAACGACCTCTACCGTCGCCATGCACGCCGTCTGGTGGCCTAGACGGATCTCTGTTGCCAACTGCTGTTCTGAATGTTCAAATAGTTCAAATAGCTCTGAGCACCAAGGGACTTAACAACTGAGGTCATCAGTCCCCTAGAACTTAGAACTACTTAAACATAACTAACCTAAGGACATCACACACATCCATGCCTGAGGCAGGATTCGAACCTGCGACCGTAGCAGTCGTGCGGTTCCGGACTGAAGCATCTAGAACCGCTCGGTCACCGCGGCCGGCCTCCGAATGTTCGCTAATATGGAATTACTTTCAGATTGATCCATAGCGGCACATCCAATGAAGCTGGTTACCAGTCTTGAGGTTCATGAGAATGAGAATTCTGTTGTGAATAGACAGTTTTGTCAAAAGACTCATGGACGATACACAAGATTTATGAGAGGTAGTCACAAAGTTCTGATTATCACTTCAAAAAAATTAAAGTTACTTAATTAATTTTTTTGTTCGTTTACAGGCACATTACTACATTGAAGTCCCAGCACCACAGCACGGCAGCACGCCGCGAGAAGAGTCAAAATACAGCGTCGCAGCCAACTGATAAAGTGCTGATACAATGGATGTGCACAGCAGCAATGCAGAATCATATTCTTAGGGGACGCAGAGGCTTCCAGTGTGGTCAAACAAGTCTGAATGACGAAGAAAGAATTCAGACCATATCTGCCTGTGAAAAACCGGAAATCACAAGAAAAGTAGAGGCCACGGAGATCCAAGACTGCCTTATCACGATCAAGGCGAAAGTGGAAAAACCCGCTGGATACCGCATCTGCTCACACCAATTCAAAACCCACCAAACCGAGGCACCAGTGGAAATTTGTAGCTGTGTCAGGCCATTACAAACGACTTCTTTAAGTATTTAATCACCTTTGACGAGTTCTACGAGCGTGTCGCTATGGCCTCGAGACAAAGAAGGAAAGCAAGCAATTTACACATTTGGATTGTCCACCACCGTAAGAGGCGATGACATTACAATCATCTCGCAGTGTGATATTGAGTATTTTATGGAACTGTCATCGTGTGTTGCCAACAGATCATAATCATAATGGGCAAACCGTCACAGGAGCGTAATACCGAAATCTTGTGATGTGATTACGGGAGGCTGTCAAACTGAAGCATCGCGGGAAGCTATCCAAAGTGGTGTTTATGCAATAGGGCAACATTCCTGCTCGTTCTACACTGGACACAGTCACTTATGATGCTTATTTGTGCTATCGAAATTTTGCGTCACCCCTACATTCTCCTGACATGGTAGCCAGTGTCTTTTCCCTCTTTCCTCGGATGTAGAAACCATCACGTAGCAGGCGTTTACAGAATGCCGACGAGGCGATTATTGAAGTAGAAAGTTTCCTTAACAGCCAGAATTCAGGATTCTACAACCAAGGTCTCCGTCAACTTATCCATCGTCAGGAAAAATGTGTCGCATTAAAGGATGAATATGGGGGGAAGGACTACCCACATCACAATGTTTCATGGCTGTGGCTTGATATATGGAGACTTTAATTAGAAATATGACTGCCCAGCCTATTATACCGAACGCAGTGGCGCAGTGATTAACACACTGGACATGCATTCAGGAGGACGGCGGTACAGGTACCACAAGGTCATCCAAATTTAGGTTTTTCGTAGCTTACTTTAATCGATTAAGGAAAATGTTAGGATGATTCCTTTCAGAAGAACACTGCCAATTTACTTTCCAAATCTGAGCTTGTGATCCATCTCAAGACCTCGTCATTGACGGGACATTAAACTCTAACGTTTTTTTCTTCCTTCACAGAGTGCACCATCGTGTACCTTTATGCACATTAACTAATTTGCAAGGAAATTTCAGCTTCCAGTAGCTGAAAAATTACAGTGTCCGCTAGCTTCATATGAAAGACGTAACATATACAGGTCCTCTGTATGAGTATGACGAGTATATCTGAATCTCTCCCTCTTTTTATGTCTCTCGCAGTAGGAGATGGTGGTATTACGTCCATCCCCTGCATCCTCTTTGCAAGAGATAAATGAAAAATATACGAATAGTACGTACTTTATTTCACAGGCTGTCAATAAGTCGTCTCCATTGTTACAGTATCCTTTAACCATTATTTCTATCAAATGCAAATGGCTGCCAAACAGTACCTGTACTGCTAAACGGATTCGCCACCGTATCAGGAAATCAGGCAAAGTAAATCTTTCTTCGGATCCAGCCGATAACGTTCCTTGCGCTTTCTTTGGTTTAGAGGGTTCGCAGGATGTGGAGGCGAGATGCTCTTCCTCGCTCACAGAATGTCGTGGGGAATGCAGAGATGTGGAGGCAGTATGCTCCGACCGGCGAATGAAGAGGAGCCATAATAGTACACTGCTCTGCAAAGCTTAAGCACGAGACTAATAAAGTGACACAACATATTAACTACTCGGTGAAAATGAATGTAAGTATGGGAGCGTGTTGCCAGAGGTCTCCCAGTCGTGCACGGAAAGCTGGACGTCACAAGGTGTGAACTCAGCGTGATTAAAGCGCCAAATGTTGCTGGCGCCGCAACACGAGACGGTTGAAGGAACGGGAAAAAACAGTGTGTGTCAACCAGTTACTGTGCACTGTCGCGGTGTTCTTCACTGCAACATGGCCCAGAGACAACTTTTGAATAACTTCAGACGAGGTAGAATTACCGGGAAACAGGAAGTATTCCAAATTAATAATATAAATGTAGACCAGATGTGGCTTAAATTCAAAGAAATAATGTCGGCAGCAATTGAGAGATTTATACCAAATAAATGAACAAACGACGGAGCCGATGCTCCTTGGTACACAAAAGTGGTTAGAACACTGTTGCAGAAGCAACGAAACACACATGCCAAATTTAAACAGACACAAAAATCCCCAAGATTGGCGATCTTTGACAGAAGCTTCAAATTTAGCGCGGACTTCAATGCGAGATGCTTGTAATAGTTTCCACAACGAAATTTTGTCTCGAAACCTGGCAGAAAATCCAAAGAGATTCTCGTCGTATGTGAAGTATGTTAGCGCCAAGAAACAATCAATGCTTCTCTGCGCAATAGCAATGGAGAAACTATCGAAGACAGTGCTTCTAAAGCAGAGTTACTAAACACAGCATTCCGAAATGCCTTTACAAAAGAAGACGAAGTAAATATTCCAGAATTCGAATCGAGAACAGCTGCCAACATGAGTAATGTAGAAGTAATATCCTCGGAGTAGTGAAGCAATTTAAATCACTTCTGGTCCAGACTGTATACCAATTAGGTTCCTTTCGGAGTATGCTGATGCATTAGCTCCATGCTTAACAATCATATACAAGCGTTCGCTCGACGACAGATCCGTACCCTAAGACTGGAAAGCTTCACAGGTTACACCAATATTCAAGAAAGATAGTAGGAGTAATCCAGGCCCATATCGTTAACGTAGATATGCAGCAGGATTTTGGAACACATAATGTGTTCGAACATTATGAATTAACTCGAAGAAAACTGTCTATTGACACACAGTCAACATGGGTTTAGGAAACATCGTTCCTCTTTATTCACATGAAGTGTTGAGTGCTATTGACAAGGGATTTCAGATCGATTCCGTATTTCTGGATTTCCGGAAGGCTTTTGACACTGTACCACACAAGCGGCTAGTAGTGAAAATGCGTGCTTATGGAATATCGTCTCAGTTATGTGACTGGATTTGTGGTTTCCTGTCAGAGAGGTTACAGTTCATAGTAATTGACGGAAAGTCATCGAGAAAAACAGGAGTGATTTCTGGCGTTCCCCAAGGTAGTGTTATAGGCCCTTTGCTGTTCCTTATCTATATAAACGATTTGGGAGACAATCTGAGCAGCCGTCTTAGGTTGTTTGCAGATGACGCTGTCGTTTATCGACTAATAAAGTCATCGGAAGATCAAAACAAACTGCAAAACGATTTAGAAAACATATCTGAATGGTGCGAAAAATGGCAGTTGACCCCAAATAACGAAAAGTGTGAGGTCATCCACATGAGTGCTAAAAGGAACTCGTTAAACTTCAGTTACACGATAAATCAGTCTAATCTAAAAGCCGTAAATTCAACTAAATACCTGGGTATTACAATAACGAACAACTTAAATTGGAAGGAACACATAGAAAATGTTGTGGGAAGGCTAACCAAAGACTGCGTTTTATTGGCAGGACACTTAGAAAATGTAACAGACCTACTAAGGAGACTGCCTACACTACACTTGTCCGTCCTCTTTTAGAATACTGCTGCGCGGTGTGGGATCCTTACTAGAAAGGACTGACGGAGTACATTGAGAAAGTTCAAAGAACGGCAGCACGTTTTGTATTATCGCGAAATACGGGAGAGAGTGTGTCACTGAAATGGTACAGGATTTGGGCTGGACATCATTAAAAGAAAGGCGTTTTTCGTTGCAACGGAATCTTCTCACGAAATTCCAATCACCAACTTTCTCCTCCGAATGCAAAAATTTTTTGTTGACACCGAACTACACAGGGAGGAACGATCACGACGATAAAATAAGGGATATCAGAGCTCGTACGAAAGATATAGATGTTCATTCTTTCCGCGCGCTGTACCAGATTGGAATAATGGAGAATTGTGAAGGTGGTTCCACGAAACCTCTGCCAGGCACTTAAATGTGATTTGCAGAGTATCCGTGTAGATGTAGATGTGGAAGGGTGAAGTGTCGCGAGTGTAGCCCAGGAGTCTGGTATACCTCACAGCATTTTTTCACTTGCATGCAGAGGATTTCGAACCACAGGCACTGCTGCGTGAAGTGGTCGACCAGGGTCAACTACAGCAGCACATAAGCGATACATTGTGCAACAAGAAAGAAGTGATCCACGTTTAACGGCGGGCGCAACTGCAACCATAAGTAACTTGAATGCAAGACACGCAATATAACGCTCAATAGTGCATTATGGTGGTCTCTTTACCCCATGACCAGTACATCGTGTTCCGTTCACACCCGGACATCGACGGCACTGTTTGTGATGGTGCCAAGAGCATAAGGACTGGACCAATTCGTAGGGTCGTGTGCTCTTCTTGAATCTGAGTAGTGATTAAGGTTGAAAAAATTGTTCAAATGGCCCTGAGCACATGGGACTTAACTGCTTAGGTCATCAGTCCCCTAGAACTTAGAACTACTTAAACCTAACTAACCTACGGACATCACACACATCCATGCCCGAGGCAGGGTCGAACCTGCGACCGTAGTAGTCGCGCGGTTCCGGACTGAAGCGCCTAGAATCGCTCCACCACAGCGGCCGGCAGTGATTAAGGATGTGCTCTCATATGGCGGCAGGTGGAACACGTAATGCGCCCGGGAACATTGTCGAACATGATCGTTTTGGTGCCGAAGATTTTATAGTGTCGGTAAGCATAATGTCGCATGGGCATACAGTCTTTCAAAATTTTGAACACGGTACACTCACCGATCAGTATTACTGTGAAATTGTACTTCTTCGCCACAGGCGTCTTTCCAGGGGTGCATTAGACCCTACTTCAGTCTTGTGGATGACAATGTGCGCCCGCTTCGAACAGCGCTGGTGGAGGATCTCACGGAATGAGAGGATATTCGGCGAACAGACTGACCTCCCTGACTCCCCGACTTAAATCCCACGGAGCACGTTTGGGATGTGTTGGGGAGATGTACTGCAGCAATTCCACATTTACCAATGACCATTCAGCAGTTGTCAATGGCGGTGCTGGAGGAATGGAACGGCCTTCCAGAAGAAATCCTTACCAAACTTGTGGCCAGCATGGAGCACGTTGCAGAGCGTGAATCGCTCTCCGTGGTGGTCACACACGCTATGAAGAACCTAATCCCTCCGGTAACTTCAGTGTATTTATTGTCTTTGAATAAAAGTATCGTTTCATATTTTATAGTGTCGGTAAGCATAATGTCGTTTTTCTTTCAGTTAACTTCTGCACTATACTGTAGCAGTCCTACTCCGCATCTCGTGGTCGTGCGGTAGCGTTCTCGCTTCCCACGCCCGGGTTCCCGGGTTCGATTCCCGCCAGGTCACGGATTTTCTCTGCCTTGTGATGACTGGGTGTTGTGTGATGTCCTTAGGTTAGTTAGGTTTAAGTAGTTCTAAGTTCTAGGGGACTGATGACCATAGACGTTAAGTCCCATAGTGCTCAGAGCCATTTGAACCATTTTCTTGTAGCAGTCCTTTCTATTTATGGTCTCATCGAGCTATATGAGCTGGCAGTTGCACATTATGCGAAAGTTTTTTTCATCCTTTAGTTTTGCACACCAGTGTAAAAATGACACTCATTCTTTGTGATTAGTGCTCAAAGCCTACAAAGCTAATCGCGCTCACGCAAGTAATGAACGCTGAAACTTTCAGTGCGATAGAAGATGCCGTTGGCTCATACATTTGCATGTTAAAAAATGCATAAACATCCTGACAAAAAGTACCCCAACACGTATTAGTTGACATTAATATGGGGTGTGTTCACCCTTCGCCTTAATGACAGCTAGAACTCTTCGGGTGACATTTTCAATAAAGCGTCTGAATGTATGCAAAGCAATCGCATCCCATTCCTCCTCAAGAGCTGAAACCAGAGAAGGTAGCGATGTTGGAAGCCCGGGTCTGGACCGTAGCCAATGTTCTGACTCATCCCAAAAGTGTTCCACTGGGTTTAGGTTGGGGCTTCCGGCAACCAGTCCATTTCAATACTTTTATTGTCCACAAACCACTGCCTCACAGATCCTACTTTGTGACAGGGTGCTTTGTCATACTAATACAAACTAACATCGTCTCAGAATTGTTCCTCTACAGTATGCAGTACACAATTCTGTAAAATGTGTTCACACTTTAGTATTTTCTTGCGCACAATAAATGGGCCACACCCTAACCTGGAAATACACAACCATACCGTAATATCATCTCCGTACTTCACTATGGTACTACACATAATGGCACGTAACGTTCTCCAGGCATTCGCCAAACCCAAAACCTTCCCTCGAGTTGTCACAGTGTACAGCGTGACTCATCGCTCCGAATAACTCGTTTCTAGTCGTCCACTGTCCAGTTGCGTCGGTCTTGACAGAACCTCAAGTGTCGCTTAGCGCTGCATACGAAAATATATGGCTTTCGAGGCGCTGCTCCATCATTGTATCCCATTCTTTTTAACTCCCTACGTACAGTCATTGTGCAAGATTGACTGCTGGCAGCACCTTGGAACCCACGAGTGATTCCTTCCGCTGATTTCACGCGATTACGATAAATAGTCCCTGTCGTCAGTGCACGAGGCTTGCCTAGTCTTGGTTTTGCTGTCGTTGTTCCTCCGCGTTTTCACTTCACAATCACTTCAGCAGCAGGTGATTTGGATGCCTTTGGAAGTGTTCAAACGCGCCTGACAGATTTGTTACTGACTTGACATCAACTGACTAGTCCGCATTAGAAATCACAGAGCCTTCCTGACCGACCCATTCTACTGTTACTATTTCTCGACTGACAGTGCAATACTCCCCTTCTCCTTTTATGCTGACGGGTCCACCTCCCGTGGCATCTAGAAGCCAATTGCGCGTTACAGTAGGGTGTCCTGATACACTGGATCAGACACTTTGTTGCAGTAAAAGATGTATCAGGCTTACAGTATTTCTTTGATGGCAGATGTTGGCAGAGGCTACAGCAAAGGAAATTCTTCAGTACCCAAATTTTCTGTTCTACTGAAACAGGGCTTGGTAACCGAAGGGGTTTACAAGAATGTGTGCACTCTGTACCAACTGCGGGACGTCCTGCAGGCAAAAGGCACTGCTGCATATACTAAAGATTGGGACGTTACGGTGATACTTATTCGGACTATCAGAACTGGAAGAGCCGTACAATTTACGTTGATGAAATTTCTTCTATCACCGCAGATATCTATAGTGGATATCTTCAGTAGTTTAGAATACATGTGTGTGGAACCAAATTGTAAAGCATTTGCCGACCGGGGTGGCCGAGCGGTTCTAGGCGCTACAGTCTGGAACCGCGCGACCGCTACGGTCGCAGGTTCGAATCCTGCCTGGGGCATGCATGTGTGTGAGGTCCTTAGGTTAGTTAGGTTTAATTAGTTCTAAGTTTTAGGGGATTGATGACCTTAGAAGTTAAGTCCCATAGTGCTCAGAGCCATTTGAACCATTCGTAAAGCATTTAGCAAATTGTAAACGGTTTGTGTTTGTGTAGTAAGGCATACATGAAGGTAGGACGTCACAAATTAATAGTGTTTTTTCGGCATTTTGACGCTCTGTTGCAAATTAAAAGCATATAGTTATTGGCAGTTTCATTGCCATAATGCATATGAATGAAGTGATAGCGTATCGGATAATAGTGCCAAGTTTCTGGTGGAAGACATTGGGAAACTAAGTTCTAAAATTATATCCAACAGCATTTGCCAGACGTGTATCGAATAAAAGACTAAATTTGGTATAAATTTGACATACGAGAGAAATTTTAACAAAATGTGTACTTAACTTGTCGACTTTAACAACACAGGTGTTTCACGAGTTTCATGCCCCTTGCAAAAAGATAAATACGAACACATTATTACATAATGACATAATATTTATGAAAACTGTTTTAAGTATCTTTTTCAGCGTTTTCTATTAGTTACAACGAAGTAACGCCAAAAACATACTGAACATGAATTTCCCGCGTAAAGAATGTCTCTAGCTTTTGTCAGACCATTGCAGAAGCCGTGATTCTCACCAATATCATATGAACAGCTTTTGTGCAGTTACAGTTTAAATAACTGATATATTGGTGAGGGCATCTTCTGGGACGAAAACAGGTGTAATTAACAGACAAGCGCATCTGGATTTATGCCAAAGTATTGTCACAGTTTCTGTTATCATCCGCCTGTATCTCCACTTGATCTCACAAAACGCTCCTTTTATTTAAGTTAGACGTAGCACATTTTGTTACACTAATATCATAGTGTTTATTTTCACAGTGCTGTACATTACCATGAATTATCGGAGCTGCAGTCTTAATTACAGTGTAGTGCAATGCGATGTGAGATTTGAACCTTTCGCGGGGTTGCGAGAAAACACACCCGCGCGATGTAGGAAGACCATCGAATACCACCGACCAACCACTGCTTACGCTTTGGAATAAAAGTATTTACTTAAATTATGAATACATATTACAGTTGCGGAGGAGGTTTATAGGAAGCTATAAATTAACAAAAAAGTAACAAACGCATATCCGACTAGGCAAAGGCAAAAATATTTCCTACACCAATCCACTTTCGATCAGCTCGAAAAAATAAACAGAAAGTACCTGAGAGCTACCGCTCGTCCATTTTCTTCTTCTTCTCTTTCTCTTTTCGGTTGCACTTTAATTGCATAATCGTAACTTATTTGGAATGTGTCCCAACTAATCGATGAATTATTGATTGAAGTAGGTGTGTGACGTCTAAATACTTTTGTCTTTGTTAACGTGCAAAAGATGTCATGTCAGGGCAGGGCGTAAGGATCCGTTGACGTCCTAGACGTTTAGAAGAAGCGTAATACTGGACTGGATTAGACTGAGAAGGAGATCAGCAAATGTTTCTATGGCATGATCTTGGAAAAGATCTTAAGTGTTTTAGCGAAACAACGGAAAACCTGCATCCGATTGCCGGGTAGAAATTTTTGGCCCCCTCTCTTTAATAGAAACTCGGTGTGTGAATCACTACGCGTTCTCAACCTGTAAAAATTTTTAACTCGCAATTATTCTCTCCAACGTTTGCACAAAGTTGACTAAAACTTATAAGGAAATTCTTAAAATTCTAAGTTATCACTTGCGGGACGAATAACGTAATTAATTGTTGGAGAGCCGATAGCATTGTCTGTCTGAGAAACTGAAACTAAAATTTTTCCTCTTTATTTTCCAGCCTTGGGAAACCGACGTCACCTCTGTCTGTGAAACTGAAACTAAAGTTATTCCTCTTTATTTTCCTGCCTTAGGAGACTGACGTCACCAATGATTCTACATGTTCAATGTATTGCTTTTTATTTCTGGCGCGTTGTCACGTGGAATGCTCTTACAGTCATAGTGATGGGTGTACTATTCCAAGCTTTGAGAAAAACTTTGTTCGAACGATGAACCCAGTCTGTGGGTAATTCCGGGGAAACATTAATCCACGACGTTCCCGCGAGAAAGCAAAATGCTCCCAGAGACGGGAAGTGGGCGGAAGTTACACTACGCTAGAAGAAAGTCTAGGAGGAAAGGTGCGAAATTACATGCCCGTAACAATAACATCTAGCTACTGC
Source organism: Schistocerca serialis cubense (assembly GCF_023864345.2). NCBI lineage: Eukaryota > Metazoa > Arthropoda > Insecta > Orthoptera > Acrididae > Schistocerca > Schistocerca serialis. Next base: position 831,862,880 of record NC_064640.1, read on the forward strand.
AGTGTTCTGCTGTTTCGATGGTAAAGTATTTAGAATATCCCACAGAAATTAATTTTACATTATAGCTAATTGTCTTGCAGAACACTTAATTTTTCTCTTCCTCGTATCAGTAACACTTCAGAAGCCACAGTAGTAGAAAAAATTAAATATTCTCAAGCTGTGTACCCACATGAATTAAGTTTCGTCATAAATACTATACAGGTTCTAAACTATCTATGATATCGATCACTATGTCACACAGCAAAGGACAAGTGTTTCGGATAACTGTTTCAGTGTACTGAATTGCTAAAACGCAGTCGCAGATAAAAACTATCGTATAGTTTTCGATACCATCTTGGGAATCGAGCAAGGTGGCGTAGCGATTAAATTCTGGACACGCATTCGGGAGAAGGGTGGTTGCAAACCATTGTCTGCAGTCCAGATTTAGGTTTCCCGTGGTTTTCATAAATCGATTAAAGAGAATGCCGGAACAGCGTCTCCGAAAACAACACAGTCGGTTTAGCTTCCCCATCCGTGACTAAAGTGAACTTCTGCTCCACTTCTAATGACTTCATTAACGATGTGATGTTACAACTTAGTATCAGTTTTCATTCATATTTAGGAGAATGTATTCCACACTTTTTTCGCCTGCTGCCTCAGTGTGTCAAAGGACATAGCTAATTACTGTAGACGCAAATCGTAGTGATTCCTATACAACACTTTCTTTACAGAAAACAGTGAACACCAGGGACCACATATATTAGGGAGCACATATCGCACAGAACAAAGGTCATACGAGGGGTAGTGATAGTGCTTTAAATACGCAATTTCTCTAATTTAATTGTTGCAGTATGGTTGCTAATATTGCACAGGCAGAATGTTCGAGAACAGTTAAATCTGTAAGTCCAATAGTGTGTTATGAACTCCTCTCTCTCGGCAAGCTGAAATAATATAAAGCCCGCAAGGTTTTGCCAGAAGATGATGGGAGTGACACACGCCGGAACGTCGCGCGATTTCGATTAACTCAATCGGGTGGAAACCAGAGATGGTTATATTAGTTTGAATAGTGACGTTACGTACCGTTAAGAAGGAATTTTGATGATAAACTAATTATAGCGTTTTTTCATATCGCATATTAGTCAGGAAAACCACTCAGTTACAGTATAAAGACAGTATTCTCATTATCTTGTTTTTGTTGGTTGGTTAATTGATTTGGAGGAAGGGACCAAACAGCGAGGTCATCGGTCCCGTCGGATAAGTGAAGGATGGGGAAGGAAATCGTCCGCGCCCTTTCAAAGGAACCATCCAGGCATTTGCCTGAGCGATTTAGGGATATCACAGAAAACCTAAATCAGGATGGCCGGACGCGTGTTTGAATCGTCAGCCTCCCGAATGCGGGTCCAGTGTGCTAACCACTGCGCCACCACGCTCGGTGTTGTTTTTGTCAAGAAATGAATTTTATTAAGGTCTGAAAACTCGAGATAGTTAAGCTAAAATTGTGTTCATCATTCATATATTAGCCGGCTGGAGTGGCCATGCGGTTCTAGGCGCTACAGTCTGGAACCGAGCGACCGCTACGGTCGCAGGTTCGAATCCTGCCTCGGGCATGGATGTGTGTGTTGCCCTTAGGTTAGTTATGTTTAATTAGTTCAAAGTTCTAGGCTACTGATGACCTCAGAAGTTAAGTCGCGTAGTGCTCAGAGTCATTTGAACCATTCATATAGTAACCTTTAACAGTCATTACTCAGATTATTCTTGATCAGCATGGCCCACAGAAATTTTGTGATAAGGTCATAAGTACATGTTATGAACGTCATTTAGTTGGGCGGGATTGTTACATTCTCCATCTCTAATGAACTCATTGACAACGGATCCCTAATCTTCTTCTTTTTCCATCCTCAGTGGTTGAGAGATTTACCATTCACACTAACTTTGTTCCACAACGCAATCACAAATTCAACTGAAGTTTATTTTATTAGTAGTCGTAATACGGCCTCGTTCTGATGCTAATTCACAGTTTTCTTACGTTTGTTAATTATACTCTTTTCCCTAACCGAGGTTGGAGACGCAGTGCTGTGGCGTTCGATTCTACTTAAAGGAATGCACTAATTTTTCATCTCCAATACTTAACTTAAATGGGGAGGGGAAATGATGACGTGCCGTTTCTAAACACCAAACTGCTCATCAAGGTTCTGAAATAAACTAAAATCGTATTACCGTTTACATTGGAAAACCGGTACCAGACACTGTTGATGGCGATTAATCTTTCGGATGGAGCCGTTAAGCTCAGCAATTCCTTCGAATATGCAATGCGCTAACACTGAGTTTCAGCTGATCCCTTCCCTCTTCTTTCCACAATCGTCCTTAACTACGTAAACCCAACACTAAATTGCACAAGATGTCAGAGCAGCCACCCATAAAGAGAGATTTTCACCTAACGCATTACACTGGAGCATGAAGCAGTATCGTACCTCAGTACTTCAGTATGCACTGTGACCACACATAAGAATGCTTCACAGCACTTGACCACAGTCGATACTAGACGCTAATTTGTTACATGCATTTAGAACCTAGCTAGGTGACGTTTTTCCACGTTTAATCACTACTGAGCTTCATATTGTTTGTATAGTTTAATTTTGAATCAAAGTTCACATTTATGCAGACCTACGAAGATCTTACTTGTTGCTGGTATGATTTAAGAAACGCTGTAAGACAGATCCACACAGTTATAGACCTATATCTTTGACGTCAGTCTGTTGTAGAATTATGGAGCACGGTTTATGCTCAAGAATTATGACGTTCTTGGAAAATGAACATCTCCTCTATACAAATCAACATGAAATCCGTAAACAGAGATCCTGCGAAACTCAGCTCGCTCTGTTCCTCCATGAGATCCACAGCGCAGTGGACAACGGCGCTCGGGTTGATGCCGTGTTCCTTGATTTCAGTAATGCATTTTACACCGTCCCGCATTGCCGTTTAATGACAAAAATACGAGCTTACGGAGCATCGGAGCAGACCTGCGATTGGATTCAAGACTTTCTTGCAGACAGAACTCAACACGTAGCTCTTAACGAAATTAACTCAACAGATGTAAAGGTAATATCCGGAATACCTCACGGAAGTGTGATAGCCGGCCGCGGTGGTCTCGCGATTCTGGGCGCTCAGTCCGGAGCTGCGCGACTGCTACGGTCGCAGGTTCGAATCCTGCCTCGGGCATGGATGTGTGTAATGTCCTTAGGTTAGTTAGGTTTAAGTAGTTCTAAGTTCTAGGGGACTGATGACCACAGATGTTAAGTCCCATAGTGCTCAGAGCCATTTTGAAGTGTGATAGGACCGTTGCTGTTTACAATATATATAAATGATCTAGCAGAAAGCGTCGGATGCTCTTTTAGGCTATTCGCTGATGATGCAGTTGTCTATATCAAAGTAGCAACGCCAGAAGATAGTAAGAATTTGCAGAGCGACCTGCAGAGAACTGATGAATGGTGCAGGCTCTGGCAGTTGACCCTGAACGTAAATAAATGTAACATATTGCGCATACATAGGAAAGGAAATCTCTACTGTACAGCTATACTATTGATGACAAACGACTGGAGACAGTGTCAGCCGTAAAATATCTAGGCGTGACTATCCAGAGGGACCTTAAGTGGAATGACCACATAATACTGATAGTGGGAAAGCAGATACCAGACTCAGATTCATAGGAAAACTCTTAAGGAAATCCTACGCTATTAGATAGGACTGATAGAGGAGATAGAAAAGATCCAACGAAGTGTGGCGCGTTTCGTCACGGAATCGTTCAGCTGGCGAGAGAGCGTTACGGAGATCCTAATCAAACTCCACTGGCAGACGTTACAAGAGAGGCGTTGTGCATTACGGATAGATTTACTATTGAAATTTCGGGACAGCAGTTTCCAGGAGGAGTCCGACAACATATTACTTCAAACCCCCCCTCCCCCGCCCCCAAACACACACACACACACATCTCGCGTATTGACCATGAGGAGAAAATTCTAGAAATTAGAGCCAATACAGAGGCTTGCCGACAATCATTCTTCCCACACACTATTCGCTAGTGGAACGTGGTTGGAGGGATCAGATAGTCGTACCGAAAGTACCTTCCGCTTCACTCCATTAGGTGGCGTGCGGAGTATGATGCAGATGTAGATGTTATGAAACATGTTTTATGCCCAACCATTATTATGTTATTAGAAAATGACAATATGCTCTATAAAAATCAACATTGATTCCGTAAACAGAGATCTTGCGAAACTTAACTCGCCATGTCGAGACATGAGATCCGGACCACCATAGACAACAACGCCCATGTTGATGCTGTGCTCTTCGACTCCCGAAATGTATTCGATACACTTCCAGACTGCAGTTTATTGAACAAAACACGAGCTTACCTAAAATCGGACCAGTTTCATGCCTAGATCCAGGACTTTCATGTAGATAGCTCTCAAGACGTCTTACTTAATGGAGCGAAATTATCAGATGTACAGACGATTTCTGGAGCATCTCAAGGAGCACTATAGGGCTATTAATGCTTAAAATACACCGCGTGTCCCTCCTGAGTCGTCAGGGGCATTTTTACGAAGTTTTGGCAGATATTTGAAGTCTAGTTTCCGCAATTAGTAGTTGGAGTCAGCCCAAACAAATAGTGGTCATCGAGTCTTTCATGCGACGCTCAGTTTAGGCGGGAAGCGTTTGCTCGTTTCCTATAATTTTCAATGCGGAATTCTATGTGAAATTCGACAGAGCAGTCCCAAATTAGTCTAATTCGATATTTGTTTCAGTGATACTTGTTAACAGGGGCAGATATTGGCAATTTCGTTTTTGTAAACATGAAAAAAATGCGTCTGAAGACTCTTAGGAGGGAAATCCTATATAGAAATGGTCCAGTGAATAACGTCGGAAGCTCCGTAACACCGCTTTCAGAGGAGGCAGGCGTTCATAGGAAGGTTTCAACGTCAGAAGGCCGCAGCGAAATGCATGAAGACCTGCGTAAGATCGATTATTGATGCAGGGACTAGCAGATGACTCTGAACGTAAACCAATGTAACACATTGCGCATAAACAGGCGAACAGATCCATTACTATTCGATTACACTATTGGCAACAAACTACAGGAAACAGTAACAACCTTAAAGTACCCAGGAGCAATCGCCCGGTGCGATCAGAAGTGGAATGACTTCATGAAAGTTACTGTAGGGAAAGCAGATTCCAGGCTGAGTTTCATTCGAAGAATCTTAAGGATGAAATTCATCCACAAAAGATGTGGCTTACTACATTATTGTTCGATTAATTCTTGAGTATTGTTCATCTGTCTGGAACTCTTATCAGCTTTGATTAATAGAAGAAATAGAGAAGATCCAACGAAGAACGAAATGTTTCGTAAGAGCAGAAGTTTTACGGAGATGATCAACAATCTCCAGTGTCAAACGCTACAAGAGAAGTGTTGTGCATCACAAAGAGATTTACTGTTGACATTCAGAGAGTGGCTAGTTAGAAAAATTGGAGCTCATAGAGAGTTCATGAACAGTCTTCCTTCTCACGCAGAATTTGTGTATGGAACAAGGAGGACAAGCTGGGTAAATGATAGTTGTGCCAGAAATACCCTCCGCCACTCACCTTAAGGATTTTTGTATGATATACTTGTAAGTGTACAAGGGTCCATAAAGTTCCGCAATCATTTAAGAAAGTCATAACTTGGAAACTATTCGAGAAAAAGAATCTGGGTGGCTTGTAAAACGTTTAGCAGCTATGATAGATCTTTTCCTTTGTCCTTTGTTGCAAATTCGATTTGGAGTGGATCAAGATGGCAACAAGGTAGGAGAAGACGTAATGTGTCATCTGGTATGAAGAATTTAAATCTGTGACCACTGTACCGCGAAATTATCGGCGCCAATAGGGGAGGCATCATGAGCAAAAACGAGAGTAATGAGACGGTTCAAAAAGACTGAAGTTACAGGCAGTACCAAATACCATCCTTGAAGTGGGCGTCCCCCTGTGTCTGAAGCACGACTTGACTGAACACAAGGTGCATTTCGACGCAGCCCCCAGAAGTCTGTTCGGCGACCATGACGCTAATTGCATGAAGCAAGATCAACTTGTGTTACGTAAGCGGTTGTGTCTCTTTGCAGCCAAGTTACAAATGTTCCAAGTGTTGAATCCAATTTTTCGTTCGCTGCGATATGCATTAACGTGTTCCATGCTGGCCTCCATGGACGCTGACGACGAGCACCTGAAAAAGCGCTTGTTTTCACATCAAGCTACATCCCACATTTCTGGACATGTGAATCACCTCAACATTAGTACTACGTTAATATAATTTCTACTGTCATATTCATTTCATCTCACCTCTATGTTGTTCCCTGTATGTAGCGCAGTATTTACATAATATCATGTAAGTAGCATTCACACAAACTGGATACTTCATCTGTAATATTATATGCTCACTATGTAAGGTGTATCTCTGTGTTTTAATTGTTCATGATGTTGCGTTTATTCTTTATATACATTCTTACTGGGAAATCAAAGTATTCTACATATTGTAAAAATGGTTCAAATGGCTCTGAGCGCTATAGGACTTAACATCGGAGGTTATCAGTCCCCTAGAACTAAGAACTACTTAAACTTAACTAACCTAAGGACATCACTCACATACATGAACGAGGCAGGATTCGAACCTGCGACCGCAGCAGTCGCGCGGTTCCGGACTGAAGCGCTTAGAATCGCTCAGCCACCGCGGTCGGTATATATTGCAATATCTTTGAGAGAGAACATCTCTGGCACTGTTGTATTTGTGAAACCGCCATCTTTGTATCAACTTCACATGTGGCAAATATTCTTTGGTGTGTGTATGTGTGTGTGTGTGTGTGTGTGTGTGTGTGTGGTGCTTTGCACAATATGGTGATATGCAAATCATATAAGTGCTGCATATACTTTGCAGTATTTCAAAAATACAATCCTGTAACTTTGCAACAAAATTTCACAGAATTTTCGATGTAAGTACTATAACCACTTAACTTCACATATTTGTTTACTCTGTATGACATTGTTTGGAGGTTACTTATGTTCACATAGGGCGACTCTAACATTGTTTTCTACCGTAGGGTACCAACACACCAAAAATATTTCGCTACAATGGAGAATAAAAATCGTAAACTGATGATTATGTAAAGTGCATCTTGTGAATCTTGTGAACAGCCGTCTGATGATGAACTTGTCGGTTCGAAACCGGTTACGGCGCTATTTACTTAAATAAATTGCATTATTAATAGTGGCTAGTTGCTACATTTTTCTTTATAAGAATCAGACCATTATTAGTATAAGTGACTCAGAAAACACACACATCACACGTGAATACTTCCATGATAGCCTCAATCTTAGTGTTTAGTGACGCCTAAAGCACGATGGGGTGATAGGCCCATTTTTCTGTACAGAGAAATCCATAACGGGAAATGCTTGCTTACAAATGTTGCTGTTACCACCGGTCGAAGAGTTGTAGCCGTTCATCACCTTTCAGCATGACGGTGCACACCCACATTGCAATTTGGGTATGTGCTAAAGAATACATTTCCTGAGAGATGGATGGTTCGTGATGGTCAATTCGCACGAACCCCTCGCCTTCCGGAGGTCACGCAATTAGACTTCTTCTTCTGCGATCACGTCAAGGATCGCGTGTACACAACACTATTAAATGGCTTTGCTACCCCTCGTGCACAAATGACAGAAGCAATCAGAGCTGTCGATTTTGCTTCAAATGGTTCAAATGGCTCTGAGAACTATGGGACTTAACATCTGAGGTCACCAGACCCCTAAAACCTAGAACTACTGAAACCTAGCTAACCTAAGGACAGCACACACATCCATGCCCGAGGCTGGATTCGAACCTGCGACCGTAGCGGTCACGCGGTTCCAGACTGAAGCGCCTAGAACAGCTCGGCCACACCGGCCGGTTGTCGATTTTGCGATGCTGAAAAGTACACGGGCAGAACTCCAACATCGCCTTGATGTTCTACAAGCGATGAGTGGGGCACACTTCAGCCAAATGGAAGAAACCTCCGAGAGATGATTATTTTTTACAAAAAACTATGATGCTCTATCTCTAATAGTTTCCAAATTACAATTTCTTAAAACGACAGCGGGATTTTATGGACGCCATGTACAATAACATGTAGCTAAAATGTTGTCTGTCGACGGTTGCCACAGTCTTTGATTTCGGCTATTAGGCTTCAGTTCATCTCGCTGTAATTTGGACAGTTCTTCCGAAAAAAAAATGGAGAACCCACTAGACAGGACCTTTTCATTCTTAGAGTAGCGGGAATCTCGTAATAATATTTAAAATTCATTAGTCATAAAGTGTATGGGAGAGGTCATTGAAAAGGCGTCAGGGGCGAACAGCAGCCATGCTGGAGGTGTTGTACGGTGGTTAGATACGCTCAGTGAACAACAGAGAGAGTCGACAGAAACATCACCGTACTGAGTGTGTTCGCGCAAGGCGCCTCCATCTCTACGGCAGCCCCGCCGCCGTCACGCCATCGAGACACGTGGCCGCCGCCTCTACCAGTGCTGCAGCAGTCGCTCTCTCAGTGGGTGTCACTACGGTATCCGCCTGCTGCCACGCTGCGCTCATCCGACCTGCTGTTAACCTCGCCGACGATGCCACCTTCAGAGATCCTAGAGGACAGAGATCTACTTCCTATCCACAACATAACAGCCGATACCATGGGTAGTAGGGGGCAAAACAAACTTTTTGCGAAAAACAACTATGGCGACACAAAAATACGGCAGCTGGCTTAGGACAGAGTGGACACGTAAGCACCTTACGACACACCAGTTCAACTGGGAAAATTTCCACGTCAACATCCACACCCCATCCTTATCTGCAGCACCGCAGCGCAGGCCGATACTGCCCATACGTATCAGTTGCAAGATGTGGGTAGCGAATGCAGACTCGGTTGAAACTGCCGAGATGAAGATGCGTTAATGCCTGAATTTCAGCTTACGGTGCACAGCGCCTGAACATCAGCAATCATATTGTTTTTCATATCATCAAGTATGGCTAAATAATAGGATACTATATCAGAGACGTATGTACAGTCCCACACGCAAATACTAATAATTTTATAAAGACTTAGTCTCTCAGAATGATCGTAGAAAAACAAAGTGTACAACATTTTTAGGAGAAACATGTTTAGTTCATCAGCGAGAGGGCTGAATTAATTAAGAGCCACTCTGAGTTACATTATTATATTCTAGCAATACCTATTAGTTTAAGTAATAGTTCAGAAAACATAAATAATCTTTGAAATAAGAGTACCCCGACGGAAAAAATTGCAATACCAAAAAGTAATTAATGTTCAGTAATGAAATTTCAGGAATATATTTGTTTTGGTATAATATGTAAGCAATCAACTTTGCAAGATAAGCCACCGCAAATCTGAAACGCTGGTACATTAATAACTGCTGTAACCACCAGAATGTTGAATGCAGGCATGCAAACGTGCATGCATTGTGTTGTACAGGTGCAAGATTTCAGTTTGTGGAATGGAGTTCCATGCCTGTTGCACGTGGTCGGTAAATACAGGGACGCCGGCCGGAGTGGCCGTGCGGTTCTAGGCGCTACAGTCTGGAGCCGAGCGACCGCTGCGGTCGCCGGTTCGAATCCTGCCTCGGGCATGGATGTGTGTGATGTCCTTAGGTTACTTAGGTTTAATTAGTTCTAAGGTCTAGGCGACTGATGACCGAAGAAGTTAAGTCGCATAGTGCTCAGAGCCATTTGAACCATTTGAGCCAATACAGGGACGGTTAATGCTGTTGTGGATGACGCTGGAGTTATTGCCCCATGATGTCCCATATGTGCTCGATTGGAGATAGATCTGGTGATCGAGAAGGCCCAGGCAACATGCCGACACTTTGTAGAGCATGCTGAATGACAACATTGGTGTGTGGGCGGGCGTTATCCTGTTGGAAAAACATCCCAGGAATGCTATCCATAAATGGCAGTTCAACACGTCGAATCACTAGACTGGCGTAAAAATTTTCAGTCAGGCTGCGTGGTGATGACGATGTTTGGTTTGTGGGGCGCTCAACTACGCGGTCATCAGCGCCCATACAAAGTCCCAATTTCTTCACAGTCCAATTTTTTTCACAGTCCAATCTAGCCACTGTCACGAATGATGAAATGATGAGGATAATACAAACACCCAGTCCCCGGGCAGAGAAAATCCCCAATCCGGCTGGGAATAGAGCCCAAGACACCGTGATCCAGAGATAGCAATGCTACGACTAGACTACGAGCTGCAGACCAGGCTGCTCCTGCTGTCATACGAAATCGCACCCCAGACCATAACTCCAGTTGTAGGTCCAGTGTGTCTAGCACGCAGAGAGGTTGATTGCAGGCCCCCAACTGGCCTCCTCCTAATCAACACACAGCCGTTACTGGCACCGAGATAAAACCAACTTTGATAGTAAATCACAAGAGACCACCACGCTGCCCTGCAATGAGCTCTCGCTGGCGGCACTGAAATCGCAAATGGCGGTGGTTTAGGGTCAGTGCGTCAATTCACCACATAAAGTCTCAAAAGTAACTAACGCTCACGGCCGTTACAGCGTGTATTGAAAGCAAACCTGATTCGCATTCTCACAGTGGTGCTACTAGCGCTACTATTATGCGACGGGCGCGAAATTTGAACGGACATCATCCTTCAGATGCAGAAACACGCCTACCAACTTTCGTTTATAGCCCACATCTCCTCCTTAGTGTTGCGATTGTTTTTCGTCAGTTATTTTGCTCATTCAACTAAATATTCCCTACAATATATGACTGTTTACAACCCATCAAATTTCTCCTTTTTCTGAGCACAGAGCACATTCAGTAACGCCATAGGCACCACAGATCTGACCAAAGTCTTCCTGTAGTAGATGACTGTGTTTCAGTGGGCAGTGCCCTATTGTTAATCTCGTTAGTGACATTTGTTTCCATTTGCGTGCTTCAAATGATTTCTGTCAAGCTCTTGTAGTAGGAATCATCTAGCGTAGATCGTTAGTTTGTACTTCCAGCCTATCGTTCTTCCACTGAAACATAATTTTTTTCCTAAGGGGTGAGATAATGGCGTATAACGAAATGGCACACCAACTCACACCTGCTCTCTCACACAGGCACTATTGGCTGCATTCTCTAAGAGCTCATTCCATTGGAGTTTCAAGTGCCACGATATCCATATGAATAATGACTCTTCTCTTTGCGTTGTAAAAGAAGACCGGCCTTAATTTTCTAAGCCATTTGGTACAATGATCCATTTGTTGAATACTCTGAAGAGCACCATGGAAATCTGAGTGCATGAGGAAATTCCTGTCTCCATTTCTCCTCATTCGCACCATGGACTTAAATGTGGCGTAAGGATCCGCATCAAGCACTGTAAATTAATTCGACAAACGAACCTCGACAGCACCGTCGTGGAAAACAACCGAGCTGCAAAGTGCTTCAAGTTGCTTGGAATTACCAGTATAAATAGACCTAAAATTACAGCGAGCATTTAAAAATTTGTAAAATGATTGTTTAAAAACATAATTTGAAGTAGCAGACTTATTGTATACAGTAAAAACCAAAAACAGTCTATGCCATGTTAATAATCACGGTGAATATTTATTCTGACCAAATTAGGACATTCATTTCGAAAAAACTTATATTTTGTGTGCTCGTGGCGTTTATGCCACATCCCTGCCCACGTTTACTATATTTTTGTTGCTGTGTTTTAATGCACACTATTGAAGGCTATGTGTAACACCGCCGCCTGTCGGAACTTCAGGGAACTATAGGGGATTAAACGGGAATATTCCACGACTTGCCACAACAAATTCCACACAGTTCAAAAGCGATGCAAACAGATCACGTAACTACTCGCCGACATAGCACTGCGTCAAACGGTCGTGCAAGCCTTCCGCAGTCAGACAGCAAACAGCTCGGCGCGGGGACGTTATAAACATGCAAGCTCGATGGCCACCCAGCAGCGAAGAATTCGGCGAAACAACTCAGGGGCCCTGTGTACTGACTTGGACAGCCACATTCTTTGTGATTCGAGGTTCGACGCTGTCGGCTGTTCGAGGAATCCTGTAAACGCGACGGGATAACGCCAAGTCGCCACTGACTGCGATGGCAAGAATAATACCCTGGCTTCAGCTGGCCGCCGCCGCACATTGTCAGCCTGCTTCCTCAGAAGCGTAAGCGGCCTTCAGGCACAGCTGTCTGTGCTGGAGCTGGTGCGCTAACGCTTGGATCCAAGACAAGCTGCGCCCACCAGACTAGGGTGTGCACCCGCGTCTTCTCCAGCCTGGCGTAATAATAAAAGAGCTTTACTGTAATCCAACTAACTTTCTTTAGCCACCCTCTACTACGGCGGTCTCCTGTCTCCCTCGCACTGCAGGTCGAGCCCACCAGATGGGAGAGTAGTTACGCCGTCCTGACATTCTGAAGTAACAGTCCCCCATCTTGTCATGGTTGGACAGTTGTAACTGGCCCGTTACGATAGGTATCTGCGGATAGCGTATTGCTTCCTTGGTGGACGCTATCTAACGTTCTTAGATAAGAAGATGTTGATGATCCATCGGGTTTCAAAAACTATTTTGAGAAATACCTGTCCGCATCCTACGTCCTGAGGCTCTCCAAAACCTTTGGAGCTCTTGAAATTTTTGATTTAAAATTTTTAAGGTGTGATATTCAGCTAAATCTCTCTCACCAGATATGAAGACAAGGCATTTTACTGATGCCTTAAAGATGAAAACGTTGCACCCAGTCGCAGATTCAAAAATGGTTCAAATGGCTCTGAGCACTATGCGACTTAACTTCTGGGTCATCAGTCGCCTAGAACTTAGAACTAATTAAACCTAACTAACCTAAAGACATCACACACATCCATACCCGAGGCAGGATTCGAACTTGCGACCGCAGCGGTCGCTCGGCTCCAGACTGTAGCGCCTAGAACCGCACGGCCACTCCGGCCGGCAGTCGCAGATTCGGTAAATTAATAACACGATGTGCACAGTTAGAACTAACTCTCACACTTTTCAAACTAAACTCCTCCCGAACAGGCCATGAAGGTCCGCCGTGTCATGCTCAGCTCACAGGCGTCACTGGATGCGGATACGGAGGGGCATGTGGTCAGCGCACCGCTCTCCCGGCCGTATGGCAGTTTCCGAGACCGGAGCCGCTACTTTTCAATCAAGTAGCTCCTCAGCTTTCCTCACAAGGGCTGAGTGCACCCCGCTTGCGAACAGTGTTCGGCAGACCGGATGGTCACCCATCCAAGTACTAGCCCAGCCCGACAGCTCTTAACTTCGGTGATCTGACAGGAATCAGTGTTACCACTGCGGCAAGGCCGTTGGTCCACACTTTTCAAAAGGGAGAATATAAGATCGTTTACACCTGCCCAAACATCCTGTTTCCCCATCGTCGTTTTTATATGACGGACAGTTGTCGAAAGATTCATTCCAGAACAAAATATTGTAAATTGATTTTCAAATAAACAAAAACCGACGGGATTCCTTACTGTGGAAACTACATTATCAATTGCTAAAGCAATCCGTGTGGCACTTGACATTAACCTGTAGGGAGTATTGTTTTTTCGTGACCACTATGTTCCACATATCTTCCTAAACCACTGGACCGATTTCAAGCAAGCTGTGTAAACATACCACTTACTATGTGTAAAGAATCGCTGTGGTGGTGAGAACTAACTAGCAACCAAGGGGGCGAGGTGGGGTGAAAAAGAAGCCCACGACGCGCGAATACTGGTGTTTCATTCATCCAGCATTTCAGAATGAGAGCACTTAGTGACTTGCAAGAATCTTTACACATCATTTCAAATCTTTACGAAAGTTTATTTCGTTGACGATCCCACAAAATGATGAAAGGAAAATAGTTCATCGCTTATTACATTTTCACTGTTCATGCAATAAAACTTTCGTTGGTGGCATAACGTTTTACTTTATTAACTCTTCACTACTAACTGTATTCGTGACACTTTAAAAAAAAATAAATAAAAAAATGTCGTATGACACTGGCCTCCCGTCGGGTAGACCGTTAGCCGGGTGCAAGACTTTCGATTTGACGCCACTTCGGCGACTTGGCGGGTCGATAGGGATGAAATGATGATTAGGACAACACAAAACCCAGTCCCTGAGCGGAGAAAATCTCCGACCCAGCCGGGAATCGAATCCGGGCCCTTAGGATTGATATTCTGTCACGCTGACCACTTTTTTTAATATTTTTGTTTTTCTTTTTTGTTTTTCTTTTTTGTTTTTTTTTTAAATGTGTGCCCCGACTGGGACTCGAATCTGGAATCTCCTGCTTACATTGCAGACGCTCTATCAATCTCTTTTTTTTCTTTATTTTGTTCCGAGTTGTTCGTTGTGTCTGGTCTGGGCGAACATCACATGACATCCGTTCAAGTTGAACGTAGATTCCTTTACTCAGTTTTTTTATTACAGAGGGTCACCGCCTCTCTGACCGAAGCCACTCAGCTACTGGGGGCGGACATTTTTCAGATAATATTCACATATACCATTGAATCAAGAGATATAACGCCGTAAACACCTGAGATATGTGAAAAAACTGCCGCATCATGCATAATGTTTAAATTTATTACTTCTTTGCTCTAGCTCTACTCGCAAAAAATTGCGTACAAAGTGTCCACAATGTCGCTGAATCTACCAACAAAATTATATCTTTGAACGACACACAGTTCAGGAGATAGGACGTCATAAACATGGAACTAGACGAAGAAGAAGTTGCTGGGCGAAATTCGCTAGAGGTACAGGTGAACTATGTGTACAAATGTGTGTGAAATATGTTAAACATAGTGTGTAACGGATATAAGTACATCAGTATTTATGTCATTTGCAGACTAATAATTATAGTTATCACAGGTCATATGTTTTTGGGTTGGGTAGTACCTCGAAGTATATGTGGCAAGAGCAACACATTAACTCATATTTTCGTCTCGGCAACAAGTCAAGTGTTAAAGTGTGGACGTGTGGACGCAAAAAAGTTAATGTATGCTGACAGGCATAGTCCAGCTAGTGGTGTTGTTAAGACTGTGCAGAAAACTATCAAGTGGCAAATTATGTGACATGTTTGTAGGAAGACTGTTCGAAGCAAGTGAAAAAACCACCAACACCCTGTAGTGTGTGCATATTGTGATTCATACACAAAAATGTCTGCACTTACACCCGTTATGTGAAATATATGTGACATGTGCATATGTGGGCAAAGCCGCAGATAAAAAGCTCCTCCTACACCCCTGGATCGATTTCAACCAAACAAGATACACATACTAAATACTATCTGGAAAGAAATACTGTGGCGATGAGAACCTCCTTTTGCTGTAGGGATGACAACATGGAGAGAGAAAGAGGTAGAAGGGGAGGAGGAGATGGAGAGTGTGAGTGGGAGGAAAAAATGGACAGAAAGGGAAAAGGAGGAGATGGATAGAAGGGATATGGAAAAAGAAGGAGATGGGCAGATAGAGGGAGGAAGAAGGGATGGTGACAGAGGGGAGGAGAGAGAGGGGTAGGAGGATATGGACACAGGAGCGGAAGAGGAAGAGATGGACAGAGAGAAGAAGAAGAAGAAGATGGACAGAGAAAGAGAGAGGAGAAGGATGAAGACACAGAAAGGGGGAGGAAGAGATGGACAGAGAGTGGGGGCAGGATGAGACGAACCTGGAGAGGGAGGGAGGAAGAGATGGATAGAGAGTTGGGTAAGGAGGAAATGGGTTTGATGAGGGGAGAGTGAGGAGGACATATAGGGTAGAGGAGGGGATTGACTTAGAGGGGGGAGGGGGTGATGGACAGATAGAGGGGGAGGAGATGGACCGAAAGAGGGGAAGGATTCGATGGATAGAGAGGGAGGGAAGGAGATGAGGAACTAATAGAGGTTTGGAATAAATATGTATCCGGCTACTGCTGAGTACTCAGATAGTTTTTAATGTAAATGAAACACTCGTATTAACTGCTTTTTTCCCGAAGGACTACTGTATTGCGTCGTCCATTAGGGTCAGATTGTCGAATGTTCACCAATATGTCCTGAGTCTGGACGTGGTTTAGAAGCTTCCTGCACTCCAGGTTCCGTTCTAAGCGACAGTTCATAGTTTGCTTGGAAGCCTTCTCAATGGATTTTGGAAGAGTCACATTTAAACAACTATCTGGATTTGTCGAATCTTTCTTTGGCTTCATGGAGCAGATGATGGTTCATCTTTTCCGTGAATTGGTGTATTCTCCTTCGATCATAGTTCATTTAAACAGAGTGAGGAACTATTATTTTGAGACAGTGTTTAGGTCACTTATTTCATGATGCACTACATCTTGGCCAGCAAATGAGGGCGCTGACGTGCTGCGCAAATCACCATCTAACGTTGCCCGAGTCTAGTGACAATCTGCCCATAACAGGTGGATCGCAACAATGCAGATGGTGATATTACCTTCTATGGTGTATACACTCCGACTATTTCTAGCCACTGTTAAGAGAATCCTTGTGCGAATTAGCTACGGCTGTAGATACCATGCGCAGTAATTCTATCAGTGCAATGGCAAACCTGCGTTACGACCAAAATGTTCTTTGGCTAAGTTCTATATGGTGGCGTAGCATAAGTGCGTTCATCAGTGCATCTAACTATCAGAACGACTATTTCTTGTACTTTTTATCTGCAGCCGTGGAACGCTAACTTATGTTCCCAAAGACAAATGGTTCAAATGGCTCTGAGCACTATGGGACTTAACTGCTGCGGTCATCAGTCCCCTAGAACTTATAACTACTTAAACCTAACTAACCTAAGGACATCACAAACATCCATGCCCGAGGA
Source organism: Schistocerca serialis cubense (assembly GCF_023864345.2). NCBI lineage: Eukaryota > Metazoa > Arthropoda > Insecta > Orthoptera > Acrididae > Schistocerca > Schistocerca serialis. Next base: position 831,879,730 of record NC_064640.1, read on the forward strand.
AGGATTCGAACCTGCGACCGTAGCGGTCGCGCGGTTCCAGACAGTAGCGCCTAGAACCGCTCGGCCACTCCGACCGGCTCCCAAAGACAAAAAAGTTCTTAATTAAGACAGATATCATTATGTAATTTTTCCGTGCTGACGCATTTCTCACGTCGGCAGAGATCGATAAGAATCGATCATGACGTATTCACAATCAGAAGATAGATTCCCACTTTTTGCTGTCAGTCAAGAATTCATTACAATGTAATCTGGACGTGACTGTCAGAGAAGTGACGCTGTTCTGTACAATTATAAAACTCCATCCTGCGCACTGGGCATTGAAGTGTTACACTGCACGTAGTTTAATGGGAAAAATCTGAATAAACTGAAATAACAGGAACGTCACATTGAAGTAATTAGAGATAGGACACTGTCATATTTTGGTAAGGATAATGGAAGGAATCTATCGCTTGCTTTCTTAAGGAAATCATCCTGACATTCGTCTAGTGATTTAGGAAAACCACAAATATAACCTAGTATCATTTATAAGCATGTAGGGACGAAATTTATACATTAATTTCTAGATTCGCAATGTAATCACATATCGCCTCGAATGTTCCTCTAATCAGACATCGCCTAGTGCAGATTAGATTCCCCTTTTCCCAGCACATTTAACTTTCGGAAAGCTCCACCGTACAAACTAAAAATGCTGTTCCTGACGCCTGTGCTGTGGCCAAAGTGTCAGAAGCGTTTACCATAATGCCAAAGAATTTTCCTGGGCGTTAGTTGGTTAAATAGTATAAGGGGCAGTCAAATGAAAACAAGACATATGGAAAAAAGTATGTACACGGTTTGTTATTCCAAAAGTAATAGCCGTAAATGTTAATATATTTATTACACTGTGAGACAAGATGGTCAATGCCTTCATGAAAAAATTTTTACGGCTGGCTACGGAACCATGATTGTACCGAGGCGTGCACTTCTCCATCCGAGCAGATCAACGGCCACGAGTGTCTTCCTGCAGCACTCCAGAAATACGGAACTCGCATGGGGAGAGAGCGGGACTGTGCGGGCCCACATGTTGCCAAGTTTGTTTCGACTACGCTGCAGAAATTTCGATGGAAACTCTTACAAATGGTTCAAATGGCTCTGAGCACTATGGGACTTAACTTCTGAGGTCATCAGTCGCCTAGAACTTAGAACTACTTAAACTTTACTAACCTAAGGACATCACACACACCCATGAACGAGGCAGGATTCGAACCTGCGACCGTAGCGGTCGCGCGCTTCCAGACTGCAGCGCCTAGAACCGCTCGCCCACCCAAGCCGGCGAAACTCTTACACATCATACAGTATCGCTCTCTCCCTAAGCAATATCTATATTTTTAGAACCCTGAAGAAAGCGTACGTGGACATCGATTTGCTTCGGACAAAGAGGTACACGACGGGGTAAAATCGTGGTGTCGTAGGCAACAGGAAACATTATTCCATGAAAGCAATGACCGTCTTGTTCACAGTGGGATAAATATGTTAGCAGTTATAGCAATTACTTTTAAAATAATGAACAATTTACTTATTTTTTTCCATCTGGGTAGTTTTCATTTGACTGCCCCTAATATAGCACGCAAAGTCTTTCCACGCAGCACAAACATAAGGGAAGTCCTGTTAAACTGACAGGAATAAGGGTAATGTCCAAGACTGAGACAAAAAATAATCATTTTAAGCCATAACACTAATTAACCACTGGGCCTAAATGTTAAACATTATCGGGAGCTATATGCAAGTAACCAAGTACCCAAATTACAGAATGGATAGTGAAGACACTTGAAGGGCAGAAGCTATGTTTTTGGCTTTGCAGGACACACAGCACGGTGAATATCCTTAGTAGCTTTTCATTTTCTTAAGCTAGAAATTTTCAACAGTAAAATTACGTTTCAAGTGTTGTCGTTCAACCTCAGTTACACTGATGAGCCAAAACATTATGACCACTGCCCACCGCGAGACTAAATGTCTCCTAGTGATGTTGCGGGCACGTGACGCAGTAAGGAAAGTATGTAGGTGGAAGAGAGACGAATGGACAATCATTATAGCGAAGATACGGGCCGCAAATGCGGAAATTCACCGATATCAGCGTTTTTGACAAAGGGCACATTGTTGGAGCGCTGTGGCTGGAAAGGAGAATATCTGAAGCGTCAAAGAAGGTCGTCTGTTTGCGTACTACTGTCGTGACCACCTATGGAAAGTGGCTGAAGGCTGATGGAATAACTCGTAGGCCGTATGGTATTGGACGTCGGCTTCTCATCACAAAACGTAGAGGTCGGAGGATCCCCCACTGCGCAATCCAGGATAGGCAGCGATCTGTGGCAGATCTGACGACAGAGAACAACGCTGGTGCAGGCACATGTGTTTCGGAGCCCACGGTTAACAGGCCATTGTTGAACATGCAGCTCCACATCATACGACCCCTACGTGTTCCCGTATTGACCCAACGACGTCTTCAGTTATTATTGCAGTGGGCACAGTATCAATGAGTTTTCACTATGGATCAATAGGAACATGGCGCCTATCGAATTTCTAGTTTCATCAGCTCGATGACTGGATCCATACACTCTATCATCCAGGCGAACAGCTGCTTGAAACATGGACCGCGCCACAGATGCAGGTCGGTGAGAGCAGAATTTTGTTGGGGGCTACACTGAGTTGGGCTCCCATGGGAACTACGGTAGTGCTCGAAGACAATGACAGCACTCAACTACGTGAACATTATAACGGACCACCTGCATCCCTTCATGGTTGAAGTCTTCTCTGATGGCGATGACATCTTCCAGCAGGATAACTCTCCGCGACACAAGACCAGAATTGTGCTGCAGTGGTTTGAGGAGCATGATAGTGATCTCATATTGATGACTTAGCTAGCAAACACCCTTGATCTGTACCTACCGGAATACATAAGGGGCACCAGCTGCATGCTCAAAAACGACCGTCCCGTAATTTTGAGGGAATTTAGTGACCTGTGAGTAGACATCTGGAGCCACAAACTTCACGAGACCTATCAAGCACTTGTAGAATCCATACCAAGCAGAATCGCTGCTGTACCGTGTTTGAAAATTGGACCAACACGCTATTAAATAGGCGTCATAATATTTTGCCTCATCGGTGTGTGTTTCTTTACATAGCGCACTTGTATCAGCGAGTCTGATTCCCCAAAGTGAGTAGTTATGACGTAATCCAGGCTGGTGTTAGTACTTGACGGCATTTTTGTGCTGGACCGAAAAGCTTGCAGCTGGCTGGAAATGGCAATAATCGAAGAAACGGGCTTAGTGAAGCATGTTAAATTGAAAATAAACGCAATCGTCTCCCGATCTTTATCAGATTGCGAACACTTTGTAAGAAAATCCATTTAGAAGTTAGGTGGAGACTGTTAGTGGAGTATTATTTTCGACCAGTAGACTGACCAGAAGTCAATTTGAGAATAGTCAGATTTTCACAACGCTTATAGCATTTTTCTCAAAGCTGAGTTTATTTAACATTGTACGATTAATCAAAGTGAGGCTGCATACCCTTATCAAACCTATTTCACCAGTCAAAAAGTGTAGAATGTCGACACGACTACGCTTTTTAAAATTTATTGCTCCGGCAGTGGCGCAATTACGTCGCATAGTGTATTGCTGGAACAGCTCGGATGACGGCAGAGGACATGAATTCCGCGACTTCTGAATGAGAAGAAGAGAAACAATATGAAATCTGTGTCAACATGACATGAGCTTGATTTGCGCTCTGTTATTCCTGAATACTCTCTTGATCACTACACCATCTCGTTTGCGCACTAATAACATAACACTGGATGTACCAATAACTCATAAACGTATTGAATAAGGAGGCGAAAGTATACTGTATATCTTGCAAGAATGAATACATACTGCTGTAAAGTTCAAGTAATTCTTAAAGTCAAAGTAATTCTTAAACTGTAGTCAATCCCCTAAGTGAAACAGACATCTCTTGATTTTCTGGGATCCCTGAAAATTATTCACTATTTCCGGTCTGGAAATTAATATACCGAACTCAAATAATTTGTAAAACATTGAATTTTTGTAAATAATTTGTAAAACATTGAATTTTTGTGAAAACTAAACATTGGTATATTATCAGAAAAGATTTATTTAAAAAAGAGTCGCTTGTTTGTAAACCAACTTAAATACAAGCTACAGAGGAAATTTCCCCTATGTATATTGTCATATGCACAATACTTTGAATCGTTACCTTTCTCTTAATCAGTAAGCATTCTCCCACAAAATTCACTGGAAAATATACTGTTGGATAATAGCAGTCTCTGCCAAATAACTGTACGGCATGTATTACTGAAGATCATATGCATATGTCATTATCATCTTCAACGAGCTGAAAAGAAAGAAATAATACGAGTAATGTGATATAATCGAAGGCAGTCACACTGCATTAGAAAACTTATTTAACGTTGATGTCTAATGAGTCCTAGTTGTTGCAACTTTCCCTTTTAAAGGTGGATGTTATGCGCAAATGGACAGTTAACCTACTCATACCCATTTACAGTAGCATTAGCTACAGGGTGACAATTATTAAACTGTATGAAATAAAATCGCCATAACTTCTGAACGATTGGCGTTAGGATGTTCTAACAGCACTGCTGGCCGCGGAGGATGATGGGAATTAGTACGCGCATGCTCTGGTTTAGCCCACTTTCCTTTAGATGGATTCGTCAATAAGCATAATTAGCGCCTTTGGGGACTGAGAATCCGCATTCCTGGATCGACATGCATTTTACAATCGAGAAGTCTCTTCAACCTCAACGGGTGACTGTTTGGTGTGCATTGTCCAGTCACGGAATAACTGTGCGATATTGCTTGATGGCACGTTGACTACCGTACGGTACGTGAAGGTTTTGGAAGGTTATTTCATCCCCAGTTTCTAAAGTGGACCTGATTTCGACAAGATGTGGTTCATGCAAGACGGAGTTCGACCCCATCGAAGCAGCAGAGTGTTGGATGTCCTGGAGGAGCACTTTGGGAACCTCATTCTGGCTCTGGAATAACCAGAGGTCACAGGGATGGGCCCAATTGGCCGCCATATTCTCCGGATCTGAAAACATGAGACTTCTTTTTGTGGTGCTGTATTAAAGGCAATATGTGCAGCAGTAATGTTCAAAATGTTCTTCAAATGTGTGTGAAATCTTATGGGAGTTAACTGCTAAGGTCGTCAGTCCCTAAGCTTACACACTACTTTACCTAAATTATCCTAAGGACAAACACACACACCCATGCCCGAGGGAGGACTCGAACCTCCGCCGGGACCAGCCGCACAGTACATGCAGTAGTAATCCCAGAACCACTGCTGAGATGAAAACAGCCATTCAGGAAGTCATCGACAGCATTGATGTTCCGACACTTCAGCTGGTCATGCAGAATTTTGCTATTCGTCTGCGCCACATCATCGTCAATGATGGTAGGCATATCGAACACGTCATAACCTACATCCGAATATCTGTAGTGACGTTTACATGATGAATAAAGTGTGTGCACGCCGTAGTTTGTAACTAATTTACTTTTTTTTCATATAGTTCAATAATTTTCACCCTGTATGTGAGGAAGTTCATTATGTTTGTGATAGGTGACGAGCAAATCTAGAGTTTCTTGGATACTGAGCCCAGGACGTCCCTATTTATACCTCGCAGACAGTGAAGGAAATCAATATACATTGACCCGTTGCTGACTATCCTCCACTTATCCCCAAAAACAAAATGAAAATTTATTTAAATGTATTGCATATGATTAGGAGTATCATAAAGTTCCGTTGATTCCGAATGTGAGGAAGTGTATCGACAACCAAAACTGAGTATTGTTCAAAATGTCGACATTCCTTAATAATTTTCCTATCTTTTGTATATGATATAGAAATTTGCAGCTGCGTTCAGCATATCATTGGGTTACTTACATCGCAGCCTAACACTTTGCGAAGGAAATTTCACAAACTTAGTATTTCTACTTAAAACTCATGTGTTTAAATTGCTCAGAAGAAGTAGTTTGTATGTGATGCTTCCTCAAAAGCCATAATGACAGATGCCCTGCTGATTAAACCTATTGTGCTGTCACTGAGTGGTGGGAGGACAAGTAAAGGGGGGAGATGCGTCAACAATGAATAACTTGGCTGTTTTGCATCTAGTCAGCTTGGCTCTGGTCGTAAGCAAAAAAAAAAAAAAAAAAAAAAAAGAACAGTTACTAATATTCTACAGCACGTTTTTGTACAAAGATATTGGCTCAGTTGTGTACTTACGCATTAAATTCACATATTTCTTTCGCGTTTCACAACAAAACTGGTTCACGTCGTTTCCTACTCGAAACATAATTATTGTGACGCACAGTTGCAGGACAGGAGTGAGTACGGACATCAAAGGAATTTTACTCCAATAATGATGCAAGATCCTCAATGAACAATATTCACTTGTAATCATAATTGCTGCTGAAATAACTAGTAGTGAACATTGGGTAGCACCAAATACGTCATAAAATCCTGTTCCACTTCACGGTTGGTAAGAATGAGTGTGCTTTTTCTGAATAAAGTGTTTTTCAGTGCAGTTTTCCATGAACTGAGGGAAAACTTAGCAAGCACAGTGCTAAAGAAGGTGATTTGGCGTCTTGAAATGATATCGTGTTCAGAACTATCTGTTGCAGTGGTGAAATGTGGAGAACTCACAAAGCACAAACTAGGGTATTGTGCCCGTCCAAACAACCTAATTTAGATTTTTAGTAGTGTCATGTAAACGTCAGGATAGCTTCTTCAGAAAACTGCTGCGAATCCTTTCTCCAGTGTTTCCCAAATGATGAACCGCTTGTCTCCAAGGCCCTCGGTGTTTACGGGACGAGAAAGTTTAATTCCACTGCTCCTGGTGAGTAGCAGTTGTGGTCTGCCATTTTTACATCTTGAAATATGCAAAGCGGAAATGTAAACTTCTTGAATCTGTCTGATATTAAAGCGATTATGTTTTACCTTTGCAACAGCAAAATTATGAAACTGTGATTGTATAAATATCTCTGTGAATGTAGCACCAAGTTCATAGAAACAGCAAAGAGAAGACTTGAAAACCATCACAATTTGGAATTCGAAAAACGATAGACTCTATACTCATATTCGTTTCACTGTCTGGATCAGAATAGATGATATCATAGAGAAAATAAAATTAGAAATGATGATTTATTTCGGGCAGGGATACCCGCAAAGTCTTTGCAGCGCACAGGGAGCAAAACAAAGAATGTAACGCTGCCTATGAGTATGGTGACCTTTCAGTATAATATCTATATTATTTTCGGGCAGGGATACCCGCAAAGTCTTTGCAGCGCACAGGGAGCTAAACAAAGAATGTAACGCTGCCTGCGAGTATGGTGCATTTCAGTATAATATCTATATTACCTTTTATTGTCATGATTTGCTTCGTCACAGGGTACCTTCAGAAGTTTCTTGGTTACACATCCACAACAAGTTTTTAATAACTTTAATTATATCGTTTGATTAAGTATTATAGACCATCCGAAAACATATCTTGTAAGGAAATGATTCCACAAGGGTTTGACGTGTCATTTACATTGTATGCATATGCTCATGGAAAAAAGGAAGGAAGAAAAATGGTAGCAGATTAACGCCTTCGTTGTCCACTACGCTGAACCTTAGGGAGAAGTACATGGTCAGACTAGACAAAGCTGGGGAAGGAAATGGGCCGTGTGCATTTCAAACTATCACACCACTTGCTCTACGTGATTTAGCGAAACAGGTGTGCATGATGACATGCCGTTCATGAAATGCATCATGCAGCATGGAAATACGCACATGCATCCTAATAATCCACCCCAGGCGAATATAGGCCGTTGATTGTTGTACACAACCTCTGGAACACCTATCACGACACGCGTGTGTTAGCGTGGGTAACATATTCTAGTGGTTGTGCACTGCAACCTAGTTAGCTCAGAGTGTCATAGGTTAAAGCACGCAGATCGTAAACTAACAGTAACTGAAAAGAATGAAATAAAATCAAGCGGAGCTAAAATGTAACTGGATCTGTCAAACGCAGATCAGAAAAATGTTGAATGAACATATATTAAAAAAAAAAGATAGCAACAATATGGTGACACAGTGAGAGATACAAATTCAAACAAGTCAAAAAACTCCGGGATTTCCACGCAACAGAGGAAAATGAAAACGGAAGAATCTATTCGAAACATCAAAACAAAGAAATTAGTGAGGGCATAAAATATAAAGTAAAGCGGAATATTGATACAAACAATGTAGAAACTGTCTAGTCTTGGCCGTCAGTAGACTCTGCGGAAATGTAATAAGTACCTATTATATATGAACTGCTACATGTAACATAACCAAAGACCACTTTAAGAAATGAAATACTTGTCGAGTTGCAGGTTTAAGTGAAACTTGTCGAAGACACACTGTCTGTTCTCGGTAATGGTTACGTCAATGTAGGGACGACGCTGACACAGCTGTTGAAGGACAGAGCAGGGAGATAGGAGATGAGCGACAGCGTCAGAGCATGCAGTAACACTTTTGCTCCCTGCTGGTAACGATATGGTGATAAGTACTGAGTAGACCGATAAACGTACAAATGTTCCGATCTGATACCTTCTCATCACATTCCAGTAAAAGACACTTACATGCAAAGAACTTGACGACCACCAGCGACAGCTTTTGTTAGACCTCTACTTTCTTTCATGCCTTCCTACATTCTTCCATATGCCGCAGAACACGAAACGCGGATGGATGAGATACTGACAGGATCATGTAATCACGTCGAAATAATACAAAGAAACATCGATCAGACTCAGGAAGTATCCACGATGAGAGATGGGCTCAATTTTTGTGGGGTTACTGGTTTATTATCGATATTTTTGGATACTGTAATATACAGTGTTCATAAAAACATCGTATTACAAACGTCGTGAGAAGTAGGCTGATGTAGCGGGCTCATTATGTGTTCATGCTATCTGAAAATCAATGCTCAGAGTGTGATGGAAAGAAAAGTGCAGGAAACGGGTCAGGTGCGTAGGTGAAGACTGCTTGGATGGAATGAGTGGGAAAATCATCTGACCCGTATGGGTTTGAGGAGAGTGGAGAAAGGAGGCCAATTAGAGTATGATGCTGAGCCGCTATGCACCACAGCTTAATGGATATTAAAGAAGAGTCCGAAGCTATTAAAGGGTTATTATTTCAAGTAGATTTATTCTAAATTGTGAGCTCTGAATAACGGGCAGTGGGACACATCATAGGACGAATGGCACCCAAGGATTGTGAAAGCCAACAAATGGGATCCATCCTCTTTCGTAGCTGAACACTGAAAAGGCTTCTATTACTGGAGTTACTTAAGCATATGGATGACAGTTATGTCATTAATACACAGAAGAGCCAAAGAACAGGTACACCTGCCTAATATCGTGTAGGGCCCCGCGAGCACGCAGAAGTGCCTCAGCATGACGTGGCATGGACTCTACTAATGTCTGAAGTAGTGCTGGAGGGAACTGACACAAACAATCCCGCAGGTCTGTTTATAAATCTGTAAGAATACGAGGTGGTGGAGATCTCTTTCGAAGAGCACGTTGCAAGGCATCCCAGTTATGCTCACTAATGTTTATGTCTGGGGAGTTTGGTGGACAGTGGAAGTGATTAACCTTAGAAGAGTGTTCGTGGAGCCACTCTTTAGCAATTCTCGACGGGTGAGGTGTCGCATTGTCCTGCTGGAATTGCCCAAGTCCGTCGGAATGCGTAATGGACATGAATGAAAGCAGGTGATCAGACAGGATACTTCCGCACGTGTCACCTACCAGAGACGTACCTAGACGTATCAGAGGTCCCATATCACTCCAACTACACACTCTACACCATTAAAAAGCCCCGGTCAGCTTTAACAGTCCCCTTCTGACATGCAGGGGACTTCCATTCTTGAGGTTGTCTCCATATCCGTACACGTTCATCCGCTCAATACAATTTGAAACGAGATTCGTCAGAACCAGGCAACATGTTTCCAGTCATCAACAGTCCAATGTCGGTGTTGACGGACCCAGGTGATGCGTGAAGCTTTGTGTCATGCAGCCACCAATGGTACACGAATGGGCCTTGGGGCCCAGAGACCATATCGATGATGCTTCGTTGAATGGTTCGCACGCTGACACTTGTTGACGGCCCAGCATTGAAATCTACAGCAATTTGCGAAAGGGTTGCACTTCTCTCAAGTTGAACGATTATCTTCAGTTGTCGTTGGTCCCGTTCTTGCAGAATCTTTTTCGGGCCGCAGCGATGTCGGAGATTTAATGTTTTACTGTATTCCTGGTATTCTCGGTACACTCGGGAAATGGTTGGACGAGACCACTTCATCGCTACCTCGGAGATGCTGTGTCCCATCTCTCGCGCGCCGAGTGTAACACCACGTTCAAAGTAACTTAAATCTTGATAATCTGCCATTGTAGCAGCAATAACCCATCTGACAAATGCACCAGACACTTGTTGCTTTATATAGGCGTTACCGACCGCTGCGCCGTATTCTGCCTGTTTGCATATATCTGTATTTGAATACGCATGGCTATACCAGTTTCTTTGGCGCTCCAGTGTCTTATACATCATCTCACATACAATATTTGTATTACTTTTGCACAGCTAGTACTGATATCTCAACCAGCAGATTCTTGTGGTTTTCTCCTCCCTGTGAAGCTCTGAGTTATAAAGTGCCAGCCTAACTCTGGGTCAACCTTTTTGATAAGTTGTGAGATGTTAACTCCCCCTGCCCCTTTCTTTAAGAGAGTAAAATATGAGAAAGAAAGAACGAAATATCTGACTTTTATAGGCTGTAGGCATGTTTTCCCAACTCTTTCTTTGCTATTAATGATAATAATAGCTGTTGTCCTCTGTTAACAACTTTCGTAATCCAGCCAGTTCCCTGAAGACATAAACTCAGTATCTCTGGCTTCTTGAACACAACTTGAGGTAATTGGCCAGAGACATCAAGCACATTTAGTTATAGGGCTGGTACTGGGTCACGTGTTTTGTGTGAATCATTGGTTTTCGCAGGGAAACGAGCAAGGGTGCACAGGAGCCTCCCGTGAAAAAACGGCATTCAGTGTTCCTGGAGCCAGCCAGTGCCAGTTCTGTTCAGGTGAGTTCCGCTGACGTTGGTGACCATTGGATCAAGGGCTGTCAGTAACTTGAGGATGGCCAGGTGTGTTAACGATTTGCGTCTTTTCTGAATTAATTTTTACTTAGTTAATGCCGTAACATAATTTATCATGCCTCAAAATTTTAATTTCCTGAATTATATCGATGTTCCTTGATGTAGGTGACAACGTCTTGGTAGACAGTCTTTTGCATGGCTCATAAACGTTGACTGCACAGGTATAGAAAAGCTGCTTGATGGTGTCCTCGGATGGCAAGTACACTCCCTGCGCAGTCTTTTCCCCAGAGTGTAGTGTGAAGAAATGTCTGTGTATGAGTCGTTTCCTAATTTTTTGCGGAAGTTAGTTTCATTTTCCAAATACTTAGCATCTCACACTTTCGGTGCATTTAGTAAATCATGCCAGGTTAAACAGTAAGCAGCTGCAATTATGTCTGATTTATAAACGGTTTACACGTATGTATGTAGATGAATGAAGTACCTATGTTTCCTCTACTTTCCACGGTCTTGTTTATGATGTTTCAATGGTGCATTCTTTTGTTTCTTTTCCATTCCATCCCTCTTTGAATGACATAGTCTGTGTACGATGTTTTCATAGTGTCTGGCTGTGGATGTAGCTTCCATCTACTGCTGTGGCACAGCCAAGTCTATTGTAAAGTTTGGGCGAGGCGAAGAGCACTGGTCCGTTTTGGTTGAAGCTCCAGTGTGCTTAGGTTGGCATGGTGCAGAAGGAGTTGTCTCTGGCCACTTCTGCTACCTGCGTAGACCTCGATTTTGCTCAGGCACTCGCCCTGGGCTGTTGGTGAGTTAGGTTGCTCGTGAGAGCTAGTCTACAGTAGTTCGTATTATGGGGTTGAGATTGTGTAAATTTCAGCCAAGCTGAATTATTAAACCATTTCTTTTAAAACCTTAGGTCTTGGTAATCATGTTGTGTAATTATTTAACATAGGGGCTGCTAGGATATTTGCTGTTAGTCAATTTTTATAAGTAGTTGCTTTGTCCAGCCAACTTAGCAATGTGGAAGCCTAGTGGACGAACTATAATTGGTTTCGGCTAATATTCTTGTTTTCTCAGTGCGAATATGCTAGTGTTTATATATCCTGCGTTTCCTTTTATTCTGAAATTTCTGTGCCTTTCGTATGTGTGCCTTCATCTATTCGATTTCACATGTTCGTGTATAGTTTGCAGAGCCTTCAGTACTCTGAACCCGTTTTCTTTTGCAGTTACTTCCCAGCAATTTTTTTTATGTGAGTAGCACTTTCTCAGTAATAGGCAATTTTTCAGGCTTTTATGCTTTGTACTGGTCTTGCTTTGTGTAACTTAGACCACATGCTTAACAAACGAATAAGTCTTCAAAACCTTCTTCTTCAGTTCCCTTCTTTACCGGCAGCCTTTAAATTAAGTTCCATTTTCGTGCGTGTCAGTTCCGATTTCTATTTCTAACCCTTTCGCGGCTTGTGATGAACCTTTCCACTGCGTGTGTGTTTTGTGTGACTGAACCACCGTATGTGAGTACTCCATACTTAAGGTCGTGGTTACTTCGGTATTACACCGTTCCTTTACGTTTGCGGTTTCTTGTCGGTTCAGTATCGATGGATTAGTCTGGTGGGAACATACCTTTCTGGCTCCTTAATGTGTAATGGTATATGTCTTACCTCTTCTCATTTCTTTTTTTTTCTGTGTGGTGTTAGTGTGAATGTGAAAGTGCGTGTGTGTTACCAGTTATTAACGGTTCATGAGCCCATGAGGCAACATATCTTGTTAAATTTTGTACCCACTTGCTTAGTAAAGCAAGCACCAGTAACCGATTATGTTTTAGTGCAAATGTTTCATACTTCTCCCTAAGTTCTGGAATTAACAAATATCAGTCCAGTTTTAACTCAGTTTCAGCTTCAGCACAAGTAAACTATCCCACACATGTCGACCTCTGTTCCCTAGGATACATGCTACGCCGCTTACTTTTGTGTAAACGAATACAAGCCCACTCGTTTTCTTTATCAAGTAGAAAATTGATTTTTATACTGATCGCCGAGGCAGACTGGTTATCTGATTAGCTGAACTATTAGTAATATGCCTAAGCTGTTTGTCACCTACGCCATCCATACGTCCCAAAATAAACAGTTATTTAAATATGCACAGTGTTTCACTGACAGGGGCTTGTTCTCTACTCGTTGATTTTTGATCGATAATTGTTGATCTAAGAGAGTCAGGTGGTTTGGAGGTATTTTCCAGTTAACCTTTAAAATTTATAAAGTTTGATCTACCATTTTGATTCGTTTAAGTGGTTAGTCACATTTCATGCAATTTTAATACCAACAACTCTGTTTCATTTGTCAAATCAGACAAGTATCTATCTTTAACATATCAACAACTATCTTATAGACAACAATGGTGACAGGTAAAGGTCGGAAGAAATTTGTGCGTCTGTAAAAAGATTGGTTCGCGAGGCATACAGCTACGACCGTCATACAGCAAGATCTTGCATGTTGCCGAGAATCCGAGAAAATTCTGGTCCTTCGTAAAATCGCTGAGTATCACTCGTTGACCAATCTGGTGCGGCAATAGAAGACATCAAAAGGAAAGCTGAAGATTTAAATTTCACGTTTAAGAATTCATTTACGCAGGAGGATCGTACAAACATACAATCGTTTGACCGTCGCACAGACTGCCTCATTGAGGATATGATAATAGGCATATCGCCGGGCGCAAAATCCCGAGCTATTGGAAAAAAGCGTGGGTGACTCCTGTATATAAGAAGGTAAAAGGACGGACCCGCAAAATTACAGACCAATAGCCGCAACATCAGTTTGCTGCAGAATTCTTGAACATACTGTCAGTTCGAGTATAAAAAATTTCTTTGGCACAGAAAAGCCTAGGTCCACAAATCAGCGGCGAATTAGATGGCAGCGCTCATGAGAAACTCTGTTTGAACTTTTCTCACATGATAAACTGCAACCTATGTATGAAGGGCAACAGGCTGATACCATATTCCTAGATTTCCGGAAAGCTTTTGATACTGTGCCCCACTGCAGACTGTTAACGAAGGAACGAGCATACGGAATAGGTTCCCAGGTATGTGGGCGACTCGAAGACTTCTTAAGTAATAGAACCCAGTGCAGTATTCATAAAAATACGAGCCTATCGATTATCTAACTAGTTTTGCGACTGGTTTCAAGACTTCCTTGCAACCAGAAGTTAACACGTCGCTCTTAACGGAACAAAATCAACAAATGGTTCAAATGGATCTGAGCACTATGGGACTTAACTTCTGTGGTCATCAGTCCCCTAGAACTTAGAACTACTTAAACCTAACTAACCTAAGGACATCACACACATCCATGCCCGAGGCAGGATTCGAACCTGCGACCGTAGCGGTCTCGCGGTTCCAGACCAAAATCAACAGATATAAACGTAATTTTAGAGGTACCCCAAGGAGGAGCGATATTACCGTTACTGTTTACAATTTATGCAAATGATTTACTAGAAAGGGCCGAAAGCTCTTTGAGAAAGTGGCAACCTTAGAAGACGGTATCGATTTGCAAAATGACCTACAGATGATTGCTGAATGGTACAGTCCCGGGCAGTTGACCCTGAACGTAAATAACTGTAACGTTTTGCGTATACATAGGAAAAGAAATCCACTACTGTACAAATACATTATTGATGACAAATTGCTGGAAACACTTTTTACGGTAAATTATATATGAGTAATTATCCAGAGCGATCTCAAACAGAATGGCCACTTTAAAGGCACATTCGCAGGATGGGAGTGGATATATAGCAAAAACGTAGATATCAGTTTAGAATATAAATAAAGAATTACATAAGATGATAATTAGTACAAGCGGTTGTATCGACTGTGGCGTGCAACAGCTGAAATATTAGAATAATTACACAGTTCAGTTGTCTTGCCGCGAAGACGGTACCATTTTTTATTGTGGAAGCCGTCCTGATCGGACGCATATCTGTCATCACTGCAGATAATTATTTGGCAAACCGCCATTATTCTATGAGACGCAATGTCACTAGGCGTACTCATAATTGCACACAGCTATAAAATTAATGTAAGTGTCTATGTACTTTAATTTAGCATAATATTTTGCGAATTCAGTGATATTATTTAATCTTGTTCAAAAATGGTTCGAATGGCTCTGAGTACTATGGGACTTAACTGCTGAGGTCATCAGTCCCCTAGAACTTAGAACTACTTAAACCTAACTAACCTAAGGACATCACACACATCCATGCCCGATGCAGGATTCGAACCTGCGACCGTAGCGGTCGCGCGGTTCATTTAATCTTGTCTTTCATTTATGTCACAATCCATTGTTCCAATTAAACGGCGTCTTGGCAAGGCTAAAGATTCCGTGTTATAAATTATATCAAAGATCTCGTGCGAACCAAAGCTTTGGAATTATTCCATGTACGAAGTCCGATAAAGAAATATTTTCAGAAAAATCTCTCACGGCCAAACTTACAATGAACGGACCTTACGCAAAGTTTGTATAAACTGATCACATACTATTATCGTTACTTATTATCATTTGTTTGTTCTTCGATGCTCTCAAAGCAGACAGGAAAAGCCACGATAAACAAAACCACACAATACAAGTAGCAGGAAAAGCAGATGCTAGACTGAGATTAATAGGAAGAATTTTAAGGAAATGTAACTCATCCATGAAGGACGTGGCTTACAAAGCGCTTGTTCGAGCGATCCTTGAGTTCGTTCATCAATCTGGGATCCTTACCAGGTAGGACTGATAGAAGAGAGAGGGAAGATCCGACGGAGGGAGGCGTGTTTAGTCAGGGGATCGTTTAATCGGCACGAAAGCGTTATAGAGATGCTCAACAAGCTCCAATGGCAGACGTTACAGGAGAGGCGTTGTGCTTCATGGAGAGGTTTACTACTGAAATTTCGAGATAGCTCTATCCGGGAAGATAGTCCAGGACCTTTACGCAGCGAGTAGGAAAACAAAAGGGGGAGAGATCTTGATGTCCTGGTTAACTTTCTAAAAGTCCCCGAAGCTCCTGGCTGTGAAATTGAGGTTATGACGTTATCAATATGGCTGCGGTAAGAATTGGTAGATTAATTTTTAAACGGTTATTAACTCCCACAGGATTAACATTGAAAGCTCATTTTTGTACCAAATTACAGAGGAATAGTTGAGAAATGTTTATGTAGCAATATCTTTCATATATCTAACATTTCCTCTGAGTTACATTAAGCAAAAACGAGAAAAAACTTTCTTCAACCATTTTTGAAGTTTCCTTGTGAATTACTAGGTGGTTATGCAAGACAGTGGCAGTGTTTTTCCATTAGGTACGTAACACATTCTTAGAGCTGTAAAACAATACCAATATCTTTTCCCTATCATTAATAATAAGGGAGGTACCTGAATTTATTTACCGTAAGGCGTGATTATTCACTAGTCAGACTGCACATTAGAATTTTAAGGAGACGTTTTTTAAAACCTTGCTCAGGACTTTCAAATACATGAGATATTCTCAAAGGATAGTCAAATGTCTGTTTTTCTAAACATGTCACACATCTCACATCTCAACGTTTATTTAGACAAAAACAAATAAGGTATCTCTAGATAATATAAAGTGCTGATCTGTATTAAAAATTATGTGAATGGCGGGGATGCATTCTTTCATATATATACATAGGGTGTACATAAATTCTGGGAAAACTTTAAATTATTTATTGCACAAGAACCAAATATAGTACAGGTGTCGTACACATTGCATTTTGGAGAGAAACTCTGAAAGTTTTTTTTGCATTTCAAGCATCATCCATTGCTGCTACATGTCCAAGTAGGAATATCCAGTGACAGTGCTCTCAGCGAAGAAGAATGGCCCGTATAGTTTTCGACGTGACAAGGCACAAAAAACATTTACATTTGGGGAATCACTCTCAGATTCAATGCATTCGTGTGGATGCTTTGTACCCCAGATTCGACAATTATTCCTGTTTACTTTTCTATTAGTTTGAAAAGTGGCTTCGTCACTAAAAATTAAGCGATCCTCATTCACTTGCATCAAAACAAGTGTTCAGTTCCTAGTGCTGTGAAATGTGGGAAAAAAGCTGCAAATTGGCATTTATAAGAAGAGGAACAACACCAAAAATGCAACAGGAGGGTAATATGTAGAAAATCGTCCATGGAACCTGCCACAGAAGATGCCTTGCAGAAACTATAGGCGAAGCGCGTATGGCACGAAAATTGTGTTTCATTCTGTTGTAGTCAGACGGTCCATAAAGTAAAAATTATCAGTATACCGTAATCAAAACGCTTGTCTTTGTCGTCGTCATTGTGCTTCTGCACTAGCTCCTATTTGAATGGTTTCATAGACAGATTCTGTCGCAGGACTTTCCACGCTGTCATTGGAGCCATTTCGAGTTCAGGGGATGCATGACGCACCGATTTCTTTGGACTCCTTATGAATGTCTCTCGTAGGCACTCCACATTCACTTTCTCACACTGGGACGTCCGCTTCTCTTTGCCAGTCACAAGCAACCCGTCGTAATGAATTTGTTGTGCCATTGGCAAATGGCCTTCCTTTTTGGTGGGTTCTTACCGTACTTGGTTCTAAACATCCGTTGAACAGCTGTAGGATACTTGTTTCTGTGGAACTCCAACACACGGAAAGCTCGCTCCGCACCTGAACTCGCCATGTTTGCGACTAGCGCAGACTATCGGAAAATTACTAAAGTACACTGTGGCGGTATGCATGAAAAAAGAAAAAAACTTTCAGGGCTTCTCTTTAAAATGACATATGTATGATATCTGTACAATGTTTGGTTTGGTTCTTGTGCAATAAATAATTGAAAGTGTTCCCGGACTTTATGTACACCCTACATATGTATACCAGCTTTTCTACCTGTTTGAGGGTGAGACGTAAATAATTTTGACAAAAATTAACAACTGCAACCAGCGATAATTAATGCATCATCCAAAAAAAAAAAAATGAACAAAGAGCACACTGAACGCCAATATGGAGTGCCACAAACGATTATGCCTGTTACACTATATAGCTGAATGTCCTCACAAATTTGCTATCAAAAATATGAACCACATCTTAAACGTCTGAATCATCTTTCTCACTAACAGGTAACGGAGACTCCTGCACACAAGGTTCATCATCATCCTCATCGTCATCGCAGTTGGGAATACTGGAGTTGCTACAAGCACTACCACTACAATATCTACAAAAAACAGAACACTGTAAACTGAAACTACAACATCGACAATTTTGTTCACATCCAGTATCACACTCACAAGATATTAAATTTAAGATGAAGTCGGGAACCGGAGGTTCTTTAGTTAAAACTGGCTGCAGACAACCGTTTTCGGAGACCCATCTCCATCAAGTGGTTAGCAAATATATGCTCCTCCACTGCTGCACCTGAAGATAAACACATTTTGAATGCTCTCTTGCTACAACAGATGTTGGGGGAAGTCGAGCAAAATCAATCTGAGAGGCGATAGGACATGTTGCCACTGCTTTTGGGAAACACTGACATCGAAGAGTATTTAAAGATGTCGTTCCTTTAGGAGCACCATAAAATGCCAACAGAGACTGCTCGCTTCTCGCTTGCTTCTGTTACTAAGTTAGCATTTGCATTCGCATTGTGGAATACTGAACTACGTAGTTTGTTGTAGATTAGGCTGTGTTTGAAGAAGTCGGAATACTTTTCTCTTCCTTTGGCCAAAAACAAAGATAATGTCGTGTCACATCCGGATACAGTACGCAGAAATAGCATTCCTTGACATACATCTCCAAGTGCGTCTTGGAGAGTGGTAATGTGGTAAGTCCGTGAAGGGCACTTTCCCACAGATGACTTTTGAAAGTAAATGGGCACGTTACCAGGAGCAAGCGTACATCTCCATTCACATCTGCATCCTCTGCAAATCTCACTTAAGTGCCTGGCAGAGGATTCATTGAACCACCTTTTCTATGATTCTCTGTTATTCCAATATCGAGCAGCGCGCGGAAAAAACGAACACCTATGTCTTTCCGTTCGAGCCGGCCGCGGTGACCGAGCGGTTCTAGGCGCTTCAGTCCGGAAACGCGCGACAGCTACGGTCGCAGGTTCGAATCCTGCCTCGGGCATGGATGTGTGTGATCTCCTTAGGTTAGTTAGGTTTAAGTAGTTCTAAGTTCTAGGGGACTGATGACCTCCGATGTTAAGTCCCATATTGCTTAGAGCCATTTGAGCCATTTTTTTTCCGCTCGAGCTCTGATTTCCCTTACTTCATTATGATAATCGTTTCTCCCTATGTAGGTCGCTGTCAAAAAAATTTTTTCGTACTGGGAGGAGAAAGTTGGTATTGAAATTTCGTGACAAGATTCCGCCGCAACGAAAAAGGCCTTTGTTTTATTGACGTCTACCTAAAATCCTGAATCAAGTCAGTGACACACTTTCCCCTATTTCGGGATGTGAATGTGAATGACCTCACACTTTTCATTATTTAGGGTCGATTGCCAATTTTCGCAGCATACAGATATCTTTGTTAAATCGTTTTCCAGCTTGTTTTGTTCTTCTGATGACTATACTAGTCGATAGACGACAGCATCGTCTACAAACAACCCAACACGGCTGCTCAAATTGTCTCCCAAATCGTTTATATAGATAAGGAACAGCAGAAGGCCTATAACACTACCTTGGGGAACGCCAGAAATCGTTTCTGTTTTACTCATTGACTTTCCGTGAGTTACTACAAACGGTGATCTCTCTGACAGGAAATCACGAATCCAGTCACATAACTGAGACGATATTCTATAAGCATGCAATCTGACTACAAGCCGCTTGTGAGGTACTGTGTCAAAAGGTTTCTGGAAATCTAGAAATACGGAATCAATTTGAAATTCCTTGTCAATAGCACTCAACACTTCGTGTGAGTAAAGAGCTAGTTGTGTTTGACAAGGATGATGTTTTCTAAATCCTTGCTGACTGTGTGTCCATAGACCGTTCTCTCCGACGTAATTCATAATGTTCGAACACAATATATGCTCCAAAATCCTGCTACATATTGACGTTAATGATATGGGTCTGTAGTTTAGTGAATTACTCATACTGTCTTTCTTAAATATTGGTGTGACCTGTGCAACTCTCCAGTCTTGGATACGGATTTTTCGTCGAGCGAGCGGTTGTGTATGATTGTTAAGTATGGAGCTATTGCATCGGCATTCTCTGAAATGAACCTAACTGGTATACACTCTCGACTGGAATACTTGTTCTTATTAAGTGATTTAAGTTCCTTCACTATTCCAATGATATCTACTTCTAAGTTACTCATGTTGGCAGCTGTTCTTGTTTCGAATTCTGAAATATTTACTTCTTCTTCTTTGGTCATGGAATTTCGTAAGGTTGTGTTCGTAACTCCGCTTTGGCAACACTATCATCGATAGCATTACCATTGCTATCGCGCAGAGAAGGCATTTGTGTCATGTCGTCAGCATATTTTACATACGACCAGAATGTCTTTCGCTTTTCTGCCGGGTTTCAAGACAAAATTTCGTTGTGGAAACCGTTATAAGCAACTCGCATTACAATCCGCGCCAGATTTCTATCTTCTGTAAAAGATCGCTAATATTCGAGAATTTGAGGTACTTTAAATTTGGCATGTTTTCTTCGTTGTTTCTGCAACAGTATTCTGACCCGTTCTGTGTACCAAAGGGGATTAAGCTCAGTCGCTTGCTAATTTATTAGAAGGACGATTAAATCGTGTGCCAACCACCACAGTTGCCTTCTCTTCTGTCATCTCTAGAGCTGTTCCAATAATCAATGCATCAGCATCAGCTTGTGCTTGCCTCTTCAAAATACTAACAAACTCCAGGTGATTTCTTAAACCAGCAATAAATTGTTCCTTTTTTCCAGAATTGTTGAGGAACTTTGATTGGTCCACCGTGCACATCATATTTTCTGCGAAGCGGATGTCAAGTGTTTGTCATTTTGCCTTACGTCGCCTGTGCTCTTCACTTTCTGTGCTAGGCATCAAAGACGACAACGGAGATGTTACCAAAATGTTTTCTCATATATGTACAGTCCATGTAATTCTTTGTAAGTCAGACATTATGGCCAAACAACTCTTCGAAATAAATATCCACCATCTACAACATAGGCACAATCTTGAGGAGGAGAGAGATGCTTGTCGCTTTGGATACAATTATATAATATATGATACAATACAGATTTCAGCGTTTTTCTCGTGTAATAATCATCAGATAAAGATAAAGGTTGAACTGTTAATTCACGGTTTGAACATTTCTGGAGGTTCTCATCGGTTTTCGCAACACAACTTACTTTGAAGACTAACTGCATGGTGTTTATAGGTGCAGCCACGTCATTGTTGATCTTGACAGTGCTAGTCATATGTGCTAATGTCCGGACCTTGTCATTTCGGTGCAAATGAACTTCCATGGAAGTTTTTCTACAATTCTTGCCTCTGCAAATTTTCCGACATTAACTGCATCGTCACAATTAATAGCCTCACTTGCTGTAATACTAGTTGTTAAAGACATGAGCTCGGAACGACGGAAAGTCACCGAGTAAAACAGAAGTAATATCCGTCGTTCCACAAGGAAGTGTTATAGGTCCTCTATTGTTCCTGATCTATATTAACGATATAGGAGACAATCTGAGTGGCCCTGTAAGATTGTTTGCAGATGATGCTGTCATTTACCGTCTTGTGAAGTCATCAAATGACCAAAACGAATTGCAAAATGATTTGTATAACATATCTGTAGGGTGCGAAAAGTGACAGTTGACCTTGAATAAAGAAAAGTGTGACGTTATTCACATGAGTACAAAAGAAATGCGCTAAATTTCGATTACACGATAAGTCAGACAAATATTAAGGCTGTAAATTCAACTAAATACTTAGGGATTACAATTACAAATAACCTAAATTGTAACGATCACATAGATAATGTTGTGGGTAGAGCAAACCAAAGACTGCGATTCATTGGCAGAACACTTAGAAGGTGCACCAGGTGTACTAAAGAGACTGCTTACACCACGTTTGTCCGCCCTATTCTGGAGTGTTGCTGTGCGCATCCGCATCAGATGGTACTGACGGATGATATCGAAAAAGTACAAACAAGGGCAGCTCGTTTTGTAGTATCGTGAAATAAGGGAGGTAGTGCCATAGACATGATACATGAATTTGAGTGGCAATCATTAAAACTAAGGCGTTTTTCGTTCCGACGGGATCTTCTGATGAAATGTCAATCACCAGTTTTCTCCTCCGATTGCGAAAACATTCTGTTGGCATCCATCTACATAGGGAGAAATGATTATCACGATAAAATATGAGAAATCAGGGCTAGCACAGAAAAAATTAAGTGAACTTTTTCCCGCACGCCGTTCGAGAGTGGAACGGTAGAGAGACAGCTTGAAGGTGGTTCATTGAACCGTCAGCCAGGCACTTTGTTGTGAATACCAGAGTAATTACATAGATGTAGACTTTTGAGTGGATAATTCGGGGCAAACCACGCTATTACTTTTGAACAATCGACATTATCACGTACATGTTGTGATTTCCTAAACTGAACGTGCTGGTCGGAGAAGGTTACTTCCATACCACAAAATTCCTCAAAATGCTTAATGAGCACTGTACATGCATAATCCGTTGCACCCATCCATTCACGGCCGGTCGAAGTGGCCGTGCGGTTCTAGGCGCTGCAGTCTGGAACCGCGAGACCGCTACGGTCGCAGGTTCAAATCCTGCCTCGGGCATGGATGTGTGTGATGTCCTTAGGTTAGTTAGGTTTAACTAGTTCTAAGTGCTAGGGGACTAATGACCTCAGAAGTTGAGTCGCAAAGTGCTCAGAGCCATTTGAACCATTTGAGCCATCCATTCACGGTGCATTTCGCTATCCCACGTCTATGCGTCAGACCACCGGGTGATTTGAACGACCTCATCAGTACTTGTTCTATCATAATGTAACTCAAATTACCAGCCTATATTTTGTCGCTACGTCTAGTCGCAAACTGTCCTGCGGTGACAAATTTTTGTAATTCTTCTGGTCTCAGTCTTTCTTCGAGAATTGACATCTGTTTTAGGTATAAATGTGCACACTTCGCATATGCAAGGTGGCCAGCCGCATGGAAAAAAAAGGAATCAAATTTCTCATCATTTCTAGATACATTCTCCAATCTCCAGTGCGTTCCGTACGTACAAAGAGCCTCATGATGGTAACCTGTTCATAGTACTGCACCCACAGTTTGGCAGTCCGATTACTCGATGCTGCTTCCTTCATAAAAGTCTGTAGTATCTCCATTATCGTCATTCTTGTGGACACGTTGGGGAAATCTTCAGTAGCTTGAACGTTGTCTAATGTGGCTGTGTGTAATGTTTGGAAGTTTGCAGATGTAGTTTGGTCAATGTCCAGATTCTGCATGAAATGAACAAGGCCGAGGTGAGTGAGAAAATGAGCTCGTAATGATTGAGCAAATGAATATCTGGTTAGCATTTCGTCAATGCTGTTAGGAGCATATTTAACGGACCATAACCCTCTTTCCACCCATGATGAATCCTATTGCACCCATGTATGACATAAGTGTGTGGAATCCGGCAAGTCTCACTACATCTGTTGACAATTCGCCTGTGTTTTCTCTTTCAGCCACTGTTCGTACCTTTGAAAACAAAGGATGATCAGATGTGACAATGCAGATGCTTTGCTGAGGATGTTTACACTTTTCTACTGCATGTAACAATACACTGTAGATAGCATCCATACTAGTTGGCTGCAGACTGAGGACGGGGAGTGTAAATACAGCAGACTATCATACTGACTCACGTGACTACTTAAGATGTGCGGGCCGGCCGCGGTGGTCTCGCAGTTCTAGGCGCGCAGTCCGGAACCGCGCGACTGCTACGGTCGCAGGTTCGAATCCTGCCTCGGGCATGGATGTGTGTGATGTCCTTAGGTTAGTTAGGTTTAAGTAGTTCTAAGTTCTAGGGGACTGATGACCACAGCTGTTAAGTCCCATAGTGCTCAGAGCCATTTGAACCACTTTAAGATGTGCCTGTACCCACTCCAATTCGGATTTTTGGGAACTCCTCACCAGGAACAACACATCCACAGAAAATCAGTAAGGAGGCCATTCTTAACGGATTGTAGCTTGCACAAGATACGCACACTTTCAATGCCCTTCATAGTCATCCGACTGACGATGTCTTAACAAAACTAGACATGATTGTCTTACTTCCAAACAACATCGCTGTGGCATTTCAGAATGAAGGGCAAATGGTACATGAACTAAGACATAAAACAGCAACGACAAAACAAATGAAATGCAACAATTCCGGAGTATACAAGATCAAATGTGATGAATGTGACAGTTATTATATAGGGCAGACAGGGCGGAATTTTGAAATTCGATACAGGGAACATTGTAGTCATAGCAATCGGACAACATTTGGAGCGCATGTAAAGGATAGTAAACATAAAGTGAGCAATACAAATGAACAAATGGAGGTGCTACATAAAGCTCCAAAAAGTCTCTATCTCAACGTGCTTGAAGAGATTGAAATATACGCTCACCAAATGAAAAACCCGGACCTACTACTCAATGAGCAAAGTGATTTTATGCACAGGCATTATTATGAGGTTTTAGGCTTACTCTTGAATGCAACAGCACGCTCCAATACGAACCAGTTGCAGCGGAACGGCCCTCAGCGTACTGGCGGCGAGCTGACTTGGGCGCGGTGGAAGAGGACATGGTGTGGCGCTGTGTACGTCCTGACATAGGGAAATCCTCTCCACCACCAATTAGTACAAAGAAGAGGAAGTGCACCTTTTTCAAAGATTATACAAATGTTTTAATTACATTTTTAATTTTTCTTTAAATTTTTTTTATTATTGTAAATTATTTCTGTTCATGGCGCACTCATAAAAGATTAGTAAATGTTATTTCATCAAAAAATGTCTTATTATTAAAAAGTATATCCGCCATGAATATGTGTGGTAAAAAAATAACCTCTTAATACATATGCACAATTGCTACAGATAGAGGGCACTTTTTACTTTTACCACTCAGGTTTCTCCGAACTGTGATATAAGGTTTTAACAGATTAAAATTACTTTAGTTATGACAGCGAACCAGTAGTTCTGTACTGACAGGTTACTCTGTAACTGCAATATATGGTATGTTTGCATTTTAATTCATTCCGAAAAAATTTTTGTTAACTAAGATAGTTCCATCAGTAACTATATAATCTCTCTTGTTCATCTCGTATTTTTGAACTTTATCTAACAGATCTGAAGATGATTAGCTAGCCTGAAACCGGTTATCGAAAATAAAAAAAAGTTGCGATTAAAGACTGAAATGCCATATTTTTATTTTGACACTGCCTTTGTTTTCATTCAGTTTATACACATGAATATTGAATTTTCTTACTTCACTTACAGTTGATGCTGGAGGTTAATTTTTTAACCGACTGATACATTTGCCCTTCTGGACAGCATCTGTTGGAATAATACACATTATCCCGGCCATAGATTTGAATGTTCCAAACCCGTCGATCATACGTACATTACAGTCTGCGTTGTCAAAAACAAACTTCTTCAGAAGATTTTGGTGAACATTTGGTGGATCTTGTAGCAATGCTGATGCTTGGTACCGACGGACTTATTTGTAAGCTGCAGAAATACCCATATCTACAAGATGGCGAGACCCAGCATGGTTGTATAGGTATACAGCCAATCCTAATTATATGCCAATCCAAACTGTATGTATGAAAGTAAAGATTTCGGTCTGGCACAGGACGTAATAGCATGACAAATGACATCAACTTTGCGTTTCACAGCATCTTCCTCACTATAGCTTCTCTTGCAAATATCAAAAAATGGTTCAAATGGCTCTGAGCACTATGGGACTTAACATCTGTGGTCATCAGTCCCCTAGAACTTAGAACTACTTAAACCTAACTAACCTATGGACATCACACACATCCATGCCCGAGGCAGGATTCGAACCTGCGACCGTAGCAGTCCCTCGGTTCCGGACTGAGCGCCTAGAACCGCTAGACCACCGCGGCCGGCCTCTTGCAAATATCAGAAATAAAAGTGTTGAGTGTTTCTGGGATGACTTCCGTGCTGTTCAAGAACGTCGTATCTGTTGGTGTGTATGTATGAGTCTGTTGTATCACGGACCGTACGTCTTCTTTCGCGAGGACAGTTGCTGTTTTCACTATTCTCATATGTTCTGCTACAAGGTCGTCCTCTCTTTGTGAGTACCAAGCATTTGTGAGAATGCTGTGACGAGTACAGCGAAGGCAAACTATTGTAGATGTTTGTCCTGGCATGTCAGTGATCATAATCTTACTCCCAAAGCTACCCTGAAGCTTTTTTCGCAGGGTTTTCTCTGAGCACATTTCACTTCTTGAAGGTAGATAATCAAGTATCATTTCGGCGCTCCAGACGCAAATTTTTATCAAAGTTTATATCACATTCCTCTCTACAGAAGAGAGAATGCTGTTTGAGATCAAAGGTAGAGACACTGGATCTCTGCTTTGAAATTTCTGAAGGAGAGTGTTGAACGAAAGTCGCAATAGGCCTACTGTTCGGACGTGAGTAGTTCCTACGATAGCTCACATGTCCCCGGACTGTTGCAACACTTTCCAATTATTTGTGTAATACATCTTTACGTTGAAGAATGTGTTTCACTAGAGTATCTTGTGACGGCAAGGCCTTACTGCAACTAAGGCGTACCTTTTCCATCTCCACAATGAGAAATAACTGACCACTTGCTCAGAAACGTGAAAAATCAAAAGAAACTTACTTTGTTTTAGTCATTGTATTGACCTGCATTTGAAGTATACGTAGTGTAATATAGTGTCCAAACTCCTAACTGTGAAAGCGATAAAAGCCTTTCAATTCAAATTTCAAAAATACCCTTTTGGCTGTTGTTTAAGAAATTCATGTGACTTCTTGGTGAGGTGCGGAGTAATCTGAGGAACACTCCTGTGACAAATTAAACACACGTTTCACTATCCATAGAGAATGTTCATTATTACTGGAAACTCTTAACAAAAGATAAAAATATCTGCTTGAGAAAATGCAGGAAAACTCTATCACATAATGTGAGTCTGGCTAGAGAGCAACCGCACCTGAGGGTAAATAAATTCAGATAACTCCCTTATTATTAACACTGTCATTGTGTTGCATAACTACCTCGCTGTTCAATGAGAAATATCAAAAAAATTGAAAAAATGAATTTTTCTCGCTTTAGTTAATATAACTCAGAAGAAGTGTTAGATATATGAAAGATACTGCTACATAAATATTTTTCAACTATTTCTCTGTAATTATGTGCAAAAACCATCTTTTTATATTAACTCTGTGGGAGTTAACAGCAGTTTAAAATTTACGCCAGATATTCTTACGGCGGCCATATTGATGACGTCATAACCCCGATTCCACAGCCCGGAGCTTTGGAGAGTTTTAACATGTTAACTAGGACATCAAACTGAGGTTATAGCAAAAGATTTCATCTCTTCTCTATTTTCTTCCAGCTCAGGACTTTTATTACATAACTTATTGAACTAAGAATTGGACGACATATTACTTCCTCCCGTATACATCTCGCAAAATGACCACGACGAGAAAATTAGAGAAATTAGACTAATACAGAGCCTTACCATCAGTTAGTCTACCTACGCGCCATTGGCGAGTGCACCAGGGAAAGGAGGGGGGGGGGGGGGGTGCAGCTAGTAAGTAGCAGAATTGCCATCTGCCACACACCATTAGGTGGTTTGAAGAGTAGGGTGTAGATGTTGATCAGAGATAAGGCTGTCGTCAGGAGTGCCCCAGGAAAGTGTGGTAGGAGCGCTCTTATTGGCTATATACGATACATAAATAATCTGTCGGGCAAGATGAGTAGCAATCTGCGGCTGTTTGATTATCACACTGTGGTGTACGAGAATATACCGTCTTTGAGTGACTGTAGGAGGATACTCGTACAAGATGACTTAGATGAAATTTCTAGTTAGTGTGACGAATGGCAGATTGATCTGAGTGTAGAATAATGTTAGTTAACGCAGACGAGTAGGAGAAACAATCCCATCAAGCTCGAATACAGCATTAGAAATGACTGCTTGACGCAGTCGAGCCGTAATGCTGCAAAGCCATATGAAAGAAAGGAGCACGAATTTACAGTAGTAGGGAAGTCGAATGACCTACGTCGGTTTATTGGGAGAATTGTAGGAAAGCAGAGGGAACCGCGTATAAAACAATAGTGCCACCCTTTCTTGAGAACAGCAAGTGTGTTTGGGATCCCCTCCAGGTCGTATTAAAGGAAGACATTAAAGCATATTAGAAGCGGGCTGCTAGGTTTGTTGCCTGTAGGTTCAATCAGCACACGAATATTACGGGATGCTTCGTGAACTCAAATGGGAATCCCTGGAGGGAAGACGACGTTCTCACGAAACACTAGTGAGAACATTTAGAGAACAGGCATTTCAAGTTGACTGCAGAACGATTCTATTGCTACCAACTTACATTTTGCGCAAGGACCACCGAGACAAGATAACAAAATTAGAGCTTTTACGGAGGCATACAGACAGTTGTTTTTCTCTCGCTCTATTTACGTATGGAGCAGGAAACCAAATGACTAGTAGCCGTTCTAGGTATTCTCCATCGGAGCATGTATATAGATGTAGAAGGTTTTTTTGTCGGTCTAAGCAAGTGGTACATGTTAATATTTTGGATAACGTGTGGTTTTCATTCCTCAGTTTCGTTTCAGTAATTCTGTAATATCATATCTGACCGTACGCAGGCTTAGTTTATGCGATTTATTTGGTGTTCCTTTGTAAGTTCAGCCACATGGTGGCATGAATGTGTGTTGGTAGAAAATCTTATGTGTGTAGACTATCATCGTTTGTTGTGCATGCTTAAATTACCCGCGTAGCACTATAAGAAAGCCGGCATTTTTTCCCTAAGCACGTCAGACAATCGCGTATGCAACGCTTTCTTCCTTTCCCGGTTCCTTCTGCAGCATATACGGGTGTTTTGCGTGATTTATTGTAAAATTATTGTGTTCCTTGTGCTCACTTTTTCTTGAGGACTATGATTCAGTGAATAAGAGTAATGTGAACGTTGTTAATAGGAATATATTTAAGATGATTTCGTCTCCAATCATTTGTTGAAAATTCAATGAAAACGTTCCCCTGCCTTAAGCGATCTTTGTGAACAAACGGAGTATACATTGTGGTCAACCAGCTACTTTTGCACGTCAGAGCCTATAATTCCGTTCCGTTGTGAATTACTTGCATAAATGCTCACCTTTTTCTGTGAGATCTATGAGCGTGTGTTACGTGCATTAATAACGGTCGACAGCCATTGTTTCTTGGGCTCGTGCTTAAAAAAAGAGTTTCTATTCGAACGACCCGTGCGGCTACTTGCTAGTAGGCATTAATGTTTTGAGCTACAATAGAATCAAAATTATGCATATCAATTATTTTGCACTGTAATGCTATCACGTTAAGGAGAGGGACATCAAGGTCCTCATTTCCTCATTTCATACACATTATTGCTGTAATATTACCCATATTCCTGGACGAGGTAGCAAAGACATGTTTGATTACAGTTCTTGGTCAGCGATACTGGATTAAATTAAAGGAAACTCTTTGCCACTTCAGTATCTGATCAAGAGAGTTCGCAGCACATAATTCTGACCACAATTATTGTGTGTCTTTCTCATGGGTTCATTCTGACAACTCCTTTCAGAACATTACGAAGAAAATATATTTATTCTTTGGATAGGGAACCATGAAATTATACAATATTTTACTGCGAGCTAAGGTGGCATCCGTTGCTTACCTTCACTTCGTTTACCCCAGAGCCTGTGCTGTGATAGTGCCACGCAAAAGAACAAGGGGTGCAATCGCCCTCCGTGAAAAACACGACCACACCATAACACCACCGCCTCCGAATTTTACTGTTGGCACTACACACGTTGGCAGATGACGTTCACCAGGCATTCGCCATACCCACACCCTACCATCGGATCGCCACATTGTGTACAGTGATCCGTCACTCCACACAACGTTTTTCCATTGATCAATCGTCCAATGTTTACACTCCTTGCACCAAGCGAGGCGTCGTTTGGCATTTACCAGCGTGACGTGTGGCTTATGAGCAGCCGCTCGATCATGAAATCCAAGTTTTCTTACCTCCCGCCTAACTGTCATAGTACTTGCAGTGGATCCTGATGCAGTTTGGAGTTCCCGTGTGATGGTCTCGATAGATGTCTGCCTATTACACATGACGACACTCTTCAACTGTCGGCAGTCTCTGTCAGTCAACAGACGAGGTCGGCCTGTACGCTTTTGTGCTGTACGTGTCCCTTCACGTTTTCACTTCACTATCACATCGGAAACAATGGACCTAGGGATGTAAGAATTGTGGAAATTTCGAGTACAGACGTATGACACAAGTGACTCCCAATCACCTGACCACGTTCGAAGTCCGTGAGTTCCGCAGAGGGCCCCATTCTGCTCTATCACGATGTCTACCACTGAAGTCGCTGATATGAAGTACCTGACAGTAGGTGGCAGCACAATACACATAATATGAAAAACGTATGTTTTTGGGGGTGTCCGGATACTTTTGATCACGTAGTGTATACAACTAACGCGCAGTGAAACACGCTAATGTTATCCTCTGAGAGGATTTCGAAGTTTGACCGCGCGTACGTCTAATGGACAAAATCGGATTATAATTTCGAATTTGGTGAAGTTAACAGAAAAGCCAAGCGGACAATAACCTTGGGAGTTAATGAAAGTGGTAAAATCATAAAAGAATGAAAGAAATATTCGGTCACCAGCCCAATTAAGTACATTAAATTGGAAATATATGTTTGAGAAAACTTAGTATTAGTTATTGAAATTACTTTTGTTGAGATTTCCTTTTGAATATCAAACAGGATACAAACTGCCACAGAGCGCTCTGTACTGTGTGAAGCAGCAGTTACCAATAACACATACACCAGTAACTTATGGGGGGCAAATTTTCAACAAGTTCATACTAATGACAGCCACACTCAAGAGCACTGCTTAATCAAGTACTGAAATGTCACTGCATGAAATGCAGAACTAAATTTAGACATGAGTGTCTTCTATCTTATCTGACATGAAATACACAAATAAAGATGAATAACATCATAAATACACTGTTTAAGCTCCTCTATATATTGCAGTTTTCCTTAGTAACATTAATACACTCCTGGAAATTGAAATAAGAACACCGTGAATTCATTGTCCCAGGAAGGGGAAACTTTATTGACACATTCCTGGGGACAGATACATCACATGATCACACTGACAGACCCACAGGCACATAGACACAGGCAACAGAGCATGCACAATGTCGGCACTAGTACAGTGTATATCCACCTTTCGCAGCAATGCAGGCTGCTATTCTCCCATGGAGACGATCGTAGAGATGCTGGATGTAGTCCTGTGGAACGGCATGCCATGCCATATCCACCTGGCACCTCAGTTGGACCAGCGTTCGTGCTGGACGTGCAGACCGCGTGAGACGACGCTTCATCCAGTCCCAAACATGCTCAATGGGGGACAGATCCGGAGATCTTGCTGGCCAGGGTAGTTGACTTACACCTTCTAGAGCACGTTGGGTGGCACGGGATACATGCAGACGTGCATTGTCCTGTTGGAACAGCAAGTTCCCTTGCCGGTCTAGGAATGGTAGAACGATGGGTTCGATGACGGTTTGGATGTACCGTGCACTATTCAGTGTCCCCTCGACGATCACCAGTGGTGTACGGCCAGTGCAGGAGATCGCTCCCCACACCATGATGCCGGGTGTTGGCCCTGTGTGCCTCGGTCGTATGCAGTCCTGATTGTGGCGCTCTCCTGCACGGCGCCAAACACGCATACGACCATCATTGGCACCAAGGCAGAAGCGACGCTCATCGCTGAAGACGACACGTCTCCATTCGTCCCTCCATTCACGCCTGTCGCGACACCACTGGAGGCGGGCTGCACGATGTTGGGGCGTGAGCGGAAGACGGCCTAACGGTGTGCGGGACCGTAGCCCAGCTTCATGGAGACGGTTGCGAATGGTCCTCGCCGATACCCCAGGAGCAACAGTGTCCCTAATTTGCTGGGAAGTGGCGGTGCGGTCCCCTACGGCACTGCGTAGGATCCTACGGTCTTGGCGTGCATCCGTGCGTCGCTGCGGTCCGGTCCCAGGTCGATGGGCACGTGCACCTTCCGCCGACCACTGGCGACAACATCGATGTACTGTGGAGACCTCACGCCCCACGTGTTGAGCAATTCGGCGGTACGTCCACCCGGCCTCCCGCATGCCCACTATACGCCCTCGCTCAAAGTCCGTCAACTGCACATAAGGTTCACGTCCACGCTGTCGCGGCATGCTACCAGTGTTAAAGACTGCGATGGAGCTCCGTATTCCACGGCAAACTGGCTGACACTGACGGCGGCGGTGCACAAATGCTGCGCAGCTAGCGCCATTCGACGGCCAATACCGCGATTCCAGGTGTGTCCGCTGTGCCGTGCGTGTGATCATTGCTTGTACAGCCCTCTCGCAGTGTCCGGAGCAAGTATGGTGGGTCTGACACACCGGTGTCAATGTGTTCTTTTTTCCATTTCCAGGAGTGTAGTTCAAGTTTTTCTTAATGAGTGGAGAATATGATGGGGAACCATAAACTAGTATAGTTTCACTAGTCAAAGCTCTTTGACTATTACAATAGTGAAGACTAACTCTAAAAGCTAATCATTCATTTCACTTTGAGTAGTTCATAAATTACTTTGCAAGACAATAAAATATAACACTTGGCTTAATTATCTTCATAAAACGGACCTTTCATGATGTGTACCTAAATTACACCTTCTTAAAAATTGTGCATAATGTTTCTTCTATCAATACTGTCGTACATCTGTTCATTGAAGATTTATATGTACTTGAACTTTAATTACCTGTGAAGCAGGTATTCTTTGCAATAATACACTCCTGGAAATGGAAAAAAGAACACATTGACACCGGTGTGTCAGACCCACCATACTTGCTCCGGACACTGCGAGAGGGCTGTACAAGCAATGATCACACGCACGGCACATCGGACACACCAGGAACCGCGGTGTTGGCCGTCGAATGGCGCTAGCTGCGCAGCATTTGTGCACCGCCGCCGTCAGTGTCAGCCAGTTTGCCGTGGCATACGGAGCTCCATCGCAGTCTTTAACACTGGTAGCATGCCGCGACAGCGTGGACGTGAACCGTATGTGCAGTTGACGGACTTTGAGCGAGGGCGTATAGTGGGCATGCGGGAGGCCGGGTGGACGTACCGCCGAATAGCTCAACACGTGGGGCGTGAGGTCTCCACAGTACATCGATGTTGTCGCCAGTGGTCGGCGGAAGGTGCACGTGCTCGTCGACCTGGGACCGGACCGCAGCGACGCACGGATGCACGCCAAGACCGTAGGATCTACGCAGTGCCGTAGGGGGCCGCACCGCCACTTCCCAGCAAATTAGGGACACTGTTGCTCCTGGGGTATCGGCGAGGACCATTCGCAACCGTCTCCATGAAGTTGGACTACGGTCCCGCACACCGTTAGGCCGTCTTCCGCTCACGCCCCAACATCGTGCAGCCCGCCTCCAGTGGTGTCGCGACAGGCGTGAATGGAGGGACGAATGGAGACGTGTCGTCTTCAGCGATGAGAGTCGCTTCTTTTTGGTGCCAATGATGGTCGTATGCGTGTTTGGCGCCGTGCAGGTGAGCGCCACAATCAGGACTGCATACGACCGAGGCACACAGGGCCAACACCCGGCATCATGGTGTGGGGAGCGATCTCCTACACTGGCCGTACACCACTGGTGATCGTCGAGGGGACACTGAATAGTGCACGGTACATCCAAACCGTCATCGAACCCATCGTTCTACCATTCCTAGACCGGCAAGGGAACTTGCTGTTCCAACAGGACAATGCACGTCCGCATGTATCCCGTGCCACCCAACGTGCTCTAGAAGGTGTAAGTCAACTACCCTGGCCAGCAAGATCTCCGGATCTGTCCCCCATTGAGCATGTTTGGGACTGGATGAAGCGTTGTCCCACGCGGTCTGCACGTCCAGCACGAACGCTGGTCCAACTGAGGCGCCAGGTGGAAATGGCATGGCAAGCCGTTCCACAGGACTATATCCAGCATCTCTACGATCGTCTCCATGGGAGAATAGCAGCCTGCATTGCTGCGAAAGGTGGATATACACTGTACTAGTGCCGACATTGTGCATGCTCTGTTGCCTGTGTCTATGTGCCTGTGGTTCTGTCAGTGTGATCATGTGATGTATCTGACCCCAGGAATGTGTCAATAAAGTTTCCCCTTCCTGGGACAATGAATTCACGGTGTTCTTATTTCAATTTCCAGGAGTGTATTTGCACACTCTTGCACTGTAATTCTACAAAACTATAATTTATAATAACTAAGGATACTTTAGCAAAAGCCTATCCAACTTCACTTTTGTGGTTTTAGTTTTAACTTTTACTACTCCTTTTACATTAGACAAAAAATCACTTTTAAACCCATGAATGCAAGAACTGTTCATACAAATTAGGATACTTGGTTTTAGTAGCACTTAGATTAGGACCCTGTGTAGGTTAGTGATCAGGATTGAAAATACTGTTCCGGGCCCGGATTTATGTTTCATATGGTTATTACTGAAACAACACACAAATTAACTGGTCCCTGTCCATATACATTACTTAACTGAATGTATGTAGTTTGTGAAGCGGTGGTAAAGCTTGGTGGCAGGTGGCATGGCTGCTAATTGTACTCACGGATCTTTATGTGCGAATGCTCTATAAAATCTCTTCTTGGCGTCGGATTTTCAACATATTAGAGTCATTCCATTATGCCGTCAATACCAAATAATAGCCAGATCCAAATTCGGGGCAAATCCCTTATAATGCAACTTCCAGTTGCCTCTCTTAGCACCGTCGAAGTGTACCGTGTTAGGGCTAACCACATACTGCGTGTCGTTCACACAAAGGAGCCGCTCAGTTCGACTGCCGGACTTACCTACAGCGGTTACATGTTACAAATGGAAGTGCCCTAAGCATGAACCAGCTTTTAACAAACCTTTTCTTTTTATAAACATATTCATATTACAATAATTTACCATTTCAGCATATTCTTTTACTTTTTTCATATATACATTACAAAAGTAATTTTCTTGCCATAGATCAAGGAGTTTAAACAACACAGAATACACACTTCATTAATTGCAGATACACAGTTACATAAAATAAACCTACTCCTAATCGATGTGTTACAAGTGGTCTCTAGACTTACGCACCACTTAAAATAACTTATGCTAAGATCAACACTCACACCCATGCCCGAGGGAGGACTCGAACCTCCGGCGGGAGGGGGCGCGCAATCCATTACATGACGCCTCTAACCGCGCGGCTCAGATCCATCGTCGCATCTACGGGAACCGAGCCAAAGGAGAGTCTGGAGACCGCCGTAATGTTGGCAAGGCAGTGACGGTTTTCAGAGTACAGCATAACATAATGTGCATGTAGGACAGATCGTATATCCTGTTGGGTATGAAAACGCTGTCCATCATCAGTTGTAAAATCATCAATCAAATTCCTCCGACAGTGGCGTCGTTCCACTATGACATGATACATAGATGGACACTTCTGCACTATCCCATCGTGTGTGCGCGCCCTGACCATAGGTCCTTCAAGGTGGCGGCGAGAGTGGTACGCGAGCGGGAAATGTAAACACGATCGAGTCGGCTGGAAGAATGGCTAGTAAGATGAGTAGACCCAACATGCTTCCAAGAATTCATTAGGCTGAGGTGCTGGAGAATTTTCGCTAGCGCCGCACACGGAGAGTGACGTGGTAGTTGGTCTTGAGGTGCCTGTGTGCAGTTGAAATAGCCTCCCACGGTCAGTGCATCCTGCCGACCCAGGGAGAGAGGCGTGACTGTCTCTGAGAAGAAGGTGGAACGTTCACGGCGGCGACCGAACCAGATGACGCATAGATACTGACGATCGTGGTGCCACTAAACGTGAGAGCCATACCTCTGGCATCAGAGAGATAGGCAACTACATCAGCGACGATACCGTCACGTAAGAGGATCGCCGCCCAACTACCAGTAGGGGAAGCATGAGAGACATCTGCTATGAAACCCTAGGGAGCACATAAAGTTGAAACATGCACCTCCTGAAGGACAGCTACGTCAACGTCTGCCACATACAGCGTGTCACGGAGTAAAGCCAGTTTGTGGCGTACGCGAATAGTGTTGACATTGACCGTAGCTATGCGATAAGTCTGGAAAGCTGCCGTCGCCAGTACAGGCGATTCAAATACAGGGGAAGCACAGGAATCTCCCTGTTAGGCCCACACAGAAGGGCACATCACTATGACAGGAGGGAGCCGACCCCATCAATGGGGTCCATCGTTCTCTACACCTCCAGAATGTCCATCCTCAGCCCAGACGTCGTCTGCTCAAGACACAGACGTGTCACCGAGCCCGTTCAGTGGAACATTATCAGAGGTGCGCCTGCAGGTCGCGTCAGACACAGAAAAAGGCAACTGCATCAAACACAGGAGGGGGAGGTCGGTGTCCGGATGTGGACGCTGACTGGAGATGGACGCAGGGAATGTCGTCGTGTCGTCAGGTGTCAGGGCGTCAGAGGATAGCACAGTATCAGTAGCAGGGTCGTCATCCTCTGCAGACTTCCGATGGGCGCAGTCATGGGATGGGGTATGGCGTCGTCTCTTCCGTTTCCTCGGCGACCGTTGCTTCTAACATGCTGTTCCGTGTCGAATGGCGGGCGGCTATCGTCCGACATGTGGCCAGATGGCAGAAAGGCGGAGGTAGGTACAGCTCCATAATCCACAACCCTGCTGACGGTTGTCATTCATATGTACTGCCTTCGGCAGGGGTGTAAGAGAGACAGGCTAAACGTCCATCGCGTCAGGAGGAATCGACACAGGTACCGACTGATTCAGAAGGGGCGTAGCAGGCAACACCGCCGCAGATGCGTAAGACAGAGGTTACACAGTGGGCGCCGCAGGAGGAGCGACGTCTACAATCGGCGTCTCAACCAGTGTACGTCGGAGACGTTCAGAACGGCTATGGCCTTCCTGGCCACAATCTGGTCTGGTGCGTGATTGGCCACCGTACGTGATGACAGCCCTGCAGCCGGCGATAACCAAGTAGGGTGGCGCTTGTTTCTGTAGTTTTTATCTGACGGACACAATTGAGGACACGGTACGTTTCGAAGGTCTTCCACGTTTCAGCCGCGTGACTAATGACGTTGCCGTAAAGTTTAAAAGCGGCTATCACAGCGTCCGACTGTACTTCAAACGGAAGTTCGAAAACCCGCAACGTTCGGAGGCCAAAGCCGGCGTGATTAACCACTACAGCTCCTATATGTCCGTAGGAGTATCGAAACTTGAGATCTTTAGCGTAGCGCCGCACAACGTCGGCGCACAGCTCATCATTCGCCAGATTTCTGCACACAGTAGTACTGAGAATCGAGAAATGTATTCCGAGAAGGTCTTATGGTGGGAGACGCATTTCATCCTGTATAAAACGTGCAACTTCATACGCCTTCGGTCGTTCGTGATGTAATGGAAAGTTAATTTAATTGTGGCTTGGCAGTGAGAAAACGTCATGATGGTCAATGAGGTCGGACTCTGAGATAAGCCGCTACGTGGAAGTAAAGAAACGCGCACTCGCTCGCAAGCAGCATAATAGGCGATACGCAAACAAAGGGTGGGCGCCTCACCACAGCCAAAGGCCAACTGACCACTAAGCAATTCAGACACAGTGCTCAGCGCAACTGCACGGATTATCCTAGTACGCCTCCCGTCAGAGCCAAATTCTCAACTTACCTTGACACTGCTAATGTAGTGCCCCATGCTCATTACCCTCATAACTCGCAGCCTTTCGCCCATTTGATTCACAGCTAACAGGTAGACAGAGGATGAAAGACGAGAGACGAAATGGTGGAAGCTTCCGATTTCGACGACAAGGTGATTAGAGATTGAACATAAACTCCGTCAAAACAAGGACAGGGAACGAAATCGGTTGTATTCTTTTCATATGAATCAGGACATTTACGTTTATCGATTTAGTGAATGAAGGAAAGCCTTGGTCAGGATGAATGGAAAAGAATTAAAACCACGCTTCTTCCGAGTGCGTGCCCAATGTTTTCTAAACTCATTCATTCATTCACGGCCCAGTGGACCGGCGCCATCACAGTTAGAGCTCTCCATTTGTCTGTGTCGTCTGCTATCTGTCTCCAGTTTTCCGTGACTTTCAGCTGCAACAAGTCTTCTCTCACTCCATCGATCCATCTCTTTCTAGGTCTTCCCACTGGTCTACTGCCTGATCCAGTCCATTGCAATTTTGGGCCATCTTGTTTCCTCCATTCCAACTACATGTCCAGCCCATTGCAATCTTTTGCTTCTCATCACTCCCAAGATGCTAGGCTCCTTGTACAGCTCCTCTAATTCTGTGTTATGGTGTCTTCCCCATTATCCCGTAGTCTGATCTCGGACTGGTCCAAATATTATCCTGATGACCTTCCTTTCAAATGTAAGCAGTTGGTTAAGGTCTTGTTCCCGAGTGCTCCAGATTTGAGAACCATAAAGTACTAGTGACATTGAAACTTTCTGGCAGATTACAACTGTATGCCGGACCGAGACTCGAACTCGGGACCTTTGCCTTTCGCGGGCAAGTGCTCTACCAACTGAGCTACCCAAGCACGACTCAGGCCCCGTCCTCACAGTTTTAATTCCACAGTACCTCGTCTCCTGGTCTCGAGTTTGAGTCTCGGTCCGGAACACAGTTTTAATCTGCCAGGAAGTTTCATATCAGCGCACACTCCGCTGTAGAGTGAAATTTTCATTCTACTACTGACATTATTAATGTGATATACAATCGCTGCTTTAGTTGTTGAGAGACACTTCTACATTTTAATATAGGGTCTAGAGAATGATGGCATCTGTTTCCGCCTGCAGTCGTGCTTTTATCTCTGCTTTAGTTGATGTTACTTCTGTAAAAATTGATCAAAGTTATCTGAACTCTTTCACATGTTTATACCTGGTGTGGTTCACATTTAAAACTTGAAAGATTTCAGTCTTTCTTCCTATGGTCATATACTCAGTCTTTTCAGAGCTAATTTGTAGACTGAAATTAACTGACAGGCTGCACACAAGGTACAAACGCAGTCGTAATACAAGTCCAAAAAGAGCAAATCACTGTAAACTATAGTCCAAAAGAAGAAATCAAACACTGTCTGAGGATAAAGCAAAGTGCCTAGTATCCAGAAGAGTAGAAGTAGCCAAATCCGGTCCGGTCGTTATTGCTGTTAAAGCGGGATGTTGAACAGTAGCTAGCGCAATCGGGACGAGGGTGACAGAGAGCGATCTCGCATCACCGTGTACGAGTATCTCGATAGATATGAATGCCTCCACCCTGGGCACATGACGCTCCAGATGCCCTAACGGTGACCGTAGAAGGATCATCAACGCCCTCAGTGTTATGGTCATTGATAGCAATGGGCGCATTTATGTTAGACGGGTTCAGAATACCCTCGTTTTTGTTGTTGTTTTCAGAGTCTGCCAGAATTCGTGGTGTTTTTTATTATCCGGCTTTTGATACCTGGTGAGTGTCCTTATTGTTGCTGCTAGCGGGTGCGGAAATCACTCCTCGTTCAGTTATCGTGGATGATAGAAGATATTGCAATAACTACTTCACCATATATCTCAGTGAAAGATAAGAGGCTAAACTATTGCAGAAAATAAATGCACTTGGCTGATCACCGAACAAAAATGGATGAGTCAACCACTCTGCAACATACTATACCCTCCAACCTAACAGTTCTGACTGGAGTACGGACAATTCATAAAATCGTAATATACACATCACACCAGTCTGGTTGTAAGCTGAAATAGGTGGCACGTTTGCGCATGAATTCACTGCAGTCCTCTCGTCAGAATATTGGTATAAAACGTGGGGTATTAAAATATGTACACCACATCTACCACAACCATATATGTCTTTTTTCTAAAATGTAAACCCAAGTGACTGGACAACGTATTTTCCACCTCTGATAGGGCAATTAGTTTAAGTAAACACCGTTTAACTTCCATCAGTGCCACACACTCTTACTCGCAATGACTCTTGACCGTCTGGCTCAACAGCAATACAATATCTCTTAGGGAACTGCGAGCAGTACTACCTAGTGTCCTGGCAACCCTCTTGCAACACTGTGTCTGCTTGTTTGTTTCCCTAAATTCCAAGGTGTTCTGTATCATTCAGTAAGTTATACCTGTCCCTTGCGCTTTTAACAGGAAAAATGAGTCGTGTGTTATTTGCACCAGTTTTTCTCCTTACGATATCTGTCGTTTGAAGGGCTTTAAGCGAATCGGAGCAGACTAAAAGAAAAACTCTTTCCTAGATTGTACCACATCTTATCCCTCTGCATTTAATAACGACATTTTTTTGGGAAGTGAGACCATATTATTGTTGTTTGGGTTCAGTGCGCTCAAAAACTAGGTTATTAGCGTCCGTAAATGTTTCACGTAAGTGTTGTTTAAAATAAATATAATAACTCTATGATAAAAATTATCAATAATACATGAAATGATAAGATCCTACGATCACTAATTACTAATTGGAAACAACAAGCCACTCGGAAAATGTTAAAACCTGTACAACAACGTATGGTTGATCAGACAACACGACACACATTCACTCAGATCCATGTCCTCAATTTCTTCTATCTACATCTAGATCCGTTCTCTGCAAATCATTGTAAAGTTCATGCAAGATGTTACTTTCCGTTTTTCTAGTTATTACAGTTTCTTCCCGTACCACTCGCATATGGAGTGGGGGAAGTATGTTGAAATCCCTCTGTGCGCGCAGTAAATAGTCAAATTTTCTCTTTTCAGAAACAACTCAACGGCCGTGCCCAGGTCGGTACACCGGCTCCCATCAGATCACAAAAGTTAAGCCCCGTCGGGCGTGGTCAGTACTTGGATGGGTGACCGGCCGCGTATGCCTCATGTTACTAACAATTTTCCCTCTGCCATGAAGGCAGAGGGAACCGCAGGGGTAGTGGCGTAAAGTCCCTGATCACCAGTGTTTGCGCCAATGTCCTCGGTTCAGTTCCAAATATCTCCGCAGTGCCTCAAGAAATGAGAGCGTGCAACACTGTTGGTAGTGATCCGTTCGTCGGATGGGAACGTCAAGCTCGGCAGACTGTTTGGTGATATTCGAGAAGAGTAGGTTATGTACCACCACCGGATTTCATCCTCTTCCTTGCCTCATCATCATCATCACGACCATACACTACTGGCCATTAAAATTGCTACACCACGAAGATAACGTGCTACAGACGCGAAATTTAACTGACGGGAAGAAGATGCTGTGATATGCAAATGATTAGCTTTTCAGAGCATTCACATAAGGTTGGCGGCGGTGGCGACACCTACAACGCGCTGACATGAGAAAAGTTTACAACCGATTTCTCATACACAAACAACAGTTGAGCAGCGTTGCCTGCTGAAACGTTGTTGTGATGCCTCGTGTAAGGAGGAGAAATGCGTACCATCACGTTTCCGGCTTTGATAAAGGTCTGATTGTAGCCTATCGCGATTGCGGTTTACCGTATCGCGACATTGCTGCTCGCGTTGGTCGAGATCCAATGACTATTAGCAGAATATGGAATCGGTGGGTTCAGGAGCGTAATAAGGAACGCCGCGCTGGATCCCAACGGCCTCGTATCACTAGCAGTCGAGATGACAGGCATCTTATCCGCATGGCTGTAACGGATAGTGCAGCCACGTCTCGATCCCTGAGTCAACAGATGGGGCCGTTTGCAAGACAACAACCATCTACACGAACAGTTCGACGACGTTTGCAGCAGCATAGACTATCAGCTCGGAGACCATGGTTGCGGTTACCCTTGACGCTGCATCACAGACAGGAGCGCCTGCGATGGAGTATACAACAACGAACCTGGGTGCACGAATGGCAAAACGTCATTTTTTTCGGATGAATCCAGGTTTGGTTTACAGTATCATGATGGTCGCATCCGTGTTTGGCGACATAGCGGTGAACGCAAATTAGAAGCGTGTATTCGTCATCGCCATACTGGCGTATCACCCGGCGTGATGGTATGGGGTACCATTGGTTACACGTCTCGGTCAACTCTTATTCGCATTGACGGCACTTTGAACAGTGCACGTTACATTTCAGATGTGTTACGACCCGTGGCTCTACCCTTCATTCGATCCCTGCGGAACCCTACATTTCAGCAGGATAATGCACGTCCGCATGTTGCAGGTCCTGTACGGGCCTTTCTGGATACAGAAAATGTTCGACTGCTGCCTTGGCCAGCACATTCTCCAGATCTCTCACCCACTGAAAACGTAGGGTTAATGGTGGCCGAGCAACTGGCTCGTCACAATACGCCAGTCACTACTCTTGATGATCTGTGGTATCGTGTTGAAGCTGCATGGGCAGCTGTACCTGTACACGCCATCCAAGCTCTGTTTGACTCAGTGCCCAGGCGTATGAAGGCCGTTACTACGGCCAGAGGTGGTTGTTCTGGGTTCTGATTTCTCAGGATCTATGCACTCAAATTGCGTGAAAATGTAATCACATGTCAGTTCTAGTATAATATATTTGTCGAATGAATACCCGTTTATCATCTGCATTTCTTTTTGGTGTAGCAATTTTAATGGCCAGTAGTGCAGCACGCACACCAGTCATCTACATTTAACAAGTATATTTACACACACAGCTCATACTTGACGAAGGAGAGGTGCTTGTGGTGGGGTGAAGGATAGGAGAAAGCTTTCTAATAAGGCGGCTGAACTTACCAATTGGGGACTCATAGCCATTTATGGTATATGACGTTACTTTTGTGAACAATACATAGGGGACTGTATTATATTCCTGCATTCCTCACTTAATGCTATTCTCGAAACCTCGGTAGTGTGCTTTCGTGGGAAAGCCGACCTCCGTAATGAAGCGTCTGCCAGTTCAGGCTTTTCAGTATCTGCGTGACCCTCTTCCGCACGTCAAACAAACCTGCGACCATTCGGGCTGTCCTTCGCATACACTCAATATCCCCTGTTAGTCCTATCTGATATAAATCCCACACACATTAGCAATACGAGAGCATGCACACCAACAGATGAACAGCACCCGGCTGTTGCTCTCTTTGCGTCTGAGACGACCAACATGAATGTCTCCATGAAGGATCGCACTCTGCTGGTTAAGCTCGTTTACAAGAACGGCGACTGTGCGCCAGTAGCCTTGCGGTGTTTCCTAACACTCATGGCTATGAAACAAGGCATTTCAATAATGTCTGCTAAGAATCTGGAGAAAATGATCACGATTTCGAAAAGACAGGTTCTTTTGAAGTGCATTGTGGCAAAGGGAGGAAAGCGGAAGTACAACGTCTGTTGAAGACGCTGTCACAGCGTTATAGGTGGGATCAAGCGGTGGTGTGCAAACATGAAGTGTACGTGGAATTGTCCGAACGTTATACATGACTACGAGCACGGTCCATAAAATCCTACGAAACATCCTCAGTAGCTATCCATACAAAATCAACCATGTTCAGGAGTTTCTTCCTGCTGATATGCCAGCAAACATTCGCTCTGGAATTTCTTACTCGCATGGAAGTGGACAATGAACGGCCATGGAGGATTCTGTGGACAGACGGAGCCCATTTCTATTTCCAGGGACATGACAATACGCAGAATTGCAGAATAAGAGGAACGGAAAATTCACA
The DNA here is from genome assembly GCF_023864345.2 of Schistocerca serialis cubense. Lineage (NCBI taxonomy): Eukaryota > Metazoa > Arthropoda > Insecta > Orthoptera > Acrididae > Schistocerca > Schistocerca serialis. Next base: position 831,923,722 of record NC_064640.1, read on the forward strand.
GGCACATCAACCGCAACAGCTTCGTTCTACAAAGGTGACTTTGTGGTGCAGGTAGACGGCATCGTTTATCGTGGGGCCTTATTTTTTCGATGAAATGAGTCCTGCGGGTCCTGTTACCTATACCGTCACAGGTAAACACTGTGAGCGTGTTTCGCGCATCAACGTCATTCCAACTCTTCAATAGCGTGGATGTGTGGGTAGGATCATTTTTACGCAAGATGGCGTTCCTGTGCACATTGCATAGCCAGTGAAGCGGCTGTTACAGAGGCATATCGGAAACGGTAGAATTATCATCCGGCATTTCCATACAACCTAGCCGTCCAGATTAGCTGATCTTAATCTGTGTGACTTCTGGCTGTGAAGGTAAAAATTTTTAACGTTTTGCAGCCCTGTCAGCAACTGCGATAAATTATTATGTCAAAAATCCTCCTCAGTTGCGAAATGTTACTGGTCTTTACCCAGGTTTCATCTAGAGTAATCTAGCCTTCTTCAGAAGCATAAAATAAACTAATACATGCCAGAATAAGGCACGGACAATCATAAAAATCTAATGTACCATAGTACCATGCCAAGCTACGTTACTTAGCTGAGGAACAGCCACGGCTTCACTTCGTGGAAAGCGGTTGGTTAGCCGCGGACGCTACGTTGGAACTGACTGTGGCACGCGGAAATGTACCGAGCAAGGCGGCGGATCACGCGCATGTGCGCACGGAAAGTCACAAGGGTGACTACATATAGTGGACGGTCGTACATATTATATTTATATTTAGTGTATGTTTTGTGAAGTTATTACAGGTTTCCTAAACGCAACGTTGACCAACTGTGCACAAAGTCATAAATAATGCCCTAAGCTTTACACACTCAGTTAATCATAAATGCGTAGTAATGTGTGCCGTAACATAACAACGTTAGTCAAATTTCGCGTTAACAAAATGACGTATTACTCCTTGTATAATGGAAATTATTTTGGTTCCACCTTCTCCTAACCCTAAGAAGTTCTCACGTTACGCACATATAGCCTTGTTCATCCACCCATGAGATCGTGCGGAACCATACAACATAGCGGTGATCATATGTGGTTTTTAATCCAATAAGCTGAACTTAACGTCTAAGTAAATTTTCTATCAGTTAATAAGGTCTCGGTTTACAGTTAACGCTCATCGGGATTCTATCCACTTATTGCCTTGTTCTCTCACAAATTTACGGTTTAACATTATAGGTAATTTCCCAGTACATAACATAAAGACAGCCAATGGCAGGCACCTTTGACTTTCCGTGCGCGCATGCGCGTGATCCGCCGTCTTGGTCGGTACATATCCGCGTGCCACAGTCATTTCCAATTTAGCGTCCGCGGCTAACCGACCGTTTTCCACGAAGTGGGACCGCGACTGTTCCTCAGCTAAGTAACGTAGCTTGACATGGTACCACGGTACTTAAGCTTTTTATGTTTGGCCATGCCTTGTTCTGGCATGTATTAGTTTATTTTATGTTTCTGAATAAGGCTAGATTACTCTAGCTGAATCCTGGGTAAAGACCAGTAACATTTCGCAACTGAGGCGGATTTTTGACATAATTAGCTGAAGGTGTTGTGTTCAATGGTCCAATTATGTACGTATCTGAACTGAAGGCACGCACTAAGCAACGCTTTCTGAAAGTGACCCCCGAGACAGTCTGTTGTCGATATCAACTTGAGGCAGAAAACGGTAGATACCATACTGAACATGTTGCGCCAGTCTCACGACAACTAGAACCCAGTGTCATTTTACTTTTTATGCGGTTTTCACTCCAGAAAAATTAAAAACCGATTTATCACATCCGGTGTGGTACGACCTTGTCGTAGTGAATGGGAGTACTTAACTGACACTGTCACAACTGTTGACTGCCGGACTTGTGCGGTCATGCACGTTTAACAGTATGGATGGTGTAACTTGCAACTCAAACCATAGCCGTCATATTGTGATTCGTTAGTCATTAGTAGCCTACCACATTTACGTTAAGACGGGGGGGGGGGGGGGGGGGGGGTTGTGACGTTTCCCCCTGCATCAACATTAAGCTGCTCAAATAGTCTGAGGGGTGGTTATCTTTGTACACCATTTTGAAACTGGAACTTTAATTACGGACATTCTGTAAGTTCCAAGAATCTACAACTTATGTATGTCAAAGATGTTGTGTAGAGTCTTGTACTACAAGGATACAAGGGAGAAGATGGTATGGGTGGCCAGTATCCTCTTTCTTTATTTACATGAATTGGATCATTAACTTAACTTGAATAGAGTCCATGATTGTGTTACAAGCTCGTCAGTAACAGTCCCACTATAGTCACTAATCTAGTTGCTATGTACTGTCATAGCCTAAGATGACCTAAACCCGCTCTGCAAGTAAACTGACAGACGCCAAACTGGGTGAGTGAGTGAGGCCCTCCCGTCAGCGACGGCGGCCCAAATATATGCTGTGGAGAGGGCGTTGGCGGCGTGTTGCTTGTGAGTGTGTCTCTGGCCTTTCTCGTGATAGGTGCACTTGATCCAGCACCTCGCGCTTCACCTTTGCTCACCGCTGTGCTGACGACAGCTTGTGCCAGCACATTCCTCCCCACGAAATGCTGCACAGTTGTCGTGTAGGGAAGATGCAGACTACACTGGGGGGAGGTAGGACGCTGGATGTAGAGATGAGCTGGGAGTCGTGACTGGAGGACGTCGTACTCCAGACAGTACGCCGCCATCTGGCTTGCGAGGCAACCGGAACATCCTCTGGAAAACTCTGCCAGGTCACACATCCAGACCTGGGGGCGTGTCCTGGGGCATGACGTCGACTGCGATAGCAACGGCGACGACGGGTCACCGTCCATCGGGTCGACGAGTGGGACGGTGGGGGCGAGGGCGCGTCGTCAATTCTTTGGCTGCGAAGGTCGCACGGTCCCGTGAAGCCGTAAATCTGAGGGAAGAAGAGCAGCAGACTCACGGGGCAAATGACACCTACGAATTTGGCTCTGGTGCGGCGCTGCAAACCATCGGGACCTGCAATCAAGTACATAAGAGAGCCAATGAGTTCCTGGATCACGCCTCTTTTCCAGCACCCTTGGTTACCATAAACTCTGAAAATAACAAGATCGCGCAGCGCAGAGCGATATTTGCGGACCATTGGCGGTGCCGGATGCTGCTGCGAGTGTAGCAAGCGTAGCAGCGTTCGATGGCGGCGGACATGGAGAAGTTCCGCCAGTGATGGTCCGTCTCGTCTGTGGGAGCGATAGGAGGCAAGAAAGAATTGCAGCGCCTGTTCCCGTGTGTGGGTGTTGAGAAGCTTGGACATCTGTTGTTTAAAAGTGCGTACGAAGCGTTCTGCTTCTCCTTTGGTCTGGGGGTGAAACGGGGCACTTGTTCGATGGCGAATGCCATTTCGTTAACAAATGGCTCTGAGCACTATGGGACTTAACATCTGAGGTCATCAGTCCCCTAGACATAAAACTACTTAAACCTAACTAACCTAAGGACATCACACACATCCATGCCCGAGGCAGGATTCGAACCTGCGACCGTACCGGTCGCGCGGTTCCAGACTGAAGCGCCTAGAACCGCTCGGCCACACTGGCCGGCTTTCGCTAGCAAAACTGTTCAAAATCACTTGAAGTGAACTGTGGTCCGTTGTCCGACACAAGTACTTCTCGCAGATCTTTTATGCAAAATGTGAGGGACAACGCTAGAATGGTGCTACGTGATGTGTTAGAAGCCATAGGCACCGCAAATGGAAACTTGCTAAAAGATTCTACCACTATGAGCCAAAGAGTGTTCCAAAATGATCCTACAAAGTCTGCGTGTATTTGTTGCCATGGGAATTGAGTGTTACGCCAAGCTGAGAATGTCTGTGGCTGAGCAGATTGGTTTTCTGCGCATGCGCGACAATGCGAGTCATCTGTTCAATTTGGGCTTCCATGCCCTGCCAAGTACAGTGCCGTCGCGCTAACTGTTTAGTGCGAACAATTCCCCAAATTCCTTGGTGGAGCAATCGCAACACAGCCTTTTGCAACACTTTGGGAATAAGCTCACTCTATCGTCCACTGTCATTTTCAACTAGGATCACAACCTGTTGAACAGAAAAATCATGCCGACGTGCAAAATATCGGCGCACAGCTGAGTTCTGAATACTGTCCTATAAATGAGGCCAAGACGTGTGAATGTAATGCAACAAAACCTTGAGATCTGGGTCTGCTTCCGTGGCCTGTACAATTTTTCTTTAGTGCTAAATTAAAAAATGGCTCAAATGGCTCTGAGCACTATGGGACGTAACTTCTGAGGTCATCAGTCCCGTACAACTTAGAACTACTTAAACCTAACTAACCTAAGGACATCACACACACCCATGCCCGAGGCAGGATTCGAACTGCGACCGTAGCGGTCGCGCGGCTCCAAACTTTAGCGCCTAGAACCGCTCGGCCACATCGGCCGGCTTGTAGTGTAAGGGAAAAGACTCCAGCAATTCAGAGGCCTGTGCATCGGTCTGGCAACAAGATGCACCAAATGCATGAAAATCAGAGTCTGGGCCAAGCGGAAGGCCAGATAGGGCGTCTGCGTTGACATGCTGCGCCGTAGGTCTGTACGCAATTTCATCCTGATACTGCGAAAGCAACGAAGTCCAACGTTGCAATTTCTGAGCATTGCGTGTAGGAACCGGCTTTGACGGATGAAACAAGGGCTGCAAAGGGTTGTGATCTCTAAATAGAACTTGCGGCCATACAAATAGAGAAAGAATTTGGTCACACCATACATAATAGGGAGAGCTTCTTTTTCAATTTGCGCATAACTGCACTGAGTTTGAGTCAACAATTTTGAGGGAAAAGCAATAGGTCTGTTTGTTCACTGATTCCGTAGGAGGAAGCGTCGACTTGCGAAACTACTAGCTTGGCAGGGTCAAAATGCACTAAACATCTGTCACTGAGCAAGACATTTTTGAGTTTCTGAAATGCGTCGTGACACTTTTGGTCCACACAAAAGGAATATTTTTGCGACGGAAGTGATGCAATGGGGCCGCGATCTGTGCAGCATTCAGTATGAACTGAATGTACTGTATTATGTCATCTTGCCTAGTGCTGACTGCAGTTCAGACACATTGCGAGGAACAGGCAGGTCACGATTGCAAGCAAATGAGATTGGAGGGGGTGCACACCCTGACTGTTTATCACATGACCTAGGTACTGTTGTTCAGTCTGGAAAAAGACACTTTTCGAGACGACACTTAAGTCCTGCTTCTGACAACACTCAAAAAAAGAGTACGCAAATTGGCAATGTGTTCTTCTGGTGTACGACCTGAGACAAAAATATCGTCAAAGAAGTTTGAAAAAAAATGGCACTTTTGCAGTCAGCTGTTCTAAGTAACATTGAAAAATGGCGGGTGCGGAAGCACTGCCGAAGGCCAAACGCAAATACTTGAACAGTCCTAAGTGTGCATTTACAACCAACGCTTTCTGTGATTCTTCATCCAATGTAATTTGCAAGTAGGCCTCATGCAAATCTATTTTAGAAAAGTAACGTCCTCCACCAAGCCTGTCCATACGTTCCTCAGGGCGAGGTAACGGATAAGTATCAACTGCCCTCTGTGGGTTGCCTGTGGACTTGTAGTCAACACAAATGCGAATGCGACCAGAAATCTTAGGCAATAAAACGAGAGGACTTGCCCATTGACTAGCTTGAATGAGAGCAATTACACCATTGTCTTGCAATTCTTTCAATTCACAGGCAACTTTGTCTCTTAAAGCAATTGGAACGGGGTGGGCCCGGAAAAACTTAGGCTGTGCATTGTCATTCAATGTAACATACGCTAAAAAGTTATTAGCTTTTCCCATTCCTTTTGAAAAATAGTTCAAGTAATTCTTTAAACAAGCTAGCTACACTGTCTTTTGGTTCAAAAGCAGGCACTGAAACTACAATGTCTGGGATACTAAGTCCAAACAATTCAAAGGCATCTAAACTCAATATGTTCTCTTTGTCTCTTGATTTCAACACAGTAAAATTCACTGTCCTAGTGTGAGATTTATAAGTGGCAGGCAAACTGCAGTGTCCAAGCACTGGAATTTCCTGTCCGTTGTAAGCAGTGAGGTGCCTGCTAGATTGAGAAAGGCGTGGTGAGCCTAACTGTTCATACGTGGCAAAGTTACTGAGGCACCTGAGTCTATCTGAAAGTTCACACGCCGGTCAGCAATTTGTAATGACACAAATAGTTTGTTAGAACGTCGTTGCAGAGCACTATGGCGAGAAGGAGGCTCAACCTCAGTCTTACTTTTGTCAGAATCTGTTGAAGGTTTTGAAAACACAGCGTTCACTGCATGTGCATGAGCCTGTTTTTTTTGGGGGGGGGGGGGGGAGGGGGGCGGAGCGGGAAAAATTGGTGTTTTTGTGCCGTTGCAAACAAACTGCTTGGACGTGACCATTTTTTTCCACACGTGTAACACGTTGTGGTACGTTATGGACAATCCCGTCTTTTATGGCGAGCAAAACATCTACGCAAGACTTCCTTAAGTTAACAGGTCTGTGGTTTTCACAAATACGTTGTATAAAAAAGCAAGCAAAGCCTTTGAAAAGAGAAATGTGATTAGTTCGGCGGCTTCCCTCCTGGAATACATGCAAGAGAGTCTTGTACCGCTAGGAAATAAGGGAGAGGATATTATTATGGGTGGAGAGTATCCTCTTTCTACAACACAAATGCACACGTGGATTAATACAGTTCTTTATTTACATGAACTGGATCATTTACTTAACTTGAATAGAGTCCATGTTCGTGACACGAACTCATCAGTAACAGTCACATTATAGTCACTAATCTAGTCGCTATGTACTGTCGTAGCCTGTGATGAACTAAACCCGCTCTGCGAGTAAACAGACAAGACGCCAAACTGGGTGAATGAGTGACTGCGGCCCCCCAGTCAGCAGTGGAGGCCTAAATACAGGCTGTGGAGAGGGTGTTGGCAGCATCTTGATTGTGTGGGTGTCTCTGGCCTCTCTCATGATAGGCGTGTTGATCCAGCGCCTACTAATCGATCTTCGAGCTTCATCTTTATTGATCAGGGAGCTGTAGGCAGCTTATACCAGCACATGTTGGACAATAGTTTCCTAGATCACTATTGTTAATTTTCTTGTAGCTGTTCGAAGTTGGTGTTTTATTCCAGTGACTGGTCACGGTTTTTCTTTCCATAGGAACTTTGGTATAATATCATTAAAAGAGGAGTTAAACGTATTAAAATTAGAAAATATTAAATTTAGTGGGAATTCGTTTTCAGGCTTATCGAAGCGTATTGAGTAGCTGTTGGAGTTTTGTGTGAACCAACCTGACACGCAACCAATGCTTCATTTCATCTCAGATATATGCATTGAGGTTTATGTTGAGGTACTGAACAGTTAATACACACCTCTGAACTACGACACAATGATTTTTGTTTTATGGACAGAATCACTATCGTGCTGATACAGAAAAGACCCTATTCTAATTTATCAAAATGAGGAGAGGATATTATTGTTTTATGATTATCTGCGTTAATTTTTCTTTCACCAGGATCACTATCCCGCTCCAACGTGTCACCCCAAGGCTACAGAATCACCTCCACTAAATTTCCTATAGGCACTCTTTCACTGTTCCAAAAATATCGATGATGGTATAGCCTGCACCACTCTGTGTGCGCACGGAGAGAAAGAGAGCTACCTGCACACGTGTGCCCAAAGAGAAAAATATCTCCGTGTTATCCAACGAGGCAGCACATAATGGCAGCCTGGTGGCGGGGGCCGTAGGCGAGCCGGAATGAACGAGACATTCTTTATGGTTGGCGACGCGCAGCAGTGACATAAACAGGCGCACACACTGCTATCTTTCTCAAACGGTTTTACAGAAACTAATCGGTAGCAAAAATTGATTTTCACGTCTCTTATAGCCTCATATGTCATCTTCATGATGAAGTGCCCAAAATTTCCATAATCATCACACTTATTGTGATACTCTCATTGAAGTAAGCTTCTGCGCGAAATTCGAAAAAAGTTGCAATGAAAAATACGGATCGCTATGATATTGTGTTTGGTCCATATTACACCATATGTTCCTGCGAGTAAAATTTAGCTAAGATATTGAATTTTTCTTTAGAATTGGAAAAAGGTTTCTATCAGTCTGTAATCTCGAGAACATGGAATTTATGTAGCATGCACAGTTCCGACCGTACAAACGCGAGAATGACATATTCATTACATACCTCATATCTCCTTAACCGTTCGAGATTTCGATGCGAGATCTTGGCAAATGATACCACGCAAAGAGAAGAGTATTTTGCTATATGGTTAACAAATGGAAGTTTCTTATCTACGGCGATATAATAGAAGCTATGATTTTAATTTTATTTATTCAATCCAGTACTATAATTTCTTTACGATTGGGAATTTGCTAGTACGGAAATAAACATGAAATTACTCATCTTACGTTATAGTAAACCGATACAGTGAGGTTTTCAGATACTGACCACCGTGCTCGTCTATTGCTGTATTTCCTGTCAGAGAGGTCACAGTTTGTAGTAATTGACGGAAAGTCATCGAGTAAAATAGAAGTGATTTCTTGCGTTCACGAAGGTAGTGTTATAGGCCCTCTGCTGTTCCTTATCTGTACAAACAATTTGGGAGACAATCTGAGAAGCCGTCTTAGGTTGTTTGCAGATGACGCTGTCGTTTATCGACTAATAAAGTCATCAGAAGATTAAAACGATTTAGGAAAGATATCTGAATGATGCGAAAATTGGCAGTTGACCTTAAATAACGAAAAGTGTGAGGTCATCCACATTAATGCTAAAAGGAATTCGTTAAACTTCGGTTACATGATAAATCAGTCAAATCAAAAGGCCGTAAATTCAACGAAATACCTAGGAATTACAATTACGAACAACTTAAATTGGAAGGAACACATATGAAATGTGGGGAAGGCTACCCAAAGACTGCATTTTATGAGCAGGACACTTAGCAAATGTAACAGATCTACTAAGGAGACTGCCTACACTACGCTTGTTCGCCCTCGCCGGCCGTGGTGGTCGAGTCGTTCTAGGCGCTTCAGTCCGGAACCACGCCACTGTTAAGGTCACAGGTTCGAATCCTGCCTTGGGCATGGATGTGTGTGATATCCTTAGGTTAGTTAGGTTTAAGTAGTTCTCAATTCTAGGGGACTGATGACCTCAGATGTTAAGTCCCATAGTGCTCAGAGCCATTTGAACCATTTTGTCCGCCCTCTTTTAGAATACTGCTGCGTGGTGTGGGATCCTTACCAGTTAGGATTGACGGAGTACATAAAAAAAGTTCAAAGAAGGGCAGCACGTTTTGTGTTCTCTCGAAATATGGGAGAGAGTGTCACTGAAATGATACAGGATTTGGTTTGGACATCATTAAAAGAAAGGCGTTTTTCGTTGCGACGAAATCTTCTCACGAAATTCCAATCACCAACTTCCTCCTCCGAATTGCGAAAATATTTTGTTGACACCGACCTACATAGGGAGAAACGATCACCACGATAAAATAAGAGAAACCAGAGCTCGTACGGAAAGATATATGTGTTCGTTCTTTTCGCGTACTATACGAGATTGGAATAATGGAGAATTGTAGAGGTGGTTCGATGAACCCTCTGCCAGGTACTTAAATGTGATTTGCAGAGTATCCATGTAGATGTAGATGTAGAATAAGATACTCTGTTTCAAGATTCTGTCGCAGTAGCTACTGCAAGGTGAGTCTGTGCCGTTTATACTGTTTTTTTGGCAAAAAAGCAAAATTAAATCTGTGAACAAGAGAAATGTAGCCGTTTCTCATAACTGATGAAGTTTCTTCCAATGAGAAACGGTTAACAATTCAAACAAAAATAAATCGCCAATTCTGTTGCAATTTTGGCGGACTCCTGTCACCCACCGTATTTTTAATAGTGAACGACTGGAAAGGAAACTTACCAAAAGATTTTCTCCATGTTTTTCATCTGAGAAATATGAAAATAATTCGCAGCAAATAGTGTACTATATTTCTTTTCCTGTCATTCAGAGTGAAGTTGTGAACTTATCCACCATAATTATCTTTCAATGTGTTAATGACAGATTGCATATATTTATAATCTGTTTTAACCTCGAGGAACAGTTGCAAGCGTTGCATAAAGTCATGACTATAGTGTTTCTGTAACATTCTTATCCACAGATGCACAGGCATCAAATTTGTTATTTCTAACAGAACAGTAAAGCATTTCTGCTGCAGAGTGGAACTGACCCAATATACCTTTTTCGTAATTTTGAAGCTGTCGACACATTGACGACTTGTCAACTATTCTTCAAACTCAATATTATTGATGAATTAAAAAATATTTTTAGTAAGAAAATCCAAAACCTCACTCTGTACACGGATAGGAATGGATAGATAGTACGAGAGTTGCTGTACTTTTTCACATATCGAATATAACTGAGGTGTAGAAAGAAAATGCTTTGGTAAGTTTCATTCCCAGCTGTTCATTATGAAAGATGCACTGCGTTACAGAATTCCCTGCGATTGGAACAGAATTGGCAAATTATTTTTATCTGAGTTATTAAACTTTTTTCGCGAAGAGTCGTCATCAGTGAAAAGAGAGAAGATTAACACGTCAGGCCAAAATGAATCGTTCCCTTTGTTGGAATTTCAGAGTAATCTTGTAAACCAGTGTCTTTTCAACAAGAATCAGATGGTACTGAAGCTTAGCAAATGATTTTCTTTCTGCACCTTAAACCCTCTGAAACAGTGGTTCATTAAGTTAGGAACTGAGGACAAGTAAGGTCAATAGCTTATCAATAAGTACATCCTCGATACGAAAATAAACGAGTGATTTCTCCACTTATGTTGTCGCAAAAACACATAGTAAACCTCGTTTCATGACCTATCGATGACACTTACAAATTACATTGTTTCGTTACCTTATGAATCGCTTGAGAGAACGCATTAACTTTAAAATAAATTATAAATACATGTAGTCTCTCTTTAACACGTTAAAAGACAATTATGGTGGGAAATTCACCACTTTATTCTGAATGACAGGAACAGAAATATAGTACACTATTTGCTGCGAATTATTTTCATGTTTTCAGATGAAAAACATGGAGAAAATCCTTTGGTAAGTTTCCATTCCAATCGTTCACTATTAAAAATACGGTGGGTTACAGGAGGCCGCCAAAATTGCAACAGAAGTGGCGATTTATTTTTGTCTGAATTTCTAACCATTTCGAATTTGAAGAAGCTTCATCAGTTATGAGGGACGGCTACATTTCTCTTGTTGACAGGTTCAGTTTTCCTTGTTTGCCAAAACTCAATATAAATTGCACAAACTCACCTTGCAATAGCTGTTGCGACGGTATCTTGAAACAGCGTGTCCTGTTAAATAAGCAGTAGGCATCAGGGTGGTCGATACGTTACGGAAAACCTCATTGTGTCGGTTTTCTGTAATATAACATAAGAAATTTCGCGTTTATTTTAATATTAGCAAATTCTATTTTCAATAGTACTCAAGACTCTTAAGTAATTCAGTAGTGGTTTGAAAAAATAAAATAAAAGCTTCTGCTATATCACTATACATAAGAAAGATCCGTATGTTAACCATAAAGCACAATACTGTCCACTACGAGTGGTATCATTTGCCAAGATCTCGCATCGAAATCTCTAACGGTTTAGGAGATATGTTATGAATATTTCATTATCATTGCGTGCGGTCAGAGGTGTATGTGCTACATAAATTCCATTTTCTCGAGATTGGATACAGATACAGATCTCCTCCCAAGCATAAAGAAAAATTCAATATCATAACTAAACTTTATTTGCACCAGCATATAATGTGATACGCGTCAAACGCAAAATCATAGCGACCTACATTTTTCATTGCAAACTTTTTCGAATTTCGTACAGCGACTTACTTAAATGAGACTATAACAATAAGTATCACCATTAGCGACATAAGAGTCACCTCACCATGAAGCTGACATATAAAGCTATAAGTAATGTAAAAATCAAATTTTTTTGTGAATAATTTCTGTAAAATCATGTGAAAAGACTACGGAGATAAAGGAGCGCACACGATGTTCTGCCCGCATGGCACTGCTACATCCTGACTAGCTGGCAAACCAGCCTCCTCTGTGTGCACCCGCAGGCGCATATACACTATGTGATCAAAAGTATCCGGACACCCCAAAAGAAATACGTTTATCATATTAGGTGCATTGTGCTGCCACCTACTGCCAGATACTCCATATCAGCGACCTCTGTAGTCATTAGACACCGTGAGAGAGGAGAATGGGGCCCTCCGCGGAACTCACGGACTTCGAACGTAGTCAAGTGGTTGGGCATCACTTGGGTCATACGTCTGTACGCGAAATTTCCACACTCCTAAACATCCCTAGAGCCACTGTTTCCGATGTGATAGTGAAGTGGAAAAGTGAAGGGACACGTACAGCACAAAAGCGTACGGGCCGACATCGTCTGTTGACTGACAGACACCGCCAACAGTTGAAAAGTGTCATAATGTATAATAGGCAGACATCTATCCAAACCATAACACAGGAATTCCAAACTGCATCACCATCTACTGCAAGTACTATGACAGTTGGGCGGGAGGTGAGAAAACTTGGATTTCATGATCGAGCGGTTGCTCATAAGCCACATATCACGCCGGTAAATGCCAAACGGCGCCTCGCTTGGTGTAGGGAACGTGAACATTGGACGACTGAACAGTGGAAAAACGTTGTGTGGAGTGACGAATCACGGTACAGAATGTGGCGATCCGATGGCAGGGTGTGGGTATGGCGAACGCCTGGTGAACGTCATCTGCCAGGGTGTGTAGTGCCAACAGTAAACAGGGCCCGTGACGGAGTTGTTGCACGACAGTAACATCACTGTAATGGACTGTCTTGCACAGAGTCCTGACGTTAATATTATAGAACCCATTTGAGATGTTTTGGAACGCCGATTTCTTGCCAGGCCTCAACGACAGACATCGATACCTATCCTCAGTGCAGAACTCCGTGAAGAATGGTCTACCATTCCCCAAGAAACCTTCAAGCACCTGACTGAAAGTATGCCTGCGAGAATGGAAGCTGTCATCAAGGCTAATGGTGGGTCAACACCATTTTGAATTCCAGCATTACCGATGGAGGGCGCCACGAACTTGTAAGTTATTTTCAGCCAGGTGTCTGGAAACTTTTGATCACATAGTGTAGCTGCGCTGGACAATGCGGCCAGTCGACACGCAGACAACCGGCTTTCTTTCTGTTCTTACACTAGCCTGCGTCATCTTCCAGCGATCAGTATTTTTTGGGTAGTAACACGACAAAGAAGAAAGTCTGTATGTGTCACTGCATTCTGTACTTGAAATGCAACAGAAGTCATTTGTACTATCTGGCGATGACATCCAACGTACAGTAACCAGTACAGTTTGGTGGTCACTAATAGCTTTAGCTTCTTCACCCTAGCAGGGGACAGTTGGGTTTTAGTATTTCCCTGGCTTTTCCATGTCAGAACGACATCACTAAGGTTAAAACAACACAAGGAAACTCTCTACCGGAATATGGAAACAAAAGGACTCTCAGAGTTCGTACGGTCTCACGGCACACATGTCGCATTCGGAGAGTTATCAGTGAACATGTGGATTGTTTAAATGATTTAATTGACGAGTGGTTTGGGCTTTATGGATCTTTGGAGAAAGGCAGCGAGAAGTAGTTACCCTACACTAAAAAACAGGGGCAAGTGTAAACATTTTACTGTCTGATGTGAATCGGGAAATATGAAGTAGAATATTATCCTTGCTCACATGATTGTCCATGACGAGGAATTTGCGCACTAGAAGCAACAGGTCTGACATCTTGATGAGGTTCTAAAGTATTATGGGCTCTAAAGTATACAGATGTCAGTAGAAAACAGTTTAGCAAACACTCTGACACCATTTCTTTGCAGAGACGGGAAGACCAGTTGCCCAGTTTATAATATATTGTAGTGGATTATCCTCAAGGAAATCTGTTCCTTGCTTTATTGTGGTGGATTATTCTCAAGGAAATCTGTTCCTTCCTTATACTTTAAATTTGTGAGCATGAGACTATGGCCGCTTATTTGTTAAATGGATGGAATCTAGTACGCATTACAATAGTTGAATGAGCAGTCCTGTATGTAGTATAACACACAGTGTGACAATTATTGAACTATATGAAATAAAATTGTCATAGCGCCTGAACGGCTTGCGTTAGGACGTTCAAATTGCACGTTTGGTTGCGGGGTATGACGGGAATTAGTATGCGCATGTATGGGTTGGTTTAACGACGAAACCCACTTTCATTTTGATGGGTTCGTCAATAAGCAAAATTGGCGCATTTGGGGGACTGAGAATTCGCATTTCGCGATCGAGAAGTTTTTTCACCCTCAGCTGTTGACTGTGTGGTGTGGAATGTCCAGTCACGAAATAGTCGGTGTGATATTCCTTAACCGGTCAGTGGCCGACCGGTTCTAGGCGCTACAGTCTGGAACCGCGCGACCGCTACGGTCGCAGGTTCGAATCCTGCCTCGGGCATGGATGTGTGTGACGTCCTTAGGTTAGTTAGGTTTAAGTAGTTCTAAGTTCTAGGGGACTAATGACCTCAGTAGTTAAGTCCCGTAGTGCTCAGAGCCATTTGAACCATTGGTATTCCTTGATGACACGGTGACTACCGAACAGTACGTGAAGGTTTTGAAAGATGATTTCATCCCCATTATCCAAAGTGACCCTGATTTCGACAACATGTGGTTCATGCAAGACGGACCTCGACACCACTGAAGCAAGAGAGAGTTTGATGTCCTGAAGGGGCACTTTGGGGACCGCATCCTGGCTGTGAGGTAGCCAGCAGCCACTGGTATGCGCCTCGATTGGCCGCCATATTCTCCGGATCTGAAGACATGCGACTCCTTTTTATGGGGTTATATTAAGGACAATGTGTACAGCAATAACCTCCAACACTATTGCTGAGCTGAAAATAGCTATTCAGGAAGTCATCGACAGCATCGATGTTCCGACACTTCAGCGGGTCATGCAGAATTTCGCTATTCGTCTGCGCCACGTCATCGCCAATGATGGCAGGTATCTCGAAGATGTCATAACCTAAATCTGAATATCTTTAGTGACGATTACATGTTGAATAAAGTGTGTTCACGCCCTAGTTTGTTAATAATTCATGTTTTTTTCATATAGTATGTAAGCGTTCCTGCGATATTACGTTGCGGGGACTACTGGTCCTAAAGCCCATAAAGTAAGGAAGGTTATGTTTAACGGCCCGTCGACAACGAGCTCGTTGGAGACGGAGAACAAGCTCCGTCTGAGGAAGGGCAGGGAAGAAAACTGTCCGTAACTTTTCAAAGAAGTGTTTCTGGTATTTGCGCTGAGCTATTCGGGGAAACCAAGGAAAATCTAAATTTGTAAAAACCATCATCTTCCCGAATTCTGTGATTGCGGTAACTTACCCAAGAAGTAAGTGTACGCCACGCTTACCTGATGGGATAAGTCGATTCCTGGATGGATATAATTTTAAGTTGTTTTAGCGCTTCGTAGAAGAGTACCCATAGTCAATCTTCCACTGTTCGCCGATTTTGAAAGGAATATAATTATTTGTGACAGTGAAGGAGATGGAGGCGTTTAGTAAGTGTAAAACTGATAGTCACGGTGTGGTAATGGGACTGTAGCCAATCTCATGCAGCGCATGTGTAACGTGAGTATATAAGCATCGACATGTAGCCAAGGGATTAGTGTGGCATTCGTGTCTTTCCAATATGTGTGCGGTAAATGCGGAAATGTGAACTATGGCGACATTACCAAACGTTTCCAAACATGACCGACGTGTTATTATTCTTTTCTTGACTGTTAAAGGACAAACACCGGTAGACATCCAGCAAAGGGTGAATAATGTGTATTGGACAGCATCTTGTTGAAAACCACCGTTGCGGAATGGTGCGACAAAGGGTGCAACTACTTCATGATAACGCACGTCCCCTATTGCACATGTCGTAACGCAAAAGTACTCAAGTGGGAGACACTCGGGCACCCGCTCTATAGTCCTGATATCTCCCTATCCGATTATCACTCCTTCGCTCTTCTAAAACAAGCCTTGAAGGGTAGACGATTCCTGTTGCTCGAGGATGTGCAGCAGGCAGTTACGGACTTCTTCACGCAGGGCACAGTGTTTTACCAAAAGGGAAACTGGTGCGTCGGTGGGATGATTGTCTCAATGTTCACGGCAATCTTGCCTGACGGATATATCGATGTTGGACTGGATAACCTCGACAGGAAACTACATGATCCCCCTTATAACATCTGTGGAGGTGAGGCACTGAGAGGTTGATTTTTTTACATTGAAAATAAATTTACGACGAAGTGTTTACTTCAATAGATTGTCTGTGGATGGAAACGATCCCCTCCCTAATCGCAACAATGAAAGCTATGCAAGATACCCTTTCTAAAACTATCACAACCTTTTCTTTGGATTCAAAAAATTTTCCGGTCAAAAATTTCATTATGTGAAGCCAGATTGCAAAGCCGTTGAATGGGACGGATATTCGAAAACGCACACTCCAAATCGATGCCCAAACCACTTCTGTAGGCAGATGCACTGTCCTGCTTTTGTCTTTCACTTGAAACTAAGGCTCTTTGTCAAAGACTAATGTCATCCAACTGGTCCAGAAGGCATGCTAGATATTTTTTTCTCTATGCAATCGGTAACAAACACCTCTTTTACGTACCACAAAACACTGGCCATAACCATTCCCTTAAATCAACTCAACTTAACATTGATCAGCCAGAACATTATGACCACCTGTATGTAAAACACTCGGTTTTTTGCCGCATCAATTCGGGATAAAATCTTGAGCTTTCAACGATAGCCTCCACCGTCATCGTCAGTAGCAACTGCCTGTCTTCAGTGCTGCTATGGTGGCCTTATATAGGCAGTGGACGGCTTCTGATTGCATTAAATTCGGCTCCCCTCTGTTCATCTTTATTTTATCTTTATGTTGACCGAACATTACCATTACAAATTTGCGCTGAAAAAAAATAAAATAGAAACGACGCCCTGCAAAGGCTTGACCTTGATTGATAGAGTTGTTCCATATTCCCCTGAGGGGTATCGTGCCAAGTTGTGTCCTACTGACATGTTAGATTGTCAAAATCACGAGATGGTTGGAGGGCCCTGCCCATAATGCTCAACAGTTCTGAATTGGGTCGAGATCCGGTGACCTTGATGGCCAAGGTAGGGACTGGCGAACACGAAGACAAGCAGTAGAAACTGTTGTGTTGGCTGAAGAGCCAACACCGTGTTACCAGAGGAGGCCGAAATGCACGCGTTTTAGCTCACGCAGGCAGGCGTGAGGAGGGAAGAACTATACTGATGTGAGGTCTGGGACATGACAAGGAATTAGAATTCAGAAAGCGGTTTTAATTAGTTTCATACTTAACTTTAATCCATTGATGATGAACGTCGCTCTTGACGGTACATGAGTCACAGTATTATCTGTTCAGAAGATATGACTTATAGTAACTGAATACGGCGGCTTGCTAGGTCGCAGCAAATGAGGTAGCTGAAGGCTATGCTAAACTGTCGTCTCGGCAAATGAGAGCGTATGTAGACAGTGAACCATTGCTAGCAAAGTCGGCTGTACAACTGGGGCGAGTGCTAGGGAGTCTCTCTAGACTAGACCTGCCGTGTGGCGGCGCTCGGTCTGCAATCACTGATAGTGGCGACACGCGGGTCCGACGTATACTAACGGACCGCGGCCGATTTAGAGGCTACCACCTAGCAAGTGTGGTGTCTGGCGGTGACACCACAGAAACTCTCCCCGTGTGCAGGCGGGCATTATTTAGCTGAAATGTAAGAACAGGATGACTTGCCATGAAGGACAACAAAGCGGGTCATAGAATATCGGCGACGTACCGCGCTGCTGTAAGGGTACCGCGGATGACGACCACAGGAGTCCTGCTGTGAAATTGAGTGGCTGTCAGGCCGTATGGCCGGCGACAATCAGGTTGGTATCCAATCGCTGACCGGGGCGTCTCCAGACATGTCTTCGGCCTGGAATCTCATTGACTGGAGTAGAACTGTCTTCAGTGATGACTCTCACTTCGAACTCAGCCCTGATGACCAGCGAAGACGAGTCAGGAGACAGCGGTGGGATACCAACCCGATTGTCGCCCGCTATGCGGCTCGACAACCAGGAGTTATGGTCTGGGCTGTCATTTCTTTCCATAGCAGGAGCACTTTGGTTGCCTTCTGTGGCACGATTACAGGACAGCGGTACGTAGACGATACTCTGCATCCTGTTTGTTGCTCTTCATGACAAGCCATCCCCAGTTTGCATTTTAGCAAGATAATACCAATCCGCACACGGAAAGAATTTCCAGTGCTTGTCTTCGTGCTTGCCAAACACTACCTTGGCCAGCAAAGTCGCTGGCTCTCTCCCCTATTGAGTACGTTTGGAATATTGTGGGCAGGGCCCACAAACCGTCTCATTATTTTGACGATCTAATGGGCCAATTGTCAGAATTTGGCACGATATCCCTCAGTTGGAAATCCAACAATCACCAAGCCAAATAACTGCTCTCATAAGGGCCAGAGGTGGAACAACGCGTTACTGACTTGGGCAATTTGTGACGCTCTTATTCTTGAATAAATTATACAATTTTTCCGAAATTATGAACATTTGTTTGCACATATTATGCGTCACATCTACCGATTTCTGTCCCATTAGGGTCATTCCTTCCTTGTGCATATTTTTTTTAAATTTTTGTCTTGGAGTGTACTGAAAATAATTACCGACTGAAATGGAATGACCATGTTAAATGTACGTCTAATAACAGAATAACTAAAACTGCAATACAATATAACTAACCAGGAAAGGGAGACGTTGGACTTCCTTTGAAGAGATGACGTGAACAATTTTGACGCGGAACAAGCCAAAAGGCTCAATCCTTGAAGACGATGATGATGATCATGTACAGCAAATGAGGTGCGTCAAATGTTTCTACAATATATTACATTTATTACTTTCAGGCAAATCATTTCACATTTGTCCACCTTGTTTCAATTTTTTTATTTTTAGGTTTTGTTTGGAAAGCATAAAATATAATATTATATTTAAGTACCGATCGGTATTCTGTAAGTATTAAGAGAAGAGGGAGAAGAAGATATTTTAATTTTTTGACACGAAAGAAATACAATACTGGCCATTAAAATTGCTACACCAAGAAGAAATGCAGATGATAAACGGGTATTCATTGGACAGATATAGTATACTAGAACTGACACGTGATTATATTTTCACGCAGTTTGGATGCATACATCCTGAGAAATCAGTACCCAGAACAACCACCTCTGGCCGTAATAACGGCCTTGGTACGCCTGGGCATTGAGTCAAACAGAGCTTGGATGGCGTGTACAGGTACACCTGCCCATGCAGCTTCAATACGATACCACAGTCCGTCAAGAGTAGTGACTGGCGTATTGTGACGAGCCAGTTGCTCGGACGCCATTCACCAGACGTTTTCAGTTGGTGAAAGATCTGGAGAATGTGCTGGCCAGGGCAGCAGTCGAACATTTTCTGCAACATGCGGTCATGCATTATTCTGCTGAAATGTAGGGTTTCGCAGGGATCGAATGAAGGGTAGAGCTACGGGTCATAACACATCTGAAATGTAACGTCCACTGTTCAAAGTGCCGTTAATGCGAACAAGAGGTGACCGAGACGTGTAACCATTGGCACCCCATACCATCACGCCGGGTGATACGACAGTATGGCGATGACGAATACACGCTTCCAATGTGCGTTCACCGCGATGTCGCCAAACACGGATGCGACCATCATGGTGCTGTAAACAGAGCCTGGATTCTTCCGAAAAAATGACGTTTTGCCATTCGTGCACCCAGTTTCGTCGTTGAGTACACCATCACAGGCGCTCCTGTCTGTGATGCAGCGTCAACGGTAACCGTAGTCACGGTCCCCGAGCTGATAGTCCATGCTGCTGCAAACGTCGTCGAACTGTTCGTGTCGATGGTTGTTGTCTTGCAAACGCCCCCATCTGTTGACTCAGGGATCGAGACGTTGCTGCACTATCCGTTACAGCCATGCGGATAAGATGCCTGTCATCTCGACTGCTAGTGATACGAGGCCGTTGGGATCCAGCACGGCGTTCCGTATTACACTCCTGAACCCACCGATTCCATATTCTGCTAACAATCATTGGATCTCGACCAACGCGAGGAGCAATATCGCGATACGATAAACCGCAATCGCGATAGGCTACAATCGGACCTCCAACAAAGTCGGAAACGTGATGGTACGCATTTCTCCTCCTTACACGAGGCATCACAACAACGTTTCAGCAGGCGACGCCGGTCAACTTCTGTTTGTGTATGAGAAATCGGTTGGAAACTTTCCTCATGTCAGCACGTTGTAGGTGTCGCCACCGGCGCCAACCTTGTGTGAATGCTCTGAAAAGATAACCATTTACATATCACAGCACCTTCTTCCTGTCGGTTAAATTTCGCGTCTGTAGCACGTCATCTTCGTGGTGTAGCAATTTTAAGGGCCAGTAGTGTATTTCAACACTTTGTGCACCAGTGTAACTTTTTATGCGCTAAATTCCTAGGACTTGAAGAGATGAACCTTTAGACATTTCATTTACATAACTAGCAGTAGCTGTTCGTGAAACATTTATTTTTCCCTCAAATCTTTATTTAAGTTTTAATTAATTACCCCGAATACTTTCAAGAAATTATTATTGTTTTCTGAACAAGACGTACGCTGGGGATTTGATATCCCATTTGTCCATTTCTCACTCTTCGTTTGACTATGATAATTTTGATAAAGATTCGTGAGTAATTTCGAGGGAGTCTTGTTTTGGCTCCGTTCAGATATACGACCAGTGAGCAGCGCACTCCTGGGCAGATAAATAGAACGTGACGTAAACGAATGGCTAATGTCCAGTGCAGAGTAAGTGCATCCTGGGAGTGGGAGGCTGGGAGCAGCGCGAGGCACGAGCAGAGTGTCGGCGTGCGGCAGGACACACGGCTGAGGGCGTCACGCCGGAACCGGAAGCGGCCGGCTGAATGCGGCGCTTTGTGCGGCCTGGGGACCCGCTCCGCTGCGCGCCGCTTCCTTTCCGCTTCCCCTCTCCCACGCCGAGCACACCTGTCACGCACACCCCCACTAGACACTCAATTCTCGTTCACATCCCGACTCACGGAAAGCGTTTTCAAATTCCACGGCTTTCTAAAAAGTCGCCTCACGCTAATCACGATATCTACATCTACACGGATACTCTGCATATCAAATTTATGTGCCTGGCAGAGGGTTCATCGAACCACCTTCACAATTTTCTATTGTACCAATCTCGTATAGCGCGCAGAAAGAACGCATACCTATATATTTCCGTACGAGGTCTGGTTCCCCTTATTATATCGTGGTGATCGTTTCTCCTGTGGTGTCACCGCCAGACACCACACTTGCTAGGTGGTAGCCTTTAAATCGGCCGCGGTCCGTTAGTATACGTCGGACCCGCGTGTCGCCACTATCAGTGATTGCAGACCGAGCGCCGCCACACGGTAGGTCTAGAGAGACTTCCTAGCACTCTCCCCAGTTGTACAGCCGACTTTGCTAGCGATGGTTCACTGACAAAATACGCTCTCATTTGCCGAGACGATAGTTAGCATAGCCTTCAGCTACGTCATTTGCTACGACCTAGCAAGGCGCCATTACCAGTTACTATTGATGCTGTAAAACATGTACCGTCAAGAGCGATGTTCACCAATTGTGGATTAAAGTTAAGTATTCCAGCAGCTACGTACGTTTTTTGTTAGTCTCATTTCCTTGACCTGTTCCAGACCTCACGACAGCCTGCGTGAGCTAAAACGCGTGCCTTTCGGCTTCCTCTCATAGTGGGTTGGCTGTCTTGCCAATCCACATCTCCCTATGTAGGTCGGTGTCAACAAAATATTTTCGCATTCAGAGGAGAAAGTTGGTGGTAGCAGTTTCGTGAGAAGATTCCGTCGCAACGAAAAACGCCTTTCTTTTAATGATGTCCAGCCCAAATCCTGTATCATTTCAGTGACACCCCCTTCCATATTTTGATAATACAAAACGTGCTTGCCGGCCCCTGTGACAGAGCGGATCTAGGCGCTGCAGTCCGGAACCGCGCTGCTGCTACGGTCGCTGGTTCGAATCCTGCCTAGGATATGGATGTGTGTGATATCGTTAGGTTTAAGTAGTTCTAAGTCTAGAGGACTGCTGACCTCAGATGTTAAGTCCCATAGTGCTTAGAGCCATTTGAACCATTTGAAAACGTGCTGCCCTTCTTTGAACTTTTTCGATGTACTCCGTCAGTCCTATCTGGTAAGGATCCCACACCGCGCAGCAGTATTCTAAAAGAGGACGGACAAGCGTAGCGTAGGCACTCTCCTTAGTAGATTTATTACATTTCCTACGTGTCCTGGCAGTAAAACGCAGTCTGTGGTTAGTCGGCCGCGGTGGCCGAGCGGTTCTAGGCGCTTCAGTCCGGAACCGCGCGACTGCTACGGTCGTAGGTTCGAATCCTGCCTCGGGCATGGATGTGTGTGATGTCCTTAGATTACTTTCGTTTAAGTATTCTAAGTTTTTATGTGTTCCTTTCAATTTAAGTTGAATTTACGGCATTTGGATTTGACTGATTTGTTGTGTAACCGAAGTTTAACGAATTTCTTTTAGCACTCATGTGGATGACCTCACACTTTTCGTTATTTAGGGTCAACTGCCAATTTTCGCATCATTCAGATACCTATTCTAAATCGTTTTGCAATTTGTTTTGATCTTCTGATGACTTTTAGTCGATAAATGACAGCATCATCTGCAAACAACCTAAGACGGCTGCTCAGATTGTCTCCCAAATCGTTTATATAGATAAGGAACAACAAAGGGCCTATAACACTACCTTGCGGAACGCCAGAAATCACTTCTGTTCTACTCGATAACTTTCCGTCAGTTACTACGAACTGTGACCTGTCTGACAGGAAGTCACAATCCCACGTACGTAACTGAGACGATATTCCATAAGCACGCAATTTTACTAAAAGCTGCTTGTGTGGTACAGTGTCAAAAACCTTCCGGAAATCCGAACATAAACGTCAACAAGCATCTGCTTTTGAGTAACAATTCTAGCGTTCCCCCAGTTGGATTTCTTGGTACTCCCATCAAAACTTAACGCTACTGAAAAGCCAAAATGAATGTTTCACGACAGAGACTTGCAAGAGGAAGGCGGCAGACACGGCCATTCGATTCACTTTATATTTGACAAGTCGCTTTCGTACAGCGAAAAATGGTGAATTCTAATGTATTTACTCCCCTTAAAGTTTATGACACGTAATCATCTCCGAATTGACAGGATCGATAGATAATTGAAAACTGAACAATTTTGATAGTCATATGTGGGGTTTGCAAAAGCGTATTTTCCTAGAGATTAAAAAAATGAAAAAAGACTGTTAAGACTGTGGCCGGCCGGTGTGGCCTAGCGGTTCTAGGCCCTTCAGTTTCGAAACGCGCGACCTCTACGGTCGCCGGTTCGAATCCTGCCTCGGGCATGTATGTGTGTGATTTCCTTAGGTTAGTTAGGCGTAAGTAGTTCCAAGTTCTAGGGGGACTGATGACCTCAGATGTTAAGTCCCATAGTGCTCAGAGCCATTTCAACCATTTTGTTAAGACTGTCGGTTAACCCAAAAGCTAAACGCTGTTCAACAAAGGCGCCGCTGGTGTAGCGAAAGTGGTTAGAGCGACCACTCCCGAAAAGCGGGAAATCCGGTTTCGAGTCCCGCCCCGGCAAAATTTTTTTTGTGTATATGGCTAGTATAAAAATACCCAATGTAGCTGACGTTGAAACATTTCGAAATTTGGCGAATATATTTATAAAAATATTTCGACAGCTGTAGGATCATCAAATACAAAACATTCAATTTGGTAACCTGCAAATAAAGTTCTGTAGTACGTTTCGTTGTGAACAAGTATCGTGCTGTCCGCTGCCTGTGGTCCCTCGTGACGAATACGCAGCAGTGTTATTCGGAACCCTTTTCATACAACGAGGCTTAAAATTTTAATTTTTTACTAATTCAAGTCATTTTAGATATTTATTTGTTTACCTTGTAATTATTCCTTATTGAATACGTTAATATCTCTCCTATTCTTGCCAATTTCGATACGGAAAAAACACAATTAAAAGAACTTGCAGGATGTAATTGACAATATAGCACACGTTCTGTTCCCCATAGCCGCGCTATGGTTGAACAACGATTACATAATGGGTACATAACCGGTTGTCGTAACAGTCTCTTGATTTCTGGGATAATATGCGTTTTCGGACCTACCTCGCGATCATGTCAGTTATGAACCAGTTTTGTCTCATGTACTTGAGAGTTGGTTTCCTGAAAACCGGGGAAGTGATGAACCGAAATATCATAGATGCTTTTATTTTAGGCTGTACACAAGCGACCAACCAAATATGAGCTGAATCGATTGGTCGTGTCTGAGGCGTTCCCCTTGCCACACATCCGGAACACTAAACAGAACCGCGCGACCGCTACGGTCGCAGGTTCGAATCCTGCCTCGGGCATGGATGTGTGCGATGTCCTTAGGTCAGTTAGGTTTAAGTAGTTCTAAGTTCTAGGGGACTGACGACCTCAGATGTTAAGTCCCATTGTACTCAGAGCCATATGAGCCACTAGACAGAAAGAGGAAGGCTGCAAAGGTAAACAATGTCTCAATCAGATATGGCCAGATCAACTCTACAATGAGAATAGTGATGCTCTGTCAGATGTAACGTTAGTCAGTTAGCTATAGTCAGAGACTAAAAGTACTCGTATATTTTATTTCATAGCAGTATATTAATAATGTCTGCCGGCCTGAGTGGCCGTGCGGTTCTAGGCGCTACAGTCTGGAACCGAGCGACCGCTACGTCGCAGGTTAGAATCCTGCCTCGGGCATGGATGTGTGTGATGTCCTTAGGTTAGTTAGGTTTAATTAGTTCTAAGTTCTAGGTGACTGATGACCTCAGAAGTTAAGTCGCATAGTGCTCAGAGCCATTTTATTAATAATGTCTCACACTCGCTAAACTGCTCATAATAATTTGGAATAATTTGAAACATTTCGCAATTAGTTTTCCTTTTGAAATGGTGAAAATAGCGTCTTTTCCCATCCAACAGTAAAGCACTCGACAGTTTTGTCTAACAACAGTTTTCCTTTTATCTTTTCGAGATCTCTTATCCTTTTCCTCCAATGCCCAGGTCTTCTGCCTTTCTTATCTCTACTTTCTTCTCACTTTGTGGTTTCTCTTTCTGTGCATGTACCTACCCAACTATTGTTTTTGTGACACCTCTGCTTTAATCCCTGATACTATTCTAAGTTTAGATTCATATATTTGCTCTACCGTTTTAATATATTGATACTGTTTTTTGCTGACTGTGCTATGATTACACACATCCATAGGTAAGGTTGCTAACGTATGCTAATGCAGTGGTAATAAAGTTGATGTACTACTTTGAAAACGTAATTTTGGAAAAATTTTAAGAAATTATCGACACCAGAATGTGTTGGGTAATGAAGTCCTTGTCCACAAGAATTTACACGGCCAGTAGGAAAACGGGCGTCGTTGTCCACGGAGGCGGCAGACGCACAGGAAATAACGCAGGTACTTTGCAACGAAAAATACTTTCACCGAACTCCATTAGTGTTTCAGAATGGGAATGAAAACAATTAATAGAATTCTACGTGAGGTTTGCGTGAAGGTGCTGTTCTTGTATATCACGTACTGTATGCCCAGTCCGGAGGAATGTGACTGGATCAGTATAGCTTGCGAGTTTGAAATTACTGCAAATTTTCCAAATTGCATTGGCGGCGTTGATGGTAGACAAATCAGGATTAACAAACTAGAAAACAGTGGTTCAGTTTGTTTCAGTTATAAGGGCCACTATTCGTTAGTCCTGATGGTAGCAGTGAATGCAATTTATAATTGTATTTTTGCGGACGTTTGTGCTAATGGTCAAGATTGTGATTCATGTTTATCGAATGAAACTTTTTTGTTGAAAATTCGCAGGTAAACACACTGAACCTCCCTCCCCCCCCTCCCCCCCAAGGGCACTCCCGAATATTCAAGAGGAATTGTGTATTTGTAGGAAGTGACGCGTTTGGAATGCGTAATAATTTAATAAATCTCTATGGTAGCCGAGAACTTGACCTCATCAAGCGTATTTTTAATTGTTGGTTAAGTAAAGCGAGACGATTTATAAAGTGTGCATTCGACGTATTGGCCAATAAATGGAAGATTTTCCACCACCCTTTAAATGCCTCTGCAAATTTTATGAAATGTCATAGTAAAGGCTTGTAATTTTCTACAAAATTTCATCCTTAAAGAAGATGGACTTAATGCCATGTGTGCTGATACGACTATAGATGTTGACTCTAGTGTTTACATGTAGCACGATGTGATGGGTCAGCGAACGCTATCAGAAGTCAGTTCGCTAATTACGTCGTTTCTGAAAATGGAAAAATTCCGTGGCAGAATAAGTTCGCCCGACGTATCCATACGTTATGTGAAACAGACAGTAAATATAATACAGAGAAGGAATGAGTTGTGTATTAACAGAAATTAGAGAAAGTAAGTTTGCGATGAAATTAAACTATATCCCTGTATCATTTTTCTCCGTAATTCCACGGCGTTTGAAAATCTTCTTTAAGATGTGGACGCACATCCTTCCAAGCTACCAAAGTCAGTCGTCTATATTTATATGCTTCGATTGTGTTATCCCACAGGACTAGTCGTCCGTCCACAATGCAGTCAAAACTTCACAATCAATACTGAATTCAGCACTTATCGTGAAAACCGACAGCTAGCATGTAAAATGGCTCAGACGCAACTAATGACTCACGGCGCCCGGCGTGTTGTCGGCTCTTGGACACACAAACATGTTATACCATGTCTAAGTGACAAGAGAGTTTGTCCAGTCCGACACGCTGAAACCCACTCGGACATTTTTCACGCAGGAAGAATACACCGAAACAAATGTACTGCTAAATATTTAGCTGCTAAGTCTCACTGAAAGTCTGTTTTCTGAAAAAGCGCTAAAGTTACTCATTTCTGTCACAAGAAAACCGCTTGTAACAGCGGTTTGTACAGCCCTTTCTGCGCAGTGCGCGAAATGGTGAATAAGCACATGTAGCCGTGACAGGAGAACGTAGCGCAGGGTTGTACTAAGTCCAGAGTGCATACACTTGAATTTTAAGCATATAAACATACCAAAGATATCTCAAGTCACTAATTTTTTAATAACCTGCAGTTAATATCGACAGTTAAACTGTTGCAGAGTTCCCGCTCCCGTGTTCGATTCCCGGCGGGGTCAGGGGTTTTCTCTGCCTCGTGATGACTGGGTGTTGTGTGATGTCCTTAGGTTAGTTAGGTTTAAGTAGTTCTACGTTCTAGGGGACTGATGACCATAGACGTTAAGTCCCATAGTGCTCAGAGCCATTTGAACCATTTTTTGTTGCAGAGTTGTAATTGTTACACAAGTGCTTAGCAGAGGAAAGAAAATCGAGATAGTGTATGATGTTACATTACAGACGACTTCAATCAATCGTGTTTTAATTTGTTGACATTACATATTTTATAAAAAATTCCTGTAGCACAGTTATGATAATTTTTAAATATTTTTTTCCTACAATCAAACAATTTCTTGTTTATGCCCTGTAATCCTCACAAAAATGCGAAGAGTTTATTGAACGTCGAAAAGAAACATTTTTCCTACACCAGGTACACCTGACAAAAATTAGTGCATTCGGAAACTTCACAGTAATTATTGGTGTTTTATTTAGACAGAACTGCAATAGAATAATATATGGTCGTGGCCGTTTTCTGCATATTGTGATGCCTACCAGGCATATTTGATGATGTTCGTTGAAGTATTGTTTTATCAAGAGGCTAAATCACACTTTTAGTCCTGGGGAACCCGGATTATATTTCGTCGTCCTCCTAAAGAAAGAGGTGTCGTTATATGCGGGCCAAGAGTCCAAGTAAAGCAATGAATTATTTTCTGAAAATTGTAAGAAGAGGTTTCGGATGTAACAGTGAAAATTATTCTCTCCTGTTTTTCCACATTTTGCTACGTTGTTTACAAGACCTCTTCAAGAAAACAGACCCTTTTCTTAATTTTTTGTCCTAGTGTGTCTTGATGTTTCTGAAGATAGAGATAAAGCTACCGAAACAGTGACCCGCTGTTACTTATCTCTGTCAGTGTTGTATACGTACGTGTCACAGAGCATAGCACATCATACAAGCCACTCTATTTTTTGTTCGAAATGATAAAGTACGGTTGGTACTACATCGGACTTACGTTTAGTTGAGTGAAACTTGGTAACTTTGCAACTTTGCAACTATCTTTACCATATAATTTCCTAAATCTGTTTAACCATTTCGAAGAAGCCTGGAAATCAGCAATGCTCATCTCACTTGCAATGTAGAACGCCCAGTCTCCTAGATCTCCCACGGTAAGTGTGCACTGACTCGCACAAGAAGTTCTAACTCTTTCGAATAGTTTTCCTTTCACACTTTTGCAAGATTCATTTTAGCGCATATTTCGCTCTTCGTGTCAATATTTCTTCCATTTGCGAGTATATAATTCATGTTCAGATCTTACGAAAGCAAAGTGGCGTGGCACATTGCTTAAGTTGAAGCGTTTTCTCGAAAGTTCATTTAACGACAAAATATGCGGCCTTTTATTTCTCAATGAGACCTATTACTGTGCATGTAGTCTTTCATTTGGAAGGTACTCCGTTTTTGTTCTGGACTTTAATTAGCACAAAAATCATCTTTCGAACTACAGTTCACGGAACCGTCAAGTTACTTCCTGTTTCTCCTGATGTTTCCACACTTTCTAACCAAATTTCGACGTAACTGGAATGAATGTCCAGTGACAATAAATAACCATACATATGTCTTTAGGAGAAGTGGGTGATTTCGATTGCATACCAGTACCACGCTCTTCACGTGGCTTCTTTGCAAGCTAGAAAACATTAACTGGATTCCACGTTACTGTAAAACACTGGAAACTGCACAAAGACAGATGCTATTAGCAGGTATATACCAAGAAATCACAAAGTAAATTAATTCAGTTTTATCTCCACTGCTAACACTGTCATACAGCAAAGGCAACTGGGAGTATTATGGATATTAAATGACTTGCAGATTCGATCAAATAGTGACTATGAACAATTGCGTCAGAGAAACTGTCAACAGAAAATAAAATTCACTTTACAAATTACGGTCGAGTTGTGCCGTGTTATCTGTTTACTAATGTTCCGTCAACAAAGGACATGTGTTCACCGTGTTGCGCATGCGCTATCTGCTATAACTGTGGCAGGGGTGTGCGTGTCTCCAGCCCCTTTTTGGCGAGCTACGATTTCAGCAAATTTCAACATTTTTTAAAAATACTTCCAGTGTGTCTTATCAGCAAAAATTTCGACATTGTGGTTTTTTCCCTGTATGCTTCGTGTATAAAAAATTTCAGGGCAGGTTTCGACGGCAAACCGTCGTGATGCCGGCTCTGCAGTTGGAAAACGGAGCTGCATCCGACAGCAGGGTCGGTCGTTTTGTTGTGACGTCCGGTCAACATGCTCTCATATGGAACAACGTATCACTACAAACGGGGTGAATCTGTCCCACCGGCAGACGGTGAAAATTCTTGTCGTGGACAAGGGCCCTAAGGGTAGACGAAGTGGTGGTGACGTACAGTTCTTGGTCATTAGGATGTGAATCACTCCAAGGGTTCGCTAGGAGTCTGGCGCCACTGAAACAGTCACGAATCACTTTATGCGGTTTTCCGTCCTCTTTCGACAAAATACGGCAATAGAAACAAATTACGACAAAAAACTCAAATGTAGGTTAGCTATCTGCGCTACTTAATTTGCAAACACGACTTTTTTGACAGAGAGAAAGAAGAGCCAAATGAAATTTAACTCAATTTTTTATATAGTTTATTTATCTTGATATACTCTCAAGAAACACAAAGCACTTACACATATTCTGAAATGACTTCTCACTATATAACAGCGACGTGACGTACGCAATATCTAAGTTACAGAGTATTGTGGTTTCTGTAGCGCTACCAACCCAAAACTCTTGCACTGAAGAGCTTCAGCGATACCTGCTGTTTGCTAGATCATAAAAGACGTCTGCACTGAAGCATCTCGAGTGCACCCATTTTATGCTTTCTTCAAAGGGCATGCAGCTGAACATCTTGAAGAAGAAAAAAAAGAAGTTTCCTAAAATGATTATTTGCCGAAATCTTAAACACCATCTTCCTAATGCCTACACTGTGGTAATAATTTTCAAAGTTGAGTCATTTATAAGAATGATTAGTTTGATTTAGATGGCCTTTAATTAATGCCAGGAGAATGACAAATAAACATAAAATCTCTACAGACTATCATATTTGTGAAGACTGTATTCGTGAACGCAAGTTAAACTATAAAAAAACAAAAAATACTCCATAATCAGTTATTGAAATTTATATTTATTTGTTACGATTCATTCTGGGGAATTAATTCCATCTTCATTTGTAGCCTTGGTTTACGTTCGTCAGACTAGTTACTATGTACATAAAAATGTTAAATTTTAAAGTAATTGATATTACCACTGAAGAAAGTAATATGACGTTAAATTACTAGCAGAAATAGGTTGCTTTTGAAGAAATGCTGTATAAATACTCATAGTTTTGTCCCCGTAACACTGTGCATTATCCCGGTGACCTCTCCACCCGAACTTCACTCTTTTTTAGGTTATAATGATTGGTGCCAAAAATGCGACTGGGACTGCGGCTGCTGTGTTCGGATGCGGAATGAGTTGGCATCCCTTCGCTCCCAGCTTCAGGCAGTGTTGGCTTCGGCCACACAGATTGAGGCTGTCGTCAATGGGCATCACTGTGGGGGTCCGGATGGGGGTTTTTCGGGAACGGCCAGCTCATCCCACGCATCCCCTGATCGGACTACGGCTGTGGCTGCCCGGGATACTGCCCACATTGAGGCTGACCCCTCACCCGTGGTAGAGTGGGAGGTCGTCTCGAGGTGTGGCAGGGGGCGAAAGACATTCTGGAGGGCTGAACGGAAGGCCTCTCCAGTTTGTCTGACGAACCGGTTTCAGGCTCTGTCTCCTGCTGATACTGATCTTTGGCCAGACATGGCTGCTTGTCCTGTTCCAGAGGTTGCCCCTCAGTCTGCAAGATCCGGGCGGTCGCAGAGGGTGGGCTTACTGGTAGTTGGGAGCTCCAACGTCAGGCGCGTAATGGGGCCCCTTAGGGATATGGCAGCAAGAGAGGGGAAGAAAACCAATGTGCACTCCGTGTGCATACCGGGGGGGGTCTTTCCAGATGTGGAAAGGGTCCTTCCAGATGCCGTGAAGGGTACAGGGTGCACTCATCTGCAGGTAGTCGCTCTTGTCGGCACCAAAGATGTGTGTCGCTATGGATCGGAGGAAATCCTCTCTGGCTTCCGGCGGCTATCTGATTTGGTGAAGACTGCCAGTCTCGCTAGCAGGATGAAAGCAGAGCTCACCATCTGCAGCATCGTCGACAGGACTGACTGCAGACCTTTGGTACAGAGCCGAGTGGAGGGTCTGAATCAGAGGCTGAGACGGTTCTGCGACCACGTGGGCTGCAAATTCGACTTGCGCTATAGGATGGTGGGGTTTCGGGTTCCGCTGGATAGGTCAGGAGTCTACTACACACAGCAGGAGGCTAGACGGGTAGCAGGGGTTGTGTGGCGTGGACTGGGCGGTTTTTTAGGTTAGATGGCCTCGGGCAAGTACAGAAAGGGCAATAGCCTCAAAGGGTGCCGGACAAAGTCAGGACATTTGGGGACCAAGCAGCAATCGGTATTGTAATTGTAAACTGTCGAAGCTGCGTTGGTAAAGTACCGGAACTTCAAGAGCTGATAGAAATCACCGAAGCTGAAATCGTTATAGGTACGGAAAGCTGGCTGAAGCCAGAGATAAATTCTGCCGAAATTTTTACAAAGGCACAGACGGTGTTTAGAAAGGATAGATTGCATGCAACCGGTGGTGGCGTGTTTGTCGCTGTTAGTAGTAGTTTATCATGTAGTGAAGTAGAAGTGGATAGTTCCTGTGAATTATTATGGGTGAAGGTTACACTCAACAACCGAGCTTGGTTAATAATTGGCTCCTTTTACCGACCTCCCGACTCAGCAGCATTAGTGGCAGAACAACTGAGAGAAAATCTGGAATACATTTCACATAAATTTTCTCGGCATGTTATAGTCTTAGGTGGAGATTTCAATTTAGCAGATATAGACTGGGACACTCAGATGTTTAGGATGGGTGGTAGGGACAGAGCATCGAGTGACATTATACTGAGTGCACTATCCAAAAATTACCTCGAGCAATTAAACAGAGAACCGACTCGTGGAGATAACATCTTGGACCTACTGATAACAAACAGAGCCGAACTATTCGACTCTGTAAGCGCAGAACAGGGAATCAGTGATCATAAGGCCGTTGCAGCATCCCTGAATGTGGACAGAAAATCCTAGGAATTTCTGGTCTTGCGTTAAATCAGTAAGTGGCTCGAAACAGCATATCCAGACACTCTGGGATGATGATGGCATTGAAACAGAGGATGACACGCGTAAAGCTGAAATACTAGACACCTTTTTCCAAAGCTGTTTCACAGAGGAAGACCGCACTGCAGTTCCTTCTCTAAACCCTCGCACAAACGAAAAATTGGCTGACATCGAAATAAGTGTCCAAGGAATAGAAAAACAACTGAAATCACTCAACAGAGGAAAGTCCACTGGACCTGACGGGATACCAATTCGATTCTACACTGAGTACGCGAAAGATTTTGCCCCCCTTCTAACAGTCGTGTACCGCATGTCTCTAGAGGAACGGAAGGTTCCAAATGATTGGAAAAGAGCACAGGTAGTCTCAGTCTTCAAGAAAGGTCGTGGAGTAGATGCGCAAAACTAGAGACCTATATCTCTGACATCGATCTGTTGTAGAATCTTAGAACATGTTTTTTGCTCGCGTATCATGTCATTTCTGGAAACTCAGAATCTACTCTGTAGGAATCAACATGGATTCCGGAAACAGCGATCGTGTGAGACCCAACTCGCTTTATTTGTTCATGAGACCCAGAAAATATTAGATACAGGCTACCAGGTAGATGCCATTTTCCTTGACTTCCGGAAGGCGTTCACTACAGTTCCGCACTGTCGCCTGATAAACAAAGGAAGAGCCTACGGAATATCAGACCAGCTGTGTGGCTGGATTGAAGAGTTTTTAGCAAACAGAACACAGCATGTTGTTCTCAATGGAGAGACGTCTACAGACGTTAAAGTAATCTCTGGCGTGCCGCAGGCGAGTGTTATGGGACCATTGCTTTTCACAATATATATAAATGACCTAGTAGATAGTGTCGGAAGTTCCATGCGACTTTTCGCGGATGATGCTGTAGTATGCAGAGAAGTTGCAGCATTAGAAAACTGTAGCGAAATGCTGGAAGATCTGCAGCGGATAGGCACTTGGTGCAGGGAGTGGCAGCTGACCCTTAACATAGACAAATGTAATGTATTGCGAATACATAGAAAGAAGGATCCTTTATTGTATGATTATATGATAGCGGAACAAACACTGGTAGCAGTTACGTCTGTGAGATATCTAGGAGTATGCGTGCGGAACGATTTGAAGTGGAATGATCATATAAAATTAATTGTTGGTAATGCGGGTGCGAGGTTGAGATTCATTGGGAGAGTCCTTAGAAAATGTAGTCCATCAACAAAGGAGGTGGCTTACAAAACACTCGTTCGACCTATACTTGAGTATTGATCATCAGCGTGGGATCCGTACCAGGTCAGGTTGAAAGAGGAGAAAGAGAAGATCCAAAGAAGAGAAGCGCGTTTCGTCACAGGGTTATTTGGTAAGCGTGATAGCGTTACGGAGATGTTGAGCAAACTCAAGTGGCAGACTCTGCAAGAGAGACGCTCTGCATCGCGGTGTAGCTTGCTGTCCAGGTTTCGAGAGGGTGCGTTTCTGGATGAGGTATCGAATATATTGCTTCCCCCTGCTTATACCTCCTGAGGAGATCACGAATGTAAAATTAGAGAGATTAGAGCGCGCACGGAGGCTTTCCGGCAGTCGTTCTTCCCGCGAACCATACGCGACTGGAACAGGTAAGGGAGGTAATGACAGTGGCATGTAAAGTGCCCTCCGCCACAAACCGTTGGGTGACTTTCGGAGTATAAATGTAGATGTAGATGTTGGTGTCATTTTATGATGCAACTTTTGCTCTCCAAAGACTACAACAGAACTAAGCAGTATCGGTTATCACTTCATTGTACTGCACTGTTGTAATATTCAGAATAAAAAATTACACATAGAAAACATCTATGGCAGATTGTAACGTGGAATATACGAGTCACAATGCATCGCATTACTTGATAATTCAATTCCAGACAGCTATTAGCGGACGTTAATATTGGACACGTCCGCCCTAAGACTGCTTGTTGGACGCTGGGTCTGGAACAAAGTCGACGTTCTGATAAGCACCACGTAACCGCAGAGTTAGACAAGTTACATATAAAAGATTACACTCTAGTATCTTACTCACTCCGAACTAACATAGGAAAAGGAGTTTTTACATGTATTAAGGCAGAACATAAGTTCAAAAATACTGAGACAAGTAGATTTTGTAGTAATCAGCTCATAGAAGTGTGTATTCGTGAATAAATACTGAAAAATAGTTCACTTTTAACTGTAACTGCATATAGATCCCCACCGGCAAATTTTGAATTGCTTATGAGGAATCTGGATTCTGATATCTGTCAGACAGCAGCAAGAAGTTAATAATCTGTGGTGACTTCAGCGTAGATGTTCTAAGGGATTCTGACAAGAAAATCTTATTTGAATCCTACAATTTCATCTCGGTAATTGACTTTTCAATACGAGTGGGTAAAGACAGTAAGACCCCAATTGATAATTTTTTCTTTGGTGAAGCTCAAAGCAAAAAGAAAGAAAAACTGTTTACCCAGTAACAAATGCTCTCTCTGATCATGATGCACAGTTTCATAGGATAAATAAGACACTGCAATACAGTATGGATACACCTCAATGGAAGTCAGAATAGTTGATGACTCTAGGAAAAATGTTTTTAAGAATAGTCTGTAGGAAATGGAAACGAGCGTATGGCACTGTAGGCCGGGAGGCCCCATATGGGGAAGTTCGACGGCCGAGTGCAAGACATATTCCAGTTGACGCCACATTGGGCTACTTGCGTGCCGGTGATGAGGATGAAATGATTATAACAACACAGCACCCAGTCCACGATCGGAGAAAATCTCCTACCTGGCCGGGAATCGAGCCCGGGCCCGCTTGCATGGGAGGCAAGCACGTTATCACCCAGCTAAGCAAGCAGACAGTTTACAGGAGATGACCTGGGATAAAATTTATAATGGACTAAATGCTTACATAACATTTAATCTATTCCATCACAAATTCATATCATTATTTCAAAATAACTTTCCGCATAAGCTAATCAAAAAGGACATTAAACAGCTGTGTTAAGAAAGGAAAAGTGAAATGTATCTGTTGGCAGGAGCAAGTAGAGATACTGCTATAATTTTACACTGCCGAAACTACTGAAAATTAATAACAAAGGTTACCAAAAAAATCAAGAAACATGCATATAAAGTTAGAAATCAGTAATTCCAAATAAGACTTAGCGCTATTTGGAATGCAGTGAAACGAGAGACAGAACAGTCATCCACAGAACAGGAGAACATCACTGTCGAACTGCATGGAAGGACAGCAAATCATGAGTCGCAGGTAGCACATATTTTAATAATCATTTCTTAAATACAGTAAAAAGCATAGCGACAAACAGTTCAAGAGATAACACACAGCAATATGTGGAAAAAGTAGCTCTCATAAAATTCAATCAAATCAATGTATCACCAGCTTCTCCTTCTGAAATTAAGAAAATTTGCACATTGTCTCAAAAAATAAATCTCATCTGGTTTTGATAGTGTTTCCAATATAATATTAAAGATTTGTTCTCAAATAACACACATGATCTTATCTGAAATATGTAATGCATCATTAGCTCAAGGCATTTTTCCAGAGAGACTAAAACATGCCATTGTTAAACCCCTCTTTATGAATGTTGATACGAGATATGTCAGTAACTACAGACCTGTTTCACTGCTGATGTCATTTTCCAAAATCTTTGAGAGGATAATGTATTCTAGAATAGTATCTCACCTTAGCAACAATAATATCCTCATAAAATAACATTTTGTGTTTCAGAACAGTTGCTGTGCTAAGAATGTTATTTATATGCTCACTGACAAAATTTTACAAGCATTAAATAATAAAATGGCGCCGGTTGGTATTATCTGGAACCTATCTAAGGCTTTTGACTGTGTGAATCACAGTACTGTTCCAGATAAATTAAGTTTTATGGGACTGATGGTATAGCCGACAAAGGGATAATATCGTATCTAACGAAAAGAATGCAGAAAGTCATACTTACCAGTTCATCTAATATAGTCCGGGAACGTAATTCTGACTGAGGAGAAATCACGTACGGGGTTCCCCAAGGCTCAGTTCAAATGGTTTAAATGGCTCTGAGGTCGCAGTTTCGAATCCTGCCTTGGGCATGGATGTGTGTGATGTCCTTAGGTTAGTTAGGTTTAAGTAGCTCTAAGTTCTAGGGGACTGATGACCACAGAAGTTAAGTCCCATAGCGCTCAGAGCCATTTGAACCAAGCAGGTAACGTTCTCTAGGAATTCTGCAAACCCAAACAGTTCCATTGCATTGTCGTAGGGTACAGCGTGATTCATCACTCCAAATCACTCGTTTGCAGTCATCCACTGTCCAGTGGCGACACTCTTTACATCACTTCGAGCGACACTTAGTCTGTCTACAAACTGGGCAGGTTATGAGGAGCTGCTCGACCAGAGTGCCCGATTATTTTTAACTGCCTATGCACAGTCATTGTGCTAGTCTTACTGCTGGTAGCAATTTCGAACACGAGTGGTTCCTTCCACTGATTTCATGCGAGTTTTTGCAGCCACCCTCCGCGATGCTCAACAGTCCGTGTCCAGTAGAGCGTGAGGTCTGTCTGGTTTTGGTTTAGCTGTGATTGTTCCTTCGCGTTTACACTTCACAATCACATCACCAACAGTCAAAGTAGGCAGTTTCAGAAGGCTTGAAATGTCCCTGATGGATTTGTTACTCAGGTTACAGCAAATGACTAGTCCACGTTTGAAGTCACTGAGCCCTCCTGAGCGACCCATTCTTCTGTTATTGCTTCTCAACCGACAACAAAACACTCCCAGCCATCTTCTACAATGACGGATCCGCCTCTCGTGACTTCTAGTGCTCAGTTACACATTACGTAGGGTGTCCAGTTAATTTTAATCATGTAGTGAATAGACCCACTTCAACCAAAAAGCGAGGATGATACTTATCACTGTAATTAATATACCTATGAGTGAGGGCTGTCTCACATTTCATCTGGATGAAAAGAGAATTGCGCTCTGTTAAACGGTTTTGGAAAAATTAGAAGCGAACAGCTTGACACAATCAGACGAACTGAAGCTTTCGAAAAGTGATGCCACAGAAGAAAGCTAAAGATTAGATTCGAAAGTTGAATAACTAATGAGGAGATACTGAAAGGAGTTTGGGAGAATAGAATAGGCATAAAATACGCAAATACTCCGTTAACTCAAATGGGAATCCCTGGGTGAAGAAGACGTTTGTTTCGCGAAACCTTACTGAGAAAGCTTAGAAACTTCCTGGCACGTTAAAACTGTGTGCCGGACCGGGACTCGAAGTCGGGACCTTTGCTTTTCGCGGGCAAGTGCTCTACCAACTGAGCTACCCAAGCACGACTCAGGATCCGTCCTCATAGCTTTATTCTGCCAGTACCTCGTCTCCTACCTTCCAGACTCTGCAGAAGCTCTCCTGCGAACCTGCGGAACTAGCACTTCTGAAAGAAAGGATATTGCGGAGACATGGCTTAGCCACAGCCTGGGGGATGTTTCCAGAATGAGATTTTCATTCTGCAGCGGAGTGTGCGCTGATATGAAACTTCCTGGCAGATTAAAACTTCTGTAAAGTTTGGAAGGTAGGAGACGAGGTACTGGCAGAAGTAAAGCTGTGGGAGGGGGCGTGAGTCGTGCTTGGGTAGCTCAGTTGGTAGAGCACTTGCCTGCGAAAAGCAAAGGTCCCGAATTCGAGTATCGGTCCGGCACACAGTTTTAATCTGCCAGAAAGTTTCATATCAGCGCACACTCCGCTGCAGAGTGGAAATCTCATTCTGGAAAGTTTACAAAACCAGCATTTGTGAAAGACTGCGGAAAAATCCTACTGCCAAGATGCGAAGACAAGGGTTCGTATGGAGTAATATAGATAATCGCATTTTCTCGCCCGCTTTCAGAATGGAACGGGAAAGGAAATGATTAACAGTAGTACAGGGTAACCTTTGCCGTGCACCGCATTATGAAAAATAGTTCAAATGGCTCTGAGCACTATGGGACTTAACTGCTGAGGTCATCAGTCCCCTAGAACTTAGAACTACTTAAACCTAACTAACCTAACTAACCTAAGGAGATCACACACATCCATGCTAGAGGCAGGATTCGAACCTACGACCGTAGCGGTCGCGCGGCTCCGGACTGTAGCGCCTAGAACCGCTCGGCCACACCGGCCGGCCCGTATTATGACTTTCAGAATATATATACAGAAATGCAACTCTCTTTGTAATAAATATAACGTTGTGGGGCGTTACATGATAAGCCTGTTTGACACAAATAATCGCGCAAAATTGCTCGTGAATATAGACAACCTAAAAGGCACAGCAAGAAAAAATATAGTACATCCTTTTATAGGTTTCCATTTCACTCAAGATCTATTATTGTAACAGTGCATATGGGGTACATGGAATGATTACATTTATGGATCAATAGCACAGGCTGTTCTGAGGTACCGCCAACCGCGGTGTTCTAGCGGTTCTAGGCGCTCAGTCCGGAACCGCGCGACTGCTGCGGTCGCAGGTTCGAATCCTGCCTCGGGCATGGATGTGTGTGATGTCCTTAGGTTAATTAGGTTTACGTAGTTCTAAGTTCTAGGGGACTGATGACCACAGATGTTAAGTCCCATAGTGCTCAGAGCCATTTTTTTTTTTTTGTTCTGAGGTACATGCCAGGTATCCACTCATACTGAAGCACCCATATTTGTACGTAGTTGCGCCTCCATGGGCAGCAATACAGGCGCTAACCCGGCAACCTGTCAATCGTACAGATGCTGAATATTGTCCTGAGATACGATATTCCACGTATACTTCACCTGTTTACGTAGTTCTGTAACAGTTGTTGGTTGACGAGTCGCACGATTCACTTCTCGTCTCATCATATCCCACAGTGCTCGACTGGGGACAAGTCCGGAGATCATGCTGGCCAAAGAAGTTGCTGCACGTTTTGTAGAGCACGTTGAATTTCAAGGGCAGTGTGTGGGTGAGCATTATCCTGTTGGAACAACACATCATCTTCTTGTTGCAAGAACGGTAAAATAACGGGTGTGACAACACTCTGCACGTACTGAGCGCTAGTTAGTTTCCACTCCAGCAACACCAAAGGTATACAAATGCTAATTCATGTACCTAACAAATTTGGCTGATGTTGCTCTAGGTACTCCTTATCTATGCTTCAATGTCGTCTCCTTTCCATTTCTACTCCTATGGGAAGTAGGTTGTTCTTAGCTCCACAGTATGTTTTCCAAATAGTAAGTAGCAAGTAAAACAGGTTTCTGGCTAAGTTCCTAGCTGTATGGTGAGGCCAATGACGGATTTTCAGATTTATTAACGTAAATTAAAGATTCATCCCAGACTGACCGTGTCTTGCGGCGAATCGTGACCGGCACAGAACTTGGCGCACCATTCCAAAATGGTGATTTTCGACAGACATTCTGCTCCATACACATTCTTCATTCTCCAATGGATGTCTACCGGTGTTTCTCCTGAAGGCAGAGCGTGCCGTGGTGATATTGGTATGTTTACGGCAGGATACAGGCGCCAGTGCAGGCAACCCTTGCTTTGAGCACAGTACTACATGCCATGCATTACGCCAGAAACTGTGACGTCGTTGCTATCCTCTACGAGCCACATGTTTCAGAACTTATGGCGTTTAGAAACGTGAAACCAAGTGTGTTATCACTAATTGTACCTCTAGTTCTCATTTCGGAACAATAAACATTATGCGCAGGAAAAAAATGGTTCAAATGGCTCTGAGCACTATGTGACTTAACTGCTGAGGTCATCAGTCGCCTAGAACTTAGAACTAATTAAACCTAACTAACCTAAGGGCATCACACACATCCATGCCCGACGCAGGATTCGAACCTGCGACCGTAGAGGTCACGCGGTTCCAAACTGAAGCGCTAGAACCGCAAGGCCACACCGGCCGGCTATGCGCAGGACATCCATCATTCTAATACCGCATTATGTAAGAGGTGGACCGGTTCAAGTAAGGTACAACTCAAGAAGGGATTAAACTATCCACCTTTAGGAGTGTCATCAATGAAATATGGGCCAATGATGTGTTGTCATACAATACCACACCATACATTAACACTCCACTGACGTAGTATGTCAATCACATCACGATTACCGGCAGCGCGAGGTGCACGCTTGAGTCTCAGGACGTGCGCCAGCTGTGCGCTTCGTTTATTCCAAGCGTCAACTTCGCTTCGCAATTTCTCGTCATGTAATTGACGTATTGCGATGCAACCAACGCTACTATTTTTGTGATTCTTGATGCTACTGATGGCATACGAAGTAATAGGGGATGTCCATTTAAAAGTACAGAAGTTTCTGTTGAAAACAGTGTTTTTTTAAGTTTTAAAATTTCGCATCGTATCTGGTTTCCTAAGCCCCTGCCGTACGTTCATGCTCGTGAAAACCGTTTTTGAATATCTATAGTTGTTCCAGAGATATTTGAGGTGGCAGAGGTACGTGATACATCCTATATACCCATCCTACCAGATCTCACCCCACCTCTCCTACTCAGGGCTCCCTTCCTCTCCACTCCTTTCGACCCACATCCTAAATCTTAGTTCAAAACAGCATCCCTCATCACTCCGAAAACTCTTGTTCAAACATCCACCCTCGCAAACACCTTTTAATGCACTACTCTGGCTGCTACGTTCCCTTAATATCCCTCTTGCTGGCAGTGTACACCCAATCATCACTTCGTTCGGCTTTGACCTCATCTTAATCAGTCAACACATAGGCTATTACCTTTTAACTTATGCGACTGTGCATCTGTCTTTTATATTTTGTGAAACATTCGTTTGCCATTTTATCTGTGTCAAAATTTAATTTAATTAACAAGTCTGCCTCTTATATTTTAATTTATGCAACCGACTATCTATCTTTTTGTTGTGCCAAACATTCCTTTTATGAACCACCATGCCCAATTTTATAATACGTTTTTAAATTTTTACTCTCATATGGCTGAAGAGCGGTGGCTTGTATCCGCTGTCAGTTCACCGCCTCCCCATATGGGGCGAGAGGGATGAAATGTCAATAAAGGGAAAAAAGACTGTGGTGATGAGTCGGTATATGCGCCGAGTTTGGATTCATTCGTAGTTTGTTTCATTTTCCACGTATGGTATATTGTGTATTATTCTGACCGTATCTCAGCCTTGTGATTATATTATCGTTTTAATCTAAACTCAGAGAGAAACGGCAACCGTTTGCGTAAATCATGAATTTTTGGTCTTTGTATTTTCCTGTTTTAACTTTTGAATGCTGTTTCTCTGAGTCGTATACAGGGTGAATCAACTAAAACTTGCACCGCAAATATTGCGGAAATGGAAAGTGCTATTGACGTGAGATTTTTACAGAGTGGATTGGTAGTCAGGGGCTCGCATTGTTAGCCAAGAAATAAATTGTAATAAAACTTGGAAAGTGCATTTTTTGTGCAAACGTACACCTTTTTAAATGTAAGAATGCTTATTGACATTCACGAAACAAAAGTGTGGTAAATTAGTATAGCAGTGGTGTTTGTTGCACGATTCTAGTGCGAGTCGTGTACAAGATATTGTATTTTGAAAAGTTTGTACACTGACTCTTGCTTGTGCCATTTAACCTGCGTAGAACCTAGGTACGATGTTGTTATGTTTGCTTACAGCGTTCTTGTGTGTTCCTTGATTGCACTTTGATTTGCTGGTCAGTTAGTGTGTGACAGTCCAAGCAGTAGGTAGTGAGCGGACGATGGGATTTACCATTGCAGAAAAAGCAGACATGCCCATGGTGTATGGAGAGTATAGGAAGAATGCAGTTCGTTTTTGAACAGCGTATGCAGCAAGACATCCCAATAGACGTCGACCATCTCGGCAGTTATCTTTGTGGTGCTGGATAGTGAACCATTGGCTCATAGGCCCGTTTTTCATAGACAGAACACTGAACGCGCACAAGTATTGCAGACTCCTAAAAGACCATTTTCCACGGATGCTACAACATGTTCCTCTGCAGACTAGGAGGAACCTGTGGTATCAACATGATGGCTCTCCAGCCCATAGTGCACGAAGTACTACAGCATGTCTTCACGAATTGTTTCCAAATCGTTGGAGTGGATGCAAAGGGCCTGTACCTTGGCCAGCCAGTTCCCCAGATTTCACGTCTGTAGAATTTTTTCTGTGGCAAAAGCTGATACACACTGTCTACAAGGACATACCAACTACATCTGGTAATATGCAACGATGTATTACTGAGGCTTGCTCGGACATCCCTGAAATGTTGGCATCTAAATAGCAGTCTTTCCAAACCAGGCTAGAAGCGTGTATTACCGCTACCGGTCATGACGACCAGTTTGAACACAACATGTGACGGTTAATTGTCTCCTTACTACATGATTGATTGACAAGTCATCCAGTAAACAGTTGTTTAAATACACATGTTAAAACTACTAAATATAAAACTAAATGAAAAGTCAAATAGTCGGCTGTAGCTGTACTTATTTAAGTCGATTATAGACTCACACAACCGGCTTGGTTCAAATGGCTCTGAGCACTATGCGACTTAACTTCTGAGGTCATCAGTCGCCT
Source organism: Schistocerca serialis cubense (assembly GCF_023864345.2). Lineage (NCBI taxonomy): Eukaryota > Metazoa > Arthropoda > Insecta > Orthoptera > Acrididae > Schistocerca > Schistocerca serialis. The sequence goes on from NC_064640.1 coordinate 831,966,902, forward strand.
AGAACTTAGAACTAATTAAACCTAACTAACCTAAGGACATCACACACATCCATGCCTGAGGTAGGATTCGAACCTGCGACCGTAGCGGTCCCTCGGCTCCAGACTGCAGCGCCTAGAACCGCACGGCCACTCCGGCCATCCACACAACCGGTTTCGCAATTTTTAAGTAGGTCTAACATTTTTTGGTGTATATAGATGCTATAGTCTAGTGTGCAGTTATAGAATGCCGCAATGCAAGAGTTGGCGTCGCTAGGCAAAGTTCTCAGCGCTCCTCAATTTCCGTCACCGTCTCAGTACCCGGACGGCAGCCACAACGCAAGTTTGACAACACAGGGGGCGCTCATAATTTATGTTTTTATCCGCTGTGTTGGTGACACACACACATGAGTGTGTCGGCTTTTGAACCCAGTACTTTCCTGGACAACATTTATGAGGGGCATTTTCTGTTGTTTGGCATAGGTTGATAAGGACATATTTTAATCGGTGAAGTGTTGACAGTTCTTGATTTTTAACATACACTTGACATTCTTCATTGATGGTGGTTTTTATCAATTGAGGGGGCTGAGAACTTCGTCTAGACACGCCAACTCTTACTCTGCGGCATTCTGTAACTACCCCCTACATGATATAACATAGCTCTTATATACACCATAAGATGCAACTTAGAAGTCGTGAAACCACTTGTACGGGTCTACAATTGACAAACAAATACAGCTACAGCGGAATATTGGACTTTTTATTCAGTTTCGTATCTAGTAGTATCTAATCTATACAGGGTGTTACAAAAAGGTACTGCCAAACTTTCAGGAAACATTCCTCGCACACAAATAAAGAAAAGATGTTATGTGGACATGTATCCGGAAACGCTTAATTTCCATGTTAGAGCTCATTTTAGTTTCGTCAGTATGTACTGTACTTCCTCGATTCACCGCCAGTTGGTCCAATTGAAGGTAGGTAATGTTGACTTCGGTGCTTGTGTTGACATGCGACTCATTGCTCTACAGTAGTAGCATCAAGCACATCAGTACGTAGCATCAACAGGTTAGTGTTCATCACGAACGTGGTTTTGCAGTCAGTGCAATGTTTACAAATGCGGAGTTGGCAGATGCCCATTTGATGTATGGATTAGCACGGAGCAATAGCCGTGGCGCGGTACGGTTGTATCGAGACAGATTTCCAGAACGGTGTCCCGACAGGAAGACGTTCGAAGCAATTGATCGGCGTCTTAGGGAGCACGAAACATTCCAGCCTATGACTCGGGACTGGGGAAGACCTAGAACGACGAGGACACCTGCAATGGACGAGGCAATTCTTCGTGCAGTTGACGATAACCCTAATATCAGCGTCAGAGAAGTTGCTGCTGTACAAGGTAACGTTGACCACGTCACTGTATGAAGAGTGCTACGGGAGAACTACTTGTTTCCGTACCATGTACAGCGTGTGCAGGCACTATCAGCAGCTGATTCGCCTCCACTGGTACACTTCTGCGAATGGTTCATCCAACAATGTGTCAATCCTCATTTCTGTGCAAATGTTGTCTTTACGGATGAGGCTTCATTCCAACGTGGTCAAATTGTAAATTTTAACAATCAACATGTGTGGGCTGACGAGAATCCGCACGGAATTGTGCAATCACGTCATCAACACAGATTTTCTGTGAACGTTTGGGCAGGCATTGTTGGTGATGTCTTGATTGGGCCCCATGTTCTTCCACCTACGCTCAATGGAGCACGTTATCATGATTTCATACGGGATACTCTACCTGTGCTGCTAGAACATGTGCCTTTACTAGTACGACACAACATGTGGTTCATGCACGATGGAGCTCCTGCACGTTTTAGTCGAAGCGTTCGTACGCTTCTCAACAACAGATTCGGTGACCGATGGATTGGTAGAGGCGGACCAATTCCGTGGCCTCCATGCTCTCCTGACCTCAACCCTCTTGACTTTCATTTATGGGGGCATTTGAAAGCTCTTGCCTACGCAACCCCGGTACCAAATGTAGAGACTCTTCGTGCTCGTTTTGTGGACGGCTGTGATACAATACGCCATTCTCCATGGCTGCATCAGCGCATCAGGGATTCCATGCGACGGAGGATGGATGCACGTATCCTCGCTAACGGAGGACATTTTGAACTTTTCCTGTAATAATGTTTGAAGTCACGCTGGTACGTTCTGTTGCTGTGTGTTTCCGTTCCATGATTAATGTGATTTGAAGAGAAGTAATAAAATGAGCTCTAACATGGAAAGTAAACGTTTCCGGACACATGTCCACATAACATATTTTCTTTCTTTGTGTGTGAGGAATGTTTCCTGAAAGTTTGGCCGTACCTTTTTGTAACACCCTGTATATAAACAACCGTTTACTCTATGAATTGCCAATCGATCATGTATAATTATTTTAGCTCTGTTTGCCCCAGTTTTAAAATTATCGGTGTCTCGTTACTGGTCAGAATCCCATAAGTAGTGTGTACACTTGTGTTGTTCTTTAGCGGGTCCTACTGCAGGTATTGAAGGATTGTCGGTCTGGAAACTTTTCAAAATACAATATCTCGTAAAAGACTCACACTAGAATCCTGCGACAGACACCACTAACATTCTATTTTATCCTAATTTTACTTTGTTAGTGTCAATAGGCATTGTTCCATTTAAAAAAGTCTATGTTTGCACGAAAAATACACTTTCTAAGTTTATTACAATGTGTTTCTTGACTATGAGTACCAGCCCCCGACGATCAGTCCATTCTGTGAAAACCGTACATCAATAGCACTTTCCTATTCCACAATATTTGTGGTACGAGTTTTAGTTGATTCACCCTGTGTAGAGAAATAATCTAGAATTTTCCTAGATAGCGTCGGCAGTGGTGTTGCCCCGTGTTAGATTCCCGCTCTGAACTGGGTGTGTGTGTTGTCCTCATCTTCATTTCATCACCATCGACGAGCAGGTCGCCAAAGATTCGACAACTCAAAAGACTTCCACTAGGTTGTTGAATCCCGGGAAGATGAATCCCAACCATAAGTACCAAACGCACATTTCATTTCATTTTATTTCCAGGATGGCTGTGGACAGAAGCTTAAGAACAATTCATGGATTGGCTAGTATATTATAATTAATTAATGCGCGTAATTGTTCCCAGTCTGACGGATCTCCCTGTCTCGAAAACAAGTGCTATCCTCGTTAAACTGCGTGTCCAGGTAAGCAGACTCGCATATCGTCATGTTAGCAGTAAGACGAATGTAATGAACATTCGAGGCAGTTCAGTCATATTGTTTACACATGTCGCGCAGCATTTCTTCCGAGTCCCAAAATGCATTTCTTCCTAAAATAAATAAGACTGACGCCACAGGAACACAGATTTAGTAAGAAGGACAGTGGCATGTCAGGTGTAAGGTTTGAAGGAGTCCTTGAAGCGTACTTCGATATGTTCAAGTGGCTGAGTACCGCTAGTGAAAGTCAGGAAGGTTCGCGTTCACACATGCGGTTACCATTTGCCACTGACATTCAACACAGTGAATATTCCGCCAAAATTACGCTTTACTTTCTCTACCTATGCAATAACGGATGATGAAAAAACCAACAACTGCACTCATTGATCCGACCGATTAAGCACGTTATAACTATTTCCAGAGTTTCGGATACCGTATCTTCTGTGACTTGTGAGTATTAAGACAGATTTCTTAATGATTCTTGAGTTCGTCCCCGCACTTGATTTCGCATTTGAAATACGTGAGCGGAAATGTAGTAAATCTGTTCTATTTCCGATGATACCTTAAATTAAATGCTAGAATATGAAAGAGAAAGGAAGTAAAAGGAAGGTAACATGGTTCAACATATTGAGAGGAATGTAAGTCAATAGTGTCTGCAATTGTGTAGGCGGAAAATTCTCATTAATTTATGATTCAAAATTCCCAGACTCGATGCACAATCACTTTCGGTGAGATCTTCGTTATTGGTTTATTGTGATCCTTTGCGATGTGACGTTGGTTCTGTCAATAGAGGAATCGCAGCAGTGGTCTGCGGCCTAGAGTTCGTACTCGACAGTCTGTCGGTGCGGTGGCTGCGTGAGAAAACGAGATGGGTCTGCGTGACGTGGCGACGTCTGACCTGTCGCGTACGCAATACTGGCACGCTTCCCACGAAATACCGCTGAGCTCCAAATGCCAGGATTCCGTAACCTCCCGAATGCGGTGTAACCCATCTGACCGTTCTACTCACCACCTTTGCTCAATACTCCAACAATGCAGCTAACTGCAGTGGAACGCGTTGAAAAAAGTCATTCCCAATTCAGTCAATAAATTAATGGCTTTGTTACTCCCGCATGGAAATAAGAGACGTGTTCAGGTTGCTATGAAATAGAGGCAAAAGTTTCCCAAGATATAAGTTATGTATATACACTATGTGATAAAAAGTATCCGGACACCCGGCTTAAAATGACTTACAAGTTCGTGGCGCCCTACATCCGTAATGCTGGAATTCGGTATGGTTCTGGTCCACCCTTAGCCTTGATGACAGCTTCCACTCTCGCAGGCATACGTTCAATCAGGTGCTGGAAGGTTTCTTGACGAATGGCAGCCCGTTCTTCACGGAGTGCTGCGCTGAGGAGAGGTATCGATGTCGGTCGATGAGGCCTGGCACGAAGTCGGTGTTCCAAACCATCCCAAAGGTGTTGTATAGGATTCAGGTCAGGACTCTGTGCAGGCCAGTCCATTACAGGGATGTTATTGTGGTGTAGCCACTCAGCCACAGGCCGTGCATTATGTACAGGTGCTCGATCGCCATCCCCGATTGCTCTTGAACAGTGGGAAGCAATAAGGTATTTAAAACATCCACGTAGCAATGTGCTGTAATAGTTCCACGCAAAACAACAAGGGGTGCAAGCCCCCTCCATGAAAAACACAACCACACCTTAACACCACTGCCTCCAAATTTTACTGTTGGCACTACACACGCTGGCAGATGACGTTCACCGTGTATTCGCCATACCCACACCTTGCCATCAGCTCGCCACATTGTGTACCGTGATTCGTCACTCCACACAACGTTTTTCCACTGTTCAATTGTCCAATGTTTACGCTCCTTACACCAAGCGAGGGGTCGTTTGGCATTTACCGACGTGATGAGCAGCCACTCGACCATGAAATCCAAGTTTTCTCACCTCCCGCCTAACTGTCATAGTACTCGCAGTAGATCCTTATGCAGTTTGTAATGTCTATGTGATGGTCTGGATAGATGTCTGCCTATAACACATTACGACTCTCTTCAACTGTCGGCGGTCTCTGTCAGTCAACAGATGAGGTCGGCCTGTATGGTTTTGTGCACTTCACTGTCACATCGGAAACAGTGGATCTAGGGATGTTTAGGAGTGTGGAAATCTCGCGTACAGACGTATGACACAAGTGACACCCAATCTCCTGACCACGTTCGAAGTCCGTGAGTTACGCGGAACGCCCCATTCTGCTCTCTCATGATGTCTAATGACTACTGAGGTCACTGGTATGGAGTACCTGTCAGTAGGTGGCAGCACAATGCATCTAATAAGAAAAACGTATGTTTTGGGAGTGTTCAAATGGCTCTGAGCACTATGGGACTTAGCTTCTAAGGTCATCAGTCCCCTAGAACTTAGAACTACTTAAACCTAACTAACCTAAGGACATCACACACATCTATGCCCGACGCAGGATTCGAACCTGCGACCGTAGCGGTCTTTTGGGAGTGTCTGGATACTTTTGATCACATAGTGTAGCCTCATACACCTATTACAACATACATCAGGATTACTACCACTGGCGTGTCTTATATGCAGCAGTTGCTTTACTTTTATTTAAAAGTCACTGCTTATATTAAATGTACATGGGAGAGTAACAGAGACGAAAGAAACATTGTAGCTTGCATTAGGTCTCTGAATGTAAACTTGTGATTGAACATAATTGTTAAGACAATAATAACTGAGCGCGAAGACGTTTCATTATGGGATACAGAGGGAGATGCTAACTCACAGGGGAGGCCACGACGTCGAGATCATAGATTTACTTCACATTTCGTATATCTTTAGTAGGCCATTAAAACAATATAACATGCACTACTCTGGTATTTCCGAGAAAATCTCAAGACAAGGTGTACACCTCTATTATGTATATCTGTGAGTAGGTGCCGGGCGTTAGAGTTCATGGTGATGAAGTGGTCGCCGGTGCGGTAGCTCCGTGTGTTCGGCAACAGAACTAGATGCTCTCTGCAATAAAACAAAAACTGAGTAAAGAGATCCATGATGAACTTTGATGGTTGTCATGTGATGTCCACCACGGCCAAATGCAACGAACGCATAAAAAAGAAAGTGGTTAGCGTTCAAGCTTCGTAAGACGAACGTGTATGAGGCAACTGTCCGGCTCTCGCTCAAACTTAGTTTTTAATATATACTGTCGGAAGAAAGAGAAATTTTTCAAAATGTTAACGAGGTTTGTTCTCTCTTAGAAACTCTGAAAATTCTCTGTAAATGCGGGAAAACTGCATTCATTCGATGTAGTAAATGCCTTTTTAATTTATGTTTTCCATGTATGTATGACAACTAGCATCCCGCAACGTGTGATATCGGGAGCGCATCCGACGAGTAACTGTACATTACTCTTGCGGTCTGGCACATTGTGACTTACTACATTACTGAATAACGTCGTTCGCATCATCATTTATCGAGGTTTAACACGGGCTTTCCAAGCCTGTCCCTCGTCCTTGAAAATTTAATTAAAAATGGTGAATAGTCAAATAACATATGAAATTCATTACAACTTCATGAAAATGCATGTGGGTCTCTTTTTTATTATATTACATCTCAAATGTCATATAAATTAAATAATGTGACCAGTGATGAAAAAAATATCCATAGCTGGATTCGAACAGTTGCCTCGTCCACGACACTCGTGCCGGGCGCTAGAGTGTTCATGGTGGTAAAGTGGTCGCCGGTATGGTAGCTCACTTGACCACAATGTTTTCTTACAGCGAGCTCCTTCGCACAGATACATCAGTTACAGAATAGACGCGTAAAACTTCTCTTGCTACTGTCTCGAAATTGCTGGAGTAGTGCACCCTACTACTTGCACATTATGTTGTATTAACGGAGTTCTAAAGGTGTACAAACTCTAAAGCATATTCGTAATTCCAACGTCGTGACCTCCTCTTGTTAGAAATATAGTTCTAGGAGCCTTCCGTACAGAAACCACATCATATATCCAGAAAACTGAGGAAACTGGATGGCAGTTGAAGGAGGAGTACGTCTGAACAGTGGCAACTGGTGTCACGGCACCAGGCAATGAGAAAAGTCGTTGGCAAACCGCCACCGTGTTACAGATGGTGACGAACACCGCTGAAATGTTATTAAATGATTCTCTTAGGAACATTGGCTGAAGTGCAGCCCTCACACAGGGTATCCTTACAGCTTTACACACTCAGACGAAGCATAGATTGTGAGACAAGTAAAGAATGATTTCCAAGAATCTTAGCAGCAGCACAATAAGTACCGAGAGCATTTGTACATCCCGAAATCATTCATGAGGTATAACAAAAAGTTCTATGTTATGGCTACATCTCTCTAGAAAAGCCCTTCGCGAATATCATGGCGGAAAATCTCCTAAGAAATGAAAACAGCAACTTAGTTAAAATTATCCTCTGCGTACTTGAACAGGGGGGTTATATTACATTGTTTTGAAAAATATAAATTCTTTTTTGTGCCCCTGTCGTAATAAGCTCCCGTTGCATTTAAATTGCTGAATGCGCACTCCACACCGTGACTCGCTTTTACTGAGCCTTCATTAAAGCTCTCCTCTTACGTACGTAATTGCTTTGGGGATAAGAGCACATATGCTATGTGTTAAATGGGTTTGCTTCATTGTCAACTAAGACATGAGGTAAAGCTATGTTCGTACCTGATAGCACTTGTTTGTGCATACGTTGACAGAATAATTCTCCAGTTGTCGCGAGAGATTAAAAATAGAAAATATGCCACTGTAACATTTTACCATACGCACTTCAGTCTACGGTAATAAATTTGTGGTTTGTATCTAGTACAGATTCCAGTAAAAGCAAGAAAAAGTACACTTGTAGTAACAGAATATGTTTCCTGAACGGAGCACGCTTTAATCCGCATATCACTCCAATAGATAAGTCCAGATCATTTAGAAAATCTACATTTTGTCCAAAAACAGTTGGCTGTATTCACCGTAAATCTGACTTTTGCAAACTACAGATATATTTCCCAGTGTTTGTCACATATCACTAGTATCACGAACTGTTACACCTCTAGTATTATTGCCCATATGCTCCTTCCTTCCTGTATTATTTAAAACCCTAAATGAACCCTAAATGATCAGCAACTGTTTGAATGATGCACCAGTTGCCACACACTTTTCCGGCCATGAGAAGTTGAAATCGAAATTCTAACTGCTGTTATTATATCACTAGCCCCACTTGACCCCTTTCATCTTGTTTTTCTGGAGAAGAGATGACGAAAGAGTGGATAGGCCTCAGAGATAATTTTAGAAGAGAACTAGTGAAAATTTTCCTGTTTCTTAAAGGCACAATGTCTCTCGAAAGTCATAAAGGCTATACCACTGAAACCCTAGAAGACATTGATGCTGACTGCTGATGGGGAGTGTGATGATACAACTGCATGTTCAGCTTCTGACGCCTCGCCTTCACTTGCTCCGACGTCGTCAAACAATAATGAATATACTACGATTAAGCCATTAATGCAGGCTGAAAGAACAAAGGCACAGTCACGTCTTCGGTAAACTATTGCAAGCTGGAAAGGAGAAATTGAAATGCTTTCAACATTTAGCGAACAATTCTCATATCGAGTTTCTAATGAGTCTTCGACCATATTCGGAAGGAGGTTACAACCATCATAAGTTAATGGTACAAGCAAAGTTACAACAAGTTCTAATAGGTTAACGTAATACTGTATCGTCTCGAGAGCAGTTTTGTTGTTTATTATACACTACTGTTTGTCAAATTTGTAACACCTAGGACACTCGTGATTAAAATGAAATTCAGCTCACATATTAGGGATATAACGATAGACAAATGATTAGAATTACGGAGCTGTACATGCACTTTGACCATGAGAATTTGGTATAATGCGAAGTAACGACGTGCTGCAGTCAGAGTTTTTAGACGTCGTGGCACAGAATCAGAGAAGACCAGGATATGCTGCTGGGGAACACATTACCATGCTGAAACTTCCTTGGCGGATTAAAAGTGCGTGCCGGACCGAGACTCGAACTCGGGACCTTTGCCTTTCGCGGGCAAGTGCTCTACCAACTGCGCTACCCAAGCACGACTCACGCCCCGTCCTCACAGCCTTACTTTCGCCAGTACCTCGTCTCCTACCTTCCAAACTTTACAGAAGCTCTCCTGTGAACCATGCAGGACTAGCACTCCTGAAAGAAAGGATATAGCGGAGTAGCCACAGCCTAGGCGATGTTCCCAGAATGAGATTTTCACTCTGCAGCGGAGTGTGCGCTGATATGAAATTTCATTGGCAGATTAAAACTGTATGCCGGACCGAGACTCGAACTCGGGACCTTTGCCTTTCGTGGGAAAGTGCTCTACCATCTGCCAAGGAAGTTTCATATCAGCGCACAGTCCGCTGCAGAGTGAAAATCTCATTCTGGGAACATCCGCTAGACTGTGGCTAAGCCATGTCTCCGCTATATCCTTTCTTTCAGGAGTGCTAGTCCTGCATGTTTCGCAGGAGAGCTTCTGTAAAGTTTGGGAGGTAGGAGACGACGTACTGGCGGAAGTAAGGCTGTGAGGACGGGGCATGAGTCGTGCTTGGGTAGCTCAGTTGGTAGAGCACTTGCCCGCGAAAGGCAAAGGTCCCGAGTTCGAGTCTCGGTCCGGCACACAGTTTTAATCTGCTAAGGAAGTTTCATATCAGCGCACACTCCGCTGCGGAGTGAAAATCTCATTCAGGGAACATTACCATGCTGTTCGTAGGCGCGGCCACAAAGCACGATAGTGGTTCCAAGAGGACCAGAACGAACAAGTTGCCGACTGATCATATCCATGACATGTTCTATAGGCGACATGTCCGATGAACATGCTGGTGGCCAGGGAAGCAGTGGCACTCGTCTTTCTTCTAAGAAGACTTGCACGTTATTAGCCACATGTGTCTCAGCATTGTCCTCCTGAAATATGGCACGTTGAACTGCCTGCAGGAGAGGTGGTTCCTCGGGCTGTAAGACATCCCTGATTTAGCAGATTGCACTTAGTACATAGGAGGCAACACCACGTGTTATAACCAGTAGCACCACAGTCCATCACATTTGGCGTTTGTTCACTATGTTGCGCAAATGTGTTCACCATGGTAGCTTCGAACATGTATGGTGTCATCACTGTCAGATAAATTGAAGTGGCTGTCCCGAAATTACATCGTTTTTGCATTCAGCACACCGGTGACGTCATTCATATGCTCATTACAGGGTTAGCGTTGGTGGTCTCTGGTCAATGGAAGCCGTGACACCAGCCCAGCCCTCAGCAAACGTTGTCCAACCGTCGACACCGAAACAACATTGTGGACGAGGCTGTTCCGTTGGTTCGGGCGATGGAGACAAGATGTCCGTCATCCAGCGCTGTGGTCGCACTGTTTGGCCCAGTACCTGCTCGTCACTGTGTACGACCCTCTTCTGTCCATTGGTTCCTCATATGCATCACTGTCGTAGCAGTGTGCCCTGTACGATACGACAAACCCGTTTTCGAAGACCATTCTGCACATTTGGGCTCACTCACACGTTGATATTGCACCTTTTGACGTATACGAGGTATACCGACATAACTTGCACGTCACCGCATCGTTTGACGGCTCTGCATCTACTGACCATGGCGTAAAATTTACCTGTCGGCTCACACAAAATTGGGCACTGCTGAGCCTACGTGCACCCCATCGGGCAATAGCCTTAATCACTTATTATCGTTTCACTGTGCTAGATAATCTCGAAGTTTGGAGTAATTCAGACCATTCGCTATGGGTGCTGCAATTTGCATAAATTCACTCAGAATTGTTCAAAAGAAAGATTGTATCCATAGTATTCTATTACTAGTGTTGTTTAGCAGCAATCATCGAATAACGCTTCCTTCAACAATAACATTTTTAATTTTGATCCACTAAACTGTACGTAATGTAACAGCTTTTACTTTTAGTAAAGGCTAGAGAAATAAAGAATGAAGTAAATGGGACTTACAAAGTGCGCCTATTATGTTAACTCAAGATAACCACGGATAGTTCTTCTCAAAATTTTATGTGGCGAAACTTCCTACTTGTGACTATGTTGAGTCGCGCAATATCTGCAAAATGTTCAAAAGTTTCTTTCCTCACAAGTAGGTAACTGTCAAGCCGCTTGATGTTATTGGTTGATTTGGAGGAAGGAACCAAACAGCGTGGTCATCGATCCTATCCGATTAATGAAGGAAGTCGGCCTTGCACCTTCAAAGGAACCATCCTGGCATTTGTCTCAAGCGATTTAGGGAAATCACGGAAAACCTAAATCAGAATGGGCTGGCGCGGGTTTGAACTGTCGCCCTCCCGAATGCGGGTCCAGTGCGCCACCTCGCTCGCTCCGCTTGACGTCATTTTTGAAGTTTGCCACTGTGTGGCGAATTTACAGATTTATCCTTTTTAGACATACTTCGTACTCCGATTCTGTTTGGGCTGTCAAGGGAAGGAAGAAAGGAAGATTGGAGTTTAACGTGCACTCGACAGCGGAGTCACTAATGACGGGGCACAACTTCGGATTACGAAAGTGTGGGGGAAGGAAACAGGTCATGCCATTTTCAAAGGAACCATTCCAGCACTTGTCTGAAGTGATATAGAGAAATCACGAGAAACCTAAATCAGGCTGCACAGATGAGAATTTGAACAGTCGTCCACCCGAATGCGAGTCCAGTGTGCTAACCACTTCGCCATCTCGCTTAGTTTTTACGTTGTCGGCGTTTTGTCAGAGCCGGCCGCTGTGGCCGAGCGGTTCTAGGCGCTTCAGTCCGGAACCGCGCTGCTGCTACTGTGGCAGGATCGAATCCTGCCTCGGGCATGGATGTGTGTGATGTCCTTAGGTTAGTTAGGTTTAAGTAGTTCTAAGTCTCGGGTACGATGACCTCAGATGTTAAGTCCCATAGTGCTTAGAGCCACAAGTTGTGTCAGAAGACAGAAGTTGTAATCGTGTGTTGTGCGATAAAAATGAACTACTACTGTTAGGTACAGTCTTAAAAAATTATTAGGTACAGTCTTAAAAAATTAAGCTATGCTGTAATATGCTTAAAAAGCAAACTGGAAAAGCAATTTGACCTCATTTCTTTACGAAATACCCACAAACACACACACTTACTTAATGTAGACCTAACGTAAATGAATTTTGCATAGCCTGCTATTCAACATGAAACAAAAGTAATTAATCCTAAAAAATTAATCCAAAAATTATATAGTGTGCTTTCTTTCAGACTATAGCCCAAAGCAGTGAAAATGAGATACTCCCTTTGTCTATAATCACGGAATAATTTCTTAAACCACTCAGATCAGAATATAACTTCAAAACAAAATTTCTTCCTACTATTAGAACTGAAAAGTTCCTCCCCCCCCTCCCACACCGTCACATATTGTACAAAATATCTCACTAAAATGCCGGATCATTGTGCACTGAATTCAGAAATCATTTATCTTGCGCAACAGAAACCGATCACTCACCTTTCTCCATCTGAAACGTAATTCTATGCAAGGAACGGAGGAATTATTTCTAACTTTGTGCAACAGTAAAATAAAATTAAGTAAACAGTTCATGTCATATTTAATAAGGTGACCGCCTCCAATCGTCATCAGCGATTTAGTCCAGTTTTATGATATATTCAGGGGTTGGTGAGAAATGAAAATGTCAGATGTGGGAGCACCAGATGGCCGAGCGTTTAGAAGCCATAGATTTTTGCCACAGGGGGGGCGAGGCGTAGTTTTCAGGCAGCCGCTGGTGCAACGGAAAGAGCACAGAAATATATCCCAGGGGTCGTGGGGTCGAGACCCAGGGTGGAACTTTTATTTTATTTTTAATTTTTATAATACTTACTCTGCAAATAAACTGAAACAATGTTCAGTGTGCTCTATTTATTAATATTTTTCTAAAATATATGAAAACGTAAGGCGAAGGAAAACTTGCTATTGGAAATAAGTTTCCACATATGGATTATAAGGCGTTAAGGAGAACTTCACATACAAAATTAAAAGCTTTTATTATTTTACAACTGAAGTTTTAAAAGTGTTGGGGTGCTATTCATGGTAAAAATAAGGAAAGCAGTAATTTTCTCGGAATCTTGTAAACGTTATATACGCCACAATTTTACAATTACATGTGTGTCTTAAGTTTCTATAGAAAACCAAACTTGGTTTACATTCATAAAAGGTTCTCTCTCATGGCAAAATTTGGCAACAAATCACGCGTAACGCATCATTTCGCCAAATATTAGCAAGAATAACTGGTAAAGTACGATGGAATGTGTTTTGATTCAGTCTTCTCCGGCTGTGATTTCTTTTTCTCCTTCGATGAGATTCGAGCAGTTTTGGATCGTTTTGATCAAATTCTTTATCTGAAGATAAAAACAGGCTTCGCAGGGCTGCAGTAGTGCAGGGGAATCATTTTAATACTGCACGATGGCAATCCTCCTACATCTCGTCGTCTATTTATGGATTTGTTTGTCCTTCTCACGAGTCAATTATCACAAGAAATTTGTTCTGTACGCAGGGGCACATCACATGAATCAAAAAGTTTGTGTATGAAGTTGTTGTAAGTTTCCAAATTTAAAAGAGTTAATGACGATATTCCCATTTTTGCCGCCTACTTTTTGAATTCCTCGATTCGAAAGGGACAGTACTCTCTTGCAGAAAGTTTGTAGCATATTGCGCTGTATACGAGCGGGTTACTTCGGTCCTTTTAGGTTTATTTGCAGTGCAAATAAAGCAAAAATTTAAAATAAAAAAAATCCACCCAGGGATCCGATTCCACGACCCTTCGATTCCCGTTCTGTACTCTCTCCGCTCGCCAACAACTACGTAGAAACTATGCTAACATGAATGGCTAATACCTCGCCCGGTCCTCGCCAAAATGATATTTTTTCTAAACGCTTGGCCATTTCGAGTTCTCACTTCTGCCACTTTCATTCCTCATTATCCCTGCATACACCACAAATTTTGACGAAATCCGTGACGTCGAGTAGGCGCGGTCCGTTTGTAAGTATTTACGCGACGAAGCCGTCAGCACTAAGTGTGCAGATAAGGTGGTATGGAAGCATGTAGCTAAGTTACGTAACATACCGGTACTCATATGACTTGGGTAGAGCAAAATAATTTGAAGATAAGGTTATACATAGAACGTATGTGTATGTATGTATGTGTGTGGTGTCGTACACTCTGGACACCACACAGGTATTCTACCTCCAGAGGTTGGCAGCATCACATGTAACTGCCCCGCCAATTCGCAGCCGGCTTGTAGACACACCTTCTGCCGCATGGGCAAGTAGTGCGACCAGCAAGTCGGCTTAGGAAGACGCCCTTCGCAGTGTAACTAGTTCGCCTCTCTGTTGATGTGATTGTTTATGCCGTGCCTGTAAAAAAAACTAGTGTGGAATACTATTTTGACTTGCAGAAGAAAGTTAAATAAACAACGTTACATACATATTACGTGTGCTTATAATTATTTTGCTCTTTGTCACAACACCCACATATCACTCGGCGTCTACCCCTGAAGCAACAGTAAGTACGCCGGCCGAAGCGGCCGTGCGGTTCTAGGCGCTTCAGTCTGGAACCGCGTGACCGCTACGGTCGCAGGTTCGAATCCTGCCTCGGGCATGGATGTGTGTGATGTCCTTCGGTTAGTTAGGTTTAACTAGTTCTAAGTTCTAGGGGACTAATGACCTCAGGAGTTGTGTCCCATAGTGCTCAGCGCCATTTGAACAGTAAGTACGATCCATATTTCCTCCTAAACCACCGTACTAATTTCAACCAAACGTGGTTCAATGTCACTTAGTGTCTGGAAAGAATCGCTTTGGGGGTAAGAACCATCTACCTAACAAATGGGAAGGGGGTGGGGATGAAAAAGCAGTGTCGCCTACGACGCAAGAATAATTTAATCGTCCAGTATTTGAGGATGAGAGCACTTAGTAACTTGCAACAAACTTCACAGAAAATTTCAATCCTTTATGAAACTTTTTCTCACTGACAGCATTTACAAAATGATGAATGGAAAATGTTTGTCTCTTTCCACATTTTCGCTGTTCATGCAGTAAAACTGCCACATTAAGCATGACGTTTTAATTAATTACTTCTCTACTACTATCTCTATTCGCGACACATTTTGCAGACCACTGAATGTACCAGAAAAATTTTACCATTGTGCAGCACACAGCTCAGGAGATTTGAGTTCATAAACTCGGATATATAAAAAACTGTTGCATTGTGTACGTCGTTTCCATTTATTACGTCTTTACCACTAATTCAGTTCGCAACACATTCCGCAGACAGTATCTACATATGCCACTCATTGTACATACAAAAATATATCATTTTACGTCACATAGTTCAGGAGGTATGACGTCATAAGCCGTGAGATGCATGAAAAACTCCCACATAATGCATGACGTTTCTGTTTATTACTTCTTCACTACTAACTCCATTCACAACACATTTTGCAGACAGTAGCCACATATACCACTGCATACACCCGCAAAATTATATCAATATACAGCTAATAGTTCAGGGCATACAACGTCATAAACTTTGTACTGCAGGGCGAAATTCGCTACGGATACAGATGCAATGCGTGTGCAAATACATATAAAATGTATGTGACATATGTGTACATGCGCAACACTATGGATAAAAAACTCCCCCTAAACTTCTCGAACGATTTCAACCTAATTCGGTACATGATTAGTTACTAGCTGGAAAAAAATACTGTGGGGGTAGGAACTACCAGCCTTCTATTAAGGTGGACGTGGCAAAATGGAAAGAGGACGAGGGAGGAGACGAGCAGATAGCAAGGGAGAAGGAGGAGATGGACACAGATAGGGAGAAGGAGGAGGAGGAGATGGATGAAGAGAGGGGGGAGTAGGAGATGGACAAAGAGAGGGGGGAGGAGGAGATGGACAAAGAGAGGTGGAGGAGGAGATGGACAAAGAGAGGGGGGAGGAGGAGATGGACAAAGAGAAGGGGAGGAGGAGGAGATGGAAAAAGAGAGGGGGAGGAGGAGATAGACAAAGAGGGGGGAGGAGGAGATGGTCAAAGAGGGGGGGAGGAGGAGATGGTCAAAGAGAGGGGGGAGGAGGAGATGGACAAAGAGAGGGGGGAGGAGATGATGGACAAAGAGAGGGGGGAGGAGGAGATGGACAAAGAGACGGGGAGCAGATGATATAGAGTGGGATGGTTGGAGGAGGTGGACAGAGAGAGTGAGAGGAGGAGATGGACAGAGATGGGGTGAAGGAGGAGATGGACAGAGAGAGGAGGAAGGAGGAGATGGACTAATAGGATATATGAATAAATGCCGGGTACTGATCTAGTACATTTATACATTCTCCTCAAGATAACACTGTTGACTTACAAACCCCACATGAATGCAATTAATTCCCATTAAAGTATATCATTGGCAGCACACCACATGAAACTAATTACAGTGTAAAATAAAATCCATCTAGAAATAACGAGAAAATAAAATAGTATGGATTTTTATTACAAAACTCTTGATACTAAGCATGTCATAGCAGCCTTTTATCACTTTCACTGTGAGACGTCTGTGTTAAGTTATTACATGTAAAGTGATTCTTCATTAACTTAACTAAGCAGTTAAAATATATTCTGTGAATGTCAAATTCTGTTAATATTGACTACATGAATTTTTATCTAAGATTAATGCAAATCATTTTTGATCAAAATATTTCGTTCTTGGAACTGAACTAGCAAAAACACACACACACACACACACACACACACACACCTGCACACAAGCTTTCTCTTACCTCACTAATTTGACAACCTTTGTGGTAAGAGTAATCACACAAATCTTTGGAAGTTGATGACTGATCTACAGTACTGGTTGCCCATGCCGCTGTTCTTCCTGTAAACTTGCTGGAGCATTTGGAGGGCTCCAGGACTTTATCCTCCTCTATGTGTGCCAATCATGCAGCCAGCATCTCATCTCTGGACAGTCAAGTGAGTCCACCATTGTTGCTTGATGTATATCATTCTACTTGGAACGCCATTGTCCTCTGTGCTGCCCGTGACAGTCAATTATCTGCGACATCAGTCAATACCTTTTGAAATCTAAACTTCCATGATGGAAGTGGCCATGTGATGTGGGGCGTCGTCATGATGCAGCATCCACCTGTCTGTCCTTGCTGTCAAAAAGGCAAACCAGCATTGCTTTGATCTTTGATTGTTCATTCGAGCTTTTTTCAGTCGAGGGGATGTTTCAGTGTGCCACTCCGCATGTTACCTCCTATTCTCAGGGACGTACTCAAAAGTCCAGAATTCATCACTTGTGACCACACGACTGAATCATTCATGGTCATTGGAAATCCTCTCAAGAAGATCAACGTACACGTTTCTTCGACTGTCCTATTCAGTTGTGAGGTTTCTCGCCACCACTTTGGCACAAACCTTTTGCATGTGCAAAACTTCGGTCAAAATTTGATATACGGTGAAAGTGTTTAACAGGTTAGGCATCATCCATATTGTTAAACATCGGTCATGTCTCACAAATGCATGCACACTTTCGACGGTTTCGTCTCGTTTGAAGCTAAATGTCTCCCTGAACAAGGTTCATCTTCAGCGTGTTCTCGGACTTCCAAAAACATTTAAGCCAGCGAAAACTTGTGCTATTGATAATAAGTGTTCCCCATAGGCCTGTTTCTACTTTTCAAAGATTACCTTCGCAGATGTCTTAAGTTTAACACAAAACTTGATATCATATCGTTGCTCTAAATTCCGCTATTACATTTTCGTAACACGCAACATACGCAACTTCACTTATGGCGCTATCAAAAATCACGTGATGGCTGTATGAAGCTGAAACTCCAACTTAGCTTCTGTACAGGACGAACACACAGATCTACAGGAGTACAGCAACGCAGCGTTGCCAGATTGCTCGCAGTGTTGTCACTCTCATTGTTTTTCTCACATACCTCTTACATAGTCTTAATTATTGATCTCATCACATATCATAAAATAGGCTTCACACATAAGCAAAGATGAAATTTAACAATGCACATGATTTGTTTGTACAAAGGCATCATATTACATACAAACAATGAATAGAATACATGACAAAATAGGCCTTGACTCGGATCGGTATGTGTACTATCATTCTGCTGTCTCAGTATAGGTTAACGAAAATTCCTACTTCAATTCTGCAACAAATATTAAACAGTACTACTTTGAACCATCTACAGTACCATGTACTACTCATGTTGAGCAAGTCCTCTCCCTACAACATCTTCTGTAGATGTAGAAAAGTTCAAGCAAACAATGCATCATGACAAAAATAGGTAACATGCTATCAAAATTATATAAATTCCCTTTTCTAATTTTGAGCCAGCTATCTCCTCTCGTGAACTCCATATGTAACTGAAGGTTAGGTAGGCAGTGATTATGTTCACTGTGGTTGCAGTCCTGTAACTCTTGTCACCTACTGAAAATCCTATTCATTAACCAAATTCTTCCGTTTGTATATCCAAAGGAAAACAGTACGTTATAAGACTCTATTCAGTGGTAGAAAAAAGCATAAATACAACGTACAGCCGCGCGGGATTAGCCGAGCGGTCTTGGGCGCTGCAGTCATGGACTGTGCGGCTGATCCCGGCGGAGGTTCGAGTCCTTCCTCGGGTATGGGTGTGTGTGTTTGTCCTTAGGATAATTTTGGTTAAGTAATGTCTAAGCTTAGGGAGTGATGACCTTAGCAGTTAATTCCCATTAAAAAAAAGTACAAAAATGAAGTAAAATGGATAAATACATAAATGTTCACAAAAGAGAATCAGTCCTACTCCTCATTCTCCATCATTTACTCATTTTAGACCAGCTACATCACCACTTATTTTCCTCATGGGTCCTATCTTTGAGCTGCCCCTCACGCCACTTTACTCCATAACATTTCAATACTCTCTCCATTCATCTTCATGTCCATCCATCTTATTGTCATCCCTCACATTTCTACAAGACTCTTCATACTTCTGTGGTCATTCATAATGGGATGTTGCAATCATGTTAGTCATATAATTTCATTAACTGTAAATATCAAAACATATTAGATATAGGCCTAACCCGTAAAAGAATTTCTCTTATGTAATGCAAGATATCATTCGTTACCTCTCTACTCCCTGAATATGTTGATGTTTCTGATATCCAAGAGACCTCTTACTGCTAAGAGTCTCGACTTCAGTTGTATTAGGGTGCACCCTAAGTTTCACTCTGCAAGGACCTAAGTGTACGAGAAACAGTCTATGTATCAACGAGTGTCATTTGTTAGATATGTTGTGTGGCTTTATTAGTAACTTCTTCCATACTTTGAACGACTTTGCTGATCTCTTCCATCTACCATATCTACTGCACCACTCGACATCATTTCTAATACAGGCTGTATCAAAAAACATCATCCGATTTTAAAAAATCGTAACTGTTATGTTATTTGAGGTATGTGGGTGAACAATGTACTGCTGGAAAGAGTAAACTTTTGAGTTTTACATGGGGCACCGCCTCACTGGCATCTAGAAGTGCGGGAATTTGTAAATAAAAGGATTACTGAACGAAATATAGAAATATAGACGTGCCAAATCGGATGATTCTTTTTGATACACCCTGTATTTTCGAAGGCTTGTCTTACTACATCACTATATCTCAACCTAGCAGAAGTACATTCTCCCGTATTTTATTTGGTGGATGCTGATTTTTTTTAAAGTAAGATTTTTGGTATGGATGTCGAATCATTTGACAGTTTATGAATGATTTCTTCAAACACATGTATGTACGAGTCCCGAGATTTGTGGCACTATCGGCAATTCAGTCTGCATCATTTATCAAGTTCTTTCATGTTACACACAAATGGATTAGATTCTGAATGGTACAATGAAATATAAATTGTGTTCACCTATGTACTGTGCAGTGCACACTCTCACACTAATGACCTATATTGTGGACCGTAAACTGAGAAAACTTTATCCACACGAATAATTTTGCACTGAAAGTGATTCGGAAGAGCTTGTACAACAGATTGACCAGCAGCCCTCCTCAATGGTATCTCAATCTTATGACCATCAAGTCAAGTTGGAGAAAGTGAAAAATCAAACTGTTCTAGCCAACTGTGAGGATGAATACTATTTCACGTATTTCTAAAAATATGAAACTTTCGAACAGATAAGAAAGAAGGTTCATAAGACAAATGTGAATCAACTTAGCAAGACCATAAGAATTGTACAGAAAATGATTTTTTAGTAACATACGTTCAAACAGTCGAACAGGATTGCTAAAACCAGAATGACTGAAACTTCGCGTCGTCAAGATACCATCTTTCACTCGTTTTGTGCTGCCTCAGACAGTATGCACACAAGAACAAATGACGAAGCTCCTCATACGAGTCACGGTTCCTAGATAAAGTGCGCATACGCATGACAGCTCACCTTCCAAATAGCCACACACAACCTCAATCTTATGACCATCAAGTCAAGTTGGAGAAAGTGAAAAATCAAACTGTTCTAGCCAACTGTGAGGATGAATACTATTCCACGTATTTCTAAAAATATGAAACTTTCGAACAGATAAGAAATGACCGTCGTCAAAACCGAGCATACCTTCATGATTGACATGTGTTGTTGTTGTGGTCTTCAGTCCTGAGACTGGTTTGATGCAGCTCTCCGTGCTACTCTATCCTGTGCAAGCTTCTTCAACTCCCAGTACCTACTGCAGCCTACATCCTTCTGAATCTGCTTAGTGTATTCATCTCTTGGTCTCCCTCTTCGATTTTTACCCTCCACGCTGCCCTCCAATACTAAATTGGTGGTCCCTCGATGTCTCAGAACATGTCCTAACAACCGATCCCTTCTTCTAGTCAAGTTGTGCCACAAGCTCCTCTTCTCCCCAATTCTATTCAATACCTCCTCATTAGTTATGTGATAATCATACAGTAAAGCTGCATGCCCTCGGGAAAAATTACGGCTGTAGTTTCCCCTTGCTTTCAGCGGTTCACAGTACCAGAACAGCAAGGCCATTTTGGTTAGTGTTGTTACAAGGCCAGATCAGTCAATCATCCAGACTGTTGCCCCTGCAACTACTGAAAAGGCGGCTGCCCCTCTTCAGGAACCACACGTTTGTCTGGCCTCTCAACAGATACCCCTCCGTTGTGATTGCACCTACGGTACGGCTATCTGTATCGTTGAGGCACGCAAGCCTCCCCACCAACGGCAAGGTCCATGGTTCATGGGGGGGGGGGGGGGGGCGCACGATTGACATGCTCACGATTGAAATGAATATGCCTGTGATGAGTTCTTATCCTTTCATAATGAGACACATTATCTGGCTCATCTTCCTAACCACAATCCACATCATCAGATACACATCCAATACTATAATAGACACATTCAACAACACCTTCCCCCAACTTTTGTTTAATTTACAAACTTTCTAATTTAATTCCTGACCTAACTCTTCTCCACACTGCTTGACACTTGCTGGAACCTCAACGGTGATCTCACGCCTTCCGAGTCAATAGTTCCCACAGGTACATCACCACTTGAACTCTGTTCTGCATTAATAATTAACTGAGCAACAGAAGTTGCTAAGTCATCAATCTTCTAAACGGTTTCCCGAATTTCCTCCCTCTTCTCTGACACCTCCTTCTCTTCGTCATCTTTTAACTCTTGAAAGCCATTTTCTTAACGTTCTAATAACATAGAGCGATTTGTCACTTGTTCCTGAATCCGAGTAACAACCTGCTGACTAGACACCACTTTACCTATTTGTGTTATTATTTTCAGATTCTTCCCGTATAACATGTAAATCACCTTGTATCTGGCTATTTTGTTCACACAACACGTCTTGAAATTTGATATGATCTCCCTCAACAGTGACATGTGAACCACCAATCTGAACTAACTAAAAAGCAAATCGACGATTATATTCTACTGACAAGATGCAGGTACAGCAAACAAACATTCACACTAAAAAATACAAGTTCCAGACAGCAATTACATAAATTAAAATCATCAACGATGTAAGAAATCCAAATCTCAGAATGCAAAATTAACACTTCAACAAAGTGTAAAATATTTACCTCTTCAATATGAGAAGTTCGATAAGAAAAATATATTGCTTCTTTCTGCAATGATCTGGCAGTAATCTCCTTCTAATATAGTACTTCACACACATGTATCTTCAAAGAAAAGTTACTATTTCACATTATATTTAAAATTGTTCAAAAAATGCTGATTACACCCCAATTCCAGATATTGCACCAACTGTCCGTACTACTTTGTTTCAGTCCAAAATATTACATCAGTAAGTCACCATTAAGAGGTTGCACTTCTCTTTTAACCACATATGAAATTGAATTCTGCACATACTATTCCAAAAGTTCGTCGAAACCTAACCACCCAATTTCATTCCTGAAGTACAAACACAAATGTAAAACGTTTATATCCATCCAATTTAATTTAATGTTTCTGCCACAGTATCATAAAGGTTTCACAGAGCAAATAACACCAAACAACAGTAAATTTACCATCCAGAATGTTATTACTTGCCACAATCGTTCGCATATGTGACTGGCGATGATTTATTTACTGTCCTTTAGCACAGTTCAATGTTATAGCTTATTATGATTTCTTAAAACATGCATGTATATTCTAATTTTCATTTAACTGCAAATTTAAATCCAAAGTATCCCATTTTCATATGCTCACTATTCATTAATGTAAGTTACTTTCAGATTAATGCATTCAATTTGTACTAAGTCCCATAAGGCATATAAATAATTAATGAGCGGTAAGTTTTCTTGCAAAAAATTTCTCATAGATGTTAATGCGTTAGGCCATGTGCTCTCAGCACCGTTAGTCATACAATGTAATAAAACGTGTGCCAAATCTGATCGACACTGCAGAGATAATAAAGTTTTTAACAGACAGAAATAAAAAGATTGTTAGATATTGATAAAATTAGAAGTTAAACGAAAGAAGTATATCACTGCAGCGTATCATTACACCATGGGTTAGTGGTGTGTTGCGTAATCAAAATGAACTACTGGCATAAGCGGTTTGATAAATCCCTGAACTATTAAGCTAGGCTGTAAAATATGGTTATTTAGTCCACAAAAAATAGTTTGGAAACGCAATCTGATCACAAATGTTTACGAATTATCCACAGACACAAATACGTAATTTAATACAGGAGCAACGATAATGAATTTTGGATACCTTACTATTCAGACATGAATCAGAAAGTAATTAATACTCAAGAGCTGGACCAAAATTCGTATAGAGTTGTTGCTTATAGGTTATAGCCCGAACCTGTGCAAATGAGGTTATTCTGTCTTATCTATAAGTATTGAAAGTAGATTTGAAGTAATTATTAAACAAATGTTTCCTTGAAACTCTTAAGAACAGCATATAACTTCAAAACAAAATTTCTTCCCACTGTTAGAATTGGAAAGGCCCTTGCTGTCATGTATTCCACAAAATATCTCAGTAAAATACCAGATCTACATCTACATCTATATCCTCCATAGTCCGCAAGCTACCTGATGGTGTGTGGTGGACGGTACCTTGAGTACCTCTATCGGTTCTCCCTTCTATTCCAGTCTCGTATTGTTCGTGGAAAGAAGGATTGTCGGTATGCTTCCGTGTGGGCTCTAATCCCTCTGATTTTATCCTCATGGTCTCTTCGCGAGATATGCGTAGGAGGAAGCAATATACTGCTTGACTCTTCGGTGAAGGTATGTTCTCGAAACTTCAACTTCCCGTACCGAGCTACTGAGCGTCTCTCCTGCAGAGTCTTCCACTGGAGTTTAACTATCAACTCCGTAACGCTTTCGCAATTACTAAATGATCCTGTAACGAAGCGCGCTGCTCTCCGTTGGATCTTCTCTATCTCTTCTATCAACCCTATCTGGTACGGATCCCACATTGCTGAGCATTATTCAAGCAGTGGGCGAACAAGCGTACTGTAACCTACTTCCTTTGTTTTCGGATTGCATTTCCTTAGGATTCTTCCAATGAATCTCAGTCTGGCATCTACTTTACCAACGATCAACTTTATATGATCGTTCCATTTTAAATCACTCCTAATGCCTACTCCCAGATAATTTATGGAATTAACTGCTTCCAGTTGCTGACCTACTATTTTGTAGCTAAATGATAAGGAATCTATCTTTCTATGTATTCGCAGCACATTACACTTGTTTACATTGAGATTCAATTGCCATTCCCTGCACCATGAGTCAATTCACTGCAGATCCTCCTGCATTTCAGTACAATTTTCCATTGTTACAACCTCTCGATACACCACAGCATCATCTGCCAAAAGCCTCAGTGAACTTCCGCATTGTGTTTAGAAATCATCCCTCTTCTAGGATAGCAACCGAGAACTCGCCTTTCTCCATCTTAAGATAATATTGTTGATTCACAAACCCCAAATGGGTTCTCAAAGCAGCCAATACAAAATCAGTTCTCAAAATGAGTAACGAAATTACATACTTCCGATTCATGACTTCTAGCAATGGCTCATTTACAATGCAGGAGCGAATAGTAAGTTTGACCTTATAACTCCTATAAGCAGTTGCCGTTTAACTAAAAGCAAAAACTGTTTATATTGTCGCAGACGCGGACCTTAGATGTGAAGGAGGCGATCAGAAATTATCGTTTCCTATAAGCGATGGACATTGAATGTTTGTAACCTTATTAGAAACAGGAACATTTGGATATTAAATAATTTTCATTCTAGAGCGCACTTCGTCACCCTAGTTACGTTTTGCAGCATTCGATTATGTTTCGTGCCTTCTTTTTAAAAGACGCTGATTCATGCGAGCCGGCCCGGGTGGCCGAGCGGTTCTGGGCGCTACAGTCTCGAACCGCGCTACCGCTACGGTCGCAGGTTCGAATCCTGCCGCGGGCATGGATGTGTGTGATGTCCTTAGGTTAGTTAGGTTTAAGTAGTTCTAAGTTCTAGGGGACTGATGACCTCAGAAGTTAAGTCCCATAGTGCTCAGAGCCATTTGGACCATTTTGGATTCATGCGATGTGCTGAAATTAAACGTAAAATTCAACCGGCTGCCAGTGTTTCCTATGCAGCTTCCCAATATAAACATAATGTTTCTTAAATGTCTACAATATTCTACATTCTGCTGTCACGTGTAGCATTACGCTACCGGTACCTGGCGCTATATGGTGACTTCGTCGATTACTTAAAGGGACTAGACTAAAATATGGAAACACCACGAGTAATGGATGCTTGAACGTAAATGTCGATGCTAGTCAAACCTACAGGTTGTGCTGTTGCATTTGACCACGAACGGCACCTGTGCAATGTCGAAGGAAGGAAGGAATATTGGGTTTAACGTCCTGTCGACGTCGAGGTCATTAGAGATGGAGCACAAGCTTGGACTGTGACAAGAAAGCGAAACGAAATCGGTGGTACCCTTTCAAAGGAACCATCCCGTCATTTGCCTCGAGCGATTTAGGGAAATCATGAAAACCTAAATCTGGTTGGTCGGACGTGAGTTTGAACCGTCGTCCTCCCTATGTTGTGTCACTCGCGGTCGGAACAGTTTTCTGTGTAGTTGTGAGTGCATTATCTCTGAGCTAAGTAAACTCGAACGAAGGCAAATTGTTGGTTCTCTTATAGTGGTAGGTTCCGTAACCAAGGGAGTCGAAATGCTGAATGTTTCAAGAGGCACCATTTCGAAGAATTATACGGCATACAGGGAGAGCGGAAAAACAACATATGCTAAGTCGCAGTGCGGACGGCAGTATGTCGAGTGATCGTCACAGACTGTCATTAATGGAGATTGTGAAGAGAAATAAGAAGAGACAGCTCCGAAAGTCACCCTAAAACTGACTACCTCACTCGCAATCTTTGTCAGCACCAAAATAACACTAAGTGAGCCCCATAAACAGGGAATTACAGGGCGAGATGGAATTCCAAAACCACTAATTAGTGATGAAAATGTCCGTAACAGGAAAACGCGATGACGAAGCCGTGAAACCTGGGCTATGCAGCAATGAAAGAAGGTCATTTGGTCGGATAGGTCTTGTTTCTCACTGTTTCCAACTTCTGATAGAGCTTACGTCCCAACAATGAAACATGGCGGGGGGTTCAGTAATGATTTGGACAGCGACTTCGTGGTATTCAACGGGCCTCATGGTTACTCTGCAACGTCGCAGTACTGCCAAGGATTACTTGACCATTTTGGCTGATCATATCCATTCCGTGGTATAATGTTTGTTCCCCAATGGTGCTGTTGTGTTCAGGGCCTCTGATCTCACAGTAGCATCGTCTAGGACCGGATTTTTGAGCGCACGGATGAACTGTCGCATCTTCCCTGGCCAACACAGACCCAGATCTTCGTGTTGCTGAGAATTTGTGACCTACTTGGGAGAGAAGGATGAGTGATCGCTAGCCACCTGTAGCATCGTTACCTGAACTTAGCATAATTTTTCTGGAAAAATTGTATAAAATTCCCTTGAAAACCACACAGGATCCATTCAGAGAGGATTGGAACCTGTTTTGAACGCCGAAAGATTTCCTTCACCGTATTAGGCATGGTCAGGTGTCGTGTTTTTGGCGTTTCCATATTTTTGTGAAATTACTGTACAAACGTACATGTGGCAAAGGTGGTGGCGTTTAAGGCATATAAAATCACAAGAAACTGTAAATAGTGGTGTGCACTATACCTATAGAATGCTTGCAGTTATTATGTGGCAACTTGTAATGAAAATACGCAAAATGACGAGAGGACACTGCATAGAAGTGTAAATGTGTTAAGTGCAATGAAAGTGCTGTGGGCAAATGCAAATGCTCAACACATACACGAGGAAGACTAAGAAGAATGTAATAAACAACAAAAAACCTGTTCATTGAAGATGTTTTAAAGTAAAGTGAAACGCATCTGATCGGAATAAGACTTGTACTACAGTTGCTAAAGAAGGCAATCAACCAATACAACTTCATTATTTTTATTTTACTCATTCAGTTGTTTCCGGAAGCTACTTAAATTCTAGAAGATCTATCGTCAAAGCAGAAACGGTGGTCATTGCATCGATGACCAGGAACACTGTATCTCAACTCCATGTAATAGTTTGCTCTAGTCTGATGACTTCGTCGATGCCTAAAAAGGCAAACTTCAAATTTCTGAAATATTTCACTTACTTACGTGCAATGAAGTGAGACAAATCTCCACTAAATTCTTATTGATCGATGTCAATAGTGAAACATTCTTTGTGGGTGTAAAAATCTGCCACAGGATCTAAAGTTAATTTGGAACATAAATAAAATTAGTAAAAACTGTCTAAAATATCAGAACTGTAATGTTTTTTCTAAGTATTCCCAATTTTCGTTGTATCAGATCTACTCCTAGCTTTCTAGGATGTACCTCAGACGAACGAAAGAAGGAAGATTAAAGTTTAACGTCCCGTCCCACAATGATACATTTGCCATATTCGGATAGGAATAAAGATTGAAAGAACAAATTGCAGAAACGCAAATTGGGGAATCCATATACAGTGCCTTTTTTTCCATCTGAAGGACCAGCTCGTTTCTCATAATCGTGGAACAAAATTGCCTTAGTTGATTCTTATGGAAATAGATCTGTATAAAATTACATAAATGTCCTCTTAAAAATGCGGTAGAGTTACGTGACTTGTCCAGAAATCCACATAGATATTCCTGTATCACATGTTGATGACGAGGACAACCACCGGCCGGAGTGGCCGTGCGGTTCTAGGCGCTGCAGTCTGGAGCCGAGCGACTGCTACGGTCGCAGGTAGGAATCCTGCCTCGGGCATGGATGTGTGTGATGCCCTTAGGTTAGTTAGGTTTAATTAGTTCTAAGTTCTAGGCGACTGATGACCTCAGAAGTTAAGTCGCATAGTGCTCAGAGCCATTTGAACCATTTGAACGAGGACAATCTGCTTGTAATATGACTGAATTGGTACAGATTCCTTTAATATCACTGTCCCAATTATTTTATCAAAAAAAATAGAAAAACTTGTTTTACGTTAATCAGGGTCAGAATATCACTATATTTCTAAATCCGTTAAACAGGGTTAGAATATCGCTATATTTCTAAGTGCTTTCGATACAGATTTCCTTGCCAGTCCTGTCACAGGAAATTCTATGCTTGAGTACATGGCTCAGTAGATCCAGTAGTCTTCGTTTACATTAATCACAGGATCTCACAAAAAATGTAACCATTCCATAGTTCTAAAGTCCGCACTAGACTTATCTGTCTTTGGCCAACGTTTCATTGGTATCTGTAAATTTGACGGAAGTAATGTCAAGTTGTTCTCTGCGTAAACTAAAAAAAAAAGATTATCATGTTTTATACTGAATATATCTCCATGCGTCGTAAATAAATGATGTTCGTAATAATAGAGGAATAAGTAATTAATCTAACAGAATGACCTAAGAATCAGGATTCTCCTCTGTATTGTGTAACTTCTGTGATAGATCTTCCACACCAGATTCAACTTTGAACAGTCGTTTCCATATCTACAGAAAATCTATTGTATGCACCTGCACCCACTGGGTCCCTTCTGTAGTAACTCTGGCAGTCATATAATCGTACAAAATCTTTGACTATATTGGCACGAACAATATAGCCAGTCTTGATGCTTGTGGTGTCCTGAAATTTCTAATGTAAGGGAATATGAGTATTAAGCCATTTGTTGTTTGAGTTCTAATTGCCGCAGTTCTGTTCACCGATTGTGGTTGGTTGGTTTGTGGGACTGAAGGGACCAGACTACAAGAGCCATCGGTCCCACAGATTGTGCTGATTCCGGTTCCCAAGTAGGAGGTGACTTACCAAGCTCAGCACAACACCCTCGCCGGCCGAAGCGGCCGAGCGGTTCTAGGCGCTACAGTCTGGAACCGCGCGACCGCTACCGTGGCAGGTTCGAATCCTGCCTCGGCATGGATGTGTGTGATGTCCTTCGGTTCGTTAGGTTTAAGTAGTTCTAAGTTCTAGGGGACTGATGACCTCAGCAGTTAAGTCCCATAGTGCTCAGAGCCATTTGAACCATTTTGGGCCACAACACCTTCCACGCGAAGATCTAGAAATTTAAAGTGTAAAAGGAAATAAAGGGTAAGTTCCTATCGGTTCATAAGCAAGAGATAACTTACGGGCCCTCATATTAATGCTGACATTGCATTAACATGGCCAAAATAGTATTAAATTTGCAAAGAAGAACTTCACACGATATGAAATCACAGGGACGTACATAGTTTTTCATTTATGGTGATAGTGTACAAAAATATTGAAACTTTTGTGAACAATGTACAAAAACTAAACATGTTGTGATCAAACATATTTTTTCAGAGGATTTTAATCCCAATGAACATAAATGATGAGTTAGATTCAACGTTAAAGGCATTTTGTCTTAGGATTAGTTAATGGTTTGCTGATTTCGAACGAAGACGGGTCTCCAATGAATAGGATGAGAGCTAAGAACGTCGTAACATCTATGCGACAGATGAGACAGTAGCAAAGATTCACTATTTCCTACTCTGCGATTGATGACTGAAGATACGCAACCTCGCCGATATTACGAAGATCTCGACTGGCTATAATAAATGCATTGTACAAGACATCAGGGGTATGAGTATCCCGCGCCTAATAACAACGATTATAAACGTATTTGAATTAACATTGATGAGAAGTGGTTAACCCAGTTGAAACGCAGTTACAGTGAGTTCCTCCAATGTTTCATAGCAGCAGATTAAAAATGGATTCATTATTAAATACTACAGACGGAAGAGGAGTCAAAAGTTTTGGTGACAGAGGGAGAAATTGCATCAAATAAAACATAAACGTTTCAATCTGTAGGTAGAGCCACCACTAGCGTTGTTTCGGATCCTCGTGATATAGCGTTCACACAATACATTCGCAAGAAGAGAATAATGACCGGAAATTATTACGCATACGTTTCACTACTGTACAAATTGAGCACGTCAGAGGATCTGTCAGTTCTGCCTGGGGACGGGTCCGGCGCGCCGCTAGCTGTGCAACACCGTTGCCTCTGGGCACGCTTCAGCGACCACCGCGGGCGTGGCGGTGGAACGTTGCTTGCACAGACGGCAGGGACCTTGGCCTAATTACTTCAATCGCGGGGATCTTGCAGACCCCTACAACAAACCCTCAGTCCAGACGTGAGTCCGTACTCCACGGATGTGAATGTGAGTTGTGGTGAAACAGACGACAGCGAGCAACCATTAGAGCACCTGCCACACCCTAGTTTTATTCGGCTTACTAAGACATGTAGGACCGTGTCTAGACAGATTTTTATTTTCCGCGCGTCTCATGGGCCAGCATACGAGAACAGTTGGAATATATCTACAATGATGTGCAAAGCTTAACGATGGAAGTAACTTCCTCATGATGAGTCACTGGCAAGTACCATTGCTCTATGAAACTAGGACCATACATAGGGAGAACTCTTACAGTATATTGCTTGGGCGTACTGACCTCCAAATCTTGGATCACGGTGAAAGATGTACGTTAATCTGACACCTCTTTCATGAATCTATAAATCTGTAACTTACCAATGTACCATACTGATCAATCTGCCTCATTCATACACTACTTGTTCGTACCAATGCCTAGAGGAAATGTTGTGTGTAACATGTGTTTTGTTTTATTTTGCCTATATTGCCTCCGTGATCAGCAGCCTCTAGTCTATGCATATTTGTATCTCGCATGAGATGCATGTTATAAGCTTGTTAGTGGGCTGGAGCAGGACTCTTCTCTGTTTTTCTGAATGAGGCTAGGGAGAGTTTCCGTTATCTTTCTCGGGACAGTAGTAGGATGGATCTCCTGAAAAGCGGACAATGCCATACACTTGTACATGCTATAGTGGCCTACGTACCGAGTCCAGTGTAAGAGATGTGAAACCTTAACGGCAAAACCAAGGCTTCCCCTACAAATTGAAAAAGCGAGACGTTTCGTTGGATCCTCTGTATTCCTTGTAGAAGCTTCTACTAGTTTCTAGAAGCTTTTCCTCTGTTCATGAAAAAGGCTAAGGTGACTACATCAGCACTTTCCCTTTGGCCCTGACTGGGCTAGTGCATCATGCTTTCGCAGCTTGACAGTGAACTGGTCACTCATGCTGCACCAAAAAGTTCAGACGCCACACGTTGCGTGTGCTGGAGGCTAATAGTTGGGGGAATTGAGCCGAGGACTTTAGAGCAACTGCTCTGGAAGAGCTGTTGCTTCTGAGAGCTGGTGACTGTAGTTGAATACACTACTGGCCATTAAAATTGCTACACCAAGAAGAAATGCAGAACCGCTTGGCCACCCCGGCCGGCTTCATTGGACAAATATATTATACTAGAACTGACATGTGATTACATTTTCACGCAATTTGGGTGCATAGATCCAGAGAAATCAGTACCCAAAACAACCACCTCTGGGTGTAATAACGGCCTTGATACGCATGGGCATTAAGTAAAACAGAGCTTGGATGCCGTGTACAGGTACAGCTGCCCCTTCAGCTTCAACACGATACCACAGTTCATCAAGAGTAGTGACTGGCATATTGTTACGAGCCAGTTGCTCGGCCACCATTGACCAGACGTTTTCAATTAGTGAGAGATCTGGAGAATGTGCTGTCCAGGGCGGCAGTCGAACATTTTCTGTATCCAGAAAGGCCCGTACAGGACCTGCAACATGTGGTCGTGCATTATCCTGCTGAAATATAGGGTTTCGCAGGGACCGAATGAAGGGTAGAGCCACGGGTCGTAACACATCTGAAATGTAACGTCCACTGATCAACGTGCAGTCAATGCGAACAAGAGGTGACCGAAACGTGTAACCAATGGCACCCCATACCATCACGCCGGGTGATACGGCAGTATGGCGATGACGAAAACACGCTTCCACTGTGCGTTCACCACGATGTCACCAAACGCGGATGCGACCATCATGATGCTGTAAACAGAACCTGGATTCATCCGAAAAAATGACGTTTTGCCATTCGTGCACCCAGTTCCGTCGTTGAGTACACCATCGCAGGCGCTCCTGTATGTGGTGCAGCGTCAAGGGTAACCGTAGCCATGGTCTCCGAGCTGATATTCCATGCTGCTGCAAACGTCGTCGAACTGTTCGTGCAGATGGTTGTTGTCTTGCAAACGCCCCCATCTATTGACTCAGGGATCGAGACGTGGCTGCACGATCCGTTACAGCCATGCGGATAAGATGTCTATCATCTCAACTGCTAGTGATACGAGGCCGTTGGGATCCAGCACAGCGTTCCGTATTACCCTCCTGAACCCACGGATTCCATATCCTGCTAACAGTTATTGGATCTCGACCAATGCGAGCAGCCATGTCGCGATACGATAAGCCGCAATCGCTGTAGGCTACAATCCGATCTTAATCAAATTCGGAAACGTGATGGTACGTATATCTCTTCCTTACAAGAGTCATCACAACAACGTTTCAGCAGGCAACGCCGGTCAACTGCTGTTTGTGTATGAGAAATCGGTTGTAAACTTTCCTCATGCCAGCACGTTGTAGGCGTCGCCACCGGCGCCAACCTTGTGTGAATGCTCTGAAAAGCTAATCATTTGCATGTCACAGCATCTTCTTCCAGTCGGTTGAATTTCGCGTCTGTAGCACGTCGTCTTCGTGGTGTAGCAATTTTAATGGCCAGTAGTGTATGTTATCACAAGTTGAGTCATACAGGATATAATGACGCGGTAAATTCTGATGGCATGAAAGCTTTCGGGGATATGGAGTGTTTCTTGCTATTCAAATTACCTTCACGAGTTAGACTTGGTGCTAAGATTTCATTGTTCTAAAGGAGCCAATGTCGACTCATGTGGAAAATCTACTTTCACGAAAGTCCAGCTTGTTCTTGTGAATATACATCTTACGCAATAGAACTCTAACCTTCCCACTCCAGTTGGATTCTATATTCGTCCTCAAGCGCTTACTCTAAACGCAACCCAGAATTCATTCTTCTTTCTTTCGTCTGTTTAACAGAAAATACGTAGCACGTACTTGATTAGGAACCGATCCGCAAGTAGATTACGATCCCTTCAGTCCACAGTGGCGCCTCAATGCTGATCGCAATGTGAATTGTGTACATTTTCCATAATCAACAGTTACGGGACCATTGCAGTTTAAAACCATAAAAATGTTATTAAATTTTCTGTTGAATATTCATCTTATGTTAATAAATTGTTAGCTTCATTTGCGCTTTATTATTTTCTGATTCATTAATCTTGTTCCCTTTACTATTGCATCCTTAGCATATGGTATATGAGATCTGGTAGGTTTGAAGCTGAATATGAAATAATGCAAGTCACAGTCCCACCCGACAGCAGGAAACCGCACGGCCTTTCGAGTACAGAGAGCCAAAGCTCTACGCGCAATCAAGGAGTGCAACAAAAAGACCATGGCAAGCGTAAATGGACTCTTTCATTCGCTCTGCCTGTTCTGCGAAAGTATGGGAAGCCATTAGGAGGGTTTTTGGCAGTCGGTTACCTACAGCAGCATTGCTGAAACAGGTGTGTCTCCAAACATCGCCTGGAGACATCGGCTGGGCAATGTCAGAGCATTTTGCATGTTTTTTATGTAATAAAACAGTCATTTTGCAGTGACTTATGCCACTACCAGCCAGGATCCACTGTTTCGCTGCTACCGTGTCACCGTGGAGAGGTGTGAGTTGGACTTTAGATTACAAAATTCTGGGTTATAAAACTGCCCTTTTTCCATGTAGGAGCTGTATTCGGCAGTGTCCGAGGCTTGTGATACTGCAACCTGTCACGACCAAATGCGGTACGGCATGCTGCGAAACTAACAAACAGGGTTAAAAGAAATTCTCCTAACTAAACTAACAAAACTTCGTCTGAACTGGCCTTGAAATGCCCAATAGTACCGAGCGACCGCCGTGTCATCCTCAACCGATAGGCGTCACTGGATGCAGATATTGAGGGCCGTGTGGTCAGCACATGCGTCTCCAAGCCGTTGTCAGTCTTCGTGACTGTAGCCGCTACTTCTCTATCAAGTAGCTCCTTAATTGGCCTCACAGGGACTGAGTGCACCCCGCTTGCCAACGGCGCTCGGAAGACGGCCGCCCATCCAAGTGCTAGCCAAGTCTGACAGCGCTTAACTTTGGGGATCAGATGGGAACCTGTGTTACCACTGCGGCAAGGCCGTTGGCAAAGGAAATCTTCATAGAATGTTTTATTCGATATGGCAGACAGGTCAATTTCTCAACTAGTGGAGAGAGATAACTTGGATTCCTCTCCTCAAACCAGATAAGAACCGAAGTGTCTCATTAGTTACAGGAGCGTCGCATTAACGAGCTGTGTATAAAGCCTTTTGATCAAATGGTCCGCCGATATCTGGTCTGCATATTAGAAGCCAGGTATCTCCATAGCCGCTCTCTGTGGATTTAGATGATCCACGACGACATCCTGACCCTACCAGAGGCGGGTGTCCAGCAGATTTTCCTTAATACTCGTAGTTGGCATAGTATAGGGATAATTTTTGAAATCAATTGAGCCTTCTACAATACCTGGAGGCACAATTTTGTAGGAAAAGTCCACCAACGGGGATTTTGTGGCAGCTTATCGGTAATCATTCGGTTCTTCTTGTCAATACGTTTTTTAGGTACCGAGTTGGTGTCGTACTGTCGGATAATTTTGAACAGGAGAGTGGCGTTCCCTAGGAAAATGTTTTAGATGTTACACTATTTGCCACAGTCACAAACGGTATAACCTCTATGGTAAGGAGTCTTGTGCAATGCTTCTTATATGTGAACGATTTTGCAGTTTTTGGTTCTCCTCCAATCCTGCAAAAACAGCTCGTCAATTACAACTCACGGTTAAGAGGTTAAAGACGCTGCAGTCATGGACTGTGCGGCTGATCCCACCGGAGGTTCGAGTCCTCCCTCGGGCATGGATGTGTGTGTTCGTCCTTAGGATAATTTAGGTTAAGTAGTGTGTAAGCTTAGGGACTGACGACCTTAGCAGTTAAGTCCCATAAGATTTCACACACAGTTGAACATTTTTTTGGTTAAGAGGTTGGAGGAGAGGAATGCGAAGACAGGTTAAAGACAGGCTATATGTTTTCGACAGATAATTGTGATAATTTTAATCGTTCACGTAGTATTTTTAATTTACATGACTTGCATAGGAGGGGCATCATTCAACATTGTCCAGTCACATTAATGTAACCAACTGTCAAAACCCTAAATAAGCACATTTTGCAGCTCCGATGTGCAGGAAGAGAGTCAATGATATTCTGAAGAGTGCTTACACGGGTGCCATGTCGACTCCTGTGCCGTCGCCATTTGCGCTGAAATTCTCGACTGAGAATCCATGTCCCGAACAGCCCGATCGAGGCGATCCCACCGATACTTGACTAGTTTTAAATCCGGGGAATCTATGGACAGGGGGGTGTGGTAAACACATCTTGGTACTCTTTGAACCACACATGTACACTGGGAGCTGTGCGACACGTGGATTTGTTCTGCTGGTAGATGCCATCGTACCTAGAGAAAACAGACTGCATGTGGGAGTGGACATGGTCGCACTGATAGTTGCGTACTTGTATTGATCCATTATGCTTACACAGGATAACGAGACACCAAGGGAATGTCATGAAAGCATTCCATAGATCATAACGCTCCCGCCTCCGGCCATACCCTTCCGACGATTGTTGCAGCGCAGTACACGCCAACGGCCATCTACACTACTGGCCATTAAAATTGCTACACCACGAATATGACGTGCTACAGACGCGAAATTTAACCGACAGGAAGAAGATGCTGTGATATGCAAATGATTAGCTTTTCAAAGCATTCACACAAGGTTGGCGCTGGTGGCGACACCTACAACGTGCTGACATGAGGAAAGTTTCTCATACACAAACAGCAGTTGACCGGCGTTGCCTGGTGAAACGTTGTTGTGATGCCTTGTGTAAGGAGGAGAAATGCGTACCATCACGTTTCCGACTTTCAAAAATGGCTCTGAGCACTATGGGACTTAAATCCTAAGGTTATCAGTCCCCCAGAACTTAGAACTACTTAAACCTAACTAACCTAATGACATCACACACATCCATGCCCGAGGCAGGATTCGAACCTGCGACCGTAGTGGTCGCGCGGTTCCAGACTGTAGCGCCTAGAACCGCTCGGCCACTGCGGCCGGCGTTTCTGACATTGATAAAGGTCCGATTGTAGCCTATCGCGATTGCTGTTTATCGTATCGCGACATTACTGCTCGCGTTGGTCAAGGTCCAATGACTGTTAGCAGAATATGGAATCGGTGGGTTCAGGAGGGTAACACGGGACGTCGTGCTGAATACCAACGGCCTCGTATCACTAGCACTCGAGATGACAAGCATCTTATCCGCATGGCTGTAACGGATCGTGCAGCCACATATCGAGCCCTGAGTCAGCAGATGGGGACGTTTGCAAGACAACAACCATCTGCACAAACAGTTCGACGACGTTTGCAGCAGCGTGGACTATCAGCTCGGAGACCATGGCTGCGGTTACCCTTGACGCTGCATCGCAGACAGGAACGCCTGCGATGGTGTACTCAACGACGAAACTGGGTGCACGAATGCCAAAACGTCATTTTTTCGGATGAATCCAGGTTCTGTTTACAGTATCGTGATGGTCGTATCCGTGTTTGGCGACATCGCGGTGAACGCACATTGGAAGCGTGTATTCGTCATCGCCATACTGGCGTATCACCCGGCGTGATGGTATGGGGTGCCATTAGTTACAAGTCTCGGTCACCTCGCATTGACTGCACGTTGAACAGTGGACGTTACATTTCGCATGTGCTACGACCCGTGGCTCTACCCATCATTCGATCCCTTCGAAACCCTACATTTCAGCAGGATAATGCACTACCGCATGTTGCAGGTCCTGTACAGGCTTTTCTGGATACAGAAAATGTTCGACTGCTGCCCTGGACAGCACATTCTCCAGATCTCTCTCCAACTGAAAACGTCTGGTCATTGGTGGCCTAGCAACCGGCTCGTCACAATACGCCAGTCACTAATCTTGATGATCTGTGGTATCGTGTTGAAGCTGCATGGGCAGCTGTACCTGTACACGCCATCCAAGCTCTGTTTGACTCAATGCCCAGGCGTATCAAGGCCGTTATTACGGCCAGAGGTGGTTGTTCTGGGTTCTGATTTCTCAGGATCTATGCACCCAATTTGCGTGGAAATGTAATTACATGTCAGTTCTAGTATAACATATTTGTCGAATGAATACCCGTTTATCATCTGCATTTCTTCTTGGTGTAG
Organism: Schistocerca serialis cubense; assembly: GCF_023864345.2. NCBI lineage: Eukaryota > Metazoa > Arthropoda > Insecta > Orthoptera > Acrididae > Schistocerca > Schistocerca serialis. The sequence continues at coordinate 832,004,440 of NC_064640.1, forward strand.
CAATTTTAATGGCCAGTAGTGTATTTGATGGAACATATAACGTGTTTCATCTTAAGAAGCCATCTGTCGCCCCTCAGTGTACGTCCAGTTCCGCTATTGCCGTGCCAGTTCTAGCCTTCGTCGCCAATGAATACCAGTCAGCATGAGTACATGACTCAGGCACGTGCTGCAGAGGCCCATACGCAGGAACATTCGCTGAACGGCCGTTGAGGAGACACTGTCGGTAGCCCCTTCGTTCATCTGAGAGGTCAGTTGCTCAACAGTCGCATGTCTGTTAGCCCGTACACATTTCCGCAGGCGTGATTCACCCAGTCATCTACGGACGAAGGCACGCCGCAGCTGCCTCGGCATCGGTTTTCGATAGCGCCATTTTGCCACGCACGATATACTTTACTCACGGCAGCATGCGAACAGTTTAAAAACTTAGCCATTTCGGAACTACTTCCACTCTAGGCCCAAAAGCCAATGATCGCATCCCATTTGGACGTCAGATAAATCGCTCCATTTCCGCATTACGACAACATCTGCACTGCTTTCCGTATACCGCCAAACGCACTTTATGTAACATCCACTGCTAGTGCTGACACCTGCCGTCTGTGAGTGGTTATATCACGTTGACGTCGAACATAGGAGGTAGTCACATTAATGTGACAATTTAAAGATACAGTGACGTTTCGATGTCTCCTTTTTTATTCAAAACTGTCGTGGTTACCATAGCTAAAGGACTTTGAGGTAAGGCTCCAGAAAGCACTGACCATCTTAATGTGCCTTAGCTACAGGTCTTGTGTAGGAGACAGCACACGTGTGATCCGGTTTTATACAGCCTTCGTGAGATTGCTCCTGACTATGGGTGGAGAGTTCATGGATCAGCATGATTTTCTTAAATTAAGATTAATCATGCCATCCACGAGGATATCAGGATGTCTACAGGTACTTACAAAACCAGCTCATATCCAGTCCCGTGCTGAGGCAGCGGAACTGCCATTTACCATCCAGCAGCAACTCCTCATGGTGCGTCAGGCATATAAAATTCTTGCTGCTCCAAATTTACCAGCATACCAATACCATATTGTTACTCTTCCAGCAAAGTAGTAACACTTTTTCTAAAATTGTCCATGAACCTCAAGGCCGTTAGGAATACGTGTGAAGCATAAACAGGAGCCACATGGTGTGGGGCAAGTGCGTTTTCTTCAAAATACTAACTTGTAATGAGGTCACATTCATTCCTTCTGATAACGGCACTTCTAAAACATTGTACTGGATACTTTCAAAGCTAAAATGATATCGGTTTTTGTGTACTTAGGACAGCTGTTTGTGCAACTCTTCGGATCTAGTGAGACTGTTCGTTGAATTTTCTTTGGGGAAGTACGCCACAAGCAGTTCTATAACAAACTTCATCTGCTCCTTACGCATTGTCTAACTACCTATATTATTACTTACTGCTGTGGACCTTGCCAGAAACCTTGAATTATTTCACATTGTAAAAAAGTGCTGAAACACCATCAAGAGACCTAGGCTTTGGAGAATATAGGCTTATAATACGTACAACATAGGATTCGTTCATATCTACTAACTCCAGGTGCCACGGAAGTAGCCCCTTAGAAAACAACGTCTGTGAATTATATGACATTTACACACGTGTGCGTGCGTGCGTGCGCGCTCGCGCGCGCGCGCGCGCGCGCGATTGTGTGTGTGTGTGTGTGTGTGTGTGTGTTGCATGGGGGCTTAATTTAATATAATGCAAATAATTTTAATTTTAGTAGCTGTCTGTCCGGTTACGCAGTCTCGTAACCGGTTGGCCCTGACTAGTATTACTCCGCAATCTGACTGCATAGAATAACAACAAAGAATGAAAGAAAACTTCCGTTAACACAATTAATTAATTAAGTCCCCAGCAACTATAAAAGCTACGAAACAGCAAAGCACAAATGTAACTGTTCTGTGTGTGGAAGTGTGATTCAACGTACACATCTGACACGGTTCTTCCTCAATACGACAAGATGCTTTAAACAGCATCTACAATGAAGTAATTAAAAAAAAAACAAAAATACTAAAATTGCACATAAAAACCAGAATTACACTCTAATACATGAACACGAGCCAGATGCTTTGTTGATTGAACCTGTGACCAAGAGACATTGTTAGTTAGGACATTTGAAATAAAAAAAATTTTCCTTACCTTCACATACACTCCTGGAAATTGAAATAAGAACACCGTGAATTCATTGTCCCAGGAAGGGGAAACTTTATTGACACATTCCTGGGGTCAGATACATCACATGATCACACTGACAGAACCACAGGCACATAGACACAGGCAACAGAGCATGCACAATGTCGGCACTAGTACAGTGTATATCCACCTTTCGCAGCAATGCAGGCTGCTATTCTCCCATGGAGACGATCGTAGAGATGCTGCATGTAGTCCTGTGGAACGGCTTGCCATGCCATTTCCACCTGGCGCCTCAGTTGGACCAGCGTTCGT